>NC_081407.1:382935178-383567178 GCF_030272615.1 Cryptomeria japonica
TGAGCTTCCATGCACGCGTACCAAAAGGAAATACCCAAGAAAAAGGAGGGTAATAACTCACTTAGATCCCACAAAGATCTAATAACAAATCTAAGGACAATCACATCTACAAAAGGAAGATGAACCAACACAAAATCTCAACCTTCAAGCTATCTAAACACCAGATTACCTTTGAAAGATAAGTTTATCCATATCAAGAGACCAATTAGAATTGGCCACTTCACATAAAAGTGGCCAACATATGGTGATTATTGCCTTTACCACTCAAACTTCTCCTAGTTTCCTTACTTTCCAAGTGGCTACAATTAGGGCTTTCATAGTCACTCCAAAACTTAACTTCAACTTTTAATCATTTCTGAATGCATGATTTTTACCTATGTATGGCCTTGTCAAAGTTAATAATTTAGTCTCACCAACATCATGATATCATACAAATTATTTTTTTAAGACTATATCAAAAGTAATCTTTTATCTAAAGTCAAAAAGGTAATTTAAAATCTAAAATGATAGATTGATCATGAATCATTTAACAATACCAAGCTAGTAGTATAAATCATCGGAAATCAAACATAAATTACACTAAATGATATAAAAAGAGTCATGAAATACACGTTCTTAAATTAATATGCTACTTACTCTTTCCAACAAACATCAACACTAAATGATGATATACACAAGATCACCTAAAATTTAATATTTGATTTCGGTTGGCCAATTCATATATGGGATCATCTATTTATCTATCCATGTCATTGTTGAACTATGATAAGACCCTCATATGATACTTTCTCTCTACATAAAAATGTGTACCTTAAAAAATATTTTAAAATAAACATATCAAATTCTTGTCAATAATCATATCTAAAAATCAAAATAACTTTAAAAAATATTCTAAACTTAACATCACACGAGCCTACAATAGAAACAAAAAGTAAAATTGGATCTCAATCTCAAAACGTAAATAATAGAGCTAAACATTTATCATTGTCTTTAACTAACAATCATAATTAATAATCAAATAAATAATAATAATGAGTTTCAAG
Organism: Cryptomeria japonica; assembly: GCF_030272615.1. NCBI lineage: Eukaryota > Viridiplantae > Streptophyta > Pinopsida > Cupressales > Cupressaceae > Cryptomeria > Cryptomeria japonica. The sequence goes on from NC_081407.1 coordinate 382,936,222, forward strand.
AAAAAAATACATAACCAAATTGACCTTTACAACTTTATGCAATTTGGTGATCTTTTTCCAAAGGATCCTCTTGTTTGATGGATAATACATTAATGTACTAAGAATCTAAATATTTGGATTTTCGTTTAAGTACAACACTAATAAGAAAGCATTCTAATTATTATTATTGTAGAATATTTCAGTTCATTCATCAATTACTTTCCATTTTATTCCACTTTTATAACTCATTGAAACAAAAAATTTCAAGTTGAAAGTGTTTTTATTCATTATGCTACAAGTTTAATTTATTTCATGATCACAAAATAAGTAATTTTGAGTTCTTTGTTAGTTCAAACTTCTTAACTTAACTACAAGTTTTCTAGAGATCTTGATAGAAATATTTTGGACCTCCAGAAGGATATCAACCATTTTATAAAAAAAATGATGAATATTTAAATCATTATCCCTTTATAATATATCTTCTAAGTGGGAATAGAGAGAGTATGAAATAAAAAAAGTTTAATTCCAACATATTTCAAGAAAAAGTCTTTTTAAATCTAATTTCCAAAAATTTTAATACTTTTTTGATATTTTTCAAAGTTAACATAAGATCATCCAAAGACATATTTAATAGTTACATTTTGAAGCACAATTGAAACATTGTAGGTGCATATAATAGGATCTAAATAAAGTAATTCTTACACTTGAAAGAAATTGTTGTTCAATTACCAAATTTAATGGGTTAATTATATTATTTCATTAATTCCATAAATGGTGCTTGAATACCAAATATTACATTGAGAAATCAATAAAAATGGATAAGATAGGATTTGATATGTTTTTTTGGGGGGTGAGATGCAAAAGATTAAAAAAATACAACATGATCTATCATGTCACTTAGATCATAGTCAACTTTCATGTCTATTAATGATCCAACAGTACATATGATATTTTTAAGGTTTCTTGTTTCTATACTTAAACTCTTGATCTAAAATTAGGTCAATATTCAAAATTTAAATAATGTAAGTAATATTTTAAAATATCTCTTATATGTCAATTTTAATGTTTCTCAATATATCTCACTATCAAGGCTAATTTAACAATGTTGTGTGCATTCCACCTATCATCCTCTACATGATGGTCTTAAAATTGATTAAACATTCTTTAACCCTTTTACTTGATTCCACCATATTAGAACATCACTAATATTCATTTCAATATTTCTTAATCACTATCATAATTATCTTTAGAGAAAAAACAACAATAGATTACAATCTGGTAAACTATGCCATGAGTGTATTAGTCAAGTTTATCATGACATCACTCATATTATTGGGTCATACAATTTTGAAGAGACATTAGTTTTGTTACATTTATATCTTTGTCAGAGTGACTAGCATAATCGCTCAATTTGTTCATGTTTAAATTGAACATTATTGTTTGAATTCATAACTTCATTCATTTAAACAAATTTGAAAAAAATTATCATTGCCATATCATCAATGATAAAATATTCATATAAAAAAAATATACATAGATTTTACACATTTAATGACAATTTGGGAATCTCCATACATTTGCAGGTTTGTGATTTTCCATTGGATAACCATTTAAAGTATTTTGATGAGAGCCTCATATTTTTTTATGTTGTTTGTGCAATCAAATGATACCCTGCATGCTTCGGGGACTCAACCACCTTGTGGCACGAGGAACAAAATTCCTAAGTGATTCTAAACCTTTTTTCATGTGGGATCTATCAAAATATAATTTCTATTGAGTTGATTGAGTGAGAGAAAATATTTATTCATCTAGATTTAGATAAATGGATGATCTATCATCAAAGTGGCTTTAGCTAGTTGATCTGCTATGTATTGTTCTTTGATTTCTTTCCAATTCACATACTCAATATAAAATTCACTCAAGATCATGATTCATTTTATTATAGTCTAGTGAGAGGTGTTTGGGACAACAAATACTTATATGCATCAATTTCTGAAATGAGTTTTGTCTCATGATTAAGCATGTAATGTCAATTTTTTTTATCATTAAAATTATAAAAAGGAATTCTCATTCCATTGATGTGTAGTTCAGCTCATATCACATTAAAATACAAATGACATATATAGTAGATATCTCTTTCTTTTCCTTGGTGATCATGTTGTAATGCTACTAATGTGGTATAAATATACAATAAGAGGGGATTCACTAGAATAGGTCGCATTGGCGCAAGAGGTGATGTGAAGTATTCCTTGAGCTATTCAAAGGCTTGTTGACAATAATTGTCCATTAAAATGACATATTCTTGCTACTGGAGTTGAGAGAATGGTTGGCATTTATCTACTAATTATGCAATGAATTAGTGAATTTACTAAATCTCACCTTGTAGACTTCATAACTATTTTAAGTTCCTTAGAGGATGAATTTCTGATATGGATTTGACTTTTGCATTATCTACTTTAATGTATCTTCATAACACAATGAAACCTAAGAGTTTTCTTGAAGTGATGTCAAAGATACATTCCTTAGGATTATTTTGTGCTTGATATTCAACTAGCTTATCAAGATGTACTCAAGTAATTGGACGTGCCCTCTTGTTTTCTATTTTCCCAAGTGATCATCTACATAATATTCCATCATGTCATGAAGTAGAACATGAAATATTACTATCATAGCCCTTTGGTGTGTAAGTCCTATATTTTTAATCTGAAAAGACATAACTTGATAGAAAAAGTTACCTCATGGAGTGATGAACATAGCCTTATGTTTATCCCTATTTCTATTCTAATTTGGTTATATCCTAAGAAATCATCCATAAGCGATAGCATTTCATGATCTGCTATGAGATCAACTATGATGTCAATGTTAGGGAGTATAAAATCATCATTTGGATGTGATTTATTAAGATACCTAAACTATATACTAACTATTATGTACCTGGTGAATTTAGCAACAAGAAAAAATTAACAACCCATTCAAGGCATTCAATAGGGCATATAAATCTAACATTCGAGAATTTTTGTAAATTTTCTTTTAGGAGGAGGGCTATTTGAGGATGCATCTTCTACAACTTTTATTTTACTAGTTTTTCACCAAGATATACTACTAGACAATGTACTAGGTCAATGACATGTCAAGACCTAGCATGTCTACGTATGACCATGAATATTTCTTATATGTTTTCTTTAGAAAAGATATCGGTTTCTCTTTTTTAATCAATTATGAGATATACATCAATAAATGTGTTATTAGGATCCTCCTCAATGCCTAAAATTTATTTCGTATATTTCTCTTTATAATGTGGCATCATTAGAGGTAAGTCATCTTCCTCATCCTTTGGTGCTTCGTGAAGGTTTTGTACTATAGGACACATCTTTAAAAAAAAAAAACTCCATCTAATAGTGCCTCATTGTGTTTTCACTAGAATCTTTATTTTTCTTGATTTTTCATTGTTGTGACTAATGGAGTTGACTTGTGCTCTAAAGGGCAATATTATTGAACTTGATGCAAAAAATCCTAATTTATGATATAATTATGGTTTATTCTTGAAAATATCCATAAGTTTGATGATTACTTTATCATTCTCACATATGCCAAGTGCTGGAGGTCTTTCTTGGTCTCAATCTATTTGCTTGGGGTATACAAGTGGGAGGTTAATGAGAGTGGATAGTGTCAATGTTTAAATGATGTTTTTTTTGGGAAAGCTCAATGATGTGTTAAGAGGAATCTTCATGGGTGCTCCCATTAGTGCTTTAATGAAAAGAAAAACTTTTACTACTTCAATAAGGATAAGGTCAATTTCTAAGGCTACAATCTCAAGTGCTCTGTATCCAAGCCCTTAATGTCTACAATAATTTTGTGGGAGGGTTGGTTCTATGATTCCTTACTTGTTTATGTCAAGAACTTTGCCTTCATATCCCACATATTGACATACATGTAGACCCTTAGGATATATTTTTGTTGGTAGTGTCAATGTTGAAATATTGAGTCCTTACATTGGAAGGTAATTGTACAGTATTCCTTAGGGGACCTATATTGACCATGGAAATTTGGCGAGGCTGGGAGTTGTCCTACGTACAATGAATCATGTAGTTGATATCCTCTACATTACTCGCTATGATCCTAGCAAGAATATTAATTTCTATGTCGTTATGGTGGGAACTCAACATTTATTATAATTGGAAGGAATGACTTCTATGGCATTAACCCATGGTCTATCAAGAACAATGTTATAAGGGAGATCAAGGTTTAAGATGTGAGATGCAGTTTCCATGATAACTAGAACAACTTGGATAAACAATTTTAGTGTTCCCTTTGATTCTCTATCAACTTCATCATATGCTCCAATAGTGGTCCTCTTTTCAGTATCTATAACTCCATCAAAATATCCAAATTATTTCATTAATTTTAATGTACATAGATTTAATCCTAATCCACCATCTATAAGGATGTGTTTGATTTTATGTTTATAGATGAAAGACTCGATATGCAGTGATTTTTTATAGGACGAGTTAGGAGAGGGAAGATCTCTTCTATGAATACTAAGTGATGTTGTGAGAATAAGTATCCTTTGTGGCTTGGAATTTATTTTCATTAATGTAATTATGGTTATAGGATTCTTGTAGGGCTTGTTCCAAAATTTATTTATTGATGGGTGAGGTTTTTTAGGAGTTATACGATAGAGATTTGCGTTGGTGTTTTGCGGGTTCAATAATCAATAATGTTTTAAAAAGTTATCACATGGGTACACCTTGGAATTCTTATATGAATTGGAGCTTGGACTAGGAGGTTGGACAAGTTGTTATGCAAATTGTAGTCGTCGTGAAGTATTGCACAAATTCAAAGGGATGTTATATTGGTGTAACTCATTTGATTTTTTTTTCAATAAAGTACTTCTCTATGTATACATTGTGCCATGGTTTGCATTCTTATTATGGTTATTTCCATCTCCATTTGATTTATCACAATTTATGTATTTGGATGTTTTAAACTAGCAACATACTTTCACTATTTAGTTGCATCATGTTGCTACAATTCATATTAAATCCAATCAATCATAAATTAATGTACTTCATTGTAGCTAACCAACTAAATCATTCAAATAAATCTCATATGTGATAAGCTCAAATAAAACTCTAATATTTATTTTAATAGTTTTTTTTTTCATTTGTTTACTTCATTTCTCTCATTCTATGGACTTTTTAAAAAGGGATTAAAAAAAATTCATTATTCAAAAGATTAACTTAAATTTTACACTGTAACAACTAATCTATCAACATTATAACATCTTCAAGATATAGGTAGTAGATTGATTTTGGTAGAGTTAGTAAACCCAAATTCATTTCAAGTTGTCCAACCCCTTTAGAAGTAGAATATATTATATCTATGCCTAGTTATATCTCTCTGATGAATAATGATGAACAACAAATACCCCAACCGGTATTGAGAGGGGGGAGTGAATCAGTACAGGCAAAAACTTTCTCAACAACTTATCTAGTTAACACAATACCAACTGGTTGTCACCATTACTAAACTTAACCATGACAATACTGGTTAAACACAATAAGACATCAAATATCAATACTTGAAAAATGCATAACACATAACACACATATTTTTCACGTGGAACCCCAAATGGGAAAAACCCACGGTGGGATGAATACCCACAAGCTTGTTTTTGAACTCTTTTGAAGCTCGCCCTATTAGGAGCCTAGTCCGGTTAAAGACTTTAAAATAAGGTTTTGTTAGGAACTGATCCTGTTAGAGATCACCCGGTTAAGGGATGGCTATATACCCTGTTAAAGGTTGAAACCCTGTTAGAGGTTACCTCGCTAGAGGATTTGAAGAACTCAATGATCTTGAGTCACTTGGTTACAAGTTTTACAATAAGCCTGTTAAAGCTACCTCGTAAAGGGATTTTCCAACTGTTGAAATGATTAGAAGACAACAGGTAAAACTTTTGATCTAATAGCAGTACTACATGCCAAGGTAGATCCTTTTCATTTCCTCTACTTTGCAATCACACTCTGCAGTTTTCCTCTTACTAGTCTGGCAAGTATCTCATCACTCGGATACACACAAAATTTGCCAACAACTTTACAATAACAAACATCATCGACCTTATAGACAATTGTCAGGTTGATAGCATTAACCCTAAACCCTAAGCATCTTAGGATTACAATACAGGCGGTCTATTCTTGACCATCCAAACACATTGCATAGAGTATTACAATTTCAAACAGATCACAAGACAATTTGCATCATTTATTCATCACCGCACATGGGAATCAATAACCCATCATGCTTTCTTCTCATACCACTAAGAAGAATGATCATTCCCGAGGTAGACTTAAAATGCAGTTGATCTTCTCATACCTCAATCCTTCACGCGCACAAGGCTGACGTGGCACCTTGATCTCATTTAAATCTCTTAGCTAACTCATCACAGAGTGTCACCGGTTGCATCACACAAGCTGGATCGCCAAACCGATAACCATAGAGATGAGACTACCAACCGGTAGTCACACTTAGTGAAACCCTGACACTGGTTCACTACATCTCTTCATGCCTAATCATACTGGTTCACCAACTTCTTTCAATCTGTATACCAGTTCACTTACACTTATTGACATCAATGACAACATACATTATCATCATATCAACATGTCGGTTCATCATATGCCAATGATATCCAACAATCTCCCCTTTTGGCATTGATGGCAATACTTAGTGTAGCATTGCAACTATAGACATTATAGACCAGTGTATCTTTAACATCAGATATCGTCTCCTCCATACATCATATATCTTCTCCCCCATACATCAGATATCTTCCTTCCCTTTGACAACAATGCCAAAGTGGAGGCACAAGCTTCCAAAATCTTCTATGCTGCTCCCCTAAGGAGTAGCATCCTTCAACACATCAATCTTGAAGAATTTTTCACTGTAGTACTTGACTGATGCAAAGCACACAACTTTAATTTACTTCATGAAGGGGCAGAACCCCTAATTCACCTCTCAAATAGGTAAATGTAGTCTTTGGTAAGGGCTTAGTGAATATGTCTGCTAGCTGCTCCTTACTGGAAACATGTTGTAGTACAACCTCCTTATTCTGAACTTTCTCTCTCAAGAAGTGATATTTAAGGTCAATGTGCTTAGTTCTAGTATGCAATACCGGATTCTTAGAAATATTTATTGCACTTGTGTTATCACAAAATATATTCACCGGTTTAGATATAGGTACTTTGATACCTTCCAATACATGCTTCATCCAAATTGCTTGAGTGCAGTTCATAAATGCTGCCACATATTCTACTTCAGCTGCAGATTGGGAAATACAACTTTTCTTCTTACTTGTCCATGATACTAATCTTCCACCGAGAAAGAACGCTCCACCGGTAGTGCTTTTTTGGTTGTCGACATTACCTGCCCAATCGACATCAGTATATACCTTGAGATTATAGTCACCATTATATGGATACCATAATCCATAATCAACTTTTCCTTTCAAATATCTAAGAATCCTTTTGACAGCTACCAAGTGGGATTCTCTTGGATATTTCTGAAAATGAGCTACTATGCCTACTATATGAGCAATATGTGGTTTGTTGTGCACCACATAGTATAGTTTACCGATAATTGACCGGTACTCCTTTTCATTCACCAGTGCTGAATCATATTCCTTAGTCAGTTTATAGCTAGTCACCATCGGTGTACCAACCGGTTTGCTTTCCTCCATGCCAAAATTCTTCAATACCTCTTTAACATACTTGGATTGGGTAATAAAAATACCCTGTTTCATTTGTTGAATCTGTAAACCAATGAAGAAATTTATTTCTCCTATCAAAGACAGCTCAAACTCTTTCTTCATTTCATGTGCAAACGCATGACTCATTTTATCATCTCCTCCAAATATTATGTCATCCAAAAACACTTCACAGATCAGAATCTGATCACCTTCTGATTTCAAGTAGATGTTGCTATCTTCACTTGTTCTCTGAAATCCAATCTTCACAAGATGAGAGTGTAGTCTTTCATACCATGCCCTAGGTGCCCGTTTCAATCCATACAGGGCTTTGTGTAATTTGCACACCATGTCACTATCTTCTGACAAGGCAAACCCTTCTGGTTGCTCTATATACACTTCCTCTTCTAGGATTCCATTCAGAAAAGAAGACTTCACATCCATCTGATAAACCTTAAATCCCTTAAATTTTGCAAATGCAAGTAGCATTCGAACATCTTCTAGTCTAGCCATAGGAGAAAAGGTTTCTTCATAGTCTTCTCCCTCCTCCTGGGTGTATCCTTTGCATACAAGCCTAGCCTTGTTTCTTACAACTATGCCTTCTTCATTTAGCTTATTCCTGAAAACCCATTTGGTACCTATGACATTTTTATGTTCTGGTCTGGGAACCAAAGACCATGTTGCATTCTTCTCTATCTGGTCTAGCTCCTCTTCCATTTCTTTGATCCAGTCTTCATCTATAAGAGATTCTCTGCAAGTCTTTGGTTCAAATTCAAAAATCATACAAGAATTCTCCTTCACTTTTCTTCTTGTGAGTATCCCTGCATCTTTATCTCCTATGATTTACTTCGGATCATGATGCAGCTTCACATATCTAGGAGTGATTCTAGCCTGATCTGCTAGCTTTTCTTCTTCTTCTCTTACTGCAACTTCTACCAGTATAGGACCACTGAGAACTTTACAAGTTTCTTTCTTAACTGGTTCCCGGAAGGCTATACCCGATTCATCTTCCACTTCTTCGCTACATGTTTCCTCAGGTTCCTCAGGGGATTCATCAACCCTAACATTGATGCTTTCACCAATTTTATGAGTTCTATTATTGTAGCACTTGAGAGCTTTGCTCTTAGTGAAATATCCTAGAAATATTCCTTCATCACATTTTGCATCAAATTTGCTCAAATGATCACCTCTCTTGATATAGCACTTACTACCAAACACTTTAAAGTAACTCATAGTGGGAGTTTTCCGGGTCCAATACTCATAAGGGGTTTTATCTTTTCCTTTCTTGATGAGTACCCGGTTCATAGTATAGACTGCAGTGCTCACCTCTTCTCTCCAAAAAGTGTGAGCAACCTTTCCTTGGATCAACATTGTTCTAGCTGCTTCAACTACAATCCTCTTATTTCTTTTTGCTATGCCATTCTGGTGTGGTGTCCTTGGGGCATACAATTGCCTCTTGATACCATTATCTTCACAATACTTATTGAATTCATCAAAAGTGAATTCTCCTCCTTGATCAGTTCTGAGGCATTTTATCTTTTTACCACTTTCTTTCTCTACCAATGCTTTGAAGGCATTGAATTTTCCAAATGCTTCAGACTTGCCTTTCAAGAATGTGACCCACATAATTCTTGATCAGTCATCAATAAGAATCATAAAATACCTATCTCCCTGAATACTTCTAGTTTTCATAGGACCACACAAATCAGTATGCACAAGATCAAGTAAATTTTCTGCTGAGAAAGACTTACCTTTAAAAGTTGAGGAAGACATCTTCCCAAGTTGACATTCTCTGCACAAAGAATTCTCAGGTTTGTTTAGCAAAGGTAATCCTCTTATCGCCTTGATCTTACCGGCTTTAATAATGTTATCCTAGTTTATATGATAGAGTCTCCTATGCCATATCCAACTATCATCAAACTTAGCCATTAGACACCAACTTATCTTGGCATTCAACTAAAATAGGCTACCTCTGGTCTGCTTATCGGTGGCAATAAGTTCACCACTCTTCCCAATTATACTGTAAATTCCACCTTTGAATTCTAGAACTAATCCTTTGTCATTCAGTTGAGCAACACTCAACAGGTTATGCTTAAGACCTTCTACTCAGTAGACATCATTTGCACTGCTCTTTCCATTCAGTGAGATGGATCCTTTACCTTTCACCAAGCATGGTGCATCGTTGCCAAATCTGACAACACCTCCATCATATTCCTCCAGAGATAGAAACTTTCTCCGGTCACTAGTCATGTGGTGAGAACAACCACTATCAATTATCCACTCATTAGAGTTGTCAATGCAAGAGACAAGAACTTTCTTGTCAGACACTTCTTCCTTTACTACTACAAACACTATGTCTTCATTTTCTTCATCCTCTGATTGTTCATCAGTAACACCTTCATCCACAACAACTAGACAATTTCTTCTATTTCCTCCTTTATAATTTTTGAACCTCTCAGGTTTATCCTTATTGTCATTGTTAGGACAATTAACAGCTATATGTCCTATCTTGTTGTAGGAAAAACATTTCAAAGGAAGTTTACCTCTATATTTTTCAATTCCCTTCGGAAGTATTTTAGCAAGAAGAGATTCGAACTCCATTAGAATCTCTTCATCATCCATATCTCTGCATTGTCTGGACTCATAACTGGTACTAGTTTCTTTTCCTTTTCTGGATGGTATAGTAGATGCTTTAAAGGCTGACTCAGTCTTTTGAACACTGCCATCATAGCTATTCAACTCATATGCAGTTAACTTTGCAAATATAGAATCTAAGGATACCGTGGTTTTATCAATAGACCTTAGTTCTTGGATAGTAGCAACTATGATTGTATAGATTGGTAACAATGATCTAAGGACTTTACTAATAATAGTGGTATCATCAATAGTTCCACTAGCGCTTTTGATATCACCAACCACAGTCTTAATCCTAATTCCATATTGCTGAATGGTCTCACCTTCAACCATCCTCATATCCTCAAATTTGCCTCTAAGGCTCTCTTCCTTAGCTTTCTTTACATTCTCATCACCACCATAGATGTTTTCCAGTGCATCCCATACATCCTTAGGTGTGTCCTTGTCTTGTACATCAATAAACTCAATATCTGACAGGCTGTTGATAAGGGCTTCCATGACTTGCCCATTTTCCTGGATCTCTCTCTTCTAATCATCAGTCAGAGTGCCAATGGGAGTCACATAGGCATTCTCAACATAGCTCCAATGTTGAGCAACCATACTCTTGATGTAAATCTTCATTCTATCCTTCCATATCTTAAAGTTGTCTCTATAAAACTTAGGACCTTCCCTCTTCATCATTACAGCGGGATCTTTTACCTCAAGCGGTTAAGCTTATATCACTGAGGACCTGGACGCGCTCTAATACCAATTGATGAATAATGATGAACAACAAATACCCCAACCGGTACTGAGAGGAGGGGGTGAATCAGTACAAGAAAAAACTTTCTCAACAACTTATCTAGTTAACGCAATACCAACTGGTTGTCACCATTACTGAACTTAACCATGACAATACTAGTTAAACAGGGTAAGACATCAGATATCATAAACTGATAAGTCTGAACATTTCAAATACGCTCAATACTTGATATCATCTTCACCCATAAACATATGCATGTGGTATACTAGTAATACCATAGCCTATTAACTCTGCATGCATAATCTTTCAAACAAATACTTCATAAACATCACATGAAAAATGCATAACACATAACACATAGACTTTTCACGTGGAAACCCAAATGGGAAAAACCATGGTGGGGATGAATACCCACAAGCTTGTTTTTGAACTCTTTTGAAGCTCGCCCTATTAGGAGCCTAGTCTGATTAAAGACTTTACAATAAGGTTCTGTTAGGAACCTATCCTATTAGAGATCACCCGGTTAAGGGATGGCTATATACCCTGTTAAAGGTTGAAACCCTGTTAGAGGTTACCTCACTAGAGGATTTGAAGAACTCAATGATCTTGAGTCACCTGGTTACAGGTTTTACAATAAGCCTGTTAAAGCTACCTAGTAAAGGGATTTTCCAACTGTTGAAATGATTAGAAGACAACAGGTCAAACTTTTGATCTTATAATAGCACTACATGCCAAGGCAGATCCTTTTCATTTCCTCTACTCTGCAATCACACTCTGTATTTTTCCTCTTACTGGTCTGGCAAGTATCTCATCACTCAGATACACACAACATTTGCCAACAAATTTACAATAAAAAACATCATCGACCTTATAGACAACAGTTAGGTCGGTAGCATAAACCCTAAACCCTAAGCATCTTAGGTTTACAACACAGGCAGTCCTTTCCTAACCGTCCAAACACATTGCATAGAGTATTACAATTTCAAACAGATCACAAGACAATCTGCATCGTTCATTCATCACCACACATGGGAATCAGTAACCCATCACACTTTCTTCTCATACCACTAAGAAGAATGATCATTCCTGAGGTAAACTTCAAACACAGTCGATCTTCTCATACCTCAATCCTTCACGCACACAAGGCTGACGTGGCACCTTGATCTCATTCACATCTCTTAGCTAACTCATCACAGAGTATCACTGGTTGCATCGCATAAGCTGGATCACCTAATCAATAACCATAGAGCTGAGACTACCAATCGGTAGTCACACTTAGTGAAACCCTGACACCAGTTCACTACATCTCTTCATGCCTCTTCATCTTGGTTCACCAACTTCTTTCAATCTGCATATCGGTTCACTTACACTTATTGACATCAATGACAACATACATTATCATCATATCAACATGCCAGTTCATCATATGCCAATGATATCCAACACTCTCACCTCTCTATTTTCAAAGTACGATTTCATAACTACCTATTATTCGAGATGATATACAACAATCAATGGCCTTAGAACCAGTTAGAGTTAAAATGGGTTCATGAAAAAAATTAACTCCAAGTGCTCCTAAATTCAAAAAATCAAAATGAATTAACAAACACTTCATTGCACCATCACAAAATCTAGGATATATTTGTAGCTAATCAATTCCCAATTGTCAACCCATAAGGAATATTTAATGTAGTATTACAATAAATGCTCTAGCATCAACAAAAATCCTTACCCATGGACTATGCGCTCAATCAAAAGTTAAAATAAAAAGAGATGAATAAATAAAAGTATCATTGTTCTAAGTCCATGTCTTAGGCTAGGTTCCAACAACTTCAATCAAGAACTATGACTTAATCCTCAAAGAAAAAAGTAATCCTTGGAAACATCACAACAATGAACTAATACTACAAAGCATACAATGATAAAATTGTAGAAGGAACATGAAAACAACATATTTGATAGAAACCCAATGATATTCAATCACTTTAAGGGAGTGTGCTTTCATATCCATTTTAGACATGCACCTCTAAACTCATAGCCGATTTTTGAAATATGTAGGTATATAAGACATAGAAATGTAGAAAATCAACACTATCCACACTTACCATTAAAAATGAATATCAAATTAATCAAAGGTTTTACTATTTTCCTACAACAATAATCAAAGTACATGACTAGCTTATGTTGGAAAGGGGTGTATCAACCCTGGAATCCTAATATTTATATCTTAATCTTTTGTATATATTTCTGTTGCATTTGTTTTGACCTTTATCTCGACTGGAAAAAGTTGGCATCCTATTTTGAAGTGATGTCAATTTCATATTTTAGAGGAATTTAACCTCACATGAGGATGTAGGTGTCTTACTTTTTTGTTGACTTGTTTGGACATGTGTTAGAATATTATGATTTATATAACAATATTTTGAATAGTCTTCATGTGTGCTACAAATAATAAATTATTATAATGTGTAAGAGCATGTAAGAGGGAGGTTACATTGAAATATTGACCAAACTTATGATAGTATTGGACACTCCTATGATGGACTAAGACAAACGTATATGAGGTCTAGACAAGGACTAAAATGAGAATGATAAAGAGGACATAAATAGAGATTATGCAACTTCTAAGGATGATAATAAGGATGTAAATGAGGACTATGCAAGGACTAAGGATGATATTAAGGACGTAAATGAGGACTATGCATGGACTAAGGATGATAGTAAGGATGTAAATGAGGACTATGCAAGGACTTAGGATGATAATAAGGACATAAATGAGGAATATGCAAGGACTTCCTATGGTCACAAGTGTGTATAGCTTTGAGATTCGATGTTTCAAAAATGGACTTGGTTTTTAGTAATTTTGTGTATAGGACAAGTTTCGTGGTTTCTTCAAGTCTGAGAACAATTGTTTGGAGGTAAATATAGCTGACTAAACTGGTTTTTCAAACAATCTCAAAGAATTCGGAGATACATAGGATAGGGCCTAAAATAGCCCAAATGACTGACTCAAAACTGGTCTGATACAACAATACATAAAAAAGCACAGAATACAATCTTAGGCTGGAAATTAGAAACCATTCAAATGAGGCCCTTACGAAATACCAAAACAAAATGAATAGATAGAGAGTCTATCAGCACTGGCTCCAATCCATGGCACACACTTCTTGGGCATGGCAATCTCTCTTACCCCAAAGATCCAAAGATTTTATAATCGAGGGATTTTTGTATCATAATGCAAGGTACATGAAATGTATCTATGGGGTACGATCTGCACTCCCGGAATCACTGAATGTAGGTTTTTGGGCTACTAAGTTTGTTCTTATTGTAAAATTTTGAGGGGTCCTGATCCAACGACGAATTCTCAAAGAAAGCCAATTAAGGCTTTAGTTGAGCTTATCAGAGCAAGAAAAGCCCCCACATACATCGAATTACCTCAACACTCTAGCCGCCTAACCAGTATATTTATATAGCGGCTTGAAAAACCTGCTCAAGATTACATTGGGAGAGATGATATCCCCAATGCATCTCAATTTGAAATACCTCTATGGGGTGATGAAATCCCTAGTCAAAGATAGCCCTCACTATGTGGAATAAAATAAAATTGGGCGTCGTTATCACCTCCTTACTTTCTCCCAAGACCCCGAAGGTGGGTGGAAAGTTAGTTAATGCAACAGTATGTCCACCCCAAACATGATAAAAGTTCTTTCCCTTAAGAAAATCAAATATGATTTAATCTAATGCAGCCTAATTCATGTTCATTTTAAAGCCCAAATTGAGGTGTTGAATACGCATGTGCATGTCCATTTTAAACACCAAATTGAAATGTGAAGGCATGCATGTCAATTTTAACCATTGTTGATTTTAAGCCCAAATCAAAGTGTTATATGTCAAGTTTAACCAATGTTAATTTTAAGCACCAAAAGATGAAGTGTGAGATCATGCATGCATGACCATTTTAACCATTGTTTATTTTAAGCACCAAAAGATGAAGTGTGAGATTATGAGTGCAATTGATCTAATACTAATCCGATCCTTTCTGTACATTCACCACAGGCTGAAAATGGATGATTAGCAGTAAAATCAAATCAACAGAAAATAGAGAATAAAAAATTGACAGAAGCGAATGTGTGATTATACCTACCCAATTGCGTGACTCTAGATAAGCGACTGCGTAATTTTGTTAGATCAAATGCATGATTTTGACAAGGCAATTGTGTGATTTTAACAAGTCGATTGCATAATGATAACAGGACGATTGTGTGATACACATGTAGATAACACAAAAAAATAAAAATCAAAACTAAACTTGATTAGAAGCCTGCAAAACCAATTGTGAGGCCCTAGCTAGATCTCTCATCATCCATTCAATGTTCATTAAATCATATTTAACTTGATATGAGAGAACTAAGTTGTTGTATCTATCAAAGGCTAGTTGATCTTCCCAATCTTGTATCTACTTTTCTACTTTGAGAACCCTTTGATAGCGTTTGACCTGTCTTCTTTGTTCCTTTGTTCTTCTGGCACCTGAAATCCTGAATTATACCTTACGTGCCATAAACCATTATAATAAAAACATGTAATACAAGTAATCCGTTTCCAGATTTACTGAATTTCATACAAATCTAAACAGAATAGGTATGAGAATAAAAAACAACAGAACAACAATTTTTCCTGAAATTCATGATACTAATAGAGCAATTGTGTGATGGGTTCCACACGAATGTGTAACCCTGTCTGGTCGATTGCATAGACCTGTCTATGCGATTGCGTGATGATGTAAGCATGATTGCGTGATGGAAATATTTTTCTCAAAATTCGTGCAACCTGAAAAAAGAAGAATAATAAATCCGTAGGATCTGCGAAAATCACACCAAAAAAATAGAGAGGTTAATTAGTTGTTGTTCACGTCGGGTTCACCAAAATGTGCTATGCTCAAATTCATCATTGCTAAATAGGAAATAAGGACAATCATGAATTCCTTAACTATCTAAGCAATTCTAACATAAAACCAATGAAATAATGCAATTAAGAAATAGGAATGTAAAATATATTAATCAAAACTCCCTATTCAATGATCGCATATGGCTTCCATTGCTCTTCTCCTCTCTGTGGTATGATGACTCTTAGATATTACGCTGGCAACCTGCAATTCACACAAAGATTCAAAGTTTGTGATTCAGAGTAATTGTCCAAGATTGAGGAGGATTGAAAATGGAGATTGAATGCTCAATTTATAGATGTTTGGATGTGATTGATTGAAAGGTGGAACAAAATGATCAAGAGGTGGAACTCAAGTGAGCTCACATGCCAATTGATAGTTGAACTGCTGACTTGGAGGTGAAACAAAATAGATTGAATAGATTAATTGAGTCAACTGATTGAGAAAAAGCTATCTGAGGGAAGAAAAAGAATGATTGGAGGAAATCAAGAAGATGACAAAGAGAACTAGAAGATGGAAATAGAGATTGGAGAGATAATTGATTTAATTAATTAATTGATTTAATTAATTAATTTAGCACGTACTTGTACTTTAACTTAGATTTTCAATTTAATCTTTGCATGAAATTTAATTCAAATAATTGAATTTATTTTAATTCAATTTAGTATTTGAATATATTTAGAACTTGACTTTGATTTTCAATTTGATTTTTGAAATCATGCACATGTATTTGAATTTGGAATAATTTAGAAGAATTTGAAATTAAATGAAATTAGAATTTGGGGATTTGGAATTGGAAGAATTAATTAGCTAATTAAATAATTTAAAGAAACTATTTAATTATTTAGAAATGGACTTTAATTAAATAATAAAGATGATTTAAATTAAAGGATTAAATCACAATTAATTAAATAGTAAATATTTACTTAATATTTAGAAAAAGGTTAATGATTAGATGATTAGAGATAGAAATTAAGAATAGAATTTATTTGAATAATAAAGATTATTTAAATTGGGGAATTAAAAAGAATTAATTAAATAACAAATATTTAATTAATATTTAGAAAATGGTTAAATGATTAAATGGTGATAGAATAGGAAATAGAATAATTAGTAAGATGATGAGGAAATATGAAATTAGAAGAATATGATTAATTAACTTAATTAAATAATTAAAGAATTATTTAATCAATTAGAGGAATAATCAGTACATAATCAATGAGACATTTTTAGGTGTCTACAGTATCAACTGGTAATGCATGTTGGAAAGAGCATTAATTAAAAGTTTCTTTTCAAATATCAAGGCAGTACGACAACCGTCGAAACACATGAATTAATTGCTCTAGGCATGCATAGGTATGTCACCTTGCTCTTATCATTTACATTCAAAATATCTAGTGAATACGAAGGAGCGTTCAGGTGAAAGCAAAAAACTAGGTTTGAGGAGAAGAGCTTTCCTTGTTTGAATTGTTGAAATTTCCAGTTTCCTTGTTGATAAGATAGAGGAAGTTTGTTAATTCAACATTCATGAACATCTATTCTTCTCATAGCTCCCCTCTATTTTATCCCAATTCTAGTTTTCATCCATTGTTAGAAACCCTAGCTTTTGCCCTTTCAGTTTCTCTGGTGCCCAAAAGCTCTCAACCAATTGAAAACAAGTTGGAATTCATTAAACACACAAAAATAGGACCGTTTGCACTGCATAATATCCACAGGAGGTTGCACAACACCTAAATATCTCCCATTGCTTAGAAAGTTGTAGAGTCCACTTTGTCTCAAGTCGGTTGTTACCCATTTGTTGTTGCATGTCCGGAATTAGTCTTCACTTGCATGCAACATTATCATCTTGATTCCCATGAGATTTGGGGCACTAATCAAACTATGATAGCTAGAATTGATACAGATAATGTTGCTATTGCACTACATATTCTTGAGAGAGAAGAGTAAATTTTTCTCTACAGTTAGGACAGGAATTCATTCAAAACTGAATAGATTGGTGTCTCAATACCATCGCTCGGGCTTGGTTGAAAACTCCTCGGCCAAGCAAGTCTAAGTTACCCTCCCGCATGAAAACAAAACTGTTTGGAGATGATATTGCAAACATTACTATTCTGTTGTGTCATGTAGTCAGTAGACCTGAGACAAAATATTTTGAGGGGTGGATATGCCAATTCATTCTCACTATATGTGATGATAGGAATCAAATTTATTGGGAAAATTGATAAGTGACTCACTTCATGAGCAACTTACACATTTTAATGATAGGAAACAATTTAATTTATGCTTTGTACTTATCTATGTGTTGGTTGTTGGAAGGATGTTTTGGCCAGGGTTAAAACAATTGGGTATTCTTGCAAATGGTGCTCCTATTTACAATTGTTTTCCCCAATTACAGAAAGAAGAAGGCACGAGGAATTTTTTCCCACATCCACGATGCTTTCCTCATGACACTTATAAAGGATATGGAGGGAAAACCTGAGAATATAATTTTAGAAGAAGATAAAGCTCTGATTCAAAATTATGACATCTTCTACATCCAATTCAGAAGTTTCTCCTACTTGAGAGTAAAAGGTGCATCTGAAATTTTCCAAGTATGCCTCTGATTATCTTGTCTTCCTGTAACTTTGCCGCTAGTTGAAAATTTGCAAATATTAAATATGTACAAATGAGAAAGAAATGATTCTCTTTTCCAATGAGTTTATCTCATTTTTCATGCAAAACCAATGAGTCCACCAAATTTTATGATAAGTTGCTTCTTGAGATTGGTTTTTTGCTCCCTACCTATGAGAGCCCATTTTGATAGTAAGGGATATGTCAAACAAAATTTCTATGGGGCCACTAAATATGTTAATGTGCTGAAATTAGAATACTTTGGGGAGGATTGTGCCAATGAAAATGAATTGTTTAGGAGAAATTTCATGCATTAAGTCAAAAGATAGCTTTCAATGTCATTCCTTCAACCCTAAAAATGTTGTGGATGATGGTTTAAACATGATAGATAACTCATATCATGATGTTGTTCTACCTTCATTCCAATGGCCTAAAAATGAAGAAGAGATAGATTTCAAGGCTAGAACTTCTCATATTCTGAACAGGGCACGGGTTTGGTTAAATCATATGGTCAAAACACACTTTGGCTCTTCATCGCAGAGAGGAACACCCAAGGAAACCAATACAATGGTAAATACCTCTTAGAAGGCAACAAGGAGATTGATATTAGAAGTCGGTGTATCCAAAATAGATTCACAATCTGGAGGAGATGATGATCCCTCTAAGAAAAACTAAAAATTAAAAACTGTTTATGAAGCAGGTGTTGTGAAACCACCAAAGAAGAAAATAACATCCTTGCAAATTAGTTCTTGTGAAGAATATATTCAATTTCTTCATCAATTAGGAGAACAAAACCCTTTAGTTTCCCTAATTGATGATGTAGATCCATAGACACACACATCCAATGTTCCCGTGCTAACATTTGATGCCACCACTAATACTTTGGCTACTAAAAGTTCAACAAGCACTTCATGTACTTGATGGCTCAAGAAGGCAATTGAGAAACAAAAGAAACAATAGTCACTGGTCATTGAGATTAGACTTGATACAGTAACACACCTATTAGGAGAAACACCCAAACCTAAGAAGGCAAGGAAAATGGCTAGGATGATCATGGACCCACAAATAGAGCATCATGTGTTGGAGATCGCTAACCCTAGTGTAGACAAAAATGAACAAGAAATCACAGGAGGATAATTCAACATATAAGTAGAATTGGCATGGGTCCTCCAACAACTAAAGGTGATATTTATCACGCCAAATACTCTATTGCTATTTTATCCAAAAGAACTAAAGCCTTAGAAAGGAAGAATCAAGATCTTGCATAGTATGTAGACACTCTCACTTCCTTCATTTGATTTGCTTAGCCTACCAAAAAAATTGCTACTAGTTCATCTTTGGGAGTGCCTATCACAAAACATCAATTCTAATAAGTTAGAGCTTGTCAAATGATCACAAGAAATAGCCAAATCAATCGATTGTTGAGATAGTAAAGTAATTTTAAAAGGGTTGTCTTTTATCGAGCATGGTTTAAGAAATTATGATACTCTTAACGAGATGATCACCATGCATCGAGTTGACCTACAAAAGACAAGAAGAGAAACTGGTAGATTATGTGTTTCGATTTTGGAGATGTGAGAAATCATCAAATTGCCCTTTAATGTCTTGATTTTAGAGAATATCATTGAGGATCCTGATGTGGATAATATCATCATTTGGACAAACATGTTAGATTAGAAACACCATGTCACAAATGAATTCCAATCCTATCTTACAACCTTAGCAATTCAAAATGTAAATCTTCGACTAAACCTGAAGAGCTCTTTCGATGCAATTGGCATAAATATACTTGGAGATGATGAGAAATAATTGTTAGGAGGGGAATAGTGAGAATAATTTTCCACCAAAAAGTGGAAAATAGTCTCTCCACAACTAATGTTGGATCTAAATCTCTGGAACATATTAAAGACTAATTATGGCATTAAACCCTGTCAGTGAAGAAGTCAAGGATATTCTTAAAGCTAGCTAGAAGATAACCAAGTGGAGAATTAGAGTTGAAGGTACAAGTGAATCTGTTGGTGATAACTGAGAAGGGGGGTGACTCAGTTTTCATTGGATTATCAAACTTAACCAAAAATACAAATTTGATAAACTGCAACAACAACAAAGATAAGCAAATTGATAACACAACACACATCACCAAGATTTTGACATGGAAAACCCAATTAAGGGAAAAACCACTATGAGAACTTACCCACAATAAGATGATACTCTCCAGTAGTATGTGGAAATATTGCAATGGGGAATGCACCAGCATTTAGGCACATTGCCTACAACTTACAACTCAAGATATAATAACCCAGAATGCTACAACCCTTGGGGAAGTCTCACTGACTTGCAAGAAGATTCAAACTACAATTCAAAAGGAATGAACTGCAATAATAGCATCTGCAAATGCCTGATAGCAATTTTAGTTAAACACAATTGTCTTCTCTACAAAACTCAATCTCTGCTCAATACACCACACCAAAAGATAAATCCTTTGTTCGCATAGACACCACTCTCTGATAATGTAGACACAACTTCGATACCTAAATTACACAACTATATCACCTATTTATATAATTCATCACCCTTGGCAACAAGGTCAACTAAACCTTCAACTCATAGTTTCCAAATTCTCATCACCGTCGATAATCATGCCAAGATCAACCGCAACACACTACACCACCAGGAAAACTGCATAACACGAAGAACATCATCGGTTCAGCAAAAACACCAAGAACTAGCACAATGGTCAATGTGGATCATAAAAAAAA
Organism: Cryptomeria japonica; assembly: GCF_030272615.1. Taxonomy (NCBI): domain Eukaryota; kingdom Viridiplantae; phylum Streptophyta; class Pinopsida; order Cupressales; family Cupressaceae; genus Cryptomeria; species Cryptomeria japonica. The sequence continues at coordinate 382,957,629 of NC_081407.1, forward strand.
TAGGACACACTGAGGAAATAACAACAAGCACGTTAGAGTCATCAGTAACAGTTGTACCAACACCACTTATCAAATCTTCATTAATCAACATCTAAAACTCAAGAATACTCAAACAACAACAACTGTCATAAAGAAAGATAACTTGTGAAGCACCAAATCATGAACCATCTAAAATGAAGACACACAAGACCATCCCAAAATCATAGCTCAAGATCTGATCACACCAGAATATACCAGAGGAAATACTGAACTCTGTGAAGCACTGATCAAAAAAATGAACTGCAAACCGGATCATATGATATTATCAATTAATCTTCCTAGATCAACAAAACTAATATAGAATTATTTAATGATTCTAGAAATACTCCATACATCGAACCATGATCCCAATAAACCAATCTACAATCACTGTAGCAATAAATCACATGAATATGTTGACATCAACGACAACAACATATCCTAGCAGTAACAATGTCCAAAAATCTCTGGAATTGATGGCAACATATGAATGTGAAAAATAATCAATGCAATGAAAGAAAACATCTCCAACAAGCTCCCCCTAAGATCAAGCAGATAAAACAATTTTTCACATGCTTCTCTCCCCCTTTGACAGCAATACCAAAGATTCTCAAAATAGAAAACCAAACTTACTGTCCCCCTTAGATAAGAAAATCATGATTCTCTCCCCCATATAACCAATCCAAAAGACTACTCCACCAGAGGAGCAACACCAAATCATCAATCCGGATAAAAGATAAGACTATGAAGTCCACCGGATTGAAGCAACTCAATGCATCTAATTCTCATCAGGAGGGGTACATACCCCTAACTTGTCTCTCAAATAGACAAATGTATCTGCAAGCAAAGGCTTAGTGAAAATATCATCAATTTGTTCCTTTGTAGATACATGCTCCAACTTCACTTCCTCTTCACTAACTTTTTCTCTCAAGAAATGATACTTGATTGATACATGTTTAGTCTTTGAATGTTTCACCGGATTCTTTGAAATATTAATAGCACTGGAATTATCACAATATATGACAATAGGATCATCATAGATAACTCTGATATCCTTCAATATTTGTTTCATCCAAACTACCTAAGTGAAGTTACTAGCAATAGCAATGTACTCATCTTCAATAGTAGATAAGGACACTAAAACATGTTTCTTACTTTCCCATGAAACCAATTTCTTACCCAAAAAGAATGCACCACCAGAGGTACTCTTCTGGTCATCAACATCACCAGCCCAATCAACAACAATGTAAGCACATAACATGAAATCATCATTCCTCGGATACCACAAACCATAATCCACATTTCCTTTCAGGTATCTAAATATCCTCTTTACAATAGTGACATGACTGTCTTTTGGATCTGCTTGATATCTAGCAGCCATGCATACAACATGCATAATGTCAGGTCTAGTCTGAATCAAATATGGTAGTCCACCAATCATAGATCTGTATAAAGACTTATTAGCTTTTAGAGATTCGTCATTTTTAGACAATTTGTAGCCAGTCACCATAGGGGTTCCAACTGGTTTGGAATCATCTAACCCAAACTTCTTCAATAATTCCTTCACATATCTAGTTTGAGATATAACAATATCTTTTCTAGTTTGTGAAATCTGCAAACCTAAGAAAAATTTCATCTCTCTTATCATAGATATCTCAAATTCTTTTTGCATATCACCGGAAAACTTCATGCTCAAGTTATCATCTCCTCCAAAGATAAAATCATCAACCAAAACTTCAACAATCAAGATGTAATCATTCTCAATCTTAAAATATAGATTAATATCAGCAGTACCTTTATTAAATCCTAATTTCAACAAATATTTATCCAATCTAGCATAACAAGCTCTAGGGGCTTGTTTCAATCCATAAAGAGTTTTCTTCAGTTTGCATACCATGTCTCCATCATCTAATAATGGAAATCCATTAGGTTTCTCAATATAGACTTCTTCCTCAAGATCACCATTCAGAAAAGCTGACTTGACATCCATCTAATATACCTTGAAATCTTTATAGGCAACATATGCAAACAATAGTCTAACAGCTTCAAGTCTAGCTACTAGAGCAAAAGTCTCCTCATAATCAATCCATTCTTTCTGTGACTATCCTTTGCACACCAATCTTTGTTTTTTTCTAGCAACTTCACTGGCTTCATTCAATTTGCTCCTGAATACCCATTTGGTACCAATCACATTCTTATCTTTAGTTCTAGGCACAAGTTCCAATGTGCTATTATTTTCAATCTGATTCAGTTCTTCTTTCATAGCCCTTATCCAATTGTCATCTTTGCAAGCTTCAACAATATCTTTAGGTTCAATTTTAGAAATTAAACATACCTCTTCAGCAGCTAGCCTTCTTCTAGTCATCACACGTTTATTTATTTTCACCAATATTCTAATTTTCAAAGTGATTCAATCTTACATACCTCAGAGGCTTCTCATTATTCTGATTTTTCAGGTTCCTACACCTCCTCACCAACAATAACAACATTTGGATTAACAAAATCTCTTGAATCATTTTGCTTCAATTCTTTAGTCTGAATAGGTGTTAGAACAATGTGTTGACCATCATCATATCTGCATACTCTAACTTCTTTTCATAGTTCTCATCAACCTTCACATGTGCACTTTCCACTATCTTTCTCTGTCTCTTATTGTAGCACTGGTAGGCTTTTCTCTTTGTTGAATATCCCAAGAAAATCACTTAATCACTTCTTGCATCAAAATTTCCTATATCCTCATCTCTTTTTATATAACAGTTGCTTCCAAATACTCTGAAATATCTCACAGTAGGAACAAGACCAAACCATAGCTCATAAAAAGTTTTACCGATATCATCTTTTATATGAACCCAATTGAATGTGTAAACAATAGTGCTAACAACTTCTCTCCAATAGATCTTCAGAACATTCCTTTCAGTCAACATAGTCCTTCCAACATCCAAGATAGTTTTGTTTTTCCTTTCAACAAATCCATTCTATTGTGGGGTTCTAGGAGCAGATAATTGTCTTCTAATTCCATGCTTCTCACAGAATCAATCAAAGTCACTGAAACAAAATTATCCTCCTCTGTCAAATCTTAGAAATTTCACCTTCAATCATGTCTCAGTCTCAACCTTTGCTTTGAATATCTTGAATTTGTCCAATGCTTTTGATTTTTCCTTCAAAAAGACAACCCATATCATTCTGGAATAATCATCAATCAGTAACATAAAATATATGTCACCCTGCACACTTGTAACATTTGTAGGTCCACATAGGTCAGTATGCACAAGATCTAGCAATCCATCAAATGTATACTACTTACTCTTGAAACAAATTCTTGTTTTCTTACCCATTTGACATTCTTTATGTTGGCATGTTTGGCATAACTGATGAAGATGAGATGATGGTGGATGACTGTACCAGTAGAGGAAGATGACATGATCAGTTATTTATATTGTCATTGATGGAAACTAGGTTCAACTGATGTTTAATGATGTTTATAGTTGGTTTTTGGTGATTGACTTGTTGGCTAAGTGATTTGGTCCACTAGAGTAAGAGTTTGATAGTTTGACAGAGTTTACTGACAAGACTGTGAATTAGGAACTTAACAAGTAAAGCAGATAAGTTTTGATGGAATCGGATGATTGGCGATGTTTGGTGACTTGTGGTTTGGTACATAATCTTTTATGATGGATTTGAGTAGGTAACTGGAACTGCATCCTATGATGGTTGTTGGAAGGCATGTTTTGAATTTCTGATGAAGTTTTGCCAAGGTTTAAGAAGGGTTTAAGGACCGGTAAAGAATTCTCTTAACCGGTAATGATTTTTGGTTTGGCGGTGATCTACATCAAGTTCACATATTGATGATAATGGGACACAAATTGCATGATGAGTTTGAAAGATGTTTTGGCGCATTTGGAGAACGAATTTCTTGGGAATGTGCAAAGTGCTTAGCGGAATGTGGTAAGGGTTTGACTTTGTACCAGATCGACTTGTTGTGATGATTTAAGATCATTCAATGGCCGATATTGATTTGTAATTGATTGTAATGATCCCTATGATGATTCGTAATGAGTTGTAAATGTCTATGATGATCTTTGTAGTAAGTCTTAGAGTTGATGTTGACCTAGTTGAAAAAGTTATTTATGTCGGCAAGGTTGATGTTTTGTTGTGTCGGTGATTTTGAGAAGTATGAGAAGCTGACCTAGTGTGTGTGAGAAGATTTGCCAGAGAGATGTAGACTTAGAACTTAATTGGATTTGATCAAGCAAGTAGTAGAGTTCTATATACAGATCATTCATTGTTGTTCTCTAACAATTACAACAACTAAAATTCCTTAACCGGGTAGGTCCTAACATGCCTCACATTGTTAAATCCCCTGATAAGGTGGCTCAATATCTGATTTCTAAATCCTCTTGTGAGGTTGATCATAACATATCAAAGCTTCTAACAAGGCTGAGGTAAATCCCTTAACCGGGTGACTCCTAACAGGGTCTACTCCTAACAGGGCATCATTGTAAGCTTCTAACCGGGTTTGGCTCCTAATAGGATGCATTCCGAAAGAGTGCAAAATATTTGTGGGTACCAATTCCCATCGTGGTTTTTCCCTATTTGGGTTTCCATGTGAAAAACATGGTGTTAATGTGTGGTATGCTTTTTTTGTGATGTTCATGTTTTATTTCTAATAAACGGTAAAGACAGTTTGTGTTTATTTATCAGAGATCTTAAAATGGTTACTAGTATTGATGATTATATGATTGATGAAGCATTTTGATCAATTAATAAGTTGGTAATTGTGCTTGTTGATTTGATATTGAATTGATGGCTGATCTGATTAATAAGTTTGCATAAGAGGAAATGATTATCTAGATCTAATAAGGAAATTTGTTATGAAGATTTATTTTAAGTGTTGAATGTTTTTAGATCTAAGATAAGTCTGTTTTTGGTATTGGAAGTTTTTGTTTTTGTTAATAGTGATTCACCCCCTTCTTAGTATTAACTGGATCCTCTAGGTTTATCAATTGGTATCAGAGCCTTGGTCCTTTGTGTGAAGAAATCCTAACAGCTTGAGGGAAAGATTCTGTGAAAGATTATGAAGAAGGAGGGTCCCAAGTTTACCAAGGATAACTACTAGATATGGAGTGATCGAATGAAGATCTACGTTAAAGGAATGGGTTCATAGTACTGAAATCATGTGATAACCAAGTATGTTGCACCTACTACCAGTCCCTTGACACCAAATGAGCTCAAAGAACAGCAGGAAAACATTCAGGCTCTTGAAGAAATTGAAAGTACTTTGTATGACTCTGAATATATTGTTGTTCATGTATTAGAAACTACAAATGAAGTATGGGAGAAATTGAATTTAATCTATGGAGGAGATGAACATGTACAAAGGGAAAAGGGAGAGAGTTTGAGAGGAAAATTTGATGATATGAAAATGGTTGACGGAGAGAACATAACTCAATATGGACAAAGGATTAAGGAAGTTGTAGGTGGAATAAAGAGTGTCGAAGGTAAGATTGAAGATGATACTATTGTTAGGAAAATGCTTAGAACTCTTTTACCACAGTATTCTATCAGATTGTCTTCTATTCAAGAACTGGGATCAATTTCAAAATATAAAGTTACTATTTATTCTTTAATTGGAAAGTTAACTACATTTGAACTTAACGGTTTTGATAATAATTTTTCCAAACCTTTTGAATCTGTCTTTAAGACTTTAGTAACTAGTACATCAGCAAGGAAAGGAAAATATGTTTGTCATAATCACAACTGCAGGTCTAGTCATGGTGATAGCAGAGGTGATGGTGATGATGAAGATCATCTGATGGAACTTGAGGCATTACTGGCTAGAATATTTCCTAGAGGAATAGGTAAATATAAAGGTAAATTACCCTTGAAGTGTTTCTCTTGTAGTAAGATTGGACACATAGTTGCTAACTGCCCTAATGTTGATAAGAAAGATAAGTTTAGGAGATTCAAAGGAAAAAGCGAGAAACATTGCTATGTTGCAGTGGATGAAGGTGTGATCGATGATGAATCAGAAGAAGATGACAATGAGGAGATAGTATTTGTTGTTGTGAAGGGGGATCTTACTAACGAGAAGGCTTTGGTGTCTCATATGGATAACAATGATGAATGGATAATAGATAGTGGTTACTCACACCACATGACCGGTGACAAAAGTAAGTTCCTATCCCAACAGTTTGATGGAGGTGTTGTAAGATTTGGTAATAGCTCTCCCTACATGGTTAAAGATAAAGGATCAATTTCATTAAATGGGAAGAGTAATACAGATGATGTCTTTTGGGTTGAAGGACTAAAACATAACCTCTTGAGTGTTGGACAGCTTAATGATAAGGGATATCTACTTGAATTCAAAAGTGGAGTGTGCAAGATTCTTGGAAATAATGGAGAATTGATTGCTACTGGGAAGCAGACTAGAGGTAAATTATTTCATCTAATTACTAATGTAAATGATTGTTTGGTGGTGAAGATTGAAGACAGTTGGTTCTGACACGAGATTTTGTAATGTCAATTTTGACAAATTGATTAAAGTTAGTAAGTCAAGTATTGTTAGAGGTTTTCCCCATCTTGTGAAACCAGACAATGTGTTATGCAAGGATTGTCAAATGGGTAAGATGACCTCTATATCCTTTAAGAGTAAGTCTTTTTCTTTAGAGAATATTCTTGATTTGGTTCATACTGATCTTTGTGGTCCTATGAGAACTAACAACTATTTTGGTGATAAGTATTTTATGATCTTTACTGATGATTATTCCAAAATGACGTGGGTAACTTTTTTGAGAGAAAAGTCTAAGGCTTTTAGTAAGTTTAAAGAATTTAAATCTCTTGTTGAGAAAGATACCAGGAAGAATCTAAAATGTTTGAGATCTGACCGAGGAGGTGAATTTACTTTCGATGAGTTTGTGAAGTTCTGTGATGAATAGGGAATTAAGAGGCAGATGTGAGCTCCGAGAACTCCACAACAAAATGGGATAGTAGAGAGAATGAATAGAATAGTTTTTGAAGTTGCTAGAACCATGTTGATTCAAGGTGAAGTACCGAAGATGTTTTGGAGAGAAGCAGTCAACACTGTTGTCTATACTTTGGACCGGGTACTTGTCAAAAAAGGTAATAGCAAAGCATCTTATGAATTATGGAATGGAAATACTCCTAGTGTAAGCTATTTCAAAATATTTGGGAGTAAATGTTATATTAAGAGAGATGATTACACTGAAAAATGTGATGCTAAGTGTGATGAAGTCATTTTTCTTGGTTACTCTACAAAGAGTAAGGCATTTAAATGTTATAACAAGAGAACTAAGAAGATCATTGAGAGTGCTAATGTGAAGATAGATGAACTCCTTGAGAAATATAGTGAGTCCAATAGAACTGAGCCTGAGAAAGCTGAAGAAAGACTTGTGTTCATAGAACTAGAAGTGCAGAAGACTAATGAGAAAAATGTTGCAGAAATAGGTGCTCAACCAGTAAATGCAAAGAGCGATGAAGAACATGAAGCAAGAAGCACAACACTAGAACCGGTTATTCCAAATTTTGTCAAGTTAAATCACTCAGAAGAAGGAATAATTGGAGATAAACATGCTAGAGTACAAACAAGGATGAAAATCAGAGAAATTCCTATCTAATTTCTACTATTGAGTTGAAAACAGTAAGAGAGGCATTAAAGGATGATGACTGGATTAGTGCAATAAATGAGGAGTTAGATCAGATAGAGAAGAACAAGACATGGATACTTGTTCCTAGGCCGGAAGACAAGAATGTGATTGGAACCAAATGGGTTCTTAGAAACAAGTTAAATGAAGAAGGAAAGGTTGTGAGAAATAAAGCAAGACTGGTTTGCAAAGGCTATGCACAAGAAGAAGGAGAAGATTATGGTGAAACCTTTCCACCTATGGTGAGATTGGAAGGAGTAAGAATGCAACTTGCTTATGCTACATTTAAAGGATTTAAAGTCTATCATATGAATGTTAAATCAACTTTTCTCAATGGCATCCTTGAAGAAGTACACATAGAACAACCAGATGGATTCGCTTTGTCTAAAGACAAAGATATGGTTCCCAAACTACATAAGGCATTGTATGGATTGAAGCAAGCACTGAGAGAATGGTTTGAAAGGTTGCATGTACACCTAATCAAGATAGGATTCCAACGCACCAATGAGGACAGTAACATATATCTAAAGACAGATGGAAATAAAGTATTGATAGCTGAAGTATTTGTGGATGACATTATCTTTGGTGGTAATGATGACTTATGCATGGATTTTGTTGAGGAGATGAAAAAGGAATTTGAGATGTCTCTTATTGGAAAGATTAAAGTTTTTATTGTGTTGTAGGTCCAACAATTGGATGGTGGAATTTTTATCTATTAGAGTAAGTATGTCAAAGAGGTGTTGAAAACATTTGGCATGAAAGATTGTAAACCAGTTGGTACTCCGATGGTGATAGGTTGTAAGTTGTCTAAGCAAGATGACTCACCATCCGTGGATGAGAAAGAATATAGGTCTATGATTGGTAAATTGCATTATGTCGTTCATAGCAAACTGGATATTGCACATGTTGTTGGATTGGTTGCTAGATTTCAAAAGGATCCCAAGGAGACTCACTTGGTAGTGGTAAAAAGGATATTCTTATACTTGAAAGGCACAATAGATTATGATTTGTGGTATCCAGCTTATAAAGGAAATTTCTCTTTGGATGTGTTTACTGATGCAGATTGGGCAGGAAATGTAGATGATTGGAAAAGCACTACCGGTGGAAATTTTCTTCTTGGAGGGAGATTGGTTGCTTGGACAAGTAAGAAGCAAACTTATGTTTCTAAGTCAACAACAGAGGCAAAGTATGTTGTAGCATCAATGAATTGCACACAGGCAATGTGGATGAGACATGTGCTTGAAGGATTCACATTTGATATGTTTGAACTGGTAACTATTTATTGTGATAATACTAGTGCAATCAATATTTCAAAAAATCTTGTGTTACATGCAAGAACAAAGCACATTGAATTGAAATATCATTTTCTAAGGGAAAGAGTACAAGAAAAACAAGTCTGCATGGAGTATGTGACAAGCAAAGAGAAGCTAGTAGATATTTTCACAAAAACATTACCGAAGACAACTTTTGAGTATCTCACAGGTAAATTAGGGGTCATACCTCTACTCAGACAAAAGTAGAATGCATGATACATCAATCCAGTGGGCTTCATGACTATTTTTCACTTTGGATTGATGAGATGCAGGCTACTTCGCAGGGGGAGCAACTTAGATGTGTTTGCAAACATGTTGAAGACAACAACTGCACTAGACTTGATTATTTATGATGCTTATGCACCTTTGACATTGTTGTCAAAGGGGGAGAACAGATATGATTAAGAGAATACATATGATTAGTTAGAGTAGATATAGTGTAACCGACAAATGAGATGCAACAAAGAAGAGAAGAGTTGCAGAGAAGGTTCAAAATAGAGCGGAATAGTATGAGTTGAGTATGTTTCTATTTAGTGTTTCCATCAATGCCAAAGGGGGATATTGTTGGCACATTTGGCATAACTGATGAAGATGAGATGATGGTGGATGACTGTACTAGTAGAGGAAGATGACATGATCAATTATTTATATTGTCATTGATGGAAACTAGGTTCAACTGATGTTTAATGATGTTTATAGTTGGTTTTTGGTGATTTACTTATTGGCTAAGTGATTTGGTCTATCAGAGTAAGAGTTTCATAGTTTGACAGAGTTTACCGGCAAGACTGCGAATTAGGACCTTAACCAGTAAAGCATATAAGTTTTGATGGAATCGAGTGATTGGCGATGTTTGGTGACTTGTGGTTTGATACATAATTTTATATGATGGATTTGAGTATGTAATTGGAACCACATCCTATGATAGTTATTGGAAGGCATGTTTTGAATTTCTGATGAAACTTTGCCAAGGTTTAAGAAGGATTTAGGGACCGGTAAATAATTCTCTTATCCGGTAATGATTTTTGGTTTGGCGGTGATCTACATCAAGTTCATGTGTTGATGTTAACGCGACACAAACCACGTGATGAGTTTGAAAGATGTTTTGACATGTTTGGAGAAAGAATTTCTTGGGAATGTGCAAAGTGCTTAGCGAAATGTGCTAAGGGTTTGACTTTGTACCAGATCGACATATTGTGATGATTTATGGTCATTCAACGACCGATATTGATTTGTAATTGATTTTAATGATCCCTATGATGATTCGTAATGAGTTGTAAATGTCTTAGGTTTGATTCCGACCTAGATGAAAAAGTTATTTATGTCAGCAAGGTTGATGTTTTGCTGTGTCGGTGATTTTGAGAAGTTTGAGAAGCTGAACCAGTGTGTGTGAGAAGATCTGCCATAGAGATGAAAACTTAGAACTTAATTGGATCTGATCAAGCAAGCAGTAGAGGGCTATACACAGATCATTCACTGTTGTTCTCTAACAATTACAATAGCTAAAATAACTTAATCGGGTAGGTCCTAACAGGCCTCACATTGTAAAATCCCCTAACAGGATGACTCAATATCTGAGTTATCAATCCTATTGCGAGGTTGATCCTAACATATCAAAGCTTCTAACAAGGCTGAGGTAAATCCCTTAACTGGGTGAATCTTAACAGGGCATCATTGTAAGCTTCTAACTGAGCTTGGCTCCTAATAGGGTGCATTCCTAAAGAGTTCAAAACATTTGTGGGTACCGATTCCCGATGCGGTTTTTCCCTATTTGGGTTTCCAAATGAAAACATGGTGTTCATGTGTGGTATGCTTTTCTTGTGATGTTCATGTTTTATTTCGGATAAATGGTAAAGACAGTTTATGTTTGTTTAAAGTGGTTATCAGTATTGATAATTATATAATTGATGAAGCATTCTAATCAGTTAATAAGTTCATAACTATGTTTGTTGATCTAATATTAAATTGATGGTTGATCTCATTAATAAGTTTGCATAAGAGGAAATGATTATCTAGATCTGATAAGGAAATCTGTTATGAAGATTTAGTTTAAGTGTTGAATATTTTTAGATCTGAGATAAGTCTATTTTTGGTCTTGGAAGTTTCAGTTTTTGTTAATATTGATTCAGCCCCCTCTCAGTATTGATTGGATCCTCTAGGTTTATCACTTTACATACTGTATTACCAGGCTTAACAATTTTAGGCAAATCTCTAACAGCTTGTGTAGAACCGATCTTAATCATTGAAACAAAATCAAAATGACACATTCTCCTATGCCACAACAACCTTTCATCAATCTGAGCAATCAAGCAACTTTTCTCACCAACATTAAAATGAAAGATATTACCTCCAATCTTAGTTCCTGATGCAATCTCTATACCAGAGGCATTTAGGATCTTGCATTTTTCATTCTTGAATTATAAATCATAACCTTTTCCAACCATCTCTCCAACACTTAAAATATTATGCTTCAAACCTTGAACATACAAGACACCATTAGTGTTATGCTTACCATCAAAAGAAATAGAACCTCTACAACGGATCACACAGGCTTTGTCAACTCCAAATCTTACTATTCCACCATCATACCTCTCCATACTCACAAATTTTCTTTTATCACCGGTCATATGATGTAAACAACCACTATCAATTACCCATTCATATTTCTCTTCAACTTTAGCAGCTAAAGCTTTCTCCTCAAAAATACAACTTGTGGAATCAATAGGTACCGGTCCATCTTCTTTGATAGCAATAAACACAACTTCATCTCCTTTTGATTCTTCATCTGTAACACCATCATCAGTAGTATAATAATAGTTCTTCTGATGCTTATACTTCTAGTTAGGTTTGTAAGGCTTATCATACTTCTCATGCTTGTCATATCTATCATTCCTATCATGCTTATCAAATTTGTCATGCCTATCATACTTAGACATTCTCTCTTAGCATCTAGAAGAAAAATATCCTATCTTATTGCAAAAGAAACATTTCAAAGGAAATTTTCCATCATACTTACCAGCTCCCTTAGGCAATCTCCAAGTAATCAATTCTTCAAGCTCCTCCAATTCTCTTTCTTGTTCTTCCATTTCTCTTCTCTCTCTTTCATACTTGGATATTTTGCATTCTTCAAGATCATAATTCTTCTTTCCGGATTCAGATGCTCTAAATGTTGTCTCAAACTTTCCATGTGATTCACCAAACTCGCTTAGTTCAAATATAACAATCTTTCCAACCAACAAGTCTCTTGATACAATAGTCACACTCTGTATCTCATCAATATTAGCTACCTTATGTTTGTAAGCAGGATGTAATGATCTCATCACCTTAGCAACAATTTCATCTTCTTCAAGGGTTTCACCGACACATCTGATACCTAGGACACGTAATTTCACCTTAGCCATAAAGGAATTTATATTATCATCATCTCTCATCTTTAGCATCTCATACTTCCCTTTCAAACTCTGCAACTTAGGAACTTTTACTTGTTTATCTCCTTCATACAAGGTTTCAAGATTCTCCCAAATTGCATGTGCAGTCTGAAGTCCCATTACATTAGTCATCTCTAAATCAGTCAGGGTGTTCAACAATGCTTCCTTAGCTCTAATGTTATTTTCAGCTTCCTTAATCTCATCTACAACAACCGGTCCATTCATAGGAATAGAATAGGCATTCTTCGTAATCTTTCAGTAATCTTCTCCAAGACATCTCAAGTGCACCTCCATCTGGTTCTTCCATATAGCATAGTTACTTTCATCAAATCTCAAACTCTACTTAAATATAACACCTCCATTTGCCATCACAGATCTCCTCAAGTGGTTAAGCTTCTTCTAGAGGATCTATCTTTGATACCAATTGTTGGAAATAACAATGAAGGAAAACTGAGTGGGGGGGTGAATTAGTTTTCAACAAAATATCAAACTTAACCACAAATAAAAATCTAATAAATTGCAGCAACAACGAAGATAAGCAAATTGATGACACAACACACAATACCAAGATTTTGACGTGGAAACCTCGATTAAGGGAAAAACCACGGTGGTAACCTACCCACAATAAGATGATACTCTGCAATAGTATGCTAAAATATTACAATGGGGAACACATCAGCATTAAGACACACTGCCTAGAGCTTACAACTCAAGATACAATAACCTAGAAGGCTACAACCATCAGGGAAGTCTCATTTAATTACAACAAGATTTAGACTACAATTTGGAAGGAATGAACTACGATAATAGCATCTACAAATGCCTGATGACAGTTTCAGTTAAGCACAATTGTTTGCTCTGCAACACTCAATCTCTACTCAATACACCATACCAAAAGATGAATCCTTTGTTCGCAAATACAACACTCTCTGATAATGCAGACACAACTTCAATACCTAAATTTCATGACTATATTACCTATTTATACAATTCGTCACCCTTGGCAACGAGGTTGGCTAAACCTTCAACTCATAATTATAAATTTACATCACACGATACAAATATCCACCACCAAACCAATATAATGATATACATGACATAAAATGGACCTAAATCAAATTTCCAAATACTCATCACCACCGATAATCATGCCAAGATCAACTGCAACACGCTACACCACTAGAAAAACCACATAACACAAAGAACATCACCGGTTCAGAAAAAATACCAAGAACTCACACAATGATCAATACAGATCATCAAAACAAATAAGACACAATTAGGAAACACCAAGAAGCACGTTAGAGTCATTTGTAACAGCTATACCAACACCACTTATCAAATCTTTATTGATCAACATCTGAAACTCAAGAATACTCAAATAGTAGCAATTGTCATGAAGAAAGATAAATTGTGGAGCACCAAATCACGAACCATCTAAATTGAAGATAAACAAGACCATCCCAAACAATCTCCCAAAATCATAGCTCAAGTTCTAATCACACCACAATATACCAGAGGAAATACTGAACTTTGCAAAGCACTGATCAAAAAAATAAATTGCAAACCGGATCATATGATATGATCAATTAAGCTTGCTGGATCACCAAAACCAATACAGAAGGATGTAATGATACTAGAAATACTCCATACATTGAACCATGATCCTAATAAACCAATGTGCAATCACCAGAGCAATAAATCACAGGAGTATGTTGACATCAATGACAACAACATATCCTAGCAGCAACAATTTCCAATAGAATATACAATAGAGAAGATATCGCTAATTCTCTCCAATTTCAGAGCATACAGAGGGAAAGTAAATCCATATGTGGCAAAACAACTTCAGGTCAGTGTAATGGATGCAACAATGGAAAATCAAGAGGCAACAGATGATGTGGTTGAACTAGAAGATGAATAAGTAGATGGGGACATGATGGTTCTTTAGTTTCTCATTAGTTAGTTTTTTTTTTTTTCAAGTCTTTGGCTAAAAACTGTTGGTCTCGGTGGAAATTGTATTTTTAAATTATATTTTAAACATCCATTAGTCATCTATCCTCAAAAATGCATTATTTTTAGTTTCATGCTGAACTATTTAAGGCTGGTGGGAACCTTTGGTATGGGTCCTGATTTTTCTCTGAAACTGTTTTTATTTTCAGTTGACAGTAACAATGCATTTTTAGAAAAGCTTAATGGAATTTTATTTGAAGAATACCTTTTTCTAATTCAATTGGATTTCTACTCTATATTTGATGCTCTCATCAACATTTATATTTGGACAATTCATTGAATGTGGGAATGCATATGTTCTTGATTTTAGACTTTGTGCTACAGTGGAGAATAGTTTCCTATGTTATTTTGGATTCGAGGTGAATGTGATGCATGTTGTTGTTACTGGTCTCTTTTATGTGATGATCATTTATTGGTAGAAATATTTGTTTGAATGCTAGTTGATGATTTTTGTTTAATTTACATGAATATTGATTTTTGCACTTTGCTATGAAGATCATGTGTGGTTAATCTCATCTTTATTTTCTCCTTTTTAGTTTGTAAAGCTTTCCTTTCCTAATTTCTCATTAAAAGCATACCTAGTATCATAAGAGGGAGTTGTACCTCTCAAATTCAGAGGAAAGTTGCAAAGCAATCACAACTTCTCCAACTGTTGTTAATAGTTTGTTCTCTTGTCTGGGCTAGGAGTCAACATTGTCACATTTTTTAAGAGAACAAAATTTGTTAACCAACAATTATGAATATAAAGGTTTATTCTCTTAAGATGAAGACTAGGACTTAGTTGTAGAATATTTAAATGTATATTTATATAATATTAAGTTAGTTGCAATCAATTTATGTGAAGATATAAGAGAAGGATAAGTGCATTTTATTGTTACATTAATTTTTCGAAACTTAAGATGTCTAATCATTACAACAAATGGTTCTTTTATACATAACATGAGCACCATTACAATCAATATGTCCTCTTTCCCTCCAGCATGCCACCTATGAAAGAAAATAAGAAAGTCAGGTTGAAGATGCACCAATCAAAACAAAACAAGAATCAAATCCAAGTGACATTAAGGATGCACGTAAATATCAAGAGAAACTTATCACATGACTAGAAAAAATATTCTAATAAGTCCAATCATCCATACCTTTAAGGTATTCAAATAGATATCTCAATGATGAATGAACAGTACCAAACTGGTACTAAGAGGGGGGGGGGTGAACCAGTACAGACAAAATACAGACCTAAACCAGTTCAGCAGCAATTACTCTAAATGACTGGCAAATAGTGACACCGGTTTGAAACAGAGTGCAACCGGTAAAACTCAGAACAAATAAAACAATCATAAACTAGTTACTCACTGAGTTTTCCACTCAACTCAAAACTACACTACCATTTCACCCTTATGCATGAACAGGTAATCTATCATCATATCTTCACAATAGCTAGCTCAACATGTTTTATTGACAGGCATAAAACACAGAACCATCATATGCTTAACAAGCAATAACAAAGCATCACAAGATAAAAGCATCACACATGACACACATATTTTTCACGTGGAAACCCAACTGGGAAAAACCACGGTGGGGATGAATACCCACAAGCTTGTTGTTGAACTATTTGGAAGTCCGCTCTGTTAGAAGCCTTGTCTGGTTAAAGACATTACAAAAGGTTCTGCTAGGAACCGATCCTGTTAGAGATCACCCGGTTAAGGGTTAAACCCTGTTAAGGGTACCTTGTTAGAGGATTTCAAGAACTCAATAGCTAAAGGATTTCCAGAGCTCTTTAGCTTTCCAGATCTCAATAACTTTGAGTTACCCTATTAAGGGATTTACAGCAAGTCGGTTAAGGCTACCCTGTTAGGGGATTTTCCAACTATTGAGGTGGTTAGAGATCAACAGGTATTACAATGATCTGGTAACAATACTCAGTGCCAATGCAGATCCGCTTAAGCTCCTCTTCACCTTTTGCACTTACACTCTACAGGTATCACTTCTTTCCTCTGGTCTGGCAAGGATCTTGTATCCCTTCTCTTGGATACTCACACACAACTTTTGCCAACAACCTCTGAAAGAATCACAACATCGACCTTATAGGACAACAGACAGGTCGGTAGCATAAACCCTAAACCCTAGACCTATTAGGTTAAGGAATTCAAATAGTTCAATCCTGACCGTTGATCATACATTAAATGCATCAGATCTTGAATAAATCTCAAGACATTCTCCATCATTCTCTATCCACCGATTTCATGGCGTTTGATAATCCATCACGCGTTTTCAACGTTTACAAACTTCGCACATTCTTGAGGTATATAGGGATAGTCTTCTTCATGCAAGATCCTTCACACACACAAGGCTGATGTGGCAACACGATCTGTTCTTTGTTATACTGCTTACTCATCACACAAAGATCACTGGTTGAGCCATACAAGCTTGAAGCATTTCAACTGGAAACCCTGAAGTTGAGACTACCAACTGGTAGTCATACAACGCTTCGATGTGCCGGTTCCCATAACTATATACCGGTTCACCTTGAACAAGAACACCGCATCACTTTGGCACAAATGCTAGTTCATAGTGTTATATCAGTTCTCACATATGCCAGTTCATACCTCTTCAACATATTGACATCAATGACAACATACAATGTCATTATGTCCACATACCATTTCACATAATGCCAACAATCTCCCCCTTTGGCATTGATGGCAATATACAAAGATATCTCTCTGCTTCACCAAAGATATCTCTCTGCTTCTCTTCTCCCCTTTTGACAACAATGCCAAAGTGGAGGCACAAGTTTCCCAGTTCCATTATGCTGCTCCCCCTGAGGAGTAGCATCCTTCAACACATCAATCCTGAAGAAAGATTTGATTATGCAATACATGATTGATGTGGAGCATATACCTTTAGTTCACCTCTTGAAGGGGTAGTACCCCTAATTCACCTCTTAAGTGTGTAAATGTAGTCTTTGGAAGAGGCTCGGTGAATATGTTTGCTAACTGCTCCTTACTGGACACATGCTCCAATGCAATCTCTTTGTTCTGAACCTTTTCCCTTAAGAAATGATACTTAAGCTCAAAGTGCTTGGTTCTAGAATGTAAAACCAGATTCTTGGAGATATTAATTGCACTAGTATTGTCACAAAATATACTTACCGGTTTCGATACAGGAACTTTGAAGCCTTTCAATACATGCTTCATCCAAATTGTCTGAGTGCAGTTCATGAAAGCTGTAACATACTCCGCTTCCGCTGTAGACTGAGAGATACAACTTTGCATTTTACTCATCCATGAGACCAGTCTACCACCAAGGAAGAATGCACCACCGGTTGTGCTCTTCCGGTCATCTACATTACTAGCCCAATCAGCATATGTGAACACTTTCAAGTTGAAATCCTTGCTATATGGATACCACAATCCATAGTCAATAGTTCCATTTAGATACCTAAGAATCTACTTGACTGCAACCAAGTGGGATTATCTTAGACTTTTCTGGAACCTTGCAGTAATGCCAACTGCATGTGCCATATCCGGTCTGCTATGCACTACATAATGCAACTTACCAATCATTGATCGGTATTCCTTCTCATCAACCAATGTAGAGTCATCCTCTTTGGATAGTTTACAACCAGTCACCATTGGTGTACCAACCGGTTTGCTATCTTCCATGCCAAAGGTCTTCAACACCTCTTTGACATATTTGGACTAAGTGATAAAGATTCCATCCTTCATTTGTTGGATCTGTAGTCCAATGAAGAACTTAATCTCCCCTATGAGTGACATCTCAAACTCTTCCTTCATCTCATTAGAAACTCATGACTCATCTTGTCATCACCACAAAAGATAATGTCATCAACAAATACCTCACAGATCAGGATATGATCTCCTTCAGACTTCAAGTAGATATTGCTATCTTCACTTGTTCTCTCAAATCCAATCTTCACAAGATGGGAATGTAGGCACTCATACCATGCCCTAGGTACTTGCTTTAGACCATATAAGGCTTTATGTAGCCTACATACCATGTCATTGTCTTCAGATAGGGCAAACCCATCTGGTTGCTCAATATACACCTCCTCTTCAAGTACACCATTTAGGAATGTAGATTTTACATCCATTTGATATACTTTGAAGCCTTTAAAAGTTGCATATGCAAGAAGCATACGAACTCCTTCCAATCTGGCTATAGGAGCAAAGGTTTCCCCATAGTCTTCTCCTTCTTCTTGAGCATATCCTTTGCACACCAATCTGGCTTTGTTCCTAATCACTGTGCCATCCTCATTCAGCTTGTTTCTGAACACCCATTTGGTGCCAATGACATTTTTATGCTCTGGTCTGGGTACCAAGGACCATGTACCATTTTTCTCTATCTAGTCAAGTTCCTCTTCCATTGCCTTGATCCAGTCTTCATCTTTATGAGCCTCTTTGAATGATTTAGGCTCAAATTCAAAGATCATACATGAGTTTTCTCTGATCTTTCTTCTTGTAAGGATTCCTGCATCCTTATCTCCTATGATTTGCTTAGGATCATGATTCAACTTGACATACCGAGGAATGGTCTTGACTGGTTCTTCTTGCTTTTCCTCTTCATCCTCATCTTCATCAGTATCAGCATTCACCGGTTCAGGAACACTATTACTGGTACTTGGTTGACTGACAACCGGTTCCCAGAAGGTTGAAACTAGTTCATTTATAGCTTGCTCACTTCCGGTTTCCTTAGTTTTCTCAGAGGATTCATCAACTCTTACATTGATACTTTCCATAATTCTCTGAGTCCTATTGTTGTAACACTTAAGAGCTTTACTCTTAGTGGAATATCCTAGGAATATTCCCTCATCGCATTTAGCTTCAAATTTGCCTTGATGTTCACTCCTCTTGATGTAACATTTGCTACCAAATACCCTAAAGTAGCTAACCATGGGTATCTTACCGGTCTAATACTCATAAGGAGTTTTGTCCTTACCTTTCTTGATGAGTACCCGATTCATTGTGTAGGCTATAGTGCTCACCGCTTCTCTCCAAAAGGTGTGAGCTACCTTTCCTTGAATCAACATGGTTCTAGCTGCTTCAACCACAGTCCAGTTATTCCTCTCTGCTAGGCCATTCTGTTGTGGAGTCCAGGGGGCAGACAATTGTCTCTTGATGCCAAATTCTTCACAATACTTGTTGAATTCACCGGAAGTGAATTCCCCTCCTTGATCAGTTCTCAGACACTTGATCCTTTTACCGCTTTCCTTCTCCACTAATGCTCTGAAAGCTTTAAACTTTACAAAGGCTTAAGACTTGTCTTTCAAGAATGTGACCCATATCATTCTTGAGCAGTCATCAGTGAGAATCATGAAGTACCTATCACCCTGCACACTCCTAGTTTTCATAGGACCACACAAATCAGTATGCACAAGATCAAGCAAGTTGTCAGCAGTGAAAGATTTACCTTTAAAGGTTGAGGAAGACATTTTCCCCAATTGACATTCTCTGCACAAGGTATTATCCGGTTTGCTTAGCACTGGTAATCCTCTAACTGCCTTGATCTTACTAGCATTTACAATGTTATCAAAGTTTACATGGCAGAGTCTCCTATGCCATATCCAGCTATCATCAAATTTGGCCATAAGACATGTGCTTATATTTGCATTTAGCTGAAATAGGTTACCTTTGGTCTGCATGCCGGTGGCCACCAATTCACCATCTTTTCCCTTGATTCTGCAAACTCCATTCTTGAATTCCAGAGTGAGGCCACTGTCATTCAGTTGGGAAACACTCAGAAGGTTGTGTCTGAGACCATCAACCCAGTACACATTGTCAGCACTACTCTTTCCATTCAGAGAGATGGATCCTCTGCCTTTGACCATGCATGGTGCATCATTGCTAAAGCGAACCACACCACCATCATACTCCGCAAAGGATAGAAACTTGCTCTGGTCAGCAGTCATATGGTGAGAATAGCCACTGTCAATGATCCACTCATTGGAATTATCAAACCGGGAGACAAGAGCCTTCTTGTCTGATACATCTTCTTTGACAGCAACAAACACAATATCTTCATTTTCTTCATCCTCTGATTCTTCATCTGTGACACCTTCATCAACTGCCACAAAACAATTTCTCCAGTTTCCTCCTTTGAATTTCCTGAACCTTTCCAGTTTGTCCTTGATATTGCCATTAGGACAGTTTATAGCAATATGTCCTATCTGATTACAAGAAAATCATTTCAAAGGTAGCTTACCTTTGTATTTACCGGTTCCTTTAGGAAGCTTCCTGACAAGTAGAGCTTCAAATTCCATCAGAAACTCCTCATCATCCATTACTCTGTTCTGTCTTGGTTCACCACTAGTGCTTGCTTCTTTTCCTTTCCTGGATGGTACAACAAAAGCTCTGAAAGCTGATTCAGTCTTTTGAACACTGCCATCAAAACTATTTAGCTCATAGGTTGTCAACTTTGCTATGATGGAGTCCAAGGATACCTTAGTCTTGTCTATTGATCTTAGCTCCTGAATAGCAGCAACCCTTATTGTATAGACCGGCAATAGGGATCTCAGGAATTTTCTTACCATAGTGGAGTCTTCTATTTTACCACCCGCACTCTTAATTTCTCCAACAACTGTTTTGATTCTTATTCCATACTGTTGAATGGTCTCACCTTCAACCATCCACATATCTTCAAACTCCCCTCTCAGGCTTTCTTCCTTATCTTGTTTTACATGTTCATCACCACCATAGATATTTTCAAGAGCATCCCATACCTCTTTGGGATTTACCTTGTCTTGAACATCAATAAACTCAATGTCAAATAAACTACTAATAAGGGCTTCCATGACTTGCCCATTTTCTTGTATCTCTCTCTTTTGGTCATCGGTGAGAGTACCGATAGGGACCACATAGACGTTATCAACATAACTCTAGTGTTGAGCACCCATGCTTCTGATGAAAATCTTCATCCTATCTTTCCATATACCGAAATTTTCCATGTTAAACTTTGGACCTTCCCTCTTCATCATTTGTCTGGGATCTTTACCTCAAGCGATTAAGCTTATAACACAGAGGACCTAGAGGATGCTCTGATACCAATTGATATCTCAATGATGAACAAATAGTACCAAACCGGTACTAAGAGGGGGGGTGAATCAGTACAGACAAAATACAGACCTAAACTGGTTCAGCAGCAATTACTCTAAATGACTGGCAAACAGTGACACCGGTTTGAAACAGAGTGCAACCAGTAAAACTTAGAACAACTAAAACAATCATAAACCGGTTACTCACTGATTTTTCCACTCAACTCAAAACTACACTACCATTTCACCCTTATGCATGAACAGGTAATCTATCATCATATCTTCACAATAGCTAGTTCAACATGTTTTATTGATAGGCATAAAACATAGAACCATCATATGCTTAACAAGCAATAACAAAGCATCACAAGATAAAAGCATCACACATGACACACATATTTTTCACGTGGAAACCCAACTGGGAAAAACCACGGTGGGGATGAATACCCACAAGCTTGTTGTTGAACTCTTTGGAAGTTCGCTCTATTAGAAGCCTTGTCTGGTTAAAGACATTACAAAAGGTTCTGCTAGGAACTGATCCTATTAGAGATCACCCGGTTAAGGGATGGCTACAATACTCGGTTAAGGGTTAAACCCTGTTAAGGGTACCTTGTTAGAGGATTTCAAGAACTCAATAGCTAAAGGATTTCCAGAGCTCTCTAGCTTTCCAGATCTCAATAACTTTGAGTTACTCTATTAAGGGATTTACAGCAAGTCGGTTAAGGCTACCCTGTTAGGGGATTTTCCAACTGTTGAGGTAGTTACAGATCAGCAGGTATGACAATGATCTGGTAACAACACTCAATACCAATGCAGATCTGCTTAAGCTCCTCTTCACCTTCTGCACTTACACTCTGCAGGTATCACTTCTTTCCTCTGGTCTGGCAAGGATCTTGTATCCCTTCTCTTGGATACTCACACATAGCTTTTGCCAACAACCTCTGAAATAATCACAACATCGACCTTATAGGACAACAGATAGGTCGGTAGCATAAACCCTAAACCCTAGACCTGTTAGGTTAAGGAATTCAAATAGTTCAATCCTAACCGTTGATCATACTGTATTAAATACAACAGATCTTGAATAAATCACAAGACATTCTCCATCATTCATTATCCACTGATTTCATGGCATTTGATAATCCATCACACGTTTTCACCGTTTACAAACTTCGCACATTCCTGAGATAGATACGGATAGTCTTCTTCATGCAAGATCCTTCACGCGCACAAGGATGACGTGACAACACGATCTGTTCTTTGTTATACTGCTTACTCATCATACAAAGATCACCAGTTGAGCCATACAAGCTCGAAGCACTTCAACTGGAAACCCTGAAGTTGAGACTACCAATCGGTAGTCATACAATGCTTCCATGTGTTGGTTCCCATAACCATATACCGGTTCACCTTGAACAAGCACACCACATCACTTTGGCACAAATGCCGGTTCACAGTGTTATACCGGTTCTCACATATGCCAGTTCATACCTCTTCAACATATTGACATCAATGACAACATACAATGTCATTATGTCCACATACCGATTCACATAATGCCAACACAAATATCAACATAACTCATGCTAGCAACTTGTTCATCCAACAAGTTGCAATCACAAGATCCCTATATGAAACACATCAACGAAGAATATACACATCTAGAAACTCCCACTGCATGTGTAATATTAAATCTAAAAAATAGATCAAATAATTCCAAGTCTATCAATCAACACTCATACAAAGGTGTGGCTCATAATCAAACACATGTAGTAATAAATAAAAATCATAATGACCCATACATGTGAAAAAAATTCATAATCTCTTACAACTTACTATAACTCTCTTAAGTCCACCATACTAAATCAGGTGGACATGAATCTCTAGGAAATATCCATATAAAAAAGAGGGGCAACTTATAACACATAAAATGTCCTTATACCAACACCTCAAAATCCTAGTTGTTCCAAGTAAAATCTCCTTCTTAATCCCAACTAAAATCCACAACAACACCCAAATGTTTAACCTCATATATAAAAAATATGGTTATTTAATAAAAATAAGATCAATGAAGACTTTATAACCAAGTAATATCAAACTCAAATCTAATTCCCAAAGCCAAGAGGAATCCCAATAATATCTCTTAAACTTCTGATAAATGACACCATAAATCAAACTCATATGCACAAGAAGATAAACATTCCAAAAATTCTTCAAATGAACACCTCAAAACTAACAAACATAGTTCAAGATCCATATCCATTAGAAGACAAAGTATAAAATATAATGCATATGAAAATTAAGTGAGAAATACTAATCATATTATTATTGATTGAGTAGATCAAGAGTGGGGAATGGGACTACACCTCCAAGGTGCACCAAGAAAAAATGGGTCTCTTAAAAATTAATATCCTCTTAAATTCATCGTGAACACATGCCCATATTCAAGTGAAGGTTTCCCAACTATTCTATTAAAATTTCAAAAGAGTAATAATTTAAATATATGTCTCTGAAAACAAAAGAAATCTCACTTCATCTCAGTTATTAAGTATCTGAGTGCCTATAATTGATTTATCCATGTTAAGATCCAAATACAAAAACTCACTCTTATAGATATCCAAAGTGTGTAACCAATGTAATCAATAACAAGAGAACTATCTAGATCATTGTCAAAGCTTCAACTACAGAATTAGGAATGTATCATGACATCATGATCTAACATCTCATCCTCAAATATTGCATGCTTGTGTCACATTGTAAATTGCATCCCTATGCAATTTCTTGCTCAACTAAGCTCTATTTTAGCATGAATAGCCTCCCACGACTGATTTCGCTCATCACAACCCATTTCAACATATCATTCTAGGATTTCCTCCTCATTTAGGACCTAAAGTCCCAATTTAGGACCATCTTGGAGGTATCAAAGCACCTATGGTACCCATTCTCTAGATCAGGTCGCTTTGGGCGCCTTGCTCCCCCTAATCCGGTCCTAAATTTGGTTCACATAATGGTCTAGTGGATTTAGAAGGAAATATTTTCCCGTGTTGGCATGCTCTATGTTTTGCACCATGAAATGCTTGAGAGAGGTATATCAGAAAGGTATCCCCCCTCATTTTTAGAATCAACCATCAAATCATAGAGAGATCATGATTTCATGCAAGTATTCAAATATTCAAGCATCCATTGTGACAACCTTCAATAACCTTCATGTAAGCATTTCTTTTATGATTTCCTTTTATGCCTTTTGCTTGGAGTCATGCTATTGAATCAACATTCATGATCACATTCAAATAAGCATGTGCATCATCATCAAGGTATAAGACACTTCCATTTTCAGATCTAGCCTCTGCTACCTAACGACATGCTTTCCTTTCAAGTTCATTTCAATTCTATTTCAATTTTAATTCCAAAAGTAAGGTTTGACACAAGAAAACCCCTTTCTCCCCAACAATTTCCTCTCTTCTATGTATGTAGGAATAGGTGATGAAGCTACAAAAATAGGTTTGCAATTCGTCAGAGCTGAAAATAATGGGAGCGAGCCAAGTTGGAAGACTAAGTCCCTGGAATTTTGCCTCAAATTTGGATTGTATGTCCATTACAATCTACTTTAATGTCTCCTTTCTTGGAATTGGATTCTCACTCCGTGACAAGTTGGTACATGCAAAAAAGGTCATCTCCTCACTCTTCCCATAATTTGCATAATCACTTTCAACTCACAACAAAGGATCATTGAATTCACCTAGTGCCCAAGGATCTTGGGCCAAGCGGATTATCTTCCTTCCAATGTAAGAGTGGAATTGGCCTAAGATTTTTAGCTTGCATGCAAAATTTAATGAATCCTATTTCACCACCTTATATGTTGGTGAACCCAACACTTCTTACATTTTGTATATTTCTGATTTGGTGTTTTCTAATCTAACTTTTCATAATTTCACTGCATATATTGAGTGAACATTACTTTGATTATACCTTTCATATGTCATATGAGTTTCTTGTTTGATCATAAGTGCATATGGATTTCTTATCTTATTTTTTTAGCTCAATTTCAGGTTACATTCAATATTTTCATGATGTTCTCTTTCATGTATATTATGATAACTTAGTTCTCCCTTTCATTCATAGCTATGATTTACCCTCTCCCAAAATTGGGCCCACCAATGAGGGCACATTGGTTCAAGAAGAGAATATGAACAACTCTTTCAAAGAACCCCCTCCTATAGATGAACCTTTGGAGAATGATGTTCATCCTTCTCTTGAAATGTACCTCCCCTATAAGAATATTGTGGTGCAAGGGAATGATATTGTAGCTACCTTTCCTAGTGATATTGTACCTTCTTTTCATTTAAGTGACCTTCTCCTAGATATGAAGAAATAATGATATATAATTGTCCCTTTCCTAAAATTTGTCTTAATCATAAAGATACCTTAGAACAAGGGATGGTACCATTTCCCATTATTATAATGTTTCCAATATTCTCTCTCCCAAAAATGAGGAACCTAACCAAGATTAAATAAATTTCATTCACGATGCTGAGAAGCCTAATATTGTTGTCCACCTTCATAAATATGTCTCTCAACCTCAACAAAAACCAAAAATTGTTGTTAAGGTTGGAATGAATCATCAACCTGATTATCATGCAATGTCTTACACATATAATTACAAATTATTTATATTAGAATCCGACAAGAACATACAATATACTTTTTTAGTTTCTACAATCTTCTATCCAATTGTGATAAATACACCATCTCCTACTAAATATGTTCATAAAGAGGGACTCTTGGAGGATGATTGGGGGTCATTAGATTTCACACCTTCTTTTTGTAGCAAATCTAAGATGTTTGAATTTGACACTGAAATTTTTTGTCCTAACACATGTCTAGATGTTAGTTGGGCCTCTTTAAACTTCAATCCAATTCCACCTAAGAACCAACCCTCTCTTTGGGACATTTCAACTACACATATATACAATGGACAAGTTTTAAGATGTGTGCAACAAAGTCTTGAGAAATCATTCTTTTCTAGTAAAGAGCTAGGTTTTTAGCCTCTTCTTTTGTCAACATCCCATCCCCCACTGTCTAGTGAATCCATGTATTCTCATTCCAATATGGTATTACAATAAGATAATTGTTTGTCTGACCTTCTTCACACCAACTTCATTTCTCTTCTTTGATCTAAACAAAGAAAGGAACGTAGACAACATCTTGAAAATTCTATTTTTTGCAAGCATCATCAAATCCATGGCCATTCGACTAATGAACGTCAAGCTTTAAAAATTAAAATACAACAATATATTGATTTAGGTATCATAAAAAGTAACATGTGATAATGAATGACATATTTTTTATAATCATTTCAAATAAAATCCAGGTTCCTATTATGTTGCTCCTTGCTTTGTAACATTGTTAGCTTACCTATTAGGGGATCATCGTCATTCATGGTGGTACAATTTCAAGTGCAATAATACTCAGTGAGAAACATAATAGTCTATTTATTATTTTCTCTATACTTGGGGGGCAGGAATAATTTTCTATCACTTTCCTCTCTCTAAGAATTCACTTTTTCTTTTATGAGGTGAATTTTTCATAGCTTGATGTCCTTTCTTTTATATAATTATCCTTCATGTGAGTACATGTATGTTACTTTGTTAGGACCTATTCCTTTCTTGAAACAATATGTCTCTTATGAATACTCTCTCCTTAGTGTTAGACAGTTCAAATAATCAGAAGACAACTAAGAGGGGGAGTTAAATCAGTTGTCTCAGATTACCAGAACATTTAAGCAATTTAAACTTTAATACCAGAACCCAAAAGATCAATACCAGAATGCATAAACCAATTATCGAAATAGTAGATAAACCAATTAAGCATAAACAATAATCAAAGAATAAATACCATCCACATGACACCAAGATTTATACGTCAAAAACCCGGTATAGGGAAAAACCATGGTGGGAAGCCTACCCACAGTTAGATAATACTTTTATAGTAAGTATGTGAATTACAACTGAGGGGCCTGCACTTGCAGGAAGGCCAACATCCTAGAGCACACTGCTCATCACAAAAGGAGTCTCACTGATTACATAGAAATATAGACTACAATCCGAAAGAAGGAATGAACTGCAAAGATAGCATCTCCTATGCCTGAATATTGTTCTACTTAAGCTCAATACCAGAGGACTAAATCCTCTTACATAAACCCAACTCAATCACCAATGATTGACCAAATCATCTATCTAAATGATTATTACATTATTCACTCATACACATCCTCACTTGTGATTTACAATGAGATCTTACATCATATATATACAAACCCTCAACCATAAACAATAAGGTTGGCCACCAAACAATAAAACATTTGATAATTACAAAACATGTCGTTTAGAGACTAAACAAATAATATCCAACCCATAAGACATCCCAGAAACACACAGGGAGGTCCAATCCACACATTACATTAATTCGGTCCATAACCTAGATAATACTGGGACCCAATATATGTCCACACATGCCAAAGCAATTATCCCAATCAGCTAAGTCTCAAACATGATCACCATCAACATCCTAAATCTCCACTAGAAGCCACACCAACAACACTTATGCATATCATCAAAGATCTTCATCAAAGCTCTCTTGGTGAAACCCTCACCAGAACAACAAATCAACCTTTCTAGCAAACAAGATAGCATCCGATCACCAAATCCAAAACCAACTAACTGAACATGAATATGAGTAGCATGAATAAGCCAATTCCATAACCAAAACATACCGAAGCATACCAGTGTTGGCATTATAATAGACAAGGGGAGATTGTTGGCATTTCAATAAGGATATTGAGAAGGTTGTTGATGATTATGGATATAACTGATTAAGGATGTTTACTGTCTTAATATTATTATTTTTTCATTGATATCAAGAAATTGATTTTCTAATTTAGTATGATGTTGCCATATCTTAAGAAGTATGATTTGATGAGTATAAAGATGTCGGTAAAAGACACAGAAAGAATGTGATGAATAAGGAGAGAAATAAGTTATTCAATGGGCAACTATTACCGAGTTAGACAGTGATGAGATCATGATGTTTAGATTGTTTTGATATCCTACATATGTTGTTGATTGTAAGGTTAATACTATACTATGTTACCGAGCAAAGAACCTAGTCGGTAAACCCTAAGGTTATCGCTCTCGGTTAATGAAGGCAGAAGTTCTACCGAGTGAAGTTTAGTATTTATCGAGTTGCAACCGAGCTGTAACAGAATGCATTAAATGATTAAAAGCATTATTTAATGAAGGAAGCTGATGAGATGGAATTGATTAAATGATTGGTATGTCATGCATGAAGTTTGTTAAAGAATCCATGGCAATGGAAGATCGGCAGAAAGATCTACAGCTTAGATTGAACCGCAATACCTTAGCACAAGTTCCAAGAAATGTATGCAAGTTCCAAGATGAGGTAAAACATTTTTAGATTGAAGGATACATTGAACCTAGTCAAGTTTCAAGATCTGATGGCTATGATTGATCATGGGATATGTGATCAAGGAGATTCAGCGGTTAGCAATTTGTTTATAAATAAGGAACTGTTGATAAAAAATGCATGCGGGCAAGTGTAAGCACAGGGATGCTACATAGTGATTACCGAGCACAGAAGCTTGAAGACCTGTTTGATTAACAGAGTATAGAGCCCAGCAGAGGGACAAGATAAGTCCTATGACTAGATTGTATTGAGCAAATAAGAATCTGATTTAGAATTTTTGATGTGAAGTTGCAGATATATTTTATTACTGTTATTTTGTAAAGTGACAGAAAATCTCTTAACCGAGTGGACTTAATAGTCTTATTTGTAAAACTCTCTAGCAAGGTGACATTCTGATTGAGTGTTTGAAACCCTTTAACAAGGTCACCTCTAACAAGGTGAAGATCCTAACAGATCTGAGGGAAATCCCTTAACCGGGTCACATCTAGCAATGTGTTTGTAATCTTTGACAGGATTTGCTTTTAACCGAGCATACTCTATAAGAGTATATTTCCTAGTGGGTCCAAAATCCCATAGTGGTTTTTCCCTACTTGGGTTTCCACGTTAAATCTGGTGTTATGAGTGTTGTTATGATTATGTGTTCTTAAGGTTGCATGTTTTATAGTTTTGATTACATATATCTGTTTAAGCTACCGAGGTTGAATCTGTTGATTTTATGGAAGATTAAGTTTATATGATTCACCCCCCCTCTCATCTTGTTAACTTGGCATTTGTACTTAACAATTAGTATCAGAACTATCAACTAGACCATCATGATCCAATTCAACCAGAAACCAAACAACCTATCGGGACCAGAAGGATATCGGTAAAGCAACCAAAAAAACTAGTGTTGACATCAATGACAAAACATCAATGCGACACATAATAAATTCCTCCAAATGGCCAACAATCTCCCCTTTGGCATTGATGGCAACACTAGATGTGAAAAAAATCCAAGTTCCAAGAAATGCCAATCAAGTCTCCCCCAATGGAAGACAACCAACAATCTCCCACATAAAAGATATAGCAATGAAGTTCTAAAATAGACCAAACTCCCCCTGTGAATGATAACTTTGTAAAGCTCTATTTTTCACATATATCTCTCCCCATTTGACATTAATGACAAAAATCTAACAAAAATATCAAAGCAAAAACAAAAACCACTGAAACACAAGGCTAGCTACTCCCCCTGAGTAGTAGCAACCCCACATCAATGTCAGAATGAATAATATCTTTGATAATGCATACCATACTGATGCCAAATAACATCAATCAGTTCTCTGTCAGAGGGGCAGGAACCCCTAATTTTTCTCCCAGGTACTTAAATGATTCTTTAGGCAAAGGTTTAGTGAAAATGTCTGCAATCTTCTCTTTAGTGTTCAGATAAACTAGTCTAACTTCATTTTCTTCCATCTTCTCCTTCAAAAGGTTATACTTAATAGATATGTTCTTTGTCTTAGAGTGAAATACGAGATTCTTTGTTATGTCTATGCAGCAGAGTTATCACAATGAATAACTAACGGTCTAATGCAATGTACTTTTATATCCTTCAACATTTGCTTCATCCATAAACTTGTGTATAGTTAGTAGCAACAACAACATACTCAGCTTTAGAAGTAGATAAAGAAGTACATGAATATTTCTTGCTGATCCATGAAACCAATTTCTTTCCAAGAAAGAAAGCTCCACCGGAAGTACTTTTCTAGTCATCAACATCACCAACCCAATCTGCATTTGTATATGCACATAAAGTAAATTCATCATCCTTAGGGTACCATACACCATATTCAGATGTACCTTGCAAGTATCTAAAAATTCTTTTCACTGCACTCTCATGATTTTCTCTAGGATCACTCTAAAATTGTGAACCAATACAAACAACATTCATTATGTCAAGCCTAGTCTGAGTCAAATATAGCAGACCTCCAATCGTAGACTTGTATCTTGTAGGATTTACCGGTGCAAATTCATGTTTCCTTGTCAATTTATCACTTGTAAACATAGGAGTACTTACCAGTTTAGAATCTACCATACCAAATTTCTTCAACAATTCCCTTACATACTTAGTTTGACAGATGAAAATACCTTTATCAATTTGAGTAATCTACAAACCTAAGAAAAATTCCATTTCCCCGATCATAGACATTTCACATTCTTTCTCCATATTTTTAGAAAAGTCCAAGCACAACTTATCATCACCTCCAAAAATGATGTCATCAACAAATACTTCAATAATCAGTATATCATCATCAGTGACTTTATAATATAAATTACTGTCAACATTACCTTTAGTGAAACCAAGCTTCAAAAGATATTTATCCAATGTTGCATACCAAGCTCTAGGTGCCTATTTCAATCCATATAAAGCTTTCCTTAACCTACAAACCATGTTTTTATCATCTGAAAGTGAAAAACCATTAGGTTGCTCAATATAAAATTTCTCATCAAGTTCCCCATTCAAAAATGCACACTTGACATCCATCTGAAAAACCTTGTAGTTCTTATATGCAGCATAGGCAAGAAATAATCTTACAGCTTCAATCCTAGCTATAAGTGCAAAATTTTCACCATAATCAATTCCTTCATTCTTAGAATATCCTCTACAAACCAATCTAGCTTTATTCCTTACAAATTGTCCATCTTCATTCAATTTATTCCTAAAAACCCATTTAGTTCCAATAACATTCTTATTTTTTAGGTCGGGGAACTAAAGTCCATGTGTTCTGATTAAAATGAAAAACAGGTTTTAAGGACCCAAAACCTTTAACATAGGAGCATAAGATAGCTCATCAAAAAGAATCCAAACCAGCATAGAAACAACTTACAAAAAGACTAGCAAAAAGGCCAGTAAACCAAATGGATAGCTAAAGAAAGGAACAACAAAGCGGAAAAACCAGAGAAAAGGCTAAAATGACAAACAATAACTATAAAGACTGAAGAAGATCAACCACCTTATTGATCAGCTGGTCATAGTTTGCCGAAGCAACTTTGAGTTCTTCCATATCCTTGTTTGGCTTCTTCTCCTTCTTTTTGCCTCTAGTCCTCGTTCTAGGTCTTTGCACTTCTCCCATACCTTCAATGTCAGGTTCCAGCTCCAGGGAATCCTTCTGTTTCTCCAGTTTCCTGATGAGAATTTTGGTATTGTTGGCTGAGGCCTTCAGAATGCTATAGCTTTGTTCAGCAATGCTTTTGAGGCATTTTTTCAATTTTGTTGTCAGTTTTTGCCATTCTATGGTCTGTAGCATTGTCATTGGTTTTTATCTCTATCAGGGACTTCTCAATTTGCTCAAACCTAGGATTGAAGGAATCGTTGATCTCTTCAGCTCTAGCAATAGTTTTACTCAAATCCTCAACATATTCCGCCATTGATTTGCCTTCACCAATACTGACTGTCTCTAGAGTTTGGACCTTGTGGCTCAACTTCTTATTATCCTCCATAGTTTTGTTGTAACTATTAATTAACCAATCGATGGTGTCCACAAACCCTTTCAAACCCTCAATGGGAGGATTTGAAGGGGGTTTTTGTCACCAAGATTGTCCTATTCATTTTTGGGGACTTCGCCACTAGTGATCTTATCGACATTTCCACCAACCCTCTGATCAAAACCTTCCCCTGTGATCTCCTCCTCCAATTTATTGTCAACGTCAGGATCCTTTCTCTGCACTTTATCCTCCAATTCCATATCATAATCATCCTACCTCTTTTGTTTGTTCCTTATCTTAATGGAAGTTTTAATTTTCTTTTTCCGAGGAGATTGGGGTTCATCCTTCTCAAAATCCTCAGAGACCTCCGAGGAGGAGGAGGAGCAGATCTGGAAAACCTTTTCTTTAGTTTTTTTCTTACCCTTAGAAGAGGAGGGCTTGGGACTCACTTGTTTTATTTTCTTACCAATTTCAGCTTCAAAGTCTTCCAGACTCTTCTCTGACTCACTCATCAAATCACTTTCAGACTCCTCACCCATAGAAAAACTAGAATCCGACCCTTCCTCCTCAAACTCGGAGATAGAAGGTTGGGGATGAGAAACTTGGTTAGCTTTTAAATGATCATAAATTAACACCATAAGACCTTGATGCATAGTTGTATCACCCTTAGGGTTCTGTCTATGGGCTTTAATGGTAGCATTCATTGAACATAGCAGAAAATATGGAATTTTAACTTTTTCATCATACCTGAAATGATTAAGCAATACAAAATGATAGCCATACACTTTTGTGAATCTACCATCCAAGGTAATGTAACACATAATAGCAAACAAAACCTCCCTCCACGACTTAACAAATGTCCTAGGCGGGTAGTAGGTTTTACTTAGCTTTACCAGGTGCTTCTTCTCCTTTGTTGTTTTGGGGTATCGCTCAATTGCCTCCTTGCTCAGTTTTCTCTCTGTAGTAATTGCTTCCTTCCCTGCAAAGACCCATGACCTGAGCGATGATGTCTTCATCAATTGAGATTGTTTGATCTCCCGTCTTCAGGGTGCCCTTCCTCCATTTTTTACAGAAAAAGTTAGTGATTGTGGCGTCCCTCCCATGGAGCCTCTCCATAAAATTTGTAAACCCGCCCTTCTGCGGGATGTTACAAATTACCTCCTTTTGTTTCCACTCCTTACAATTGTTGGGTTCAAAGCAACATCTGTTTCCTCCCATTTTTTTGCTTTTCAAAATAGAAGGCCAAGAGTTGCAGAAAGCTATAGGAACTAAATTTCTCGAAGCGACCACATATACCCAGAAAGCATGGGAAAAGGTGGCATTGGTCTTGTAATAAATGGTGCTGACATAATGATAATTACTCATAGCCCTCCTATTAATCCATTTAATCATTATTTTGTCCATTTATGATCTTTGGGGTAATTTTATATTGATCCATGAAAATGATCGATCTGACGTCATTGAGGAGACCCTCTTCACCCTTCTAGGTAACCATATTCTTGTGATTGACCACCACGTTGGTTGCCCAGTCAGCTGGACCATTAGCTTCATGGTAAATGTGGGAAATAAAACATTTATCGAAGGTGTTGATGAGATCTCTAGCAGCCTTTATTATGTTGTTGATAGTCCATGAAGGCTTAGAAGTTCCTTTTAGGAACTTGATGATGTTATTAGAGTCCCTCTCAATCCATAGATAGGGACAGTTCCATCTTTTAGCTAGGAGAATGCCTTAGAGAGCAGCCATAGCTTCTGCCAGGTGGTTAGTCTGGCAACCTATAGGAACAACAATCATTTCCTTACAACTGCCATTTTCATCTCTAAGAATTGCACCACATCCTGTTGGGCCAGGATTGCCTTTGGCAGCTCCGTCGAAGTTGATTTTGAGCCAACCATGAGGGGGAGAGTGTCATCTGGCTTCTAGTCTCTTGTTTTGTTTAGGATCAGTACTAACAACACTCTTGAGATTCCAGGAGTTGAAAATGTGAGTTTCCATGGATCCCCAATGATCTTAATGTTCTCCACAATAGCCCTTTGAATTTTCTAGAAAACAATAGCCTGGGTGAGAGAAGTGTCCCTGAAGATGCGGTTGTTCCTTTCTTTCCAAATCCCCCACAAGATGTGAGGGAGTGATAGCTGCCACAAAGATCTCAAAGTGGGATTAGATTAATGATAACTCCAAGAATGGAACAAATCTCAGATAGAGTTAGGAAACACCCATTCCATAGAAAAATTCTTAAGAAATCTTTCCCAAATTGAAACAGTGAAGGAATAGTGGATAGCCAAATGGTCCACAAACTCTTCGTCCTCAAGATAAAGCACACCTATTTGGGAAGAAAAAACCTCTAACCTTTAGATTGTCTAAGGTTAAAATTTTGTTTTGAAGAATTGTCCAATAGAAAAAATTGATCTTAGGGATAAGACCCTTTATCCAGGCTTTAGACCAAAAGGGATTCTCTGAGGCGGTGGGGGAAAGAACACCATACATTGAAGAGACGATAATGTTGCCTTTAGGTTCATATTTCCAAATAAGAGAATCTTCCTCATTGTTCAACTAGGCTGAAGACAGATGATTCTTAAGAGTGATAAGGTCAGGGTGGATACTTTCAATGTTCTGTCATTTATCACCTATCCAATACCCCTCAACCAAGGAGCCAAAGACTCTAATATAGGGGGTAGAAAAAGGGCCCCAATCAGGGATTTCAATCAGAGGCTTATCAAGTAACCAGGGGTCCTCCCAAAATCTAACTTTCCTACCATCACCTACTCTCCATTTCACCCCTTTAGCAATGTTGTCTTTACACTTAGAGGCATGATTCCAAATATGGGACCCATTAATACTGAAATTAAAATTGATGAAAGAGAGAAGAGAGGAAGACAAAAGAGGATACTTACTTCTCCAAATTTTACACCATTCACTGTCAGAGTGGAACAGTCTCCAAACCTATTTAGACAAAAGAGCTTTGTTGAGGGTCCAGATTCTCCTCAGGCCCATACCACCTTTACTTTTTGATCTGCAAACCTTGTCCCAAGCCACTAATTCCATTCTTTTCTTTTCCTCTACCCCTGACCAAATAATTTTTTTTGAATTTTCTCAATAGCATCAATATACTTAACTGGAATTCTAAAGAGGCTAAGGGCACAAATAGGAATGCTTTGAAGGGATGCTTTAAGAAGTTGAAGCTTGCCAGCCTGACTTAAGAGAGCACCTTTCCAACCAGTGAAATTTATCCACCAGAGAACTCCAAAAGGAATCAGGTGGAGCAATGCCTAGGGGGAGACCAAGATAAGTAGTAGGAAGATTAGCAGTCCGACATTCCAGAATTCTATTGATTCTATGTTGTCTTCTCTTAGGAGTGTTGATAAAAAAACACTTAACTTTTAACCCAGTTGATAAGCTGGCCAGAAGCAGAAGCAAACTTACAAAGGGTGTCCTTCAGGATTCTGTCTTCTGAAATGCTTGAATCCCCCATAAAAATGGTGTCATCCACAAATTGTTGGTGGGAGCAAGTATGATTAGCAGAGGAAGGTTGGAGACCTTTAAAAATACCTCTAGTCACCATACTAAAGTCCATGTGTTATTCTTCTCACTCTGATCTAATTCTTCTTCCATAACTTTCAACCAACATTCATCTTTACATGTTTCAATTACTAATATCGGTTGAACTTGAGAAATTAAACATACCTCATTAGATGCCAAACTCTTTTTTGTCATCACGCCATTGTTCTTATCCCCAATGATTGGATCTTTTGAATGATTCAATCTCACATACCTAGGAGTCTTCTAACTCTCTGTTCCTCTTCCCGTTTCTTCAGTTACTGTTGAATTTTCTGAAACTACTAGAGTAACTGGTTCAATATTTTGTTCTGGTAAAGGTGTTACTGGTTCAGTTATGATCATTTCCACTATCGGTTCTTGCTCATAAACTCTTATTTGACTTCTATTCAACTCATCCACCTTGACATTAGCGCTCTCCACAATTTTCTGCAATCTTTTTATAACATCTAAATGTTTTTCTTTCAATAGAATAACTAAGAAAAATTCATTCATCACATCTAGGATCAAATTTTCCAATGATATCATCTCTCCTGATATAACATTTACTACCAAAGATTCTGAAATACTTAACTATAGGTGTATTGCCAAACCATAATTTATAAGGTGTCTTATCGACTTCTCCTTTGATATGTACTCTGTTGAATGTATAAACCATTATACTCATTGCTTCTCTCTAGTAGATATGAGGTAGAATAGCTTCCATCATCATTGTTCTAGTAGCATCCAAGATATTTTTGTTTTTCCTTTCCACAACTCCATTATGTTGAGGTGTTCGGGGAGGAGAAAATTGTCTCCTTATACCATGCTTCTCACAAAAGTTATTAAACTCACCGGATGTGAATTCTCCACCATGATTTGACCTTAAACATTTAATCTTCAATCCTGTCTTTGTCTCAACTTTAGCCTTAAAGATTTTAAACTTTTCAAAAGCCTCAGATTTCTCCATTAGAAAAGTAACCCACATCATTCTAGAATAATCATCAATGATTAGTGTAGACATATAAAAACCCACTTTTCCAGCATACAATTAGCATAAAATATCTATCACCTTGAAAACTTTTAACTCTAGTAGGGCCACACAAATTAGTATTAATAAGATCAAGAAAATCATTAGATTTGTCTTGTATACTCTTAAAAGAGGTTATAACCTATTTTCCCATTGACATTATTTACATACCGGATTATAAGGCTTCACAATTTAGGTATACCTCTAACTGCCTTAGTTGAACTGGTCTTTACAATGCAATCGAAATTCACATGACATAGCCTTTTATGCCATAGGCAAATCTCACAAATTTGTGCAATTAAACATGTCTTCTCACTGGGATTCAAATGAAATATATTACCTTTTGTCTATGTACCGGTTGTAATCTCCAAACTAGATCTATTAATGATTTTGCATTTTCCATCCTTGAATTGTAATTGAAATCCCTTATCCGCCAATTGTCCTACACTCAAAACATTATGCCTTGAACCTTCAACATAATAAATATTATTAGTATTGTGCTTACCATCCAATGATATAGTTCCTTTTACCTTGTTCGTACATGCTTTGTCATCTCCAAATCTAACTAGACCACCATCAAATTCTTGCAAAGATAGAATCTTCCTTTTATCTCCAGTTATATGATGTGAACATCCACTATCAATTACCCATTCATCGTTATCTTCAATTTTAGCAGCAAATGCCTTATGTTCAGGTACATTCTCTTCCAGTGCCGGAACATCTTCCTTGATAGCCAGGAACACCCATTACTTTCCATTGTCCGAAACACTAGCAGAGTTTTGTGTCAATTTATCATCAAAATCAATCACACCTTCCTCATCCGCTATGTAGCATGATTTGTCTCTATTTTCTAGTACTTATGCTTGTTCTAATATCCAGCGTTAGGTTTAAAAGATATTCTAGCTCTTTCTTCAAATCTTGAATTCCTTTCAGGACATCTAGATGTAAAATGACCAATCTTATTACATGCAAAACATTTAAAAGGTGTTTTTCCTTCATACTTACTTCTTATGTGTCCTTTAGGTACTCTTCTAGTAAATAGGGTTTCAAGTTGCTCAAATTCTTCATCTTCTCTCATCATATCATTCAATTCCTTTGCATATAAATCTATCCAATATTACTTTCCCGTTGATGATGTAATTGCATGAAAAGAAGGTTCAGACTTCAAAGCTCCAGAAGGTCCAATTTCTTCAAGCTCAAAAGCAGATAATTTCCCAGCAAAGGTATCTCTATTGACATAAGTATTAACCATTGTCCTCAATTTATTAATTGCAGTATCCTTCATCTTATAAGTCAGTGGTAAATCTCTCAAAACTTAAGAAACTATTTCATCTTCACTCAAAGTTCCACCACAACATTGAATTCCCATAACAATCTCATTTACCCTTTCCATGAATGCAATAATCCTTTCATCTTCTTCCATCTTCAAGTTTTCATATCTCACCCAGTAACCATACAGTTTAGCAATCTTCCCAGTAGGGTCACCTTCATTAAGAGTCTCCAACTTGTCCCATTTAGCCTTTGTAGATGATTTGTCAGTTAATCCCATTATTTGTTGATCAGAAAGTGCACGCAAGAGGGATTCTCTTGCTCTACAGTCATTCTCAATATCCTTATCCAAGTTTGATGGAGGAGGATTTTTAGATGTCAGATTATGAGGTGTAACACCATTCTCTGTGATCTCCCAAATTTCCTTACCAAGAAATCTCAGATGAGTTTCCATCTGAATCTTCCATACTCTCCAATTTGTTCCATCAAGCCTAGGAATATCTCTCTGAAAGATAGCTCCAGATGAACTAGATGAACTTGAAATGTTAGTCACCATAGGATCTTCCTCAAGCAGTTAAGCTTCTGCAGAGAGGACCAGAGCTCTGATACTAATTGTTAGATAGTTCAAATAACTGAAAAACAACTGAGAGGGGGGGTGAATCAGTTGTCTCGGATTACAAGAATATTTAATGAATTAAAACTTTAATACTAGAACCAAAAATATCAATACCAGAATGCATAAACCAATTACTGAAATAGAAGATAAACCAATTAATAATAAATACCATCTAGATGACACCAAGATTTATACGTGGAAAACCCGGTAAAGGGAAAAACCACGGTGGGAAGCCTACCCATAGTCAAATAATACTTATGTAGTAAGTATGTGAATTACAATTGAGGGGCCTTCACTTGCAGGAAGGGCAACAACCTAGAGCACACTGCTCATCACAAAAG
The DNA here is from genome assembly GCF_030272615.1 of Cryptomeria japonica. Classification (NCBI taxonomy): domain Eukaryota; kingdom Viridiplantae; phylum Streptophyta; class Pinopsida; order Cupressales; family Cupressaceae; genus Cryptomeria; species Cryptomeria japonica. The sequence continues at coordinate 382,996,845 of NC_081407.1, forward strand.
GAGTCTCACTGACTACATAGAAATCTAGACTACAATCTAGAAGAAGGAATGAACTACAAAGATAGCATCTTCTATGCATGAATACAGTTTTGGTTAAGCTCAATACTAGAGGACTAAAGCCTCTTAAATAAACCCAACTTGATCACCAATGACCGGCCAAATCCTCTTCCTGAATAATTATTACATTATTCGCTCATACACATCCTCACTTATGATCTACAATGATATCTTACATCTTATATATACAAACCCTCGACCATAAACAATAAAGCAATTCATAATTACAAAACATGTCGGCCAGAGACCAAACAAATAATATCCAACCCATAAGACATCCTGGAAACACATCAAGAGGTCCAATCCACACATTACATTAAGTCGGTCCATAACCTAGATTATACCGGGACCTAATATAGGTCCACACATGCCAAAGCAATGATCCCAATCAGCTAAGTCTCAAACATGATCACCATCAGCATCATGAATCTCCACTAGAAGCCACACCAACACCACTTATGCATATCATCAAAGATCTTCATCAAAGCTCTGTCGGTGAAACCCTTGCCGGAACAACAAACCAAGCTTTCTAGCAAACAAGATAGCATCCGATCACCAAATCCAAAACCAACTGATTGAACATGAATATGAGTAGCATGAATAAGACAATTCTATAACCTAAACATACCAGAGCATACCAGCCCATCACGATCCAATTCAACTAGAAACCAAACAACCTACCGGGACCAGAAGGATACCAGTAAAGTAGCCAAAACAACTAGAGTTGACATCAATGACAAAACATCAATGCAAGATGTAATCAATTCCTCCAAATGGCCAACACTTAGAAGGTGTGTGATCCTGCATCATGGTTATCCTTGTCTCCATGCTTGGGGGGGAAAGAATGGCATTTTATTTTAACCCTCTTTATTTTGATCCAAACATTTCCTTTTCCTTTATGAGTTACATTTTTCATAACTTCATGTCCTTTCTTGCATAGAATTATCCTTCATGTGAGAACATATGTGTTCCTTGGTTAGGACCTATTACTTGATTGAAAAAATACATCTCTTATAAATAATCTCTCCTTAAAAGGTGGGCGATCCTTCCTTGCAGTTATCCTTTACTCCATGCTCAGGGGAGCAAGAATGACATTTCCTTTCAATCCTATCTCTTTAATTCCAAAAATTGTGTTTTCCTTTATATGTTGTATTTATCATAATATGTTGTCATATCTTGCATAGAATTACCTTTCATGTGAGTACATGTGTGTTCCATGTTTAGGATCTATTATTTGTTTAAAACAATACGTCTCTTATGAACAACCTCTCCTTAGTGAATGTGTGCAATCTTTTACTAAGGATCCTCTTTTTCCCTAGTTTGGTAGTATTTGCTTATGATATGAAGTTATTTCTTGTGTAGAGTTATTTGTTTTCTCAAGGATTCTCTCTTATGCAAGAGGTGTGTATCCTTGATGTTGGGAAATAGGTGTTTGTACACCTTGCATACTAATGTTTGTAATTGTAATATGTATTTATTATGTGAGTTTCCCATGGACATGTAATGTAATATTTATTTATTTTATGTTGCACATGGACGTGTAACATCTAGATATTTCTTGGGAATATTCTAAAGACCTCTTGATGAGTTGTATTGTAACATTGAGATTGTTAGTTAGGTGAGAGCAGAGGTTGTTGGCATTTCATAAGGATATTGAGAAGGTTGTTGGAGATCATTGATATAACTGAAGAAGGATGATAACTATCTTTATAACATTATTTTGTCATTGATGTCAAGAAATTGATTTTCTGATTCAGTTTGATGTTGCCATATCTTGAGAAGATTGATTTGAAGAGAATTAAGATGTCAGTAAAAGACACAGAAAGAATGTGATGAATAAGGGGAGAAATAAGTTATTCAATGGGCAATTATTACCGAGTTAGACAATGATGAGATCATGATGTTTATATTGTTTTGATATCCTACATATGTTGTTTGATTGTAAGGTTAATACTATACTATGTCACCGAGCAAAGAACCTAGTCGGTAAACCCTAAGGAGCCTAGTCGATAAACCCTAAGGAACCTAGTCGGTAAACCCTAAGGAGCCTAGTCGATAAACCCTAAGGAACCTAGTCGGTAAACCCTAAGGTTATCGATATCAATTACTGAAGGCGGAATATCTACCGAGTTGCAACTGAGTTATAACAGATTGCATTGGATGGATAAAAGCATTATTTAATGAAGGATGCTGATGAGATGGAGATGAATAAATGATTGGTATCCCACGCATGAAGTTTGTTAAGGATCTACGGCATTGGAAAATCAAGAGGAAGATCTACAGCACATATTGAACCGCAATAACCTAGCACAAGTTCCTAGGAAGGACTGCAAGTTCCTAGGCGAGGTAAAACATTTTTCAGATCGAAGGATACATTGAACCTAGTCAAGATTGAAGATCTGATGGCTAAGATTGATCATGGGAAATGTGATCAAGGAGATTCAATGGTTAGCAAATTGTTTATAAATAAGGAATTTTTGATGAACAATGCACGTGGGCAAGTGTAAGCACATGGATGCTACATAGTGATAACCGAGCACAGAAGCTTGAAGACCTATTTGAATAACAGAGTAGGGAGCCCAGCAGAAGGACAAGATAAGTCCTATGACAAAATTGTTTTGAGCAAATAGAATCTGCTTTAGCATTTTAGATGTGAAGTTGCAGATATATTTTTATTACTATTATTTTGTAAGCGATAGAAAATCTCTTAACCGAGTGGACTTAACAGTCTTATTTGTAAACCCTCTAGCAAGGTAACATTCTAAATGAGTGTTTGAAATCCTTTGACAAGGTCACTTCTAACAAAGTGAAGATCCTAACAGATCTGAGGGAAATCCCTTAACCAGGTCACATCTAGCAATGTGTTTGTAATCTTTAACAGGATTTGCTTTTAACCGAGCATACTCTAGAAGAGTATATTTCTTAGTGGGTCCGAAATCCCATAGTGGTTTTTCCCTATTTGGGTTTCCACGTTAAATCTGGTGTTATATGTGTTATGATGATTATGTGTTTATGAGTTAGCATGTTTAGCAGTTTTTGGTTATATTGCTGAAGTATAAGTTACCGAGGTTGAATTTGTTGATTTTATGGAAGATTAAGTTTGCATGATTCACCCCCTCCCCCCCCCCCCCCCCCCCCACCTCATCTTGTTAGCTATTGGCATTAGAAATTTACAATTGGTATCAGAACTTTGGACTCCGGAAGAAAAGTTTAAAGGTACTTGAGCCAAAGATCTGAAGATGTATAAAAGGGATGCACCAAAGTTGAACAAGTCAAGTTTCTCCACATGGTAGAAAAGGATGAAGCTGCATTTATCAGGAATTGGAGAATATGCAACATATTATTTGGAGAATGATTATATACCACCAAGCACCAACCCGATGACCTTGGAAGAGATAAAGGCAAAGCAAGAGCATATTCAAGCTATGATTGAAATAACATCAGCATTGACCGACTCAGAGTTTAATGATCTAGAAGGCTATAATGATGCAAAAGCAATGTGGACCAAGCTCATATCTGTGTATGGCAGTGATGAACATGTTCAAAGAGAAAAAGTAGATAGTCTAAGAGGACAACTTGAATCCATGAGAATGAATGAAGGTGAGAACATAACCCAATACAGTACAAGGTTAAAGGAGACTGACAATCAAATTAAAGGAGCAAGAGAAACTATTGAAGAAAAGGATGTAACAAGTAAGTTGCTTAGAACACTTCTACCTGCTTATGCCATTAGAGTCTCTACAATCAATGAATTGAGGTCTGTACCTAATATGCCAATTTCTTTGGATGCTACTATTGGTAAGCTACATGCATTTGAGTTAATTAATTTTGATAACAGTGGGTCTTTGGTAAATAAAGTAGAATATGCATTTAGTTCTTTTCATATTGGTGAATCTGATGATTACAATGATAGAATGAGTAAGTACTCTGAAGGGAATCACAGTGGAGCAAGTGAAATATTTCGCAAGAACATGGAAGAAGTGCACAAACTGTATGAGGAAATCAAAAAGCAAGAAGAGTTTGAAGCATTATTAGCCAAAAGGTTACCAAGAGGAAAAGGTAAGTATAAAGGATAGCTACGTTTAAAATGTTTCAATTGTGATAAAATATGACATATGGCTTCTAACTGCCCTAACAAAGAATCTAGTGAAAAGAGAGAATACTGAGATAACAGGTAGAAAGAAAACCAATACAGAGGACACCAAGACTTTAGAAGGAGAGACAGAAAGACATGCCTAGTAGCTGATGAGGAATCCAATGATGATAAATCTGATGAAACAGATACAGAGGAAGTTGTTTATGTGGCTATTAAAGACGGATTAGATGAAGAAAGGTATGAAGAAAAAGCCCTAATATCTCACATAAATAATAATGACTCTTGGATCATAGACAATGGATACTCACATCACATGACAGGTGATAAACACAAATTTGTTAAATTAGAAGATTATGATGGAGGTTATGTAAGATCTGGTAATGATGCACCATGTCCGGTAAAAGGTAAAGGATCTATAACACTTCTTGACAATGCTAAATGTGATGATATATGCTGGGTGGAAGGTTTGAAATGCAATTTCTTGAGTGTAGCACAGCTAAACAATACAGGATACCGAATATAATTTCAGAAAGAAATTGTCAAAGTTCATGACAAACATGGAAAGTTGGCTACTATTGGGATACAAAAAAAAGGTAATACATTTCATCTTGACTCAACTCAGAACAAGTGTCTTTATGCAAAGATAGATGATACCTGGTTATGGCATAAAAGGTTTTGTCATGTAAATTTTGATAATCTGATCAAAATAAGTAAGAAGCGCCGAGTAAGAGGTCTAGCGAGCTTAGAAAAACCTGAGAATGCTATGTGTCAAGGATGCCAAATGGGTAAGATGACAAGATCAAGCTTTACAAGTAAGTCCTACACTTCTAAAGGAATTTTAGATCTTGTGAACACTGATCTTTGTGGTCCCATGAAAGTTCAAAGTTATTATGGTGATAAATATTTCATATTATTTGTGGATGATTACTCAAGGATGATGTCAGTTATGTTTTTAAAAGAAAAATCAAAAGCTTTTCAAATGTTTAAATGGTACAAGGCAAGAGTTGAAAATGAAACAGGAAGACAGCTAAAATGTCTTAGATCTGATAGAGGAGGAGAATTCACTTCTGATGAATTTAAACTATTCTGCAATGATCATGGTAAAAAAAGGCAAGTGTCTACACCGAGAACACCCCAACAAAATGGGATAGCTAAGAGAAGAAACAGATCAATTGTAGATTGTGCCAGAACCCTGATGATAGAAAAGAGGGTACCTCAAACATTTTGGAGAGAAGCAATCAGCACTGCAGTTTACACCCTGAACCGAGTACAACTGAAGAAAGGAACTATGAAGACGCCATATGAGATCTGGTATGACAAGAAACCTAATGTAAGTTATTTTAAAATCTTTGGAAGTAGATGTTATGTTCACAAAGATGACAGAAATGGAAAGTTTGATCAGAAAAGTGAAGAAGGAACATTTCTTGGCTATTCTTCTAGAAGTAAAGCATTTAAATGTTTGATCAAATCATCTAACCAAATAGTAGAAAGTGCAAATGTGAAAATTGATGAATTTGCAGAAAGAAATGATGAAGGAAATTCCAAAGAACCAGAAGATTATGAAGAATTTGTTTATGTTCAACCGAGAAACCCAACCGAGAAAGCTACTGAAGAAAATGAAGATAATGTCTAGTTATCGAGTGATGAAGAAGATCATACAAAGCCTACCAAGCCTATATTAGCCAAATATGTCAGAAGACATCATGCATCAAGTCAAATTATAGGAGATAAGGATGTTGAACCGAGAATAGTAAAAGAGGCATTAATAGTGAAGATTGGGTAAATGCTATGATAGAAGAGATTGATCAAATCAAGAAGAATGACACATGGACACTAGTCCCAAGATCGAAGGACAAAAATGTAATCGATACAAAGTGGATTTTAAGAAACAAGCTAAATGAAAAAGGTGAGGTCATTCACAACAAAGCAAGACTAGTTTGCAAAGGTTATGCTCAAGAAGAAGGAATAGATTATGGTGAGACTTTTGCACCTGTGGCTAGACTTGAGGGAGTAAGAACATTGTTGGCATATGCTGCTTTCAAAAATTTCAAGGTATATCAAATGGATGTTAAATCTGCATTTTTGAATGATATCCTAGAAGAAGTTTATATTGAACAACCTGAAGGATTTGTTGAAGACAAGAGTAAAGATCGGGTATGTAAACTAAACAAAGCTTTATATGGTCTGAAACAAGCACCTAGAGTATGGTATGAAAGACTGCACTCTTACTTGATTAAGATTGGTTTTTTAAGGACAAGTAAAAATAACAATATGTACATGAAGAATGATGAGGACAATGGAATACTGATCTCAGTCATATTTGTTGATGATATTATTTTTTGTGGTAATGACTCCTTATGCAAGAACTTTGGAAATGAAATGTGCAAAGAATTTGAGATGTCATTAATCGATGAGATAAAGTATTTTATAGGTTTACAGATATTGCAAATGAAAGATGAGATTTTCATTACTCAATCCAAGTATATAAAGGAAATCTTGAAGAAATTTGGAATGGAGGATTCTAAACCTATAAGTACTCCTATGACTACTAACTGTAAACTATCAAAGAATGATAATTTGCATATGTTGATGAGACACTTTACCGATCTATGATTGGAAAGTTACAATATGTTGTGCACAGTAGACCAGATATAGCACATGTAGTAGGTATTGTTGCAATATTCTCTACAGATCCCAAAGAAACCCATATGACAGCAATTAAGAGAATTTTCAGATACCTGAGAGGCACTGAAGATTATGGCTTAGTATATGAAAAGAGAAATGATTTTGATTTAAAAGTTTATACTGATGCTGATTGGGCAGGCAACATTGATGACAGGAAAAGAACAAGTGGTGGAGCTTTCTTTTTAGGAGAAAGACTAGTGAGTTGGCTCAGCAAGAAACAAGGATGTATTTCACAGTCAACAACTGAAGCTGAATTTGTTGCTGCAGCATTGAATTGTACCAATATAGCATGGATCAAGCAACTGTTGGAAGGTATAAATGAGAAAGTTACCAGGCCAGTAACTATATTCTATGATAATACTAGTGCCATTAACATTTCAAAGAATCTAGCAATGCACTCTAAGACAAAGCATATCTCTATAAAGTATCATTATCTTAGAGAAGAAGTTCAAGAGAAGAAAGTTGTGCTGGAATATATCAGGTTAAAGGAGAAAATAGCAGACATCTTCACAAAGCCACTACCAAGGGACACTTTTGAGTATCTCAGAAGCAAGTTAGGGGTCCTACCCCTATCTTCTACTCACTGATAGAGTTCGGTGAAAGCGTCAATTCAATGAATCTACAGAATGTTATGTGTGGATTGATGTTGATTTACACACTTTAGGAGGTTTTCTAAAAGTGTGTAGGAAAGTGACCAGGGAACAGAATACAGGAAATAGTGGTGAAGAGAGACAAATTGCTCTGACTGAGACTGAGTTGATACATGTGTAACACAGCAAAAACAAGCACTTCACAGCTGAAGAGTTCATGATTTAGTTCTTTTACCTTTTTTGGCATTGTTGTCAAAGGGGGAGAAGACTAAATGATAGAACTAAATGGTAAAGCCCTAAATGATGAAGATAACAGAAGACTAATGATAGGGGGAGAAGATTACTGAAAAAGGGAGAAGACTTCAGGAGAAGATTTTAACAGGAAAAGTCTAACAACAATCTGAATTTGAATCAGTTGGAATAAATCAAGTTGGTATTACCATCAATGCCAAAGGGGAAGATTGTTGGCATTTCATAAGGATATTGAGAAGGTTGTTGGAGATCATTGATATAACTGAAAAGGGATGATAACTATCTTTATAACATTATTTTGTCATTGATGTCAAGAAATTGATTTTCTGATTTAGTATGATGTTGCCATATCTTGAGAAGATTGATTTGAAGAGAATTAAGATGTCGGTAAAAGACACAGAAAGAATGTGATGAATAAGGGGAGAAATAAGTTATTCAATGGGCAACTATTACCAAGTTAGACAATGATGAGATCATGATGTTTAGGTTGCTTTGATATTCTACATATGTTGTTTGATTGTAAGGTTAATACTATACTATGTCACCGAGCAAAGAACCTAGTCGGTAAACCCTAAGGTTATCGATATCGATTAATGAAGGCGGAATGTCTATCGAGTAAAGTTTAGTATCTACTGAGTTGCAACTGAGTTATAATAGATCGCATTGGATGGATAAAAGCATTATTTAATGAAGGATGTTGATGAGCTGAACATGAATAAATGATTGGTATGTCACGCATGAAGTTTGTTAAGGATCTACGGCAATGGAAAATCAAGAGGAAGATCTACAGCATAGATTGAACCGCAATAACCTAGCACAAGTTCCTAGGCAAGGTAAAACATTTTTCAGATCGAAGGATACATTGAACCTAGTCAAGATTGAAGATCTGATGGCTATGATTGATCATGGGAAATGTGATCAAGGAGATTCAGCGGTTAGCAAATTGTTTATTAATAAGGAATTATTGATGAACAATGCATGCGAGCAAGTGTAAGCATAGGGATGCTACATAGTGATAACTGAGCATAGAAGCTTGAAGACCTGTTTGAATAATAGAGTAGGGAGCCTAGTAGAGGGACAAGATAAGTCCTATGACAAGATTGTTTTGAGCAAATAGAATCTGCTTTAGCATTTTAGATGTGAAGCTGCAGATATATTTTTATTACTATTATTTTGTAAGTGATAGAAAATCTCTTAACCGAGTGGACTTAATAGTCTTATTTGTAAACCCTCTAGCAAGGTAACATTCTAAATGAGTGTTTGAAATCCTTTGACAAGGTCACTTCTAACAAAGTGAAGATCCTAACAGATCTGAGGGAAATCCCTTAATCGGGTCACATCTAGCAATGTGTTTGTAATCTTTAACAAGATTTGCTTTTAACTGAGCATACTCTAGAAGAGTATATTTCTTAGTGGGTCTGAAATCCCACAGTGGTTTTTCCCTATTTGGGTTTCCACGTTAAATCTAGTGTTATAAGTTACCGAGGTTGAATCTGTTGATTTTATGGAAGATTAAGTTTTCATGATTCACCCTCCCCTCTCATCTTGTTAGCTATTGACATTAGAACTTTATAGGGGTGAATCAGATAACCTCAATAATCAATTACTCTAATCAGATTCAACATCGGTAGCATTTACTTGATATGCAACTATGACTGTAAATCTTTCAAACTCATAAATAGATAAACATAAAACATTAAATCACATTCGACACCATATTTAACGTGGAAACCCTAATAGGGAAAAACCACTATGGTATTTTGGACCCACAAGAAAATATACTCTTCTAGAGTATGCTCGATTAAAAGAAAATCCTATTAAAGATTACATACACATTGCTAGATGTGACCCAGTTAAGGGATTTCCCTCAGATCTGTTAGAATCTTCACTTTGTTAGAAGTGACCTTGTCAAAGGATTTCAAACACTCATTCAGAATGTTACCTTCCAAGAGGATTTACAAATAAGACTGTTAAGTCCACTCGGTTAAGAGATTTCCTGTCACTTACAAACATAAATAACAATAATAAAATATATCTGCAACTTCACATCTAAAATGTTAAAGAAGATTCTATGTGCTCAATATGCTCAAGATAATCTTGTCATAAGACTTATCTTTCTCCTTGTTGGGCTTCTCAATCACCTCTTCAATCTTCTGTACTCGGTAATCACCTTTGTAGCATCATTGTGCTTCAGTTTGCCCACATTCTTGTTCAACAATATTACTTTATTTATAAGCAATTCCTGACTGCTTAATCTCCTTAATCACATTTCCCATGATTAATCTTAACCATCATATCTTCAAACTTGACTAGGTTCATTGAATCTTTCAATCTAAGAAACCTTATATCTTTGCCTTGAAACTTGTATCCTTCCTTGGTAATTGTGCTCGGTTATGACCGTTCAATCTGTGCTATAGATCTAACTCTTGAATTTTCATTGACGTAGATCCTTAACAACTTTCTTGCATGACATTCCAATCTTCAATAAACCTCCAACTCATTGGCATCCTTCGTAAATAATGTATACACTTTATTTAATGCATTCTATTACTGCTCGGTTGATTCTCAGTTAATATTGAACTTTACTCGGTAGTCATTCTCTTCTTGGTGACTTTTTCCTTCTTTAACCGACATTGATAACCTTGGAGTTTACCGACTAGCTCTTTGCTCAGTAAAATAGAATAGTATCAAACCTTTACTCATTCTATTGCATGAAATATTTCCTCCTTCTTGTTCAGTCTTTGAATACACATATATAGGACATCAAAACAATCAAAAAATCATAATCTCATCACTATCTAACTCGGTAATAGTTTCCCATTGAATAACTTATTACTCCCCTTAATTTTCACATTCTTTCTGTGTCTTTTGCCAACAACTTTATACCTATCAAAACATACTTTTTAAGATATGGCAACATCATACTGAATCAGAAAATCAATTGCTTGACATCAATGACAAAATAATAATATTAAGACAGTAATCATCCTTTATCAATTATATCATTTATCTCCAACAACCTTCTCAATATCATCAACCATCAAACTTATTGTAATGCCAACAGAGATATGTTATATTATATCTATTTAATATTGGGGAAATTAATTTAATAAAGTACCCAATATTAGATGTGGGGTCAATGGGGTAGTTAGCCCATGGTATTTGCACATGGTTTTGATGTAATACCACTTGGTGGTTTTGCAGGAGCTTGTGTTTATAAAAGCAACCACAACGGTATTTTTTTAGGTTATCCAGAGAGTCAGTTAGATAGATTAGCATTTGTGGAGGTTGGAAGCATGACATGGGATGTGTGGTTACATGCTTACTCACATGGAATTCTTGTTGATGGATAGGTTTCAGAAGCTTTCACAATTGTATTGTAATGTTGCGTTGTTGAATAATACATGGTTATGGATGCTTTTGGAGGCTGGGTTTTTCCCTCATGAGGGTTTTTCCAAGGTATATCTTGTGTCATCTTTGATGGGTATGTTGTCCATTCTTTGCATGTGGATTCTATGTGTTGATTTGATTAAAATTTCAATTGGATTATGTGAAAATTGTCATAAAGTTGGCTACAAGTTTCCTTACACTTGAGTACAACCTATTAAAATGGTTAGACATTGATTCACCCCCCTCTCAGTGTCTTTGGGACTATCATTACATCTAACACTTATTTACCTAGTTGATTTGACTATATTTTCTTTATGTCTCCTTAAGAGTGTGCAAAGGACTATATTTCTTTCCTCTTCTTGAAATTGTGTAGATCAAAAGTCACTATTCTTAAGGTGTTGTACTTCTTTTGTAGTGGGACACTTAGTCTATTTTTGTTTCTGGGTTAAGACATTTTGGATTTAGCAGATCAGTTTGTATCGGCTTATGCATATTGTTCTAAGTAGTTGTGTACAAAGTTTTTTATGATGATTGGAAGGTGTGTTGACTTAGTGTGAACCCTCACACATATTATTTACCTTTCAGATAATATATTTTGGGTCAATGCTATGTACACATTACACTTTTCCTTAGGCTGACCTAGTAGAGATTATTGTGGATCCGATTGGTATATAATGAACAGAACAATTGTGTTTATGATGTAATACTATGGTGTAATATGGTATGATGATTTCAGTATAAATATGATGTGTAGAAATGGTCTAAAATTTGTGCAGAGAAGACATATGAGTATAAAATTGTGAATTGTTATCCACATTTTGACAAGTGCCATTTTGTATACAATTCAGTCAATTATTATTGTATCTGGACAATTGTTTTTATCTTGCCCTAAAGAAGTGATCTTTAGTTGTGCAAGTCCTTATTTTGTATCTTGCCTAAGGTTGTGTGTCTCACTCTACAAGTTTGAAGCATTTTGCTCTTTGGTAGGAAGCCTTTTTCATTGTAAACAATTAATATATATTGTGAGTTAGATTCTCACCATAGTTTATCCTAGTTTGGGTTTTCCACATAAAAAATCTTGGTTTTCTTGTGTGGATGCATTTGATGATTCAGTTGTTTACTTTTATGCATAAGTATTTTGATGAATGTGATGCAGGAGCATCCTCAGTTCTTGGCAATCTTGCATCAACCAAAAACATTTCCTTTCCAGTTTGTTTTCTATTTTGCAATTTCAACATGTATTTCTATATTTTCTTACATTTGCTCACCAGATCTTGCCGAGTTGGATTTTTCTTGTGGACATGATCATCTTCCTTATTCCTAAACCACAGAGCATTTGGATGATTTTTTGACAAGTTATTGATTCCAAATTTTGAGACATTTTTTTGGCTTAGAACACCAAAGCCGCTTGGACCTATTTACTATTGGTGTGTCTTGTGGAGCCCCAACTCATTGATTCCAATGTTCCTTGGCGTGTAGGTGACCTTCCTTTTTATCCACACTTCATCCTTTGGATTTTCTAGAGGAATCCCTTTGGCGAAGGCTGACCTATTGGTTCTACATGTTTGATCTTGTTCTTCGGTATTTGATCCCTTTTGGGCCGACCAGATCTCCCTGGATCATATAAATCATTGTAATTGAGCATTAGAATTCATTCTAGAGTAGTTAGAAGATATATCTTAACATTTAGAGCTCTGAAGTTGACCAATTCTATAATTGAGCATTAGAATTCATTCCAGAGAAGTTACAAAATAGATCTTAATATTTAGAGGTCTGGAGTTGACCAATTCTGTAATTGAGCATGTATGTGGCAAGCCAGTGAGCCGAATCTTGTAACCCAAATATTAGTGGTTATCTGTAATCAATTTTCATGATATAATTCATTCAGTTATGCATTGCCTCCATCATATTCTCTTGTTTCTGTTGTGCTGACTCTTTCTGCCCAGTTCGGATAGATCTCTTTGAGGTGCCTCCTAACCAGTGACTGCACCAAGGAGTATCAAAGCGAGATTTCATTCAAGAGATTGCATTGTCCTGAGATCTTATTGTGCAGTGGCGGACTATGGATCCGACCTGCAACTGTAGAGGACTGGTGTGAATATAGCATGAAGAGGAAATAGAAATGGTAGAGCACATGGGAATGCAGACCCTACTGTGATGGAAATGTTGATAGGAATTGCAGCTTGGTTAGAAGTCATTGAGATATCCTAGAAAAGAGGTCGACATATTGAAGATGTGAGTGAAGATGAGGAAGAAGAATCTCTGACAAAACAAGTGGCGAATCCGTCGATGATCGATCCAAAAGAAGAGAGGTTCTTGAGGGTTTTGAGTAGGGAAAACACCAAACCATATTTTACCCCACCGGAGTATGATGGAAAGTTAGATTTAGATGAATTAACAGATTGGATCTTGGAGATGGAGAAGTATTTTGATTTTGAGAACACCGTAGAAGAAAGAAAGGTGAAATATGTGTGTACCCAGTTGAGAGGTCATGCATCTCTTTGGTGGGAATATTTGCACATAGACAGAGAAGAGGTAAAGAGAAGATCAAATCATGGGAGTGGATGGTCGCCAAGTTAAAATCAAAGTTTATGCTAGCTGATTATCAAGTAAATATGTTCTAGAAGTTACATAACTTGAAGAAGAAAGAATCTAGTGTAAAGGAGTGTACCAAAGCATTCTACAAGTTGAAAATGAGTTCTAGACATGTTGATGATGAGATTGAACTAGTTGCGAGATATTTGAATGGATTGTGAATGTCTATATAGGATGAACTCAACTTGATCAAATTGCAGATTGTTGAAGAAGCTTACCAATATGCCCTGAAAGCATAAGAGAAGCTGAATAAAAGACATGAGTAGAGATAGAGAGATAGAGGCAGAAGATTTTCCGGAGGAAGATTTCAAGGAGGAAGAGGATAGGAAGTAAGAAAAGAAGGTAATTCATACCAAAAGGATGACCGAAATTTCTACCAGAGGAGAGAACCCAATAATTACCAGAATGAAAGTTTGGGAAAAGATGACAAACAACAAGATAAGAGAGTGTTTAGGGGAGCTTGCTTTAAGTGTGGAGGAGAAGGACATCATGCCTTTGAATGTAAGAAGAAAAAAAACATTGGGAGAACAACCTTGGTGGAAGAAATCCCCACCGAATTAGCTAACAAACTGGAAGATGGAGAATTGTTGATGATGAGGAGATCTTTGTGTCATACTAGAGAGGATGAAGAGCCCTTGCAAAGGAGAAATTTGTTCAAGACCAAATGTAAGGTATCTAGTAAGTGTTGTAAAGTAGTTATTGATAGTGGTAGTTTAGATAATCTTATTTTGGAAGAGATGGTGAATAAATTGAAGTTGGAAAGATTGAAAAACCCTAAGCCTTATCAGATAGCATGGATTCAAGATGATCATAAGTTGTTAGTAAGTGAACAATGTTTGGTGAAATTAAAAATTGGGAATTATCGTGATGAATTTTTGTGTGATATTATGCCTATGGACATTTGTCACCTTTTGTTGGGTAGACCTTGGCAGTTTGATAGACAGGAAATACATGATGGAAGAAAGAACATATACACTCCTGTAGCGAATGGGAAGAAACATACCTTGTTACCCTTGGAGGAGCCCCTGAAGAGTGAATTTTGTACAAATTCTAGAATTTGTTTGGTGGATGGAATGAGACATGAAAATGTGTGTTTTACCTTAGTTCCTAAGAAGACTAAGAATTCGAAGCATGAAGAAGAACAAACAGAGGAGATAAAATAATTGCAGACAAAATATGAAGACATTTGTTCGATAGTTCAAATAATCGAAAGACAACTAAGAGGGGGGGGTGAATAAGTTGTCATAAATTACCAGAACTATTAGTAATTTAAAACTTTAATACCAAAACCCAAAACATTAATACTGCAATAGAAGTTAAACCAATTAAGCATAAATAATAATCACAAAATAAAAATCATCCATGTGACACCAAGATTTATAAGTGGAAAACCCGGTAAAGGGAAAAACTTGGGTGGGAAGCCTACCCATTGTCAGATAATACTTCTACAGTAAGTATGTGAATTACAATTGAGGGGCCTACACTTGTAGGAAGGCCAACATCTTAGAGTGCACTTCTCATCACAAAAGGAGCCTCACTGACTACATAGAAATCTAGACTACAATCTGGAGAAGTGTTGAACTGCAAAAGATAGCATCTCCTATGCCTGAGTACAGTTTTGGTTAAGCTCAATATCGGTGGATTGAATCCTCTTACATAAACCCAATTCAATCTCCAATGATCGACCAAATCCTCTTCCTAAATGATATTACATTATAAGCACATTACAATCCTTGACCATGACCTCTAACATAACCATGATTATCTACAATGTGATCTTACATCTATATATACAAACCCTCAATCATAAAAAAATAGGTCGGCCACCAAATAATAAACCAATTACATAATTACAAACCATGTCGGCCTTAGACCAAACAAATAATATCCAACACATAAGACATCCCAGAAACACATTGAGAGGTTCAATCCACACATTACATTAAAGCCAGTCCATAACCTAGATCAACCGGGACCGTGTATAGGTCCACATGTTACAACAATGATCTCCATCCACCAAGTCTCGAACATGATCACCAACAGCATCCTGAAACTCTACCAAAAGATGCACCAACACCACTTATGCAATTCATCAAATATCTTCATCAAAAACTCTGCTAGTGAAACCCTCGCTGGAACCAGAAACTAAGCTTCTAAGCAAGCAAGATAGCATCCGATCACCAAACCAAAACCAACTGATCAAATATGAGCATGAGTATCACGACCAAGATTATTCCATCACCAAACTATACCAGATCCTACTGGATCATGCCAGATCCAAAACAACTAGAATCCACTCAACCTACCAAGACCAAAAGGGTGCCAGTAAAGCATCCAAACAACTAGTGTTGGCATCAATGACAAAACATCAATGCAACACATAATCAACTCCACCAAATGGCTAACAAACATAATTTCAGATAATGTGCCTGATGGATTGCCACCTGTGAGGAGTATCATTCATTGCATGGACCTGATTCCCAGAGCTAGTTTGCCTAACAAAGTTGCACACCGGATGACACCGACAAAGAATGAGGAGTTGAATAGACAAGTACATGAATTGTTGAGGAAAGGTTTGATCAGAGAAAGTTTGAGTCCTTGTGTAGTACCAACAATGTTATCACCTACAAAGAATGGAGAATGGAGGATGTGTACCAATTCCTGAGAAATAAAAAAGATCACAATGAAGTACCAGTTTCCTTTACCTAGGATGGATGACATAATGGATTGTTTGAGTAGAGCCAAATATTACACAAAGATAGACTTGAAGAGTGGATATCATCAAATCAGAATCAAAGGAGATGAGTGGAAGACAACATTCAAGACAAATGAGGGATTGTATGAATGGTTGGTGATGCCTTTTGGGTTGACTAATGCACTGAGTACTTTCATGAGATTGATGAATGAGATATTGAATAAATTCTTGGGTAAGTTTGTTATCATATATTTGGATGAAATTCTGATTTACAGTAAGACAAAAGAGGAGTATTTGTTGCATTTAAGACAAGTTTTGTAGAGGTTGAGAGAAGAGAAGTTGTTGATAAATCTAAAGAAGTGCACTTTCATTAAATAAGAGTTATTCTATTTGGGATTTGTGATATATGAGGATGGATTCAAGATAAACACTGAGAAGGTAAAAGAAATTGTAGAATGGCCTACACTAGAAAGCATTGGAGAGGTAAGATCATTTTATGGATTAACAAGTTTCTACCAGAAGTTTATCAAAAAGTTCAGTTCAATTTGTATCCCTATGACTGAGATAATGAGATGAGATAGGAAAGAATTCAAGTGGACAACCAGGGCAAACAAAAGTTTTGAATTGTTGAAGCAGAAGGTCACTGAACAACCTATGTTAGCTTTACCAAATTTCAACAAAGTATTTCAAGTGGACTGTGATCTGAGTGGAAATACAATTGGAGCAGTATTGAGTCAAGAAGCGAGAGCAGTAACTTATTTTAGTGAAAAGTTGAATGATTCCAGTAGGAGATATTCAATGTAGGATTATGAATTTTATGGCATAGTTTAAGCCTTGAAGAAATGGAGACATTACCTATTGCCTAAGGAATTTGTGTTGTATACTGACCATCAAGCCTTGCAGTATTTGAACTATCAGAATAAGTTGAATCAGAGACATATGAGATGGGTAGAATTCTTGCAGAGTTACACATTTGTGTTGAAGCATAGAAGTGGGAAGTCAAACAAAGTTGTTGATGAATTACATAGAAGGAGGAATTTGGTGATAAAAAAGAGAGTGACATTATTAGGATTTAAGGAATTGAAGACCTTGTATGATGATGATCTAGATTTTTCAAAACCTTGGAAAGCATGTAGAGCACAGGTTATGGTAGATAGAAGTCAGTGGCTAGATTATTTCATTCAGGATGGGATGTTATTTAGAGGAGTTCAGTTGTGTATGCCTAAGAGTTCTATGAGAGAGAATATGATAAAGGAGAAGCATAGTGAAGGATTAGATGGACACTTTGGTATTGAGAAAACAATAGCATTGGTAAGTGAACATTACTTTTGGCCTCAAATTCATAAGGATGTTAGGAAATTTGTGTGGAGTTGTAGAGTTTGTCAAGTTGCAAAAGACAATAGTCAGAATGTGGGATTGTATACACCTTTGACAATACCAGAGAGACCTTGGGAGGATATAAGCATGAATTTCATACTTATATTGCCTACGACACAGAGAGGGAATGATTCCATATTTGTGGTGGTGGATAGATTCTCGAAGATGGCTCATTTCATACCTCATAAGAAGACATCAAATGTAGTGCATGTAGTTGAATTATTCTTCAAGGAAGTGGTGAGATTGCATGGATAACCTCAGAGCATAGTTTTAGACAAAGACACTAACTTTGTTGGTTATTTTTGGCGAACACTTTGGAAGAAGATGAAGACAGATTTGAAGCTCAGTTCTACTTTTCACCCACATACTGATGGACAGACAGAGGTAGTAAATAGGAGCTTGGGAAATTTGTTGAGATGCTTAGTTGGAGAGAAAACCGTAAGTTTGGATTTGATTCTTGCACAAGAAGAGTTTTCCTACAATAATTTAGTGAACAGGAGTACTGAAAGGACACCTTTTGAGAATGTTACCGGAGTACATCCTAGAGGTATATCAGAATTGAGAGATATCAGTAATGAAGACAAGTGGAGTGTAGAGGAAAAAGAATTTGTAGATCACATGAAGGCTTTACATAGTCAGGTTAAACAACATTTGGAGAATATGAACAAGTATAAGGAGAAAGAAGATGAGAAGACAAGACATGAGGAATTTGAAGTTGGCGATGAAGTGATGGTGTATCTGAGAAAATAAATATTTCCAATTGGAACCTATAACAAGTTGCAGATGAGGAAGTTTGGACCTTGTAAGATCTTGAGGAAGTTCAGTTCTGAAAATGCATATGAAGTATAATTACCAAATAGTTTGATTATTTCACCTATATTCAACATTGCATATCTACATCAGTATCATGAATCAGAATCCAATGAAGACACTATTTCAGAATTGGAGAAACAGTTGCCTCAGAAGGAACCAGAGCATTTTGAAGACATTTTGGATAATAGGATTGGGCATAGTACCCAGAGAAATCAGTACATGGAGTATCTTGTACAATGGAAGGACAAACTAGTTGAAGATTCATCTTGGATTTCTCAGGTAGAGGTGGACCACCTTGGTTTCCTCTGAACCTAGAAAAGTGAGAGACTAACATTCTTTAACAACCTTGGATGTCTGATGCAGGAGTATCCCCAGTTCTTGGCAATCTTGCATCAACCAAAAATATTTCCTTTCCAGTTTGTTTTCTATTTTGCAGTTTCAGCATTTCTTTCTGTATTTTTTTTGCATTTGGTCACCAGATCTTGCAAAGTTGGATTTTTTTTGTGGACATGATCATCTTACTTATTCCTAAACCGTGGAGAATTTGGATCATTTTTCGATAAGTTATCAATTCCGGATTCCAAGACTGTTTTCTGGCTTAGAACACCGAAGCCACTTAGACCTATTTACTATTGATGTGTCTTGTGGATCCTTTATGTAGCTTGCGGATCCCCTATCTCATTGATTCCAATGTTCATTGGTGTGTGACCGACCTTCCCTTTGATCTGCACTTCATCCTTTGGATTTTTTGGAGGAATCTCTTTGGCGGATGCTGACTTGTTGGTTTTACACATTTGATCTTGTTCTTCGGCATTTGATCCCTTTTGGGCTGACCGAATCTCCCTAGATCATATAAATCAGTGTAATTGAGCATTAGAATTCATTATAGAGAATTTATAAGATAGATCTTAATATTTAGAGGTCTGGATTTGACCAATTATGTAATTGAGCATTAGAATTCATTCCAAAGAAGTTAGAAGATAGATCTTAAGATTTAGAGATCTGGAGCTGACCAATTATGTAACTGAGCATGTATGTGGTAGGCTAGTGAGCCCGAATCTTGTAACTTGGATATTTTCAGTTATCTATAATTATTTTTCATGATCTAATTCATTCAATTCTATATTGCCTCCATCATATTCTCTTGTTTCCGTTGTGTTTACTCTTGCTACCCGGTCTAGATTGATCTCTTTGAGGTCCGTCCTAACCAGTGACTGCACCAGAATGTTATTGTTCAAGTAAATTAATGAGATAAAGTTTTTGTATATGTTGATTCACTCCCCCCTCTCAGCTTCTGGTAGTGTTCAACTATTGGTATTAGAGCTTTGGTTTCCGAAGAAACAAACTTAGTTGCTAAGGTGGATCTTGGATTATGAACATTATGTTTGAAGATGAATTAAATGACATGGATGATATGGATCAAATATTGGAATGATGTGGATGGTTTTTTTGACATGGACAACAAATTGAGATTTGCATTGGTAGACCTGAATGATAGCAGAGAGAAACATAAAAAGGCAGATGAGAAGATTTATTTTCTAAGAATTCTTCTTAATAAAGAAAAGAATTTCATTAATAAATTTGAAACAAAGCTTGATGAGAAAACTAGAAAATGTTCAATACTTGAAGAATATATTGCCAAACTCAAGGAGGAATTGGAAATCATAAAAGAACAAATTGAGAATGGATTGAAACTCAAAGATGACAGTGAAGTGTTAGATGTTGTTCTCAATTCTTAGAAACAAGGTAAAGTCAAAAGTGGACTTGTCTTTGAGGAATGTGAAATATTAGAAAAAGGATAAAGGAAAAGATAAGATTGATGATAATTTGAATAACTCTATCAAAGATAAAAAAAAATCATTCCAAACTGAAGGTTCAAAAATCCGAAGTATGTCCAGAGACCTCCTCTTGTTCCTACCAAGTATTCAATTTTTAATGGTAACTATTTTTCATACAATAGATTGGACATAGAGCTAGTGAATGCAGAAATCAGATCATAAATTAATCTTTTAATGAAAATTATCATTAGTGCAATAAGTTTGGCCATAAAGCAAGTGACTATAGTAGTAGGTTGAATTGGAATAGAAATGGCAATTCAAATACTAGAAAAGGTATTAAATCTTTTACTGGATGTTGTTATATATGAAAAGCCTATGGGTACAAAGTTGTTAATTGTAAAACAAATTGGAGATTCAAAAACGATAAAATGAATGGTAATGAACCTCAAAGAGGTATGGTATGCTACAATTGTAATAGAATGGGACACTTTGTGAGACATAGCAAAAATATAATTAAGAAACCTAATGATCCAGAAAAGAAAATCAATAGAAATGAAGAGAAGGGGAAAATGAAGATGACTTGGGTGAAGAAATTAGATGATAAGACTAAAGAGAAGATTGAGGATGAATACACACCTTCTGTGGGTGCAAAGCCTTCTTCTGGTAACTAGCTCAAGTTGTTGTGTCTAAGGGGGAGAGCTTAACGTATATCTTTTGTCCCCTCTTGGTGTGGTGTTGAGTTTTTCTCAGCATGGAAAATGTTTAAAATACATTTTCAGTGGAATCTAAGTGAAATTGATGATCTGAAATAGTTTCAGTGACTTTCGGTGACTTCGGGTGAATAGTGTATCAACTTTTTGAAGAAACCATAGATGATGATTGTATATTATTTTTTTGAAATTCATTTGTGCAAATACAATTGAAGAGTTGCAGAGTGCAAAGAGGAGTGAACGAGATCAATTGAGGCATTTCTCTTATTTGTAATAGAAAATTCTAAGATTTATCAATGTTCATTGTGAAGCAAAACCTACTGCTAAAATTTGACCATTTGTTTCGACGATGAACAACCCTGTTGGTACACTTTGTCATTCCTAACAAGGTGATTTATAAAGAAGATATTCTTAGTTACATTCATGTTTCTTTGGCATAATATAATCACAACAAGCTTAATGCTTTTAAGAGAATTCATCTAGTAGATGGTACGTAGAGATTTAAGGCAAATTATGCGAGTCTAGGACATAAGAGTTTTGATACTTGGAGTAATTTTCTCATGTTTAATGATGATGAGATAATTAAGATTGTGGTAAGCATAATTCATAAAGACCATTTATGGATAGATCGACCTTATTTGATTTCAAAGGAAGCCCTAAGGGATATGACTAGTTTATGCTCGATTGGAATGATACCTAATTTGAAATCTGTGAAGAATGATGAGGTGAATAGATTGATTGGTGTTGTGTCTGATAAGAGAGCCCCTTCGGAATGATAGTATTGTTGACTTGGTTGTGAGATACACGACTATGGGAATTTCATACAAGGTGTATTACAATAATCGGGAAGGTTTGTCTTCTTCCACGTTAGTATATGTGGCCTATCAGATGGTGGAAGAAGATGTTGATTATGATCTATATGAATTATTGAGGTAACAATTGTTGGATAACTTGTAGTTGACGAAGACTCGGATGTACCCATTCCACTATGGATCTCTAAGTGTATGCTTAGTATTTTATTTTCTCAATGCATTTCCTAGAATAAATAATGTTGTATGGAGAAGAGATATTTCTATTAGTGCTTAGATTAAGGAATATTTGGAAATTTTGGATGATTGTAATGCTTCTTGTCACAAGTTCTTTATGGATATTTGAAAAGAGTTGGTTGTGAGGAACCAGATTCCTCTAGAAGTTGTTGAAAGGTACAAGGATGATATTACTTTCTTAGTTGACAAGGACAAATGTTTCATTGAAGTTGTTATTTCAAGGACTTCATGGGTGGCTAAGCTTCCCTATGAAGTATCAAAAGATGAATGTATGAGTATTGTGGAAATAATTCTCAAAATATTTGAATGAAGAAAGATTTGGAACATATGATGAGATTATGGGAAGATGCATTGGAAAGAAATATAGCAAAAGTGAGAATGTGCCAAAAGGCAACAAAGCAAGGAAATCATTTGCAAAATATTCTTCTTCTACATCTAAGGTACTAAAATCTAAATAAGTGAAAAAAGAGTGTGCAAAAGTAGTAATTATAGAAAGTGATGATGACCCAAAGAAGGTCATTGTGCATAAAAGTATTGAAGTAAGAAAGAAGGTGATTACTTTCCCTGTTTCTTCTAAAGACAATTATTTTGATGAAAACAAAATACTTGAGTTACTTGGGAGACCGGATGGCCTAAAAGGTGTTGGTGAGTTTACCTTATTGTTCCATCTTCTGATCAAGATACCATTGAATAGGCATGTGTAACATATTTGCTCCAGAATAATCTTGTTCCCACTAACATTGTTGATGTTCTTTTGGATGTGTTGATAGAATTGTTAATAAAGCATATGGCTATAGTTGGTATTAATGATAATGATTCTAGTGAATCTTGTATAGAAGAAAATGTGACAGAGAAGTGCCTAAGGGTACATCATGATCTTAAGATTAATTGATTAGTTTCAGGGAGATGATGGATAATCCTACTGGATTGTATAAGTATTGCTTAAGGAGGCCTGTGGCTACAAAGAAAATTAAAGATGAGATAGACTCTATTGAGTCTCAGCTTGTTGAGTTATCCTAGCCTTTTAATATTTACAATGATGCAAATGGTGCAATGAGATCCAAGGTTCGGGATCTCCATTCTCAATTGTTATTGTGACAAAAGTAGAGAGAAGAATATGTGAAGTTGTTTTGTGGGCTCAAGGATGCCATGGAATTATGATTGTCTACTTTTCTTAGATTATTGGTTGAAGCTAAAAAAGTTGCATAGAGTGTGGTTAATGCTAATGTCTTTGATGTAGCGGTAAACTTATGCATTGATTATGAGTGTCAGAGAAAAATTATGAATACTACTATTCGTTCACGAAATTCTTCATTTATGGGTTTGAGAAAACAATTCAAGGATATGTGGCCTGGAAATGTTTGATAGATATTCCTATTTTCTTCTGCATTCTGGAGATTTTTCTTAGGGGGAGTTGAAAATTTGATTGATAAATTTTTGGCTTTTAGTGTCACCCTTTATCTTTGATGTCAAAGGGGAAAAAATATTTCTACGGAGAAATATTGTTGAATAGGAGAAATAATTTTGAGAAGTTTAATATTTTTCCATCAATGAAAAAGAGGGAGATTGTTGCACTTATGAGTGTCTTTGTTGTCATTGATGTCAAACTTGTGTGGATCGAATGTTGGTGATGTTGGTGTTGTTGATCCGGATATGTATTATGATATTGGTATGTATATTTTGTTGTATTAGAAGAGATGTATTGTGGAAGTATGTGGTTCAATATGTTCTTGTTCCTAATGTTTGGATGCATCTAGTTGATAATCTGGATGCCTGGTTTTAATGATGTTATGCTACAAAGTTATTTACAGGTGTATGTGTTAGAGTATTCAGGTATTTACTTGATTAATTAAACAATATTTGTTTAATTATTTAAGTTCCCTTTATCTCTTTTACACTTAAGCTAACTTTAGGTGCATAATAATTAATTATTTTATTAATTATTATGTGCAAACCTAGATTTTCCTTTTTAGGGTTTCTTGACCTATTAAAGGTTGAGTTCTTTCTTTTCATTGTAAGAAGAAGGTTTTTTACATTACACATTTTTGTGAATATTGAGCTCTCTCTTTTTGAGCATATTTTTTGTGTATTTGTTCCTTCTGTGAGTTCTTCAGATTATTGTTTCCTTGCTTCTCCTTATAACAGGTTATTCATCTTGCAGAAGATCTTCAGGCTCCTGTGGTGTTGTATTTCTCAACACCAATATGGTATCAGAGCTTCAAATCTGTAGCTATCTGTTCTTGTTTTGAGATTTTTTGCATTGGAAGCAGATCTGGGGTTTCAAAAATTTCTTTATGTACTTAGGGATTTTTTCTGAGCATTTTGGGCCTAAATGGACCTCACCATCATGCTCAGAAGGCCCGAAAACCCCTATGGTCATATAAAATTTGACCTATTTTGGTTCCTGAGCCTCTAGGCATATTTTTTCTCCAGATCCAGGTCATACGACCCTGGCACGCACCGATGCTTCCCCAGCCACCGTTGTGCTCCCTGGCCGCCACTGCCGCCGCTGCTCCCACCAGTCGTCGCTTCTCCCCGGGCCCCACCTCTTCCACTCCGCTCGGCCTTGCAACCCCCGGCCACCGCTTGCGCCCACAACCTCCCTGCGACCTCCTCTGCTCTGCTCGGCCCTACAACCCCCGGCCGCCGCCTACGCCCGCAGCCTCCCTATGGCTTCCTCTGCTCCGCTCGGCCCTGCAACCATCAGCGACTGCCCTGCCCCCTATCAGAAACCACTGCCCAGCTCAGCCACCGCCCGGACACAACCACCCCACCACCGGGGAGCCACCAGCCCGCCACCGGAGCATCGCTCAATGGCCACCTCCACCCAATCAATGACCAGAATACCCCTTCCTCTTGTTTTGAAGGGGGGTTTGGATTTTTGGTCATATCTTGGGCATATGGAGTCAATTGTTTGAAAACAAATAGGTGTCAGAAAGCTGGTTTCGAGCCGGACCTCGTCATGTTGGTAATTTTTTCCAATTTTGCTGTTTGACTGTGTTTTTTTTCCAGTCAAAGTGAGGTCTCCTTTTTGCACTCCAGGGGATGTAGAATGAGCATCTGAACTCCATTTTTTGAAAAATTTATATTTTTGGAAAGCATGTGTTGTGTACTTTCCAACCATCTGAGTTTTATTTCCAGATTCTGCTCCATGCATATTTTATTCAGATTTTTTTCTTTTCAACACTCTGGTGGATATCTTGGTTGTTTCAGGTCCTGGGATCTCTTCTCTGAGTAGGATGTCTCTATTTTGGTTCTCGTTTCTATCTTCAGTCTTCTTATCATTGTAGCATTGTATTTATGCAAACGCATTGAGATAAAGTGCCATCTGCATTGTTTACTTGGGATCTTGCATATCTTGTGCCTTATTGTACATGCGCTACTTATAAAGTGCCATGAGGGGGTTGATGTTTGCCTTGTTTTCCATCTACCTTTGTCCAGTGAGTGTTCCTTCCCCGACATTTGCCTCATGTTGTGTGTCAAGTGAGTGTTCCTTCCACGACACTGTGTACTGTCTCAGCACCTTTGATGTTCCTGGTTCTTCGTCATGGAGTTCTTCTTGGCTGTTGTTTTCAGTGTTCCTGTCCCTCTCCCTCTTCAGCATTATGGGGAGGTTTGTCCTATTGGCTCTAATGCTTATGTGGTTCGATTGATCAGCTCTTCAAGCTTTGGTCTTTTCATGCCATTTGTATCTTCGAATTCAGTTGTTTGCCTTGTTTACCTTCTGATTCAAGTAGTTTCATTTGAGGGCACTCGTACAGATTATAGTCTTCTCTACCTGGTCATGTTCTATTTCAGTGGAGGTTCTTCAGATCAACAGTTTCTCTTCGACAGAGTTTGGAGGTTCTTCATGCTTCAGTGGTGTTCTTTGCCATCTCTTTTTGGAGTAAAGTTTTTTTCCCACTTGGTTTTCTCTATTTCTCCAGTTCATAGAGATTTCATTGTATTTGGGTACCTGATCAGGCCTTGTTGTCGGGACCCATCTTTCTTGCTTTCAGTAGTTGTTCTAGGTTTTAGCTTCTCCCTAAGTCTAGCTTAAGGGGGGGTGTTAGAGTATTTGGGTATTTACTTGATTAATTAAACAATATTTGTTTAATTATTTAAGTTCCCTTTATCTCTTTTACACTTAAGCTAACTTTAGGTGCATAATAATTAATTCTTTTATTAATTATTATGTGCAAACTCAGGTTTTCCTTTTTAGGGTTTCTTGACCTATTAAAGGTTGAGTTCTTTCTTTTCATTGTAAGAAGAAGGTTTTTTACATTACACATTTTTGTGAATATTGAGTTCTCTCTTTTTTAGCATATTTTCTGTGTATTTGTTCCTTCTATGAGTTCTTCAGATTATTGTTTCCTTGCTTCTCCTTGCAATAGGTTATTCAGCTTGTAGAAGATCTTTAGGCTCCTGTGGTGTTGTATTTCTCAACACCAATAGTATGTTGTACTGACTAGATGATGTGGGATATCGATTTAAGTTGTTTTCGAAAGTTTTAATGTTCCCTACTTGGTTCATAAATTAAGCTATTATCATTGTTGACTATTTTGGTGAGCTATGTTATGATCCAGAATTTATGTTTGTACAAAATATGCTTCAAATGATCATGTTTCCTATTGTGTAATCATTTTTGTAGTTTGTCTTTGGATTTCCAGAATGTTTGATAATTGTTCGTGGACAACATTGTTGTTCTAATGTTTCTATTAGTAGTGTGTGAAGGACTGCATTGTTTTCCTCATCTTGAAATTGTTGTAGATCAAATTTTACTATTCTTAAGGTGTTGTACTTATTTTG
This sequence comes from Cryptomeria japonica, assembly GCF_030272615.1. Classification (NCBI taxonomy): domain Eukaryota; kingdom Viridiplantae; phylum Streptophyta; class Pinopsida; order Cupressales; family Cupressaceae; genus Cryptomeria; species Cryptomeria japonica. The sequence continues at coordinate 383,023,717 of NC_081407.1, forward strand.
TAGTGGACTGCTTATTCTATTTTAGGATCCGGGTTAAGACATTTTGGATTTAGTAGAGTAGTTTGTACTGGCTTATGCATATTGGTCTAAGCAGTTGTGTGCAAAGTTTTTGATGATGATTATAAGGTGTATTGACTTGGTGTGAACCCTCACACGTCTTCTTTACCTTTTGGATGATATATTTTGGGTTGATGCTATGTACACATTACACATTTCCTGTGGCCGACCTAGTAGAGATTATTGTGGATCTAATTGTTATATAATGAACAAAATAGTTGTGTTTATGATGTAACGGTATGGTGTAATATGGTATGATGATTGCAGGACAAATATGATGTGTAGTAGTGGTCTAGAAGTTGTGCAGAGCAGACAAATGAGTATAAAAATTTGAATTGTTATCCACATTTTCACATATGTTATTTTGTATATAGTTCAATCTATTATTTTTGTATTTAGACAATTGTTTTGTATATTTCCAAACAAGTGATCTTCAGTTGTTCGAGTACTTATTTTGTATATTTCCTAAGGTTGTGCTCCTTAGTCTGCAAGTCTAGAGAAATATGCTCTTTGACAGAAAGTATTATTCATTGTAAATAGTTAACATATATTGTGAGTTATATTCTCACCATGGTTTTTCCCAGTTTGAGTTTTCCACATAAATATCTTGGTGTTCTTGTGTGGATGCTTTTGATGATTTAGTTGTTTACTTTTATGCATTAGTGTTTGGATGAATTTTATTGTTCAAGTCACTTAATGAGATCATGTTTTTGTATTTATTGCTTCACCCCCCCTCCCCTGCCCTCTCAACTTTCAGTAGTGTTCAACAAAAAGTTGGCATCCCATTTTAGAGTAGCATGAATTTCATCTTTTAGTAAACTTGACCCTAACATATGGACGTAGGTGTACTACCCCTCCATGTTTTTCTTTATAAACTTATTACTTTGGCTTGTTAGACTACGATTGACTCATTATGTGTGGTTTATTTTGTTGGTGTGTGTGGATACATACATGTGATCCATGTCATTGGACTATTTTATGGTGCTTGTATGTTTCAGGACATGATTACTATTAAACTTTATTTGAGATGGATATATTGATGTTAGTGATGGTATACTTATGACTTGGATTATATATTGGTGATTTATTATGATGCTTTATGAGATGTTAATCTATAATCAGATGTTATTATTTGGATTTGATGATTGATTATTGATGATATTGATGCTTATGGATTTATGTAGGATAGATCTTTATTGTATTGTTTGCTTCAAGATTAGGGTGAAAGGAATGATTTCGTATTACTCATCCATGAGCTCCATAAGCCGTCATGATTTTCTTTCACTAGATGGGAGTAGATATGTGTGGATGTTTATGTTTGTTGTGTAGATTGTAGGTACTAGGCATCAACTCCACCTGGTCTTACAGGTTTCAGTGTGACTTTAAATCCTAATGGTAGTATAGGAGATAGTATAAATCCCAAAATTTGTCTAGCCCTAGCCATTGTCCTAACCTAGGGACAATTATCTAGTCTTTATTTTTATTTCGTTAGATTTATCATATAGACAATATCTGATCACCTTGTTATCAGTGACAAGTCTTGTTTTGATATTGGTATTATTTTATGATTTACTTGAGTGTGTGGGATTTTATGTTATCTTAATTATTGATATTAATTATAGCCTAAGTGTTATAAATTAATTAAAAAATTATTATTATTTATTGATTCTTTAATTGTGTTTTCGATTTAATGAATATATTCTTATTATTGGATATTATTTATTAAGTAATTTATTATTATGAATGTTAATATATTTACTGTGGGAATTATTTTACAGTGGAAATTATATTAATTTTTTTATCGATGATAAAGGTATATTTGTATTAAAGTACAATAAAGATTTTATAATTATGTTCAAAAATTGAAATATAAAAAATCACCCCTACAAACCCTTACATACCATTATTTGTCATTGCCCTATCAAAACACAGACTCCCCGTGACCAAAATTGGAAACATACACGAACCCATATTACATTTTATGTCCCCCCCATACATATCAACTAAAACAAAAGATCATGTTAACAAGGGATCATAAACAAACCCTAAAACCAAAAGACATGACTAGATGCATGCAAATCATGGACACTCCCCATCAATCAATCCTTCTCTTGCTTCACCACAAGACCATTTAGCTCCAACGATATCGACCCAACCTTGGGCTTCTTGCCACACAAACGTTGTCATTCCATCGATACCATGTTTTACTTAAGGTCCCTCACATTCAAATACTCCTTTAGGGATGTTCAACCCATCTGGGCTTTTGCTCGATGCTCATCCTTATTCCCAAACACACTCCAGACAAGAAACAACTATACAAGAGTTTTGACATACCAAAACTATCTCCAGTCTCCATGGTGCACCCACAAACCAACACCAAGCTCTATCATCCACATGATTACCATCATCCCACCACACCATTCTAGTCTCACACATTCTCGTATTGCTCTCAACACCTCCTCCTTTGAATCCAATTCCAATCCCCACGTCATGAACATTGAAGCAATGTCAATGTTGGAGCAGTAGTGGTGAGCCGACTTTAATAATTCCACTCCAAAAATTCCATAAACACAAGTTCATTAATTATAAAAACACTATGAAGCCTCCTCTCAGTAATCTTGCCAAGAAAGCATAATTGTTACTCCACAGTGACGAGTGTGTTGTTTACCTCCATGGAACTCGTCAACCATTCCTTCTCCCAAACATCAACCTCAGAGTGAAAATGACATTGGCGATGGGGAATTTAAAAGAATTCGGACACCACCTCTCTCATACCATTTAATGATGGTACGGTCTGTTGGAAACTACCTCTCCCATGCTATTCAATGATGGTACAGCCTCTGGCTCTATACTTTCCAAATCGTGATTACATATCCCCAAAAAATCCTCAAAAAGCTTCGAATCATTAAGTGGCAACAATGACACAATAGTCTTTGATAGTGTATCCACCATTTGATTCCCGCTCATCTTCACATGGGAATTTTTAAAATCTTCAAATGAGGGGAGAGTTGAAAAAATTAACTTTACAAATTTAGTCAAGCTCCAAGCAATTGCTTCACCCTTCACAAGTGCATTGATCACCAAAAAAGAGTCACCTTCCGAGTGCAAACGAGAAACATTCAATTTTTTTGCCATCTGAATCACCTCCCAAGCATCCTAAACCTCAGCCTCATTATTAGTCTCATCAACCAATCACTTTGCACCAATTGCCAACAAATTCATCGGTGAGTCTCTCGCCACAATTATCACTTTCGACGGCCCAAGGTTCCTTTTTGATGCCCCATCAAAATTCAATTTTGTCCACCCCTTCTCAGGACATTCCTAATGCTCCTTCGAAACTAATTTTTTAGGATGAACCTAGGAAGGTCCATAAATGGGCATAGTAGAAATTATATTTTATATTGGAACTAATTATTCTATTTTAATTTTATTTCGGTCGATAATTAAATTTTTAGTTGGGAATAATTATTTATTCTTTGCATGCTTTTTGAGTATGAGTTAATTGTTTTTAAGGGAATTTTAATTGGTGTTTTAATATTTAGATATAATTGATTTAATGTTTTATAGGTGATGTTTTCTATGGTTTTCTAATTAGGGTTTTTCCTTTTCTTTTGTGCATGATTTTGAGAAGCTTTATTTAGGTTTTAATTGATTTTTATTTATAATTGCTTATGAGAGTTTTATTTTGGGAACGATTCTTTTCATGAAGTTTTGAGAGAAGAATTATTATTGCAAATTGTGGAGATTTTTTAAGGACAATTTTGGATTATGAATCTTGGAGAAGGGTTTGCAACTTTTCTATATTGATTGAATGAATGTTTTTCTAAGTTTTCTTGGTTCTTGGATTGGATTTCTTTAGGCTTGTTTTCTAGAATTTTGTTGCTGATTTGAAGAGGATTTGTGCTTAGAGTTACGTCTACAAGTTCTCTCTTTTTCTCCTATCTTTCTTCATAGGTTTCCAGGTAGGTTTCTATATCCCAGTTTTGATTAAAATTGATTATTAGGGGGATTTGGGAATGTTGTTTTCACTATATTTATTATCTAAAATCATTTTTATATTCATGTTCATGAAGATTGCAATATGCTTAAATCAGGTGCGGGGTTTGATTGAAAACCTGTATGAATCTTTGTCTCTATTATTTTGAGTTTTGGGGATGAAATTGGGCCTTTCTCAAATGGGTTTTTGTCAGAATTAAATTTGGATTCCTTATATATGTTTTTCTTTATTATTCTACATTTTTTAGTAACTGTGTAGTTGTTGAGCTCAACTGCACTACTATAGGGCATCAATTTTGTAGATTTTGATCCCAACTACGTAGGTATAGTGAGCAATTGCACAAGTCTTATGGGTTTGTCCCGATTTTGTATTTTTTGTTCAATTTGGTTTCTCGGTCAGTTTCGAAGGCTATAGGTGACTTTATATCCTACCAATTTTAGATTTATGTGTCTAATTGGACTTAATTTGTCTAGATTGGTGTGCATATGTCTTTTCCCGAATTAGCTTGTGAAAAGGAACAATGATTTTGAGGTTGTGATTCTATCATAACCCTCTTTTTTACCTTGATAAAACTTATCATTATTATTATTATTATTATTATTATTATTATTATTATTATTATTATTATTATTACTACTACTACTATTAATATTATTATCAATTCTATGAGCAATGTTAGTTGGAGATAAGAAATTGAATAAGGATGGAATTATTTTAAAAAGAAGAATGAATAGTGGTGACTCACACGTGAGGTCATAATTTACTTGGGAATTATTTATTTTTTCCAATATCCTAATTGAGCACATGATGTAGGAGAAATAAGAAGATTCTAGAAGCGAATTTTGAATTCAAAATGCATGGTCAAATGTAACCACTACTATGACAAGTTGTAAGGAATATGTCTTGCATGAAAGAATTTCAAATTCAAATTTAATATGCATGTAACCCTCACTTTTGCATGGAATTATTTTGGGAAAAAAAAAAAGAATATGTGAATCATTTAATTCTCTTGTACTGGGAAATGGCTCTCATTTTATATAATATTGAATACAAAAATTTTGAAAAAGTGGGAGTTCATGGTTTTATGTAAAAGTAGTCTTTGAACTTTTAAGAAATTGGTTTTTTAATTATGTTAGTTGTAGGAGAAATTTTGTAAGCATTTTACATGGTATGAGATAGGATTTTAGGGGTTTTGGAGGAAATCTTACCAGGTTATAGGAAGGGGATTGAAGGAAGATTGTTGGGGAACGTGAGTCGATTCAACAACAATGATTTCATTAATTTAGCAGATCCATGTTCCAATCTCCTTTTCTTTCTTGATGCTTATGTTTATGTTTTTTTTTTCAAAAATGGGAAAAGAAGGGGAGGGTCTATATTTGCATGCATGTCGTTTTCTTTTATGGAAAAGTTTATGTAGTTAAAAGAAAGAGGATTTTGATATTTTGTTTAAATCTGAAAAAAATGGGCTAAATAATATAAGGGTTGCATTTCTCATCTTTCTCAAAAAAAAATTCTTCCTTAAATCAGATTTTGATAGAAAAAGATAAAATAAAATAATGTTTTCCTTATCTACTTTTACCAAATAGATGTGTATACTTTACTTTTCTTGTGATCAATTAGTTAGTAGTTTTCTATCCAATTTTTTTATTTTATTTAAACAAATGTACACATTATTTAAATCCATTATTGTAGGAACCCTTTGTTTCCTATATTTTAAAGGTTAAAGGAAAAAAAATAGGGGTAGCGGGGGGGATAGATAAAATATGTATATATATTTATGTTGGTTACGAGTAAAAAAAAAAGAATTAATTAATTAAAATTAAAATTTATTTATTTCATTAAATTAAAAAAAAATTATTTGCACATCTAATTTTATTTATTTAAGATTAAATTTATTTATGTTTTGAAAATTTTCTAAATGATCAAAATGTTGAATCTATCTACAAAAGAGGTCTCATATCTGTATATTGTATTATGATAAATTTTTCATAAGAGCTTAGGCATGAACCTATAAAGTATTAACTAAAATTTTGGAAGTGTTTAAGTATGGGTGTAGGGTTGCAGATGTTGGACATGGGCTATAGATGTTGGAAATGGGTGGAGGTTTTTTTTGTTTTTTTTTTGCAGAAACAGAGGCATTTAGGATTATACTACATTACATCAAGATTCTGGTTTTAGATGGGTTTTTATGTGCAAATGCATGTAACCATTTTCTCTGGTAAAATTACATAAATACTTGCAACAAAATTGATAGAAGGCTTCCCTGTGAGAATTTTGTTCTTTTTTGTTAGTAGACACAAGGTTTTAAAACAAGAAATACATAGCATAGAGAAAATCTGAGAACTAAACATGTGAAACGGTAAATAATACAATATTAAACATAATAACAGAATGTAAGCAAATGAACATTATATATATATATATATATCCTTGGTTCAAACCATACAATTTTAAAGGAAAATGGGAGGAGGATCACATGTTTTAGGGTTTCAAAATAGGGTTCCATGGAATGGAAGATGGTGGCAAGATGCCAGTGTAGTGTGGCAGGGCATAGCAAGGCTGCAAGAAACAGAAGATGGTGGCAAGGTTACAGTGACCCTCATCAGGCTCGTCTAGGATAGACTAAGGACGGCCCTCGATTCGGCCAATATTCAAATTTTGATATCAATCCCTTCACCAAAATCTTTAGGGACAAACCTTTTATCAAACCAGTTTCAGACCTACCTTCAGGGAACCGATGGTTGAATCATTTCGCATGTCTATAAGACTAGTCAGATAGTCCCAACACTTTTTTCAATCGTCCTCTTGCTCAACTGGCCCGCTCATTTCATTTTCAACCCCACAAAGTAAAAGGAAACCTGCAGAATTATTTGAACTCCGACATCTTCATCCGGGGAGCTTCTCACAACCAAGAGGCTTGTAAGGACTCCAGAGGACACCCAGGACTCCACCCACCTTTTCAAAAACCATTCGGGTGGGAAAAAAAAAATCTTTTAACCATGGTCCATCATTTCAAAATCCATTTGGGTGGGAAAAAAAATTTCAAAATCCTGCCAAAAAGCTTCCACTTTCGACAACGTTTCGGTCAAAACATCAAGAGAAACAACCAATTTTTGACATCTGTAAAGCATCTCCATCCCTATCTCAACAATATTTTATCAAGGATTGTTTCACCAAAGGGGAAAATGGAGTAGATCAACAAGGTTACCATGGAGACCCCCTCAAGTCAAAACCAACGCACTTTGTGTGGAAAAGAAAACAGGTAAATTTTAAAGAGGCGGACTCCTCGTTTCCCATTCCGACTCGGGTTCCGGTAGAGAATGCTTCCGCTATCAAGATAATCTTTCCTGACCATGTTCTCTCCTAGTCGGTCTCCTTTCTCCAAAAATCGGCTCTCATCGCCATTCGGGGTTTTTTATTGCTCTATTTTCTTCATCTGAAGATAGAGATGCAGTTCATAAAAACAAAGGCTAGTTTTGTCAATGGGCTAGTCTTTTTACCTTGTCCTGGATTCCAAATTTAAATCCATATCCTAATCTATGTAGATTTTACCCCCACTGGATCTCTTTACCATTTTTGCCTTTGGAATATAGAGATCTGGATATTGTGGATACCATGGCCAATCAATTAGGAATCTTTGTTTCCCACGATCTTATAGCCTTTGAAACAATCCAAAGAGATATTAGAGTTTGCCTCCTTCTTGCCTCAGATAAAACCCTACCAAGGCACTTAACTATCACATCAAAATGGGGTTTAAGGCATCAAGACATTGTTTTGGATAACGCAGAGGTCATCTGCAAATATCAGCACCAACTAGGTCATTTCACAAATTCTTGTAGTGGTCATGAGTGCCTAGAGATTTTAGTCTGTAAAAATCACTGCTTAGACCCTCTTCTGTGCACTGCCCACCAACACGAGGCAGTTTTGTCTTCTAACCCTGTACAACCATGTAATGATCCCTCTGAACCTTAGGATGACTTAAATTTTGAGCCATCCTACGTTTAGTGAATTAATCAGTTGACCAATTTTTTTTATCATGTATAGTTGGATTCTTTATAGCTATAAATATATCTCCACACCCACACTGGTTCTCCAATTATGTGAAAAAACATCTGATGACAGAGAAGCTATAGTTCGAGACCTAATGTTTAACAAATCCCCGATTGATATTCAGAGTTTAATGTAGAATTTGTCAGTTTCAGGGGTAGCTGTCTCAAATAAGGAGGATCATATTTAGGAAGTAGCAAATGATATCCTATCCACTTTAGCTGCCACTATGATTGAGGAAATTACAGAGGAGGAAGGTATTAGTATGACAAATGTAATGTGTCCCTTACACAAGGCAAGGTGCTTTTATTCAACTATTGACATCTCAGATAAAGAGGAACTTCCCTTGAAAATTAGGCAGGAAGAAATGGAAGCCCCTTCACAAGATGGTGAGATAAAGAAATTTATTTTTGACTATGCACAGTCCTTATCAGTTGAGCAAAGCCCCAACTTGAAATCAGAAGTGTTTACAACCCCAAAAAAGAGAGGTAGAAAACCGAACTCTATGAAGATTCAAGAAGAAATAGAGGCAAGTGTGCAAAGTACTTTAGACAGTAAATTCAAGGTATCAAAAATAATTACAAGGAGTGCAAAAGGCACTCCCTGTTCACAATGAAAATGATTTCTTGGAATGTCAGGGGCATTAATGCTCCTGAAAAAAGAGGGAGAATCAAATCTCACCTTGATTCTTCAAAGGCTGACATCTTTATACTTCAAGAAATGAATCTATCACGGGAAATGTATCACAAAATAGTGGCTAAATGGACACAATTTGGATCTTCCCATATGCAAGGTGTTGGGGCCTCAAGAGGATTGCTTACATTATGGAATCCTAAAAAAGTTCAAGCTCACCTATTAGATCAAGATCATAATTGGCAAATGTTGAAAGTAGTATGCTATGACATGACCTTTACGGTATTTAATGTTTATGGTCCCATCCCCACTCAGGAAAAGAAAGACCTATGGGACAAACTGACTCTTTTACTCCAACAAGAAGAAGCACAGAATTTTATCATCAGAGGAGACTTTAATGCAATCTTGTCTCATAAGGAGAAAAAAGGAGGAATCTGCCCACCCCCATGATCTATGTAGGATTTTCTAAGTTTCACCATAGAAAACAACTTATTGGATGTGATTCCCAATAATGATCTCTTCACTTGGACCAACAGGAGATCAAGATTCCTTCAGATTGCAGAGAGACTTGAAAGGTTTTTCATTCCCTTAGAATGGCATTTTAATCAAGTTAGTTATTATTCAGACATTCTTCCTATTTCAGAATCAGACCACTTCCCAGTTCAAATTATCCTTGAATGGCAAAAATAGAACCCTATGTCATGTTTTGGTTCTTCTTCAAGTTTGAGCGCATGTGGTTCAAAACATCCACACATTAAAGCTTTATTAAGACAATGGTGGGTATTTGCCCCTACATGTAGTGGAACAAAGATGTTCCAATTTTTTAAGAAACTTCAGTTTATTAAGGTTCAGGCTAAGGAATGGAATAGAAAGATCTTTAAGAATGTTTTTGCTCAAAAAAAAATCATTGCACAACAACTAGAATAAGTTAACCAAAACATAATTCCCAAGGGACTTGATCAGCTCCTACATTCTACACAGAAGGGTCTTCAAAGTGAGTGGGAAGAAGCTTATAAGAGAGAAGAAGAATATTGGAGACAAAAATCAAGAGAGCTTTGGCTGAAGCAGGGAGATAAGAACACAAAATTCTTTCATGCATCCAAAAAACAAAGAAAAGAATCTAATGTTATATTCTCAATCAAGCATGCAGACACAGGGGTATTGATTAAAAATTTAGCAGACATTCAAGATGGAGTAAAGTTTTTCAAGAATCTTTTAGCCCCCCCACCTTCTAATTTAGATACTTTTTGGAAGGATAATGTTGAGCTTCTACTGCAATCAATCCCTCATCTGATCTCTGACCAGGATAACAGAGTCCTACTGGCCCCTTTCACTCTGGAGGAAGTTCACAAAGTGGTATTCTCCCTTTCCCCAGATAAAGCCCCAGGTCCGGATGGGTTCACCGCCCTCTTTTTCCAAAAGTATTGGGATGTGATTGGTTTTGACCTCTTAGTGGTAATGGAAGAATCCAAGAAAAGGGGAGCAATGCTAAAAAAATTTAATGCAACAAATATTGTTCTCATCCCAAAAACACCTTCTCCATCAACATTCATAGAATTCAGACCTATTTCTCTTTGTAACACAATCTGCAAGATCGTAACTAAGGTCATTTACCTTAGAATGTATTATCTCATACCTAAGATCATCTCGCAAGAGCAAGGGGGTTTTGTCCCAGGTAGGGAGGCTATGGAAGGAGCCCTAGTGGCACATGAGGTTTTACACTCTATCCATGAAAACCAACAAGCAAATTTTGTTGTCAAACTTGATATGATGAAAGCATACGACCGGGTTAAGTGAGATTTTCTCTTTAAAGTATTATCAAAATTCGGCTTCTCAGACAAATGGTGCAAATAGTTCAAAACTTGTGTCTTAGGTGTGCATTTTTCTATTCTAATAAATGGTCATCCCTCAAGGTTTTTTCAAGGTACACAGGGAATAAGACAAGGCGACCTTTTATCACCCTTTCTCTTCATTCTCATGGCAGATGCCTTTAGTAGATACATCAATTTTCAATCTCCAAAAGGGCTTTGGCTTGGTGTCACTCTTCCAGGTACTTCAATAACCGTAACTCGCTCTCTTTTTGCTGATGATACATTGTTATTTGGTAAGGCTTCTCTAAAAGAAGCCATGCTCATCAAGCAAACATTGGAAATCTATTCTTCTACTTCGGGCCAGAAAATTAATACTACTAAGTCTAAGATTTTCATTTTCAACATACCTTCAATCTTGTCACTAAGAATATCCAAGACTTTGGGCTTCTCAATGGATCAATTGCCATCTTCTTACCTTGGCGTTCCCTTTTTTATGGGAACAAACAAACCTTCTTATTGGTCTGTTGTTATTGGTATAATCAAGGAGCGAATTTCAGCTTGGAAAGTAAGGTGGCTTTCACTATCAGGTAGAATCCTTCTTATCAAGTCAGTGTTAACAACAATATCGAACAATTACATGTCTTTTCTCAAAGCTCCCTCATCCGTCATTCAACAATTGCAGAAACTTGTTAGAGATTTTATATGGAATAGTAATATGACAAATGAAAGGAAAATCCCCTTAGCCTCTCTGGAAAATATGTCATGCCAAAAATCCCAAGGGGGAGTTGGGCTTCATAATCTGAAGCATCACAACAAGGCTTTTGGAGGGAAACTGATTTGGAAAATGTACACTAATCCTATTTCCAAACGGTGCTAGATTATGCAAGCTAAATATTTGGAAAACACTCAACCATTTAGAGTGTTGACAATTTTAGATCCTCCAAAGGGGTCTACTATTTGGAATTTTATGATGGATTTAAGAAATCTAATATCTAAGTATGTTTCATGGGAAATCCATAATGGTCTCAGTGCTAACTTCTGGATAGACTCATGGTGTGGGCATCATCCTATTGCTCAATTGGATAATATGGAAGACACTATGAATATAGCTATAGCTCATTGGGGTACAAAATTGAGTGACTATGTGTCTATTGTAGAAATATTTTCAGAGAAAATAATCTGGAAAGATCCCACTCTTCTCCCAATATCCACCCAATAATCTTCCTCCTTGGCAAATATTTTATTGAATGGGACAATTCTCATGTCTAACAGAGATGATGTGTTATTTTGGACAGCTTCTAAATCAGGGCAATATTCAATTAAAGAAGGTTACAAAGCCTTACAATAGAGTTGCAATGATAAGGTAAGTAGTCGGGCATACTCATTCTGCTGGAATGACATTGTTCTACCTAAAGCAGGTTGTTTTGCGTGGCTAATATTGAACAAAAGAATACTAACAGCAGATAGACTAGTAAAACTAGGCATTACACAAGCTTTTAATTGTGTATTTTGTGGCTTAGAGGAAGAAACAATTGATCATTTATTTGTACACCGTACCTTTGCCTCCCAATGTTGGTTCTTCATCATGAATAAACTCCAAGTTATGATGCCCTTTCTGAAATCATTGTGGGATATGTTTAACTCTTAGCCTCTTTTATTTTTTACATCAACCCTCTCAGGCATTTGGAAATGTGCTCCTGCTCACATAATTTGGGCCATTTGGTGGGAGAGGAACAAAAGAATTTTCAGAAAAAAATCCTCTTCTCTGGATCAAGTTTTGATCAAGTTGGAAAACTCGATTGCAGAAATCATAAATTTTTCTCTCACTAATTCCAAGGGCATCCAGTCATTTACCTAGTGGGATAAGGTAATTGCAAAATCATGGAATGGTATTATTTTGCCAATAGGGATTCCCCTGAACTGGCCCTCAGCTCATTTGAGAGATTGGTCTTCCATAAAATAGGTACCCTCAGCACCCAATTTCTTTAAGACCAACTTCAACGACTCTTCTCATGGAAACCCAGGGAAGTTGGGAATTGGAGTTTGCATTCAAGATCAATTTGGCAAAATGTGTGCTTTCCAAGCTTCACCCATCCCTCCAGGTACAAATAACTTGGTGGAGGCAAACACTTTACTAGTTGGCCTGGTGCTAGCAAGGAAGTGTGGCTTCTCCAATATACATATAGAAGGGGATTCATTAGTTATTATCAATTCAATTACCTCGAAAATATCTAAGACCTGGCATCTATCGTATGTTTTGAAGCATTCCTTGGATCTTCTCGACACTTTTTCAGATTATATTGTCAGCAACACATTAAGAGAGGGCAACTCCGTTGCTAACATGTTAGCAAATATGGGTTGTGATGGCATTTCAATTGAGTCGGTTGCAATTCCCACTAAACTGTCTTCTTTTCCCAAATTGCTTGAATTGGTACAAAAGGAACATACAACACTCTAATCACAAATTACTTCTTAATAAGTTCTCGCACGTAGGCATTTAACCGGGGCTTGCGAACATGAAGACTGACAGGACACTAGCATTTATGCATTTAAATGTAGTTTATAGATGGTATGAATGAAAGTTTATTGCAAAGTACTCTAGGATTTTCATAATGTCACTTCACACGGGGCAAAACAGACTTAGGCCTCTCACACATCCTCTCGACTGCATTACGGTCACAAATTAATACAAGAAATCGCAAACTTGATTTTAAAGTCCGGTCATTTATTGCACTTTGAGATGTTAATTTTGTTTATAAATGGAAACCAGCCTGCTTTTATATACATAGTTCTTAGCGGAAGTTTTCAAAGTTTTTTTATTTTTTGAAGTATCTCAGTGCTCTGCAATATGGATAACGGCTCTTGCGTAGGGTGCAGGCAAATGCATTGGGAGTATATGCCATGGAACAACCGAGTTTCAATGTGAATTTTAGAACCTTCGACGGCTTTCCATGGACACATCAATGATAGGGACCTCGACCAACTTTTTCTTCTGCACAATCCACAATTGAGAAGAGTTGTCAAAGACTTCATTGGTGAGGAGATTTTGTCCCCTCAAGCCAAAAGAATTCTTTATCCCTATCAACTCCTCAATTCTTTTCTTTCCAATGCTCTAGATCTCTTGCAATCTATTCCTCTGCTTGAACTTCTGTTCTTTAAGTTGGTAAGACAAGATGTGCTTGCACCGGCTTTGTTCCATGAAGCCCTAGTAAACTATACTCTATGGCAGGGGTCGGCTCTCCTTGGGGGCCTTTTTCCACGATACTTTATTCAAACCAGCCATGCTTACATGGTGCTTTATGACCAAATAAAACACACCCTCGAACGACAAAACTTATGCCATGTGAAGAATGACCTGCAACAATTTGGCAGACAATTGTACGACCATGTTATGCACAGAGTCAAAATTAAAGTTGGGGCTCTCATGGTGATCCTGTAAATAGAAAACGTTGATCCCAGTCTGCCAATTTCGCAACCTATAGAAAGGGGATGAGCTATAGATAGGGTGCCAGACCTCAATGCAATGGTGTTGGATGAGGCCATGGGATGGACTACCTCCTTTCAGCCCACTTTCGATGCCCCTGAAATTCAAACCCAGGAGGATGCATCCATGGATGAGTAAAGTAATTTTGGCTTTGTTTTTTGCTACTTAGAATATGCTCCTTTTTGATCTGTGGAAAATCTGACGGCAACTGGTATGACCCAAAAAAAATTTACTGCCCCTTGTTTACCAATGTTGGTTTATGCGTTTACTTCCACTGGTACAACAGAACTGGTAGCAGAGTCATCTTCTTAGCCTGCTGGCTAGTACTAGTAATGGAGGCTTTTTTAATGAACCAGTCAAGTGGACAACATACCTGTATCAAAGTTCTAGTATAACACAACCGGTAACCGGTTGTGGCAGCTCTACAGTGTTCCGACAACCAGATTTCCGCTTTCCAAGTCTTCATGATAACCGGTTGTGGGGGTCATTTTTTAAGGTTTCTTCCAGTCTTGTTCCGACCCGCTACTCTAAATATGGCCTCTAAGAGGATTGTTCTATGGGAAGGTTCTATCTACCTCTTCGGATCTTCAGGGGGCTTCTTCTCATAGCCTCTTTTCTTCTTTGTTTATTGTATTTGAGCAAGGATATAGGGTTTTCTTCCTAATTCTTTCCCTATTGAGCTCTTGAATCAATTTTCTTATTAATATATATATATATCAGTGGCTTGCCACTTTTGCTTTATATATATATATATATATATAGTGAGATAATTCTCCTCGCAAAGACCGACCCCAAAGGTTGTGACTCCCCTACCAAATACTACAACAAAGGGGCACAAATCACAAATCCCCTTTGGGGAATTGTGCCTTCAAATCTACACCTAGAGGATTCCTCTTGCCTTGTCTTTTTTTCCTACAACAATGGATTTGGTTAGTGTATTCATGAAGAAAAATATAAAAGGAAATTTAATCAACCTTCTTGCAAAGCAAAATTTGTGCAGAAACATAACTTCCCTCAACCTGACAATGGATTTCCTCTTCCTTGTTTTTGATTAAGTAAAAATAGGTTTTAGGGGACCCAAAACCCTATTACAATTCGAAAGATAAGCATTAAAGAGACGAAACAAAACAACTGCTAACTCCAGCACAAAAACCAGCAGCAAAGAAAAAAATAGCAAGAAGCCAACAAGAAGTTGGCTCCAAACCCAACATTACAAGTTACTTGAAAGCTTTAATAGATTCCTTAGCATTTTGAACCAAGAGCATCATCACCTTGGCCGCTTCCCTCAGGTCATTTTTTTCCTCTCTCAGCTGGCTATCTTTCATATTGATCTCCATACCAGTAGTGTTCTGCCTTGTTCTGCACCTGGGAGTTTGGTGGGTGGTGCTGGAAGTTGGAATATCATCAATAACAACTAGCTTCTTTTCCTAATTTTTCCTTTCCAGATGATCCACCAAAGCATTCATGTTCTATGATGAGACTTTGAGGACCTGGAGACTATGGTTCATGAAGTTTTTTAGAGCCTTCTCGGTACAGTTGACCCTGGAGTTGATGTTGTCTTTATCCTCTTCAGCCTGTTCTTTCAAGGTTCTTATGACATCCTCCAGGTGTTTCAAATCCCCTTTGATCAAATCATTTTCCAGCCAATCCTCCATCTCGATTTCCTCTTCATCTTCACTGGTTTCTGCCTCGTCATTCTTTTTCCCAGCGTCCTTAATCAGCTTATTAATCTTGTTGTCCAATTCCCTCTGTTTACTTTGCATGTTGGTAATGTTGTCAACAACCCATTTCTTGAAGTTGAAGGTCTCCATAGCACAGTTACGGGTAGTATTCAGGATGGTGTTCGCAGAATCCCTACCGTGTTTCATGCCCACAGAGTTAGGATTGTCATCCTCCTTAGAATTCGGAGCCACATTCCTATTGTCCGATCCCATAGGGTTAGAGTGAGGGTTTTCAGATTTACCCCCTTCATCCTCTTCACCAATGTTCTCATCCTTTTCATACTCCATATCATTTTTAGATTCCTTACCCTTTTCCTCCTCCACATCATAGTGCACCTCCATGTCCGCACTATCTGTGTCAGCTTTCCTTTTTTTGTGGGTAGAAGTGCTAGGTTGTTCCTCATCCGAATCTGAATCTTTTCCGCTCTCAGAAATATGTGCATTCATGATCAAAGGGTCATCTTTGGTCGCCCTAGTCTTGTCCTTCAGATGTTCATAGATGAGCAATATAAGCCCCTGATGGGCTATAGGGTAGGAGTTTGGCTTTTTAGCGTGGTCAGCAAGACTCTCATTCAGAGAGGATGCTAAATAAAAAGGCAAGGAAATTTTGGCCTCATGACGGAAGTGATTTCCTCTTCCTTGTTGCTATAAAGAGCCATAAAAGAATAATAGAGTAAGACAGGTAAACAAAAAAAAAGAGAAAGAAATAAAAATAAGGCATAGTTTAATCTCATTACAAACATTTACCTATCACATTTGTTCTACATCCTCATTCCATTGTTGGACTTTCATTTTCTCTTCCTCACACTGGCTCTATTCTCACTCCTATTACCTGCATTCTTGCCCTATTGAGAAGACTACAATAGTAGGGGAAGAAAAAATTATAGATTACATTTTACCTGTAGGTTTCCTTTTTCTTTAAAAGTTTGTCCAAGAGCAGTAAAAAAAAATAATAATAATATTTAAATGATATGTTTTTGTTTTGTTTTTTGTTTTAGTCAGGAGTATAGATTAGATTATCTTAGTTTAAAGTTGATAATTAGATATGAACAACTTGTCTTAATAATGACAGTGAATAAATATATAATAGATTATGTTGAAAAATAGAAACATCAACAGTTTTAGTTATCATTACTATTTTATGGATTTTAATATTAATTATTATCATTTAATATAAGTTTTAATTATTAAGGTTGAAAATAGAAACATCAACAAATTTAGTCATCTTATAAATATAAATATTAGTTCTTACCAATTAATATGTAATTTGTGACGATTTAATTTGAAAATAGAAAGGGCAATAAATTTGGTTATAACTACCATCTTTTGAATTCCAATATTAATTGTTATGGTCAATTAATATAAATTTAAGTTATTCTCTTATTTTGCTTATTAAATGGTTGTGATGTAATGAGGGTATTTAAGATAACAATTTTGTGAGACAATTTTATTTAAGACAATTTTTTAAGTAATATATTTGTTGATAAACATAAAACTAGATAAAATAAGTAAAAATCAATTAATTAGTAAATTTACCATTGATTTGGTTGGTTGTTATGTTCTCTTGTATACAATTAATTTTATCATAACTATATTAAATTAATTGTTTGTCTTGTAAATAGATATTAACACCCTTAATTCTAATTTACACCAATAGTTTTGAACCAATGATTTAACCCGACTTATTATTTAAATTTCTTGAAGATTAAAATTTAAAATGATAAGGGATAAAATTGTTTTGAAAATTGCCTTTTTGATATTTAATAAGCTATCTAAAAAGCTTTAAAACTTTATTATTTGAGTTTCCCTATTAAAGCTATAAATTTTTAAATCAAGTGTTAAATTATATTCATTAAAAAGAATAATATTAATTTAAGTGTTTGAAAAATTTATTAAAAATAAAAGAAAAAGAGAATTTATTTCTTTTTATATTTGGAAAATTATTTGATAAAGTTTACTTGTAACCTTATTATGTGCACTCTAATTATTTAAATAGGACTTTACATTTAAATTATTTAAATGCTATATAATCCTTACATTTGGGATATAAATGGATAAGGAGGTATTTATAAGTAATAGTTGGCGACGAATTGTAGTTAAGAGATCAAATAACAAATGAAATAGATTATTATTGATTAAACATTTTGCTTATCATTGAATGAAATATAAGTTCCTTCAAATTATTTAAATTATTTATTGTTTAAGTGGAAACCTTATTCTTAGAATCTTTATTATTTAGATTTGAGGTCTGGTGCTTCAGAAATGGGATCTTTGTTGGACTCTCCTAGGGGGCATAAAGGAGTTCGTTCACCAATGGAACCCGCCTTCAAGAAATCTTTTCATGAAGAAGCTATGGTCCTTTGTGTTTCCTGACATGGCGTGGGGTTTATGGAAAGAACGTAATAATCTTTTTTTTTAAGAATATCCATCTCCCTCCTGATATTGTCTTCAAGAAAATTTCTAGAGCCATCTCTGATAATCTCTTGACTGTTAGCTCCAATGTTCTCTCTCAAAGTGGAATCCTTAAGGAGTATGAAGCCAATGTTGTCAAGGATTGGGATTTTGGTCATCTTCTTCATTTGGTCAAACCTAAGGTCAATCCTAGGGACAACATTAGTTGGAACTTTCCACCCCAAGGATGGGTGAAAATCAATTTTGATGGTGCAGCTAGAGGGAACCCTGGTCAAGATGGTTGTGGAGGGGTGATACGAGATCACTATGGCAACTTCATTCCTACTATTTCTCTCTCTCTTGATAAATAGGCTAATAATGTTGTAGAAGCTATAGGAGCTTATCACAGTTTAAAACTTGCTAAACAGAACAACTTTAAGCTTGTTTGGGTTGAGGGGGACTCAAAGAATATTATCAACTACCTAAAGGGTAAATCTACTCTAGCTTGGAATGTTGATATTTGGATGAAGAAGGCTAAATATATTATTAAAACCTTTGATAGATGCATTATTGTTCATCTATATAGACAAGTCAATGTGGTTGCCAACTTCCTTACCAATAGGGGAGTAACGTGTAAAGTCCAACTTAGTTGGACCCGTCGTAATAGGCTGGACTCGAAATTTGTTTGCATTTGTTCCACAAGCGAAGTCGGGAGTAAATTTAATGATAACTTGTTCCATAATAACTTCGAGTGTTTTTAGAATTACTAATACCTTCCTTTTTGAGGCAGGTGGCTAGAGAGGACATGAGAATCGATGCGAACTTATTCTGCATGCTTTGTGGGCGATTTTAAACATTTTCTGGAATCTTACTTTCACTCTGAAGATTCTTTGTAGAGAGTGTAACAGAGAGCAAGATAGAATAGGTGGTGCAAGAAAAAGAATTGAGCCACTTAGCTATGTGTAGTTGAAGAATGAAAAGAAGTTATGGCAGATTTTGTGAGAAAGGGGGCTTCACTCCCTACATTGAGAGGCTACAAGGGCAAAATCACGATGTCACGAACTATTTTGCTCAAAACTGGAAGGATGGAATGATTGTTCTCTATGGTTGGAAGGTCATGGTTGATGAAGCCCTTATTGCACAAGTCACAAGGTTATCTATGGAGGGTATGAAGAATTACAGAGATAAAGTGTATACTGAGAAAGTTGTGCAAAATTTCCCCAAGAAGGAGGCAGAGCAGGCCAAAATTGTTAAAAGGATGACCAGCTAATATGACATTGCGGTCATTCAGTCTTTCTAGCAGAAACTTCTCAAGGTAATCATGAACTACCTTACTTTGGATGGTTGTTATACTAGGGTGTATGGTCATCACTTTGTTATTTTGAATCATTTCCACCATGGTGTGAAGATGTCCTTCCCTTTCTATCTCATGTTAGCTCTTAGGGTTAATTTTAGTGACCACCGCAAGAACCCTTCCAAGTTTCCCATCTTGCACGAATGTTTGCTGGTCCTTATTGATGCCCATTTCCATGCTATTCCTCCCCTTGATTATTTTATCCACATTATTTCTGAGAATGATGAGAATAGTGTAGATGACTTTGATAATGAATCCTCTGGGTCTGGGTCTGAAGAGATTTCCCCACCCCTGAAAAAAACTAAAATTGAAATTCACTCGAGTTCAAAATCTAAGGTGAGGAAGGGTATCAAAGGGTAAAACAACATTGTTATGTCCTCCCCCTCTACTTCTATTGAGAATGGCTCCCTCTCTTCTAGTGAGAAGGCAAAAGATGATAAGGACCCTAAATGCCCTAATGTCCTGGCCTCTCCTTCTTCCTATAAGGAGTCCGGTAATGTGGGTGTGGTTGGTATTGAAGACCTTCACCCCAAAAGTGATGAGCTTAATGATAAGAGGGAGGTTTATGATAATGTGTTGGGCATGGCTTGTGAACATGCTATTGACACTTTCAACATGTTCAAATGGTTGTTCCATGAACTTAAGGAGATAAGGATCAACCAAAGAGCCCTGGGAAGAAAAATGGAAGTGGTCCTTGCTGGTTCTACTCAAGGTAATCTGAATAATGAAGGGAATTGGACTGAGGCTGAGACGAAGTCGGTTATGGACTGTATCAATAAGATGGGTGAAGGGGTTGATCAGCTGAAGAAAAGGTTGGAGGATCGCATTAACCATGTTGAGGAAGGCTATAACAAGATCCAGGACACCCTCAAAACTATTATGGTCAGTAGTCACAAAATTGTCAAACAGTCTACAGTGGTTATGAATACTATAGTGAATAGTCTGAAACAGTCGGATAGGGCTGTTGTTATTATTGGGGATGATGCTGAGGCGGCTCAAGGTGGAGAAGGACCCTACAAAAGGACCTATGGGAACATGAAGAAAAAGGCGGCTACTCAAAATACAAATTACAAAGCTATGGAGATTGTTGTTGATACCATGAATGCCCTTGAGGCTGAGGTCGTTGAGACCCTCAAAAGCCTTATGTAACTAGGTCTATTTTTTTGTTTTTTTGTTGTTGGATCTATCTGAGTCTGGGTTTGGTCTCTTTGTTGTCTTTTTGTGCCCGACTGGGGTTTTGTTGTCTCTTTCGCTCTTGTTTCTTATGCTTATCCTTGCAGCCTGTTTTGTTTTGGATGTTTTTATCTTATTCTATACCTCTTAGAATCATTTTGTAAAGGGTTTCAGGGCCCTTTCAAAACCTATTTTTTGCCTTAATCCAAAACCTTATTCTTTGAATTATTTAATATAATGTATATAGTTTAGATGAGTGTTTAGTATGTACATATTTAGATGCTAAGTATTAAAA
Source organism: Cryptomeria japonica (assembly GCF_030272615.1). Classification (NCBI taxonomy): domain Eukaryota; kingdom Viridiplantae; phylum Streptophyta; class Pinopsida; order Cupressales; family Cupressaceae; genus Cryptomeria; species Cryptomeria japonica. The sequence continues at coordinate 383,044,680 of NC_081407.1, forward strand.
GTTAAAAGGATTTAGATTCATAGTCTCCTTAAAATAATTTGTGCAAAATGATTTAATGTTTAGTTAAAAAATTTCTTATTTAAAGAAGTTGAACATTTGTTTGTTTATCATGCAAGTTACTTTTCAAGGGGTTGAATAATGGTATGTTTGTCATGCAAGTTACATTTCATTATTAGTCTTTCCTTTTCATGAAATAATATTAATTTCCCAAGTAGATAATTTGTTATTTTTATCTACAAATGTTCCTTACAATTATGTGAAATTTATATCTTGATTTTTTAAATTGAAACAATTATTCCTTGCATGCAATAATTTCATCTTCATAGTTGTTTTAGTATAATGTTATTTAAGTTTCATAAATTAATAGTTCCTAGTTAGACAACTAAAGAAGAGGAGTTGAAACACAAAACCTTAGCAGCGTTCGATATCTATGGTGCCTATGGGTCACGCTTACAGGTAATGTCGTCGTGCTGAACTACTGCACTTAACACCTAATAAAGCTGCAACAATGACATATGTGGCATTGTCCCTCTAAATCATCGGCAAGAAATAAGGGTCATTTGGAAGTTAAATCCAAGGGGCGGGTAATCCCTCTTGGATCAATAATCTAAAAAAGAAAAATCTTAAATGAATTTACATCCACTCATTTAAACCTTAGAAAAACCCCATTAGGGTTGTGTTGTGAGTGATGTTTGGAGATTGATTATTTTGATGAATTATTGGCAGATGAAAACAGATTAAGGGTGACGTATTTAATAGGAAATAGGATTAGTTATTTTAGGGCACAAGTAGAAGGCCACCTTGAGCCTTTTTGCTATAGACCTACCATCGTGGGTAACAACCACAATGAAACTGTCTAGGACATTGACCATAGAAAGGGTTATGCACCCACCATACATTTTACATTAAACCATAATTAAAAACTATAACTACATACTCTACACCTTGATCCCGTGCCGAAACAGGTATGTAGGCAGTCTAGGGACAAAGTTGTGCCTTGTACTCAGGCTTTCGGGGATGGGGATTAGGATTTGGTTAAGGATGAGTTGATCATGTTCTTTTTTTTAAAACTCCTTGGTCTTTCAATCAAAGGGTATAGTAATGTAATGCCCCGCTAGGAAACCCCGAAGGGATAAGCCAAAAAATACAAGATAGAGTGCAAATTTTTTTTTTTTAAAGTTACACCACATAAGATACAACAAGATATCAAAGATTCAGATTACATAGCGGAAGACATCAACTAACACCTAAAGAGTTTCCCAACGAGATTACTTAAATTTCACAATTCACTTAACTCACACAATTAATCCAATAAGCTGATTATCTAAACAATGAGATAATTCTTAACCAGGATAATTTCTTTCAGAAGATGGAAATATAAATCACAAGCAAAGGTTCATCCATTAAGATCTATTCATAATCTTCATTCAAGCTTTTTATTTAAAATTATAAGCCATACATCTAAGATTCTAACACACTAGAATCCCATCATAACATATGAGATCTTTTCAAGCATACTTAGTTTCCTTAACAACAACTGAATATATTCTATTACTCTAAGTTACATTCTTTCATATTCCATCTTATTGCATTTTAAAAGACGATTACATACATGCATCAACGATAAATCTCATCTAAACCACTTACGCATTTGATCAACATGGCATTCAAGAAGGGACGGAATATAAGCATTTAAAGTTAATTCCATTTTTCCACTTAACCATTCCAACATAAGCTAATCATACATGATGAGGCTGAATAAAGGAAACATAAGAGAATACATCACATAACACCATAATGATCTCGGAGTTCACCCCTAAAGGGCTACATCTCCGGGTCTGCTCAACTGCAAGACCCCTCTGATAATTAATAAAGTTAAGAATACAAGAGGTTACACCATTACAATCCGGCCATCAAGGCGAAATACAAACAATATACAAGCGACCCCATCGGTCAATTAATACATAATCGATCCCTGAAAAGGAAAGGATCCAGCTGAACATAATCAAGCTAATACAAAGGTCCAGGAGAGCATCCATAAAACTGAGCCATCGCCACCCGAGGTCTAACATGAAACCAAAACTCACAAGGGCAGAGACAAAGGACGACCCACAAAGGTACTCTTAACAGGACAAAATGACCACACACTAGCGAACGTAGGGACAAGTGTCATCACACAACCTGGTATGGTTACCATGGCAAGTCTTCATAGGTCCCGGCCCCATACACTGGGTTACCCTGGCAACCTAATCTGAGCTTCCAGCCCATCCAAGTCTCATGTGGACCCACACATCCTCTCGTGAAGACAAGGATGGTGGTTTGCCATTTCAGGCCTTCTCACAGCATGTTGAATCTATGATAGCACTCGTCCCATGTGTTAGGCACATTTATCTTACTTAGAGATTGCATTCTAATCTACTGTTAGGTTATCACTTATTAGACTCACTTTCGACGGGTTACCCAACAGCCACTTTGGGCGCGGCCCCCAATCGAAAGCCACTTTCCCATACGACACTAGACCAAACTCAGACGAACTCAAAAACCAAGGAATAGACATGGTCAGACGAACGGAGTTCAAGAAGGGAGAAACAATCATCTGGTCAAACACGACTCAAAAGTGGTCACTTTCTGACGGTACTCTAACTAGAGACCTGACAAACTAAGGTCAACCACGAATCATCATTCGACTCACACATAGAGGATATGACCAAATACGACACTACCCCAATACAACAGTCAACTCGGAATCGAGGACTGAAACAGGTACCCCAAATCATTCCATACGACAGGGTCCTACCAAACAAAGCAAAACTTGCCATTTCATAAGCAAAAGCGAATACAGCAATTAAACTCGCATAGGCAATAAACAGGAAAGACAATATTCAACAGATACAATCTTTCCGAACTAATCTAAACATTAAAAGTCGATCAAGTTTTCTACAAGATCTAAATCAGATTACAGTTATCTACCTCAACTAGGGATAAGTTGTTCTTGGTTTTCTAACTCCTTAAGGTTCAAAGCATCGAACAGACATATAAAGCCATAATGAGTTCTTAAACCAAATTCATATTAATAAAATTCAGACAACCCTTAATCAATCAATTAAGATATTTAATCTCCAATCAAAACGTCATAGACATACTGGTTCAAAACCACCCTCTACAGTTTCATATTTTTCAAACCCAGATGCATAATACGAATCATGGAAATATAATTATAAAAAGAGAGTCTAAAGAAGATAATCATTTCCAAAAGCACATCGTTTAAATTCAAATACCCAACGATAAATATTTCACTTACTTCTCAATTACTCAAATGATATGTTCTAGAATAATATTTAACATCATCAATTAGTAATTATAACATATTTCAACAGTTTTCCCAATAACATAATATTCTATTAATATTTTTAAACAATACTACCTCAAATAGCCATCTTCCCTAATCAGCTAGAAGGTAAGATATAAGTTTACTGGATCAAGATCAATCAGAATATAATCGATAATATCCAATTGCGAAATTACATTGTAGAACTTAATTAGAAGGGGTGCATAAATCATGAAATGAAATTGAATAATGATCAACCTATAAACTCCATTACAAACTTAATCAATATCAAATTAACATTATTCAAGATTAATGCCACCTTAATCATAATCAAGAAACTAATTAAAACTTAATCATTAAAATAATATTTACAAATATTATATGCATTTTTTTTTGAATGATAAAAAAATACATTAAAAAAAGCCATTTTAAAAAACTATGTTTAAAAAAAAACGCATTTAAAAAAAAGAGGCGAGGGCGGGGCCCACCTCCCAACTGGGATGGCTGGGCGCCCAAACCCTAGCCGCAGGCGCAGGTATGCACGGGCGGCGCCACGGTGGTGCCCGCAGGTCCCGCGGCGCCCTGCGGCCACCGCGGCCCCTGCGGCCACCACCGTGAGCCGCGGGCAACACACAACGGAAGGAGGAGAAGGGGGACGAGCGGGGGGAGAGGAGGAGGAGCGAGTGGAGCTCCACTCCCCGCCCTCCAAACCCCAAACACAGGTTTAAAAACATACGCCCAGGTCGAACGAAAACAAACGCCCAGGCCGAAACAAAAACGAACGCCCAGCTCGCATTAAAATATATATTTTTTTTTTTTTAAAAAACACACAGTCCGAAACTTCCAAAAATAAAACGCCCAAAAAGAGTTTGTTGAAGTTTTCGATTTAAGAAAAGTTCAGATTAAAAAGGAACTATGTTCTGGTATCCCATTTCTTTGGTGATTTTCATCCTTCCCAATAACAAAGGGTTACAAACACCCAAATAGCAATGAGGAAATACACACCTCAATTAAAATCTCCAGCCAAAATCATAATGGACAATCAAATTGATTTTTTTTTTAATAACAAATTTATTTCTTTCAACCAGAACAGTAAATTCTTTTGGCAACAAGAAAACAATTCAGAATCCTACCTTCATACGCAATCCTGGAATAGCTGAAGGAGAGCCCACCTGTCAGATCCAGCAAAATTTTCTTCCTCCCCAAAACCCCCAATTTTATCCAAAATTATTTTCCAACCAAAAATTCTCCAAAAATGTCCCTCCTCCAATTTTCCCCAAATTTTGGGTTATATGGAAGAGTTGACCAAAATTCCATTTTTGGAATTAAAATTCTTATTTACAAATAATCCTCAAAATTTAATCCTTTTCTAACTATAACAACAATTGACTTGCTTTTCAATTCAAAATCGATTTTCTCATTTAATCCAATTTAGCCTTTCTAATTTTAGAAGCCAACAGAATACAATTAAATCTATTGCGATAAAATACAAAACTTTCTTTTCAACAGCATATACAAAATGCATTCAATATTCCAAATCAGTCATTTAATCGAACTTACTCCCAATTTAAAACGAGAAATCCAATATTAACGAAAATCGCATAGCGAAATCCTGATTAATTTAGTCCATTAATCTCTAATGCACAAATACATATATAATCAAGATAATTACTAAGGACTAATTAATCAATTTAACCACGCACACCAAGCACGCAACCCGAGAAGGTCAACCAAATAGACGACTCGCAAACTCAAACAAAAAGGGATTACCGACAACGACTAACGATGCTCACTTGAGCACGACTATGGTCAACTAGGGTTTTACGACCACCTAATCCAACTCTAAGGATTAAAGAGGTACACTCAAACCTGCAAATCCAGGTGAAGACGAACCTTGCACTCATGCGGCGTTGTACCTAAAATTTCCTGCAACCAAGAGTCATACATGCATACATATATAAAATTTAATGAAAGTGTTAGCTCGATATTAATACCACGAAATAGGTACACTAAACAGCTAGCATACAACTAGTGTGAAAACCACATCAATAGCTATGCGTTAAATCAACATCTGACTAAACATTATATTAAGATAAACTAACCAAGATTACACCAAGATTAGAATTAGATTAGGGTAGGGGTACTACAAGTAACACTAATTGGAAGATTAAAATTAAATCAATGCATACTTGGAAGGGATCCTATATGGATTCACTTGACTTCCTGAGGCTTTACGCCAAATTCTGAGGCGAAACTCAAGCTTTTTTATTTATTTTATATTTTATATACTCCTAAATATTGCGACCTCGGTGCATTCCTAGTAGGGGAGTGTAGTCTTTAGAGAGTGACTTAGGACCTAGATGGTTTCGATGAGTTTAAAGTCTCTGGCTAGAGAATTTCCCATTCTTTGAATAGATGCCTACTCTGTTTGGGTAGATGCCTATCCCGAATTGGATATATGAAACCCCTTGTCCCATATGGACAAATGCCTAACTTGTATGGTTAGATGCCTGTCCCGGTTGGATGCAGGATGCCTATCCCATTTGGATAGATGTCCGTAGTATGCGATTGAATCAAACACAATTAAGAATAAGTGGGAATAAGTAAAGATTAATAATAATAAAAAAAAATCAATTGAGATTTTTGGATTAAGTTAAGCGGGTTATTACAGATTCAATTTCAAGACTTGACCTTGTGATTGGTCTTTGTTTGGAAGTCCTATTTGCAAATTTTGAAATCTATTCATGTATATGGATTCTTGATGTTCCTATTTTTATTTCATATGTTTCATGATTCTTACTTGAGCAATAGAGGATAGGTTATCTAGGTGCATTAAGGGGGAATGGCTCTTTATTGGGGTTGGGGCCCAAAGTGGGAACCGAGATAACCCATAGGAGAGTTGATTAATAAGTGATAACATCAACAAAACTTTGGGTTGGGTTTACACACTAATAAGATAGTGTTTTGTACCCCACTCATGGCCTCATGTGCTCGTATAGACAGAGGATGAGATTAAGAAGGTCTATCTGTCTCGAGAGACGTTTCGAAGTGGCATGATCATGCAATACCTTTTCTTCATGAAAGGATTGTACAATTCCACATGAGTCATCAAATGGGGGTCAGGGTCTGGAGAGGCTGCTAGGATAATCCATGTTGAGGCTATGTGATGACATTCTCTCCTTCATGTATCCTAGTATCCTATTGTGCCAACTTTTATGTGGAGGTCTCTAGAAGATTTTGGTTGTTATTCTTACTTTGGTAGTCCTTTTGTTGTTATCCTTACTTTCTTATCTTGTGTAGTGGTGTCTTGTGTATCTTTGTTGTGGTGTATGTTCAGTTCTTTTATCCCTAGCCTTCTTTCTTGTTGTTTGGGGCCTTGTGTCTATCTCCAGCATGCAGGGCGGACCTCTAGGTTCCACATGGTCGGGTTGTAATGTGTACCATCCATTGGGTTTATTTGGAGTTCTTATTTGTCTGTAGCTAGATGGATGTTACCTTGTATTTTAGTGTTTTTAGATTCAGATGCAGATTGTTCTACTATTGTAATGTATTTTTTATCTATCTTCCAAAAGTAATGTAAAAGAATATGTAATTATATGCTTGTAATTGGATACTCCAAGTGGAAATAGTTATAATAGGATTATTATGATAGATGCATGTGTATCAATGGATAACTTGTAAGTGAATGTACTCATGTGGATTATGGGTATTTTCATATTCTTGATGAAGGTTATCATAGGAATATTTCATTTGGTGCTTTAAAATTAACTTAGCATGGGTTTGTATATGATGAGTTAAATTATTAATGATTAGGAGATTACTTGATTAAGTTAAGTCAATGTATCCTATTACGATGTTTATGTGTTTTGTAATAATGTAAGATAATAAATTTATCTTCATGTGATTCACTTAGTGATGTTTAATACATGTTAATAATGTTTTCTTAGTAGCGATGTTAGGAAACCCATAGGATTGTTATGAGATGTGATTAATTTTTCCGCTAACATTATTATGATTCATCTATGTTATGTAATAAATTTACTTAGCATTGTATTGAGTTAAAAAATGGTTAATGTATTATATTTCCTTTAAAAAAAAAAATTGTTGTGTTTTGGTTTATTAGTTGTAATTATTCTAGGGTCCCCTGATGGGACATTACATTAGGCATCACACTTTTATCTTCATTTGTTTGAAAATGTGTCAGAACCTTGGAAGGTGTGTAAGATAATGTCAACTAGTATTCATGGGGGTTACATTTCATGTATTCTTATGATCTATAAGAGAATGTAAAAGGGAGGTTATATTAAAATCTTGACCAACTTTATGAAAGTATCAGACACTTTTCATGAAGCATCTAATTCATGGATGAATAAGGACACATTGGACACCCAAGTCTGCGTAGCCATATATTCTATGTTATGACACTATGAAAACATATAAAGAATTTGCTATTAACAATAGGGACATCTTCGACCAAGTGCATTGGTTTTTTATTCTAAATAGTTTGAGCACCATAACTCTCTTGGGCTTGTAAGTGACTTCAAAAACCATGTCATGGTTTGACCTTATAATTCTTCTATAATTGGAGCTTGGACTAGGAGGTTGGACAAGTTGTTTTATAGGTTGTAGTAGTAACAAAGTTCTATGGGAATTCAAAAAGTGAATTTATATTAGTATAACTTGTTTGAAGGACTAATACAATATTTGGTTTTCTTTGGATGTGGAGTAGTTTCTCGTAGGGGTTTATCTACTTATATTTTGTGTTATAATTTGCATTTTCCTAATGGTTATTTCCATTTTTATTTGATTAACCATAGTTTATTATATTAATGCTTTAAATTTGCAACAAACTTTCACTATTTAGTTACATCATGTTTCTACGATGTATATTAAAACCGATCAGTTATAGCTTAATGCACTTCAACACAACAAATATACCAAGTCAGTCAAAATAAACCTCATTCAAGAAATTAAAACAAAAGTGTAATGCCAATAGAAGAGTGGAAATATTAAAAAGGGACTAATAATTTTTTGACTAGAATGATTCACAAGGGTGTCTCATTATAAATAAATAGGATGAATTTTTCTTCTACCATTGCATGCTCTTATACTTTGAACTATCTTTTATGTTAATTATTTACTTTTATTGGTATTTTGTTGAAATATTATAAACAAACATTACCTTTCCTTGGATTTTGCTAATCAAAAGCCCACTAAAAAATTATCTAGTGGCACAATAGCCGCCCATTGGTATATCCAGTAGCAAAAAAAAAGTTAGTAATTAGTATCAATTGTGCAACTTTATAGTTACCAAAGTGCATGATTATCAGGGCATTTGTGTGTAAGTATTGAATCAATTGTGCAATTCTTTTGGTTGTCAAAGAAAATGGGTAATGGGGCAATAGGGAATATGTTTTGGATGACACTTTGAAATGACCATTTTTTATCCTTGCGCGCATAATAGATCCTGCAACGTTCGTCTTTACTACCCAAAAGGCACAACAATAGCTATAAGAAGTTAAGTCGCACACGAAGACTACAACAAAAAAATTGTCAAAATCTAATGTACTATCTAAGAGCTTAGGGTATGCAAAGTTAGCTATAATACCTATTGGTGCTCTTCCCTAGGAGTATATATGATATATACCATTTAAAAAAGTAATTCCCTAAATAACCAAATTTCTTGTGGAATAAAATATGTGCATGCATTTAGAAAGAAAGTCATGCCTAAGTAAAGGGGTTGAGTCTATATGATTAAATCAATGAATTCTCTTGTCGAAAACCAAGATTTGAATCTTCAAAATAACATATACATTTTTTAGTCTACTAATTTTCATATCCACTTTTAAATAGATTAAAAAATACAAAAAAAAAATTACAACCAAAAATAATTTAAAACATTTCTAACTATTTTATACAATAATTCTCCATACATCAAAATCAAATTTAGGTAATCTATCATACATCAATCTCTTATATTCAAGAGAAACAAATACTCTTATACCTAACCAAACACATTATTTCAAACTGAAGACTGTGTGAACACAGTGAAAGCGTAGACATGGGAGCTCTTTTCATTCCCATTTAACAGTCAAATCATATAGACATGGAAGTTCTTTTCATACCCATTTATTATATTTATGTTCAATCCTTAGATCTTGTCTCTTACATTTCAATCCTTACCTTTACATTTCATTTCAATCCTTAACTGTTTTCATGCATGCATCAAGGATTCTCTATAATACAATTACTTATGTGGGTTTAGTTTGACACTACTGTGGATGTGTTCTTGACTATTTCTGGTTATACTCTATGTTCAGTAGTTATCAGCTATTATAAACAGTTGTATCCATGTTTTTTTGGGTTGTACATAGACTGATATTTTCAGCTACTATCCAAAACACACAGTTGTATATGGTTTGAAGTGTTTATCAACTTCCATCTGTAACCATTTATTCTTGATTTGATAAAACAAAATTCTCAACATAAATAATCACTCATATATTTACAGAAAATTCTCTTCTTTTAGATTTAGATAGCATTGTCAACGACGGTGGCTATTTGGAATGTAGTCTTTGCTAACATCCAAGCAAGTGAAAGCTCTCTGATATTCCTCCATGTTGGTTGAGCACAAGCTTCCAATAAAAAATTTGTATTTGGGTCCTACTATATCTTTAATTGAGTTTTGACTGCATTTATTAGCCACTGGTCTGTCTGTCAAAATAACATGCAATTAATTGAATGAGATGGTGATAGCATGGACCACTTGATGATGTGGAATGACATAGATGGACCACTTGCTGATGTGGAATGACATATATGCCAAGTTGAGGTAGCCCTCACATCACCCACTTGTGGACACTGGGTATGGTGGGACTAGGACAAATGGTACTACCACATGCATAAGGACTTATAGGAGGGCTTCACATACCTAAACAACATAAAATATTATGTGATGTAACTTCAAACCATGGGTTAACCATAGGGAAGCCAATATGAATTTGTTAATTCAAAACACTTTAGATTGTTACATTAGTCAAGAGAAGTATGAAAATAGAGTATAAACATATGGAATTATGATATAATTTATTATAATATAAGAAAGGGACAAAAAAAATATAGTAAGTTGTTAATTTGTTGGGTATATATATTCATATCAAAAGGAGAGGTGAATCATTCTAAGAACAAGGAACGGTTTTTTTAGAGGTTCCATCAAAGAGAGATAAGGAGCCTCCTACCCATTTTAAGAGTTGAACTACGTGACACTAGAACAACATTCAATTAGGAGGTAGAGGTGTAATAGAATTGACCTTAATGCCACCTTATGCAAAAGTAAGCCTTTCAAATAGATCATTGACCTTAATGCCACCTTATGTAAAAATGAGTCTCTCAAACAGATTAATATTTTGTACAACAAAAGAGTCCAACATCTTTGTTAATGCCACCTTATGTAAAAATGAGTCTCTCAAATAGATTAATATTTTGTATAACAGAAGAGTCCAACCTCTTTGTTAAGGAAGCAAGAAGCATCTTTAGCTATTGGAGTGACTCCTCCATCTAGGATAAAGTGTTTGTAATCTCTATGATAGATTATGTGAAGGGATTATGCTCGTTGTAAAAGGCATGCTCCTCTTGTGATTGAGAAAGTTCTAGAGAAGTTCAAACGTCAAGTCCCTGTTTTGGCTTATGCTTGGATCTTGTTGGTTAATAAATTTGTCATCTTCAAAATCTCTTAAATTTTTAACTTTGTAGTGCCCTATTGAATGAAAAATGTACAACAACTAGATAAATTATCCTTCCTCGAGAACAACTTCCATCTAAATTTTTGAGGTATAGCTCCCTCGGATGATAAAATTTGAAATTTTAAAGGAGTGTGCCTTTAACTAAAACGTAAGAATGACAAGAAAATAATAAAAATAAGTAATTTGAAATGAAGATGAAATACAATAATTACACACAAGCGGTTATCATTCAAAATAGTAAGTACACATACATGATAGATAGGGATTTGTTCTCAAACAACAACTAACACGTAGATTAGTTTTCCAAAGATAGAATACAATAATGATCGATATGGGAATACCAAACATCCAAAATAGTCATCACTCACATAGAAAATAATAACAAAGAACAATAGTAGCACACAAACTTCCAAGATTCTTTTAATTTTGGATGTTAAGAAATTGTAGAGCTCACAAACTCAAAACCATTCCCATATCAAAATTATCACTGAAAAAATAAGATAAATATCCTCCATTTCTAACTATGCCTTCAAAAAAAAATCTTCTTGTCCATAGATTACATGCATATAAAAGAAAACAAGCAACTAAATCTTTAAAGGTCTCAAGAAAACCTATTAAAACCCCTTAAAATTTAGGGGGTTTTCTAAAGTTTCAATAGTCTTTTAAAATAACAATTAAAATAGATTAAACATCTCGTTGAGGTGGCAAAAACATCAATATTGGTGTCATCTTTTCCAAGCACAACACATATTGTCAAACATCAAGTTGACATCAATGACAACACATATTCCCAACATTTCAATACTTTCTTCAAAAGTTGCTCATTTCATCAATACTTGTCCAGCTTACCAAACAAAACTTAGGTTATCACAACCCATTTGATTCCTACCATAGGTTTTGAAACTATCCATTTTTCCAATAATCATCTTAGAAGCATCCCAAATTCTCAAAGTGGATTATCATATTTTTCATAAGTCTTTTGTACAATATACTTTTAGCTAAATATGGTTTGTAGAACTTTGCCAATTTTGATGAAATTATGAGAACCTCTTTGGACTCAAAAAATCTTTAGAAAACTTTTAAATTTTCTTAAATCAATTTACTCCACCCAAAGATCAATAAAAAAAAGAAATCAAATATTTAGATCGTTCCAAAATATTTTCCACTAGTGTCCATTGAGATCATATAACATTTCAAAACTAAAAATGGTTCAAGAAACCTCATTTGCTTCTAACAAGGTTACAAAAACCTCTCTAGAGGCCACAACAAAAATGCAACTTGGATGAGGATCAAATTAGACATAAAAATAACTTTGAATGAGATGTAAAACAATTCAAACTCTCTTAAAACAATGATTTTGAAAACTTCATCAATTTCCAATGATGTTAGGAAAACCTTGTCGATATCCAAAACAATTATGATAATTGAATCAAAGATTGATGCAAATTAAATATTAAGAAATTCCTAGATTATAGAGACAATTTACCATTAATAGGAGAAATTTAAGACCCGATAACTTTCCTTGGGAGACCTAACAATCAAAAAGAAAAAGCAAGGCAACAACTAACTTTGACTAGGGATGAGGACTAAGAAAGACACTAAATGAATTTAGATTAAAGATAGACCAAACCTTATCTTTGGGCAATGAGTTGACACAAAAAAGGGATCAAATAAAACACAAAGATATACTATAATGATTGATATTTTTGAGTAGACTCTATCATATTTAGTTTCCACGATTGATTTAAAATATTTTATAATGGCCCTCATTATATTCTATGAGGTAAAATCTACTTGCAATTTGTAATGCTCATGGAGCCCAAAATTGCTTTAAGACCATCGATCTCCATTGAGATCAATAATCCAAAAAAAATTTAGGCCTCATGGGTGTTACAAGTTATGGTATGTTTTACCTTACAAAATACAATGAGGTTCATTAGACTACTGACGTGGCCCTAAAGTAACTAATAATTATTATATGTTATTAACAAATTAATTTACATTTCTACAATAACTTATTAAACTTAGTGTAATTTGGGGAATACCTTGTGGTGTAGTGGTTGCATTGTTAATGGTGCAACCAAGACTTAAATCCCTGCTTGGCCCAAATGGTGTTAATGTCAATTTGGGCCCACCTTGGTGGACGTGTGGGAGGTTGGTGGGAATAAAAAGATTGGAGGGTGTGTTGGCAGTTATGGAGGTGGAGGATGTGTGAGGTTATGTTGAGGAGGAGGTGCTTATGAGGAGCTTAAGGACTAATTGTGCCAGACTTTCACTAGGCTAGTGTGCCCGCAAACCTTTTACCAGACCTACGTTAGGCATGTATTGCTTGCAAATCCATATCCTCATTGGCATGTGTTGCTCATGAAATTTGTGTTAGACCCACGTGGGTATTTCATGCCTGGTGTTTCTATATTTAACCCACGTGGGTCTTTCACTCCTAGAGGCTCAGGACCCCTTCTGGGCTTTTGTGCTCACAGTTTTGAATTGTTGAATTTGAGGATGAGGTCCCCTAGTTTGTGGCCTCACCTGGCGATTGGACCAAGATAAAAATCCATGTAAACTACCAAAGTCTAAAAAGCTTAGGTGAATCTAATCGAATCATCTATTGAATACTACCGTGAATTTTTTAGTAAAAAAGTTTAGTAAAATAAATTATCTAGTGATTTAAATAAGATAAATTTTTTTTGAAAAAATGTGGTAATTTAGGTCACCTTTTAGTTTTAACTATTAGCTAAATTTGGATTCCTAAACTTCAACTATTAGCCAATTAGAAAATATTAGCCACTTAAAAAACACTACTTAGGTTCTAAACATGTATTCAGAACTAATAAGCTATGCATGCACTCATTTTGTGTGTGGTGGAAATTGCTACAAGTCAAGGTCACTAGTGTCCAAGGATTCAATGCCTCTAAATAATAGGACTTTCTCACTAATCAATATGCATTCCTCGTAATAACAAAATGGGCACATCTAACTTTGAATGTGAGAAATCATACGCTAAAGATTGGGACAAGGGGAAAAAAGGTGTTCCATGAATGAGAATACATTATTTAGACCCCTGGATGTTATAATCCAACCTCAAAGATAACACTAAAATATTTTAATGTGTGTAGAGCTACTAAGTACATCCAAGTGGTTTGTGTAGGGACTTGATGCTAAAAATCACAGACTCTAGGAGTTGAACTAAGCACAAGTAGTGTGTAGTAATGAATGTAAAAAGGATAATGGAGATCACAAAGAAGGATTCAAATGAGAGAGGATGATAAGAAAAATATTTAAATCTAGTTAAGAGAGGAAACTAATAGATTTCTTAGATTATAGATAAGGAGAAAAAGGAAAAATATTTATGGCTTCGAACAAGGGAGATATTTTCATTGTAGTGATGACTTAGTGGGCTTCAAAAAAATTATCCTTCAAATTCTAGATTGTTGCCCTACTCAATATATAGTAATTACAAATCACCCATGAGTGGATAGAGATAATTACATAATTATCTTTTTAATGTGAGTATTGCTTAAGTGTTAGGAAAAAGGGTATGACAAATATAGGTTTATATTAGGTGTAATGTGTTACCATTGAAAATGTATTAAGAACTAAGGCATGAATAAAACCACAAAAGGGTGTCCTTAAGTAGTTAGGAGATCAAATTTTCAGGGATAATAGAAAGGGTGTCCCTAATGATTAATTCACATGTATTATATGTTGGAATGATCTAATACTTGGAGAAAACTGAGAGGGGAGGATGAATTAGTTTTCTCACAAGTACAACAGTTAATGCAAAGTATAAGATTAATATCGAAGCACAACATAGTGACAGATAAAACATGAAAGCACTGTACACACGAGACCAATATTTTGACGTGGAAAACCCGGTAAAGGGAAAACCCACGGTGGGAAACCCTACCCACAATCAAATAATACTTCTACAACAGTATGTGAAATAATTACAATGGGGATTGCACTTGCAATCAGGCCAACAACCTAGAGCTCACTGCTCATCACAAAAAGAGAATTCTCACTGACTTACAAAACATCAGACTACAATCCGGAGAAAGAGAACTGTGAAAGTAGCATCCACTAATGCTTGATACAATTCCGGTTAAGCACAGATGTTTGCCCTACAATACCAAATCCTTTTGATCCCTTCGCTGAAAGATATGGCTTTACTCAGACATAAACCTTTCTTTCATAATGCAAACATAACCATTGATCCCAAAAACCATACCCAATTACGTGAATAAGTTACCTATAAATACAGATCATCAACCTTAATGATAAGGTCAGCTAAACCCTAAACCCAAAAACCCATAATTACAAAAAATACATCATATGATAGCACCATACCAATATTATGATTTACATTACATAGCATGGACCTAATTCAATTTTCCAAACAATTATATCCATCGAAAATTCTGCTAAGGCCAAAATCCAACATGTTTCACCAATCGGTAGAAACCCTCAGTGCAATAATGCAAAAAGTCTAACCGGATCCAAATAGGACCACCATAACAACACGTCAACCAATACAAAGTCATCAAACACTTAGGATACGATCAAGAAGCACCTTCAGTATGATAGAAATCAATTTCATAAACCGGACCAAAATCATCTAACCAAAGCATCAAATATCGCTAACCAGTAAAGGTAACCGGTACCAAGAAGTATCAACCAGGAACATAAGCGATAGTTACCGGAGCATCAAAAAATGAATTAACAGAATATGGCAAGCATATAACCATCCAAAATAAGAATCCAAAACTTAATTCAAGGATCTGATCATACCGGATTAGGATTGAAGCCAAAACCAAGATAAACACTAAGTCTAACCGGGATAGATCCAACCGAGATAGCAGAACCAAATCCAACCGAGATACAATGTTGACATCAATGACAACACTTAACCAAATCCAACATATGCCAACATTATCTTGTTGTGATTGGGGAAATGTCAAAAATAGGTGAAATGGTCCTAAAGCATGTCTAAATGGATGAACATCAAAATGAGTGTGAAAATTTAATATGTGCATTGCAAAGCAAGCAACTTCTAGTCTTTAAATAGGACTAATATCCATAATTTCCCATGAGATATACATATTATTTTTCTATTTATGGAACTAAGGATATTGTACCTCTCGATTAGCATGTCCCTGCATCAAGAGTTTCACTTTGTGGCGTTATTGATGATGCTACATGTAGATTAAATGAATTACATGAACTTAAGACATTGCAAGCAAGAAGAGTCAATTCTTTAGATAATCTTCAAGCATATCAAAAATAATTTAAATAAAATTATAGCACAACATCCATATAAGTTTCTAACTAGATGACTAAGGTCCTCTTGTTGAACCTATTTATGATAACAAAGAGTCAAATAGAAAATTCCATTCTAATTGGATTAGACTTTCATCATCACTTTTTGATTTATATCTAGATCTTTTAGTATATTTGGCTCCAATAAAATAGTAAATATCATCTATTTACATGGTTATTTTTTTGGACTAGAAGCATGATATGGAAAATATACAATGAACCTATGTTCTTTCTTATGTACAAATACTTTACTTACTACTTTTACTAATGTGAACTCTATCTCTCACCATACCCATATTGGGAGAAATCATCTTTACATGTATTTTTATGTTTGTGTCCTACTTATCTAAGTTGTCACCCTTATCTTTTGACTTGATTACATATTAGATATGCTTACATGATCCTTACCTATCCTCTAGGGACAAATTGTCTCCACCATTTATGCATATTTGTTGTAACATTTTCCCTTAATGCAAATCTCTAATTTATAATCTTATGTGCATGTTATATGATGATACATTATTATATTCTATAAATACTTACATAAATATTATTTAAATACCTTATAGTTTAATCATTATCATTTTTTTCTTCTCTCCAATTCTTTATATCTATTGTATACAACAAATCAAAGAGGAGCTTATATTGTCATTGAAACATTTCATGTTCCAAATTTTAATTATTGAATTGTATTAGATATATACTCGTTACTATATCTAGATTGAGTTTAGTCATTATGTAATTACATGTATTCATCACAAAGAGATTTATTGCATCATATTACCACATCACATGGAGATTTTTTGTATCACATATTTGCATAGAATAAAGATTTATCACATTTTCCACATTGCATGGAGATTGATCACAATGTTGTATCATGCAAAGCTTTGATTAGGTTGCCCACCATTGCATTAATATGGCCCCATCACATAGACCCATATCGTATTACCATATCACATGGATTATTTTTTATATTTTGTAGTTGTATTTGATGCTAGTCATTGCATAATTTTTTTTGTCTTGCAAATTTTGATGGAGTGTTCATATCAAGAAGAATACAAAAAGAATTCAAGAATAATCTATTTCTTTATGTGAATCAATGTCCTTTTATGAATGCTTGAGTATATAGTTTTTATGTTGAGTGAACATGTGTAAGTTCTGATACTAAATGTAAAGTACTGATGCCAATAGCTAACAAGATGAGAGTGGGGGGGTGAATCATACAAACTTAATCTTCCATAAAATCAACAGATTCAACCTCGGTAACTTATACTTCAGCAATATAACCAAAAACTGCTAAACATGAAAACTCATAAACACATAATCATCATAACACATATAACACCAGATTTAAAGTGGAAACCCAAATAGGGAAAAACCACTGTAGGATTTTGAACCCATCAAGAAATATACTCTTCTAGAGTATGCTCGGTTAAAATTAAATCCTTTTAAAGATTACAAACACATTGCTAGATGTGACCCGGTTAACGGATTTCCCTCAGATCTATTAGGATCTTCACTTTGTTAGAAGTGACCTTGTCAGAGGATTTCAAACACTCATTTAGAATGTTACCTTGCTAGAGGGTTTACAAATAAGACTGTTAAGTCCACTCGGTTAAGAGATTTTCTATCACTTACAAAATAAACAACAATGATAAATACATCTGCAACTTCACATCTAAAATGCTAAAGCAGATTCTTATTTGCTCAAACCAATCTTGTCATAGGACTTATCTTGTCCCTCTGCTGGGCTCTCTACTCTATTATTCAAATAGATCTTCAAGCTTCTGTGCTCGGTAATCACTATGTAGCATTCATGTGCTTACACTTGCCCACATTCATTGTTTATCAACAATTCCTTATTTATAAACAATTGTGAACCGCTTAATCTCCTTGATCACATTTCCCATGATCAATCATAGCCATCAGATCTTTAATCTTGACTAGGTTCAATACATCTTTCGATCTGAAAATGTTTTACCTCACCTTGGGACTTGCATTCCTTTCTTGGAACTTGCAGAAGGTTATTGTGGTTCAATCTACACTGTAGATCTTCCTGCCGATCTTCCATTGCCATAGATCCTTAACAAACTTCATGCGCGGCATACCAATCATTTATACATCTCCAGCTCATCATTGTCCTTCATTAAATAATGCTTTTATCCATCCAATGCGCTCTATAATAACTCAGTTGCAACTCGATAAATACTAAACTTTACTCAGTAGACATTTCGCCTTCATTAACCAATATCGATAACCTTAGGGTTTACCGACTAGGTTCCTTAGGGTTTACCGACTAGGTTCTTTGCTTGGTGACATAGTAGAGTATTAACCTTACAATCAACAACATATGTAGGATATCAAAACAATCTAAACATCATGATCTCATCATTGTCTAACTTGGTAATAGTTGCCCATTGAATAACTAATTTCTCCTCTTATTCATCACATTTTTTCTATGTCTTTTACCGACATCTTAATTCTCTTCAAATCAATCTTCTCAAGATATGGCAACATCATATTGAATCAAAAAATCAATTTCTTGACATCAATGACAAAATAATGTTATAAAGATAGTTATCATCCTTTTTCAGTTATATCAAATAATCTCCAACAACCTTCTCAATATCCTTAATGAATATCAACAATCTCCTTATACTGAAATGCCAACAATCTTTCTTTTTACTGAAATGCCAATAATCTCCCCCTTTGGCATTGATGGAAAAATCAACTTTTAAATGGTAATACCAACAAGATATTCAAATTGATTCGGATTCAGATTGTTGTTAGACTTCTCCTATTATCCTTGAGCTATTTAAAAAATCGTTTGAAGTCTTCTCCCTTTTCTGTTAGCTCCTGAGCCGTTGTCTTGCATTTAGTCTTCTCCCTTGTAGTCTTCTCCCCCTGTCATTAGTCTCACATTATCTTCTTCATTTAGGGCTTTACCATTCAGTCAACCATTTAGTCTTCTCCCCCTTTGACAACAATACCAAAAAGTAAAAGAACTAAATCATGAACTCTTCTGTTGTGAAGTGCTTTGCCTTGTTGTGTATCATCTCAGTCTCGATCAGAGCAACTTGTCTCTATTCACTATTACCTGCACACCTTTAGAAAACCTTCTAAAGTGCGTAAATCAGCATCAATCCACACATAATATTCTATAGATTCATCGAATTGATGCTTTCACCGAACTCTGTTAGTGAGTAGAGGATAGGGGTAGGACCCCTAACTTGCTTCTGAGATACTCAAAAGTGTCCCTTGGCAGTGGCTTTGTGAAGATGTTTGCTAATTGCTCCTTTGAACTGATATATTCCAGCACAACTTTTTTCTCTTGAACTTCTTCTCTGAGATAATGATACTTTATAGCGATATGTTTTGTCTTAGAGTGCATTACCGGATTTTTTTAAATGTTAATGGCACTACTATTATCAGAGAATATAGTTACTGGCTTGGTAACTTTCTCATTTATACCTTCCAACAATTGTTTGAGCCATGCTATATTAGTGCAAATTCAATGCTACAGCAACATATTCAGCTTCTGTTGTTGATTGTGAAATACATCCTTGTTTCTTACTAAGCCAACTTACTAGTCTTTCTCCCAAAAAGAAAGCTCCACCACTTGTGCTTTTCCTGTCATCTATGTTGCCTGCCCAATTAGCATCAGTTTAAACTTTTAAATCAAAATCATTCCTCTTTTCATATACTAAGCCATAATCTTCAGTGCCTCTCAGGTATCTGAAAAATTCTCTTAATTGTTGTCATATGGGTTTCCTTGGGATCTGCAGAGAATCTTGCAACAATACCTACTACATGTGATATATCCGGTCTACTATGCACAACATATTGCAACTTCCCAATCATAGATCAGTAAAGTGTCTCATCAACAGATACAGATTCATCATTCTTTGATAGTTTACAATTGGTAGTCATAGGAGTACTTACTGGTTTAGAATCCTCCAATCCAAATATCTTCAAGATTTCCTTTATGTACTTGGATTGAGTAATGAAAATCTCATCTTTCATTTGTAGTATATGTAAACCAATAAATATTTTATCTCACTAATTAGTGACATCTCAAATTCTTTGCACATTTCATTTCCAAAGTTTTTGCATAGAGAGTCATTACCACAAAAAATAATATCATCAACAAATATGGCTGAGATCAGTATTCCATTGTCCTCATCATTCTTCATGTACATATTGTTGTTTTCACTTGTCCTTATAAAACCAATCTTGATCAAATAAGAGTGCAGTCTTTCATACCATGCTCTAGGTGCTTGTTTCAGACCATATAAAGCTTTGTTCAGTTTGCATACCCGATCTTTACTCTTCTCTTCAACAAATCCTTCAAAATGTTCAATGTAAACTTATTCTAGTATACCATTCAAAAATGCAGATTTAACATCCATTTGATATACCTTGAAATTTTTGAAAGCAGCATATGCCAACAATGTTCTTACTCCCTCAAGTCTAGCCATAGGTACAAAAGTCTCACCATAATCTATTCCTTCTTCTTTAGCATAACCTTTGCAAACTAGTTTTACTTTGTTTCGAATGACCTCACCTTTTTCATTTAGCCTGGTTCTAAAAATCCACTTTGTACCGATTACATTTTTGTCCTTCAGTCTTGGGATCAGTGTCCATGTGTCATTCTTCTTGATTTGATCAATCTCTTCTGTCATAGCATTTACCCAATCTTCACTGTTAAATGCCTCATTTACTATTCTCGGTTCAAATTCAGATATCAGACATGTGTTCTGTCTCAGTTTGTTCCTTGTCATCACTGGATCATCCTTATCTCCTATAATCTGACTTGATGCATGATGTCTTTTGACATATTTGGCTAATATAGGCTCGGTGGGTTTTGTATGATCTTCTTCATCACTCGGTAACTGGACATTATCTTCATTTTCTTCAGCAGCTTTCTCGGTTGAACATAAACAAATTCTTCATAATCTTCTGGTTCTTTGGAATTTCCTTCATCATTTCTTTCTACAAATTCATCAATTTTCACATTTGCACTTTCTACTATTTTGTTAGATGATTTGATTAGACATTTAAATGTTTTACTTCTAGAAGAATAACTAAGAAATGTTCCTTCTTCACTTTTCTGATCAAACTTTCCATTTCTGTCATCTTTGTGAACATAGCATCTACTTCCAAAGATTTTAAAATAACTTACATTAGGTTTCTTGTCATACCAAATCTCATATGGTGTCTTCATAGTTCCTTTCTTCAGTTGAACTTGCTTCAGGGTGTAAACTACAGTGCTGATTGCTTCTCTCCAAAATGTTTGAGGTACCCTCTTTTCTATCATTAGGGTTCTGGCACAATCTACAACTGATCTATTTCTTCTCTCGACTATCCCATTTTGCTGAGGTGTTCTCAGTGCAGATACTTGCCTTTTTATACCATGATCATTGTAGAATAAGTTAAATTCGTCAGCAGTGAACTCTCCTCCTCTATCAGATCTAAGACATTTCAACTGTCTTCCTGTTTCATTTTCAACTCTTGCCTTGTACCATTTAAACATTTGAAAAGCTTCTGATTTTTCTTTTAAAAACATAACTAACATCATCCTTGAGTAATCATCCATAAATAACATGAAATATTTATCACCATAATAACTTTGAACTTTCATGGGACCACAAAGATCAGTGTGTACTAGATCTAAAATTCCTTTAGAAGTGTAGGACTTACTTGCAAAGCTTGATCTTGTCATCTTACCCATCTGGCATCCTTGGCACATAGCATTCTCAGGTTTTTCTAGACTCGGTAGACCTCTTACTCAGTGCTTCTTACTTATTTTGATCAGATTATCAAAATTTACATAACAAAACCTTTTATGCCATAACCAGGTATCGTCTATCTTTGCATAAAGAAACTTGTTCCGAGTTGAGTCAAGATGAAATGTATTTCCTTTTGTTTGTGTCCCGGTAGTAGCTAACTTTCCATGCTTGTCATGAACTTTGACACATCCTTTCTGTAATTTTATTTGGTATCCTGTATTGTTTAGCTGTGTTACACTCAACAAATTGTATTTCAAACCTTCAACCCAGTATACATCATCACATTTAGCATTGTCAAGAAGTGTGATAGATCCTTTACCTTTCACCGGACATGGTGCATCATTACCAAATCTTACATAGCCTCCATCATAGTCTTCTAATTTAACAAACTTGTGTTTATCACCTGTCATGTGATGTGAGCATCCACTGTCTATGATCCAAGAATCATTATTATTTATGTGAGATATTAGGGCTTTTTCTTCATTCCTTTCTTCATCTGATCCATCTTTAATAGCCACATAAACAACTTCCTCTGTATCAGTTTCATCAGATTTGTCATCGTTGGATTCCTCATCAGCTACTAGGCATGTCTTTTTGTCTCTCCTTCTGAAGTCTCGGTGTCCTCTATATTGGTTGTCTTTCTGCTTGTCATCTCGGTATTCTCTCTTTTCACTAGATTCTTTGTCAGGACAGTTAGAAGCCATATGTCCTATTTTATCACAATTGAAATATTTTAAAGGTAGCTTTCCTTTATACTTACCTTTTCCTCTTGGTAACCTTCTGGCTAATAATGCTTCAAACTCTTCTTACTTCTTGATTTCCTCATACATTTTATGCACTTCTTCCCTGTTATTGCGAAATCTTTCACTTGCTCCACTATGATTCCCTTCAGAGTACTTACTCATTCTATCATTGTAATCATCAGATTCACCAATATGAAAAGAACTGAATGCAGATTCTACTTTATTTACCGAAGACCCACTGTTATCAAAATTACTTAACTCAAATGCATGTAGCTTACCAATAGTAGCATCCAAAGAAACTGGCATATTAGGTACAGACCTCAATTCATTGATTGCAGAGACTCAAATAGCATAAGCAGGTAGATGGGTTCTCAACAACTTACTCCTTACATCCTTTTCTTCAATAGTTCCTCCTGCTCATTTAATTTGATTGACAGTCTCCTTTAACCTTGTACTATATTGGGTTATGTTCTCACCTTCATTCATTCTCATGGATTCAACTTTTCCTCTTAGACTATCTAATTTTGCTCTTTGAACATGTTCATCACTGCCATACACAGATATGAGCTTAGTCCACATTGCTTTTGCATCATTACAGGCTTCTAGATCATTAAACTCTAAGTCAGTCAATGCTGATGTTATTTCAATCATAGCTTGAATGTGTTCTTTCTTTGCCTTTATCTCTTCCAAGGTCATCGGGTTGGTGCTCGGTGGTATGTAATCATTCTCCTAATAGTATGTTGCATATTCTTCAATTCCTGATAAATGCAGCATCATCATTTTTTGCCATGTGGAGAAACTTGACTTGTTCAGCTTTGGTGCATCTCTTTTATACATCTTCGGATCTTTGCCTCAAGTACCTTTAAACTTTTCTTCTGGAGTCCAAAGCTCTGATACCAATTGTAAGTTCTGATACTAAATGTAAAGCATTGATGCCAATAGCTAACAAGATGAGAGTGGGGGGGGTGAATCATACAAACTTAATCTTCCATAAAATCAATAGATTCAACCTCGATAACTTATATTTTAGCAATATAACCAAAAACTGCTAAACATGCAAACTCATAAACACATAATCATCATAACACATATAACACCAAATTTAAAGTGGAAACCCAGATAGGGAAAAACCACTATGGGATTTCGGACCCACTAAGAAATATACTCTTCTAGAGTATGCTCGGTTAAAAGCAAATCCTTTTAAAGATTACAAACACATTGCTAGATGTGACCCGGTTAACGGATTTCCCTCAGATCTGTTAGGATCTTCACTTTGTTAGAAGTGACCTTGTCAAAGGATTTCAAACACTCATTTAGAATGTTACCTTGCTAGAGGGTTTACAAATAAAACTGCTAAGTCCACTCGGTTAAGATATTTTTTGTCACTTACAAAATAAACAACAGTAATAAATACATCTGCAACTTCACATCTAAAATGCTAAAGCAGATTCTTATTTGCTCAAAACAATCTTGTCATAGGACTTATCTTGTCCCTCTGCTGGGCTCTCTACTCTGTTATTCAAACAGGTTTTCAAGCTTCTGTGCTCGGTAATCACTATGTAGCATCCATGTGCTTACACTTGCCCACATTCATTGTTTATCAACAATTCCTTATTTATAAACAATTGCTAACCGCTTAATCTCCTTGATCACATTTCCCATGATCAATCATAGCCATCAAATCTTTAATCTTGACTAGGTTCAATGCATCTTTCAATCTGAAAATGTTTTACCTCGCCTTGGGACTTGCATTCCTTTCTTGGAACTTGCACAAGATTATTGTGGTTCAATCTGCGCTATAGATCTTCCTGCCAATCTTCCATTGCCATAGATCCTTAACAAACTTCATTCATGGCATACCAATCATTTATACATCTCCAGCTCATCATTGTCCTTCATTAAATAATGCTTTTATCAATCCAATGCACTCTGTAATAACTCGGTTGCAACTCGGTAAATACTAAACTTTACTCGGTAGACATTCTACTTTCATTAACCGATATCGGTAACCTTAGGGTTTACCGACTAGGTTCTTGCTCGGTGACATAGTATAGTATTAACCTTACAATCAACAAAATATGTAGGATATCAAAACAATCTAAACATCATGATCTCATCATTGTCTAACTTGGTAATAGTTGCCCATTGAATAACTAATTTCTCCTCTTATTCATCACATTTTTTCTATGTCTTTTACCGACATCTTAATTCTCTTCAAATCAATCTTCTCAAGATATGGCAACATCATACTAAATCAAAAAATCAATTTCTTGACATCAATGACAAAATAATGTTATAAAGATAGTTATCATCCTTTTTCAATTATATCAAATAATCTCCAACAACCTTCTCAATATCCTTAATGAATATCAACAATCTCCTTATATTGAAATGCCAACAATCTTTCTTTCTACTAAAATGCCAACAATCTTTCTTTCTACTGAAATGCCAACAACATGATCATATAGTTGAGGTTAAAGTTGAACTCCAAAGAAATGTCTTGAAACCTGTTAGCCCATCATACAATATAAAAATGAAACCTACAGGAAACTTAACTTCAACCAATGAAGTAACATGAATTAAATTAAATAAAAAAGATTATACCTTCCATGATTTACACCTCATTGTGTCCTAACTCCACTGTTCCTAGTTGCAGATGATTTGATCTCAGACAAGCACTGGTAGCTTCCAAGATGTCATATGAAGAATGGACCGATAGTTAACTGATACTATGATATGCATATGCAAATGATTTAAGCTAACATGATATTAAGCTATGATAAGAATTCTAAAATTGCTAATTGCTTCAAACTCAAACTCACAGATGCAAGATAAATCTTCTAGAATGACTATATGATTAGCTATTAGTCTATTAGTTTCAAAATGGCTTAGGAGACATCTTTTTATAGATTTTTTAGTGCATGAGCTTAGGTGGTAGAGATCAACGGTCATGATCCAATCTTGCAAATTGGATGGCTATGAGCAAGAAGTTGAAGCTTGAGAGAAAGGGGGAAGGAGAAGACAAGTGTCACTCATCTCACCTTGACTGAGTTGAAGACTTGAGAGGATATAGGATAGTTGGAGAAGATGTAGGAATAAGAGGACAAGTGAACTCAAGTCCTCCTAAGATATAGGGATGTTGGAGAGAATATAGAAGAAGGTTAGGAAATATGTGTACCTACATAATATTTCATTTATTTTGGAAGTTGGAGATAAGTGGCTAATAAATGATTTTATTTTATTTTATTTTGTTGAATTAATTTAGCCATATGATGGATGAGTTGGCAAAGAAGAAGTGATGTGGAGATGGAAAGGTGAGTTGGAATATGGATTAAATAATTAAGAAATTATTTAATTAATGAGACTATAGGATAGTAGATAGATGAATAATTAAATATTAGTTATTTAATTAATTAATTAGAAGAAAGGGATATAATGAAATAATTAATAAAATGTTTCAATTAAATTAATTAATAGAAGGACATGAAATGAATTAAATAAATTAATCTTTTCAAATTAACTATTTAATAGAAGAATAATTATTAAATAAACATTTTATATTTATTTAATTGCTCATAGCCAATTTTATGTGTATACATTTTGCCCCTCTTTGAAATGATGTTGAGACAACATTGTTTCAAAGATTAAATCAAGTCTCGATAATGCACCTGATGAAGATAAAAATCCTGATTGTGCACCCTCTTGAGAGATTGATCGTGAAATTGTTTAAAAATATTGAATGATTAATCTCTCGATAATTGATTTAAATTTCTGCAACTTTGGTTGATGAAAATGTTTGCTCTTTGATTACTTTGATATCCTTCTTGATTTGATGATTGATAGAGTTTGATTGACCTCATGATCGATGAGGGTCAATGATATAAACTCGAAGCTTTGACGATCTGATAGGATACAGTTTGATTGAATTCATGATTGATGAATGTCAATGATGTAAACTCAAGATTGGATAGGCTATATGCGTAACCTGATGATGAATGAGCATCACTAATATGTGGTCAAAGATATTGATAGAAATCTCAAGTGAACGGATAGGATAGTTGATTGATTGATCAAAACGATTGATTGGATCAACAGCTAACATTTTTTTGATATCTTGTTGCAAGAGGATCTGGATGTATTGATTCATCTAGGGGGGAGTAGGAGGATTAGCGAGGCTTTCAACATCTGAAAAGAGTGGTTCTCTTAGTCCTAGTTGACATATTGATGAGACATTGATTGGTATCATGGGACATTGTATTTTATTGATTATTTCTTTGATACCATTGTATACTTGGACTGTTTATTGTTTTATAATGATATGCAAACATGGACTCTATATGATACTTATCTATATGCATTGATTACATAGATTATGTATGTAGTGATTAGATGGATTATGTTATGATGATCTTTCTTTCCTTTATTTTTATGATGACGATATTCTATATGATGCAATGATGATGAAATGAAAATGCATTTGATTTTTTATTTTGATGATCATGGATGCAAATGAAATTAATTCTATAATGCTTTACTTGAATGATGCAAATGCAATGATCTATATGATAATGCTTCTAATGAATGAATTTTGATTTTTCTTACTCTTAATGTGTATGCATATAATGATTTGAAATGTAAATGATCTACATGAAACGTATTTAATTTTTTGATGATCATGGATGCAATTTATGGATGTAAACAAAAATGATACTAACTTAAATGATATGCTTGATTAAACTCATGGGATGAATGCTTATATGACGGTGAATATGCTTATAATGAAATGCTTATAATGATAAATGAATCTAAGTGAAAAGATGCAACTAAATGACTTTTAATGGATAAAAATAACTACAATGATAATGATCCTAATGCAAATAATAATGATGATATACTACATGATTAATGAAATGCACTTAATCAAATGCAAAGTAATGCAATGATTGGATGCAACTAAATGAAATCAATGATAATAATTTAAATGATTCTAAAGATGAATGAACCTACAATGATCAAATGCAATTTTTTTTTGTTTGTCCAAGTATAATCAATCTTTATTTATAACCGTTGATCTCTAAATGGAATGAAATGCTTATAATGCAACTGAAAATGAATGCTTATAATGCAGATGGATAATGAGGTAATCTAAAATGATCTAACTAAAATGATACTTCCATTCTTCATATGTTGTCTTATAACAGTTCTTGATTTCATCATTGAGATTTTGAATGTTGTAAGAAAATACAAGCAACTTGACATAATAATTCAAGATGACCTGAGTATTTCTTACATGGATTTTGATATAGCAAGTTTATACAAGCAACTTGATATGATGAATAAAGCTGACCTGAGTGTTTCTTGCAGAATAGACAAGGATTATCCCTTTTCATGCATGACTCAGAATGCCCTCCTTGATCTTTTGTCGATCATATACTTAGACAAGTACATACCTTAATAAGAGACAAACCACAAACAACAAACAAAGAAAATAAGCATGCCCCATCATAGCTTCTCTAGTCATGGACATCCTTGATTCGCATAGAGTACATGATTAGCAATAAAATCAAGATATAAACATTGAATCTTGTATGTCATTCACATGTTCTCATGGTCATTAACTGATATAATCATCTTGATGAATAATCCTTGATAATCTTTTATTACTTGCTGGTTGAATCTTTGTTTTCTGATTTTCATGATTCAGTTGTTACAAAATGCCTTGATCTTTGTTGCTTTGTTGCTCGTTATTTGTTTCAAAACCTTAGGTGTTTTTCTTTTTCTAAGCTTTCCGAAAAATTTGGATTTTCAAAAATTTAAAAGATCATCTTAGCAAAAGGATTTAGGATTTTTCTCCCAACGGAAACAAACTTTATTACGGATGTATGAAGAATGATCCAAACCATGGTAGGACATGATGCAGATTGATCGATTATGATAAAATCTAAGATAGTGACTACACTAAGTATGTCAAAGATTGATAACTATTGATAAGTTGCATATTTCCTACTAATGGTTCAGAGCAATTAATGCAAAAGATGAAATGGATAAGCTAGGATACATGGAAGCAATAGATGTGATAGGATGGATAGATGGGATGGGATGGATAGATGCGTAAAGAGATCTCATAGATGGAAGAACCCACTTTTAGATAGTGCTTGTTTACTAGGTTTTCACTATCTAAATTTATTGCATTTTTTCCATATTTGATTTTTTTCTTCTGTTTTTGTTCTATTTTTGTTGTTTTATGCTTTTTAGGGATTTTCTGCTTTTCTAATTTTTACTGATTTCCTCAAGACTTTATATGTTTTTTACTGATTTTTTCAGGACTTTATATCTCAAGCATAAAACTTCTTGAGATGGATGGAATTGATGGTCTCATCAAACCAATCACCTTCAGGGGTAGATAACTTGTATGCTCCTAAGCCATATGTTGCAACTATAACAAAAGGACCTAACTAGTTTGGTTCAAACTTTCTCTTCTTTTCTCGGTCTTGCTGATTTCTCATATTCTCCCTTAGAACTAGATCTCCAATTTGAAAAATGTGTGGCTTAACTTTGTGATTATAACTTCTTGCCATTCTTTGTTGATATGCCTTCAAATGATCTGTAGCATTTTGGCAATGTTCTTGAATCAATTCAAGTTCTTGAAGTCTAGAGACTCGATGTTCTTCTTCTGGTATAAGACCTTTCAAAGACACTCATAGAGACAGTATCTCTACTTCTACTGGTAATGTGGCTTCTAATCCATAGACTAAGCAATATGGAGTTGCCCCCGTTGGTGTGCGAATGTTGGTTTGGTATGCCCAAAGAGCAGGATTTAGTTGAATGTGCCAGTCTTTACCAACTTCATTGACTATTTTATTCAAGATTTTCAAGATTGTTTTATTTGATGCCTCAGCTTGACCATTTCCCTGTGAATAATATGGAGTAGAGAACCTATGTTGAATATGAAATTGCTCACATAGATCCTTCACATCTTGATTCTTAAATGTTCTTCCATTATCAGTGATAATGGTTGTAGTACCCCTACTCATTTGAACTTATTAGACTCATATTTTATAATTGTGTACTTTCAGTGGATACATTACCATGTTGTGTTATTCAGACTTATATGACATTATTTCATGCTTTATCTAGATATGAGATGCAAAATTTATTTGCAATATTTCAGTACTTGTGATTTATGGCATTTTATGGATTATTTCTATGTACTGACTCTTTACTTTATCTATGCAATGTGGAATTATATGTTGTGTGTCTGCGAGTGTATTGGATGCAAGGGGACGATTTTTCTTCACTCATTTAAGTGAGACAGGGAACGTCATGATTCTCCTTCATTGGTGTGTAAGCCATGTTTTCTATATTGTATATATGCATGTGTGGTTTGGCGATGCAGGATTTCGCAGGTACAAGTACCGGGTAGGTACGAGGTATTGTCTCCACCTGGCTTCACAGGTTTGAGTGTGCCTTATATTTTTCGATGGAAGTGGAGGAGGTAGTAGTTGACCCTATTTCACTCAGTTACACTCTTGTAAGTGTTGTCAGTTGGTCGTCCTGTCAGTTTGTTCAGCCTTCGTATTTTGTCGTTTGATCTTTTTATGAGTATTTGCTTGAGGTTTGCTCAATTTGTGTGTTTTAGTAGATTTAATTAATTAATTAAATTTATGGAGTTATCTCATAGTTTTTATTTTTGAATTATGTATTTTATGCATTGAGATTATAAATTTAGTTAATTAAAAGAAGTTATTAAATTAAGTTGCAAGCTGCATGATATTAGAAATATATTTTATTTAAATCTTAGTGAAAAATAAATTAGATTAATTTCATTTATTGTTTCCTAGAATTTTAAATAAATAAAAGAATAAAAGAATTAATTAGAATTAAAGTATTGCTTTAATCTCTTTATTTAGAAAATTAATTAATTTGCATGAGAAAAGAAAAGAAAGAAAATTGATTTTTAATTATTGCATGTAAACTTATCTCTTTGTTAGAAAATTAGAAAAGAAAAAAAAAATTGCTTTTATTACTAAATTTTGGTTTTGGGGAAAGATATGCAACCTAGAATTTTAGTTTAAAAGGGGAATAGGTCATTTATTTTGGGGAGACAGGAAACAAGTCAAGGATTTAGGTGAAGAGAAATTTATTTGGAAGCTTGTTGAAGGATTGGTTCTCTTCTACTAATTTCTTCCAGGAAAGCTATACCAGGTTGGGTGGCTTCGTTTGATTGTTTGTTTTAAAGAAAATATTTTATTTCTTTCTGAATGATGTGTGTGTTAAGATGTTTGTCAAATCTAAAATCCTATCTCTTGGCTAAAATCCATTCTGAAGTTAATTTTTGGTTTTTGGAAAGAAATTATTTTCTAGGTGTTTTTTAGATTAAAATTTTGAGAAGATTGGGAAAATTTTTAATGGCAAATTTTGCCAAGATTTTAATTGTGCATGAAAATTGCAAGATTTGGGAGGAATGGGATTACTAGAGAAAATATTCCCTCTTGTTTGATTTTTGTTTCGATACTTGGCTATGGCAGTCCTTTTTAATATTTGTGTATCTCTGTGGAATTATTTAGTTATTTTAGAAATAAATTTAATCATTAATTAAATTTATTGTGTTATTAAAAGTTAAGGGAAATTGTTTTATTATATTATTTTGGAGAAATTATGTATTAATTAATTTCCCTGTTAATAAATTTGATTGGAAATAAATTTTGGTTGAAAATAGAATTTACTGGTTTTTAGGTTATTGTATGTTGAAAAATAATAATAATAATAATATATATATATATATATATATATATATATATATATATATATAGATATAATTTTTTGTGGTTTTAATTATGTTATTTTGGAAATGAAAGATATTTCAAAATTAAATCTTCTTTTTATTATATATTTTAATGTGATATAATTATATAATATTATATTCGTAGACTATATATATTTATGTAATTATATTATATTATTATATATAATTTTTAATTTGGAATTTAATTTAGATTATCGATATAATCTAATCGAGTTTATTTGTAAATTAATCATGAACATATAATTAGGGGGTTAATTTTTATGTGATTTTGTTTAACTTTATTGGACAAATGACAACGTTGATTTCCTTGTATTAATATAGTTGTATTTTCTATTTTCTGGAAAAATATTTAATTGCAAGTTATTTATGCTTTTGGTTGTTTAAAGAAAAGATTGCCTGTATTAGGATCTTGTGTAAATGGTATTAGCAGTCAAGCTTAATTTCATTGTTTAATTATGGTTGAGTTGTCATTATGTCATATGTTTTTGTACCCCCTTGGTTAGGTGTTGTTGTATAACCCTGTTGATGTGAGCCATTGTGTGTTTTGTTCCAAATGGTCAATCCTGGGTTAGTGATTGTGTATCCTTCACCTGTGGTTTGTCAGGATTAGATATGGCTATCTGTTTCGTCATAGAGTTCTCATAGAGAGACCTTTCCTGTTAGTGTCCTATGAGAGAGAGTGGCTTTCGAGTAGGGGCCGCGGCTGAAGTGGATGGCAAGATAATCCGTTGAAATTCAGTTAAAAAGTGATAACCTAATAATTGATTAGGGGGTGGGTAGTTTATAATATTAATTAAGATAATGTACCTCATGCATAGGTGAGTGCTAGTACAAGGCTCGTAATGTTGCGAGAAGGCCTAGAATGGCAAACTTACCACCTTGTCTTCACGAAAGGATTGGTAGGGTCCACATGAGACTTAGATGGAGTCGAAGGTTCAGGAGAGGTTACCAAGATAACCCAGGATGGGGGTCGGGACCTATGGAGGCCTACCATGGTAACCATCGTAAGCTATGTGATGACACTCTCTCCTTAGAGTCACTAGTGTTTGTGAGTTGAGTCACATGGATGTTTGTGGCATGTAGTTCTTTCGTACTTGTCTTATCTTGCTTGCTTGAGGGTTTTCTACTATCTCCTAGCACGGTGGGGTGGTTCCATTTCGGGATCACATGGTCGGGTGGTAGTGCCACTTCCCATCGGATTGTTCTAGATTGTATCTTCAAGCGAGGAAAGGCTTCTCTGGTGTTTCTTGGTTCATGGTTCATGTACCAGCTCTTGTTCGTGATCATTATTCAGTCAAGACCTTGTGGTCATTGTATCAGACTTTTATGTAACCTTGATATTGTAACTTTTGGATTTCGTGGTATTTTTGGAATCCATGTATTTATGGATATTGTAATATTATGTCAGTGGAATGTATGTTAATTCAGTTGCTTTGATCTCATGTATAAATGAAATATGGAAAAATAAATGCATTGGAATACTTTGGTTCTTTCATTATAGAATTTAGATGTATGTATAGTTTTAAATCTTGAGCATTTAATTTACTGAATTAAATGGACAATTGGATTAAACATGGTGTTAATATAATCTACAAATTAATCTTCATTGGTAACCCTTAGGAAATCATGTGTTAGACTTCCGTTGTGTTATTAAACGTTCTATTGTTATAATTAATCCACTTAATCTTTAAAAAAAAAATTCACCCTTTAGTTGCCTAGTTGTGTTGTTTTCCTTTAGGGTTCCTGGTGGGGCATTACAATGGTCATAGGGACTCCATAGCAACAGATAATATAATTCAAGATGAATAATGATTTTTTTTTCATGTCACTTTTGTCAAAGGCACTGCTTCAATCCACTTAGTGAAATACTCAGTAGCAATCAGAATAAACTTGTGTCCATTAGAGGATGAAGGGTTTATCTTACCTACCAAATCAAGACGCCATTGGGAGAATGGCCATGAACCTGCCATAGGATGCAATTCTTGTGTTGGTGCATGGATGAGATTCCCATGGATTTGGCATTGTTTTTATTTCTTAGCATATATAAATGAATCTCTCTCCATAGTAGGCCAATAGTAACCCAAACAAATAAGTTTCTTAGCCAACTTTAATCCACTTGAGTGTGTGCCACAAATACCTTTGTGAACTTCGTTAAGAACTTTCTTAGATTCATCTTGTTTAAGACATCTCAATAAAGTGCTATCTAGATATCTCCTATACAAGGTATCAATAATGATAGTATAGCAGGATGACTGATGGATAAAATTTCTTCTCTGATTATGGGATAGGTCAGAAGGAAGGATATTCTCTTTTAAGTATTGATAAGTTTGGCCATATAAGGATTGATCGGTTCTAGATATATGGCAAATCATGTGGGTATTTTGGGATTAAATGGTAGGATTCAAGATATCTTCCACCAGAAACTCATAACATTGTTGATTCTCCTGATTCTACAAAAGAGATGCTATTGTAGCCATTGCATCTCCTGCTATATTCTCATTTCTTGGGATCTTAGTGAATTATATTTCTTCAAAATGTTGTTTAAACTCTTCAACCAACTATTTGAAAGGCATGAGCTTGTCATACTTAGTTTGATAATCATCATTTATTTTGTTGATTATAAGTTGTGAATCACCATAAACATGCAATTCCTTAATGTTTCATTCAATAGCCATTTTGAGCCCAATAATCAATGCTTCATATTCTTCATTATTGTTTGTGCATGGAAACCACAGTCTATATGATTTTAGAATTGCGTGTCTCTAGGGCATGATGAAAAAAATTCCATTGCCTGATCCATATTGTGTATAGGAATAATCAAAGTACAACTCCCAAATTTTTGTGCTTATTGTCAGAATGTTTGCATCAGAAAATTCAATGTGCAATGGTGTGTCGTCCTGTAAGGGTGTTCCAGCCAATTGATCAATAATAACCTATCCTTTGATAGCTTTTCGATCAACATATTCTATATCAAAATCACTTAGTACCATAACCCATTTTGCCAGTCTATCTGTCAAAGTTGACTTTCTCGGCAAATAATTTAGTGGATCTATTTTTGCTATCAGTTTCACATAATGAGTTAGCATATAATGTCGCAATTTCTGAGTTGCGAATACAACTGCTAAGCATGTCTTCTCAACTGATATATAGTTCAATTCATAGCCTATAAGTGGTCTACTGATGTAATGCACTGCTCTTTTTTTCCTTTCTTCATCATGTTGTGCTAAAAGAGCTCCTAGTGATACATTTGTTGCTGAGATGTAAAGCAACAATGGTTTCACTTTGATTGGTGATACACGTACTAGAGGATTCATCATATATTCTTTGATTTGCATGAAAGCTTCTTCACACTTCTTATCCCATTTGAATGGAACATTCTTATATAAAAGATGAGTGAATGGATGACATCTATCTGTTAATTGAGAGACAAATCTTCTGATTGATTGCAATCTCCCTTGTAGAGAACACAATTGACTTATGTTCCTAGGTGACTCCATTTTCATGATGGCTTTGACCTTTTCTGGATCTACTTCAATTCCACAAGTTGATATAATGTACCCAAGAAGTTTTCCAGAGGTTACTCCAAATGCACATTTCTTTAGATTCAATCTTAACTAATATTGTTCAATCCTATCAAAGATCTTCCCCAAGATTTTCAAATGTTCTTTCCTTGTATGAGATTTTGCAAGTATGTCATCTACATAATCTTCCATAAATGTATGCATCATATCATGGAAAATTGTTGTCATGGCTCTCTCATAAGTTGCTCCTGCATTCTTAAGCCCAAATGGCATAACATTTCAGCAGTAAGTACCCCATGCACAGGTGAATGTTGTATTTTCTTGATCTTCAGGGGCGATTCTTATTTGATTGTACCCCAAGAATCCATCCATTAATGAAAACATATCATGACCTGCTGATAAATCTACAATTATATCAATGTTGGGCAGTGGGAAATCATCTTTGGGACATGCTTTGTTCAAATCCCTAAAGTTAATGCAGATTCTTATGCTTTTATTTGGCTTTAACACTGACACAATAGTAGAGACCCATTATGGATAGGCAATAGGTCTTATGAAACCCACATCCAATAGTTTCTTTAGCTCAGCTTTTACAAGGAGGGCGATGTGTGGATGCATCTTCCTTAGCTTTTGTTTAACTGGTTTTACTTTTGGATCCACATTGAGATGATGCATGATAAGATCAAGATCAAACCCTAGCATGTCTGCATAGGACCAAGAAAAATTTATCTGTCTTTGTTTGAAGAATTCTCTATATTCTTTCTTTTCTTCATCTAATAATGGTGCAGCAGGATGAAGGACCTTGGGATCCTTTGTTGTGTGAATATTTATTACTTCTGTTGGCTCTATTAAAATAGTAGATCTCTCTAGAAAATATGTAGGGAGTATGTCAAAATTTCCATCTTCTGGCACCTCAAAGAGGTTTTCACCATCAGATACATCCTTTATTTTTCCTCTTGATTGATCTAGTGTTTCCATGAAATGGTTTTCAACACTAGGTCTTTTTCCTTGTTTTATTTCAATTTTGCGACTGGAAAGTTTGGCATTCTCCTGACTGCAAGAAGTGTTACTCGATTCTGATATGGAATATATCTTAGGTGTTATAGGTTCGACAATATTAAGATATATGGCTAAATCATGATCATTGGAAAAGGCATCCAATTCAGGGTTTTCTAGGTTATCCCAATCAATTAATTTTGAATGAAGTAGGGATAAATCATATTCATCATCATTATTAGGTGTTTCAAGGTTCATGATGTAATAGTCATAATTTGGCATAGAGTAGGTAATGTCATAGATAGAACTCTTTTGAGGATAGTCTCTCCCAAGTGCTCTCCAATCAGCTCTAACGAAATTAAGATTGGTATTTTGTGATTCACGATCAAGTGACTCATCATCTGGCGTTTGTCTGTCAAAGGAATGGATTATATCAACACATACATCTTTGATACTTCAAGTTCCTTCTTAATTATTTCAATAGATTCATTTGTATCTTGAAGTTGGCATACTTGTGCACATGACATAGAGGATTCTTTTGATATCTTTTGTCTTCTCTCAAACTCAGCTTCTTCTGGACTAATAGTCAATCCCGCTTGACTAACTATTAGTTCTTCCATGGTTCTTTTGTACCTTGGTATTTCTTGCTCAACATTTGATAGAGATCTAATATTTTGTTGATCTTCTAATATCTAATCAATAATTTTTTGTGTTTCTTGTGGTGTTACTTCTTGTTCTTTTACATCCTCTTACTTTTGTTATTTTGCATATGCCTCTTTCCTCTGAATTTTGATTTCTTCTTGTCTTCTTTCCAATTATATTCTTTGTTTTGTGAAAGATGAGTCTTCATTTGTAATATATGCTTTCTCTTCATCCTTTTCTTCACTTGATACACCAGATGATAGATCTAGACCCCATTCATATTCATTTGAATCTATCTTTCAACCATTGTCTAGAGTTACACCACTAGTATATCTAATAGGAATATTAGATGGTGAGAAAAGTTCTTTGATTTTGGCCATCTGTTCTTTCACTGCTTCTGGAATATCTTGATCAGGTTCAACACTCGTTTGTATTCCTTGAACTTTTTTGTAAGATTTTTCTTCTCTTTTGATTGCAAGTTCTTCCTATTGTTTCTCATAGTCTTCTTTTTTTTGTTTATTAGCTACTATTTTTGTTGCTTGGAGTAGTTTGTCTTGCCATGGTTCTTCTTTAGGGATTGCTTTCTTTCTCCACCTTGGATGTCGATAATTGTGTGATTTTTGCTTTGATTTAGGATATCCAAGTCCCAATTTATCTTCTTTAGATTGTTTGTGAGGACAAATAGGTTATGAAATACCCTCTTGTCTCTTACCAATTGGTCCTTTTCCTTCATATCCCATTTTTTGCATAATCTTATAACCATTGCCATATTGTTCTATGGGAATATTAACTTTTGCAACTGTTTCTATAGTTTCATTTTCATCTTTGTACAACCAACTAAGAATGTCTTTGTCTTTGGTTTCTTCTACAAGTGTTCCAGCTCTAACAAATGCTCCATCAAAGATTTCTACTGATTTTTCTGAGATCTGTGGTTGAATATCTGTAGGCTTTCCATATGATCTAGGTGAAAGTGGCAAGCTATGTAAAGAATACTTTCCCATTCCTTCATCATTTAGTTTGAGATTTTTCTCAAAGGTTTCCCATAATTTTTCTTGAATTTCTTTGGTGGGATAGACTAATTTTTTTCTATGTGGAACTCTTGTATCTTGTGTTGGTTTCATATTATTGCAATATTAACTAGACTCTGCAACTATAGTGACTTCTTGTCCCTGATGTGGAAACTTTACACACTCGTGATATGTAGAAGGAACTTCTTGCATGTCATGAATCCATGGTCTTCCCAGAAGAATGTTATAAGACAGATTCAAGTTTAAAACCTGGCATAATGTATTCCTTTCCACATGTCCTATTTTGATTGGTAACACCATAGTTCCTATAGAAGAATTCTCTTCTTCATCATAAGACAATAGTTATTTTCTTCTTTGGATCTACTTCATTTTTTGAATATCCCAAAGCCTTTATTAAATTTAATGCACAAATGTTTAAGCCAGCTCCACCATCTATGAGTATGTGTTTGACACGATTTTTATGAATGGTGACTTCAACATGTAAGGGAGCATTGTGAGGGTGTTTCAAGGATGCGTCACCATTATTAGAAAATGATAAGCAATGAGGGGCTATAAGGTGTCCCATCATGTTTTGGAACTGATCCACATCCAGGTCTTTTGAAATTGTTGTTTCCGTTAGAGATTTTTCCAATATTTCCTTATGCATAGGTGAAACTTTTAGGAGATCCAAAATTGATATTTGAGAAGGTATCCTTTGCAATTGTTCCACTAAGTTGTATTGTCTTGAATTCAATGTTGATTCATTTGTTATACCCGAAAATTTAATCTTCGCTTTGCTTCTTGTAATGATGTTGATTGGTTATGATGGTGTGTTATCTTTAATGATGATGACATTTACCACATCATCATACGTATAAGTGTAATTCACTTTAGCTATGCCTTTGTCATCTTTTGATTTAGATTGTTCACCTTTTTCATAGGTTGAAAGTGGATTTTTGAATGCTAGATGTGATTCGTTTGTCTTATGACTATCCACTATGATAGTTCCATTATCGATTAAATCTTGAATAAGGTGCTTCAATCTTTGACAATCATTAGTTTCGCGTCCTTTGTTTCGATGGTAATTCCAAAAAAGATTGTCATTCCACCAATTAGGTTTGACTTGAGGTTCATAGTTTCTTGCTTTTGGTAAAGTAATCAATTTATTTGCAAGAAGAGTTTTCAAAGTTGATTCCAAGGGTTCTCCAATGTTTGTGAATTTCTTGCGAGGATTGGAGAAGAAAGACTTGGATTTATTGTTCTCTTGATTTTTATTGCTTGATATTTGACTTGATAAGTTGAAGATTGGTTGTTGTTTGGTAAATTAATGTCGTTGTTTCCTCCATTGGCAACATTCATATTCTTTGACTAGAATTTAGGTTTGTCATTGTTATTTTTGTTGTCGTCGTTGTTGATTGTTATTGTAAGAATTGTTGTAAAATTTTAACTCTCCTTTCTTTACCATTGCATCTTCTATCTTTAGACCATTTTCAATCATCTTAGCAATTGAAGGAGGACATTTCATTTTAAGATGGTAACTCATTTCACTGATAATGTTGTCAATAAATATGTCTATTTTATCTTGATCGGGTACATCTCTTGGATATCTATTCAACATTCATTTCCATCATTGTAAAAATACCATGAAAGATTCACCATTATTTTTCTTATCATTACATAAATCTAACATTGTTATCTCATTTCTTACATTGTAGGAGTATTGTGAGATAAATTTGTTCACAAGTTCTTCAAAATATTTAATTGTAGATAGTAGTCTTGAGAACCATTCCATTGATTGTCCATTTAAACTCCTAGGGAATAGACGCATCAGATAAATTTCATCGTGTAAAAATTCCATACTCATAGTGCAAAATTCCCTAATGTGATCTTGAGGATCATATTTCCCATCGTATTTATCATATTTAGGGATTTCACAATGTTGTGGGAATGGTATCATGTTCAAACTTTTATCAAAAGGATATGGGCAGATGTCCTCCAATGAATATTTCTTGGAACTCGTTCCATTTTGTATATAATGTATTTGTTGTTGTAAGGTTTGCATTTGTTGAGTGAGAGTTAACAAAGGATTATCCATACAGGTTTTCCTTGTATCCTCATAATTTCTTATATCACCATGCTCTCTTCTTGTATCATCATGGTCTTTTTTTGTTTTATCTTCTCTTGTCTCCTCATGATTTACTCAATTTACATCCTCGTTATTTGGATCATCTATTTTTTTATTGTTGCTCATCTCTGCATTTTATTTCAAACTTTCTATATTAAAGTTTTGTGGCAATTTAGCTCCTGATTTTGCCAACATTAGAAGATATTTTTCCTTTTGTTTCTCCAATAACTTTGCTATTAGTTTGTCAAATTTACCATCTTGTTCAAGGTCTCTAATGGTTTTATTGACCTCTTCTTCATCAACATCTATGTATCCAAAAGTTTAAAACATTGAATTATCTTCTTCCTTTTTTTTGTTGTTTTCTGAATTACTCGTATTGAGCTCTAGTCCAAATTGGCATGTGATTGATTCGAAAACTTCTCAAGTTTTGGCCTTCTAAATATAACCCAATAAGTGATTATTGGTTTAGGAAGATAAGCTTTATTGATTTTACCATTGTTATTGGTGCATTGTGATAAAGCATCTTGTTGTTGAAAGGCACGTTCTTGCAAAAGTTCTCAGTCAAATTTTGTCCTATAACCATGTAAATAGTGACAAAAATGGTGTAGGAATGTCCTATATTTTAACAAGATCTTGCGATTGATATACAAGAATCTTATCCTCTTCTGAGTAGCCTTATGACTAGGTTTTCTTTTCTTAAGGCGATATTTAAAAGTCATATAAGCATATGATGGTTTACAAGTTTGCTTGATTCCAATGTGAGTGCAATTCTAATTTTGATATAACCTAGGTTCAAAATAGGAATGATATATCCAAGATAATGAACAAAGGTGGATATGATCAGGTTTCGTGATAGAGGATTCGATGTATCTTGATGAGAAATCGACAATGATGTTGATTTTCTACACTTAAAATGGTTGAATCATTTAACTTATTGTGAATTGTATGCTTATGAAGCCTTTGGAAGTAGCCTATTTGATTGATAAAACTTGATTATCGGACTAGTTTGAAGTTCTGTGAAATTTTAAAGACAACTCTACTCGAAAAGGGTATTTGAAACTAGTTTTGAAATTTTGGTTTGATATGCAAAAATGCCCTCTATCTCAGATGCGAGAAAATGTTTGCACTAACCTTTTTGTCAAAAGAACTAACTTATGGGACAAATGCACTATTTTGTTGCTTGAAAGTGCTGCTCTATGATACTAAAAGCGGAAAACTACGGTACAAAAGCACAACTTTATGCTTAAAAGCGCTAATCTGTTGATCAAATGCATGAACCTATGACATAAAAATGTTGTATTGTTGTTTAAATGCAATTTTTTGCACAACAAATGTGTGGTTCTGTGCAACAAAGGCATTGTTCTGACTGTGTTACAAGGATTTCCAATTTTTCAAGCAAGTTGTCGGATTTTTGCTCATTTCCAGATGATGATTTTTGTAAAAGCTTTTGACCATTCTAAGCACGTTATAGACATAAAAGACACAATGTTTGGGAAAAAAAATGCACAAGAAAGCACGAATCCTATGGTAGGTTGAGACAATAATTATTGAATCTCACATGGGGTTTCCCCTAAGGCCACACTACTCAGAGCGGATATTTAGATGCTTGACCCCACTGGCTCCACCCTCAGCACTCACTTCTCCGGGGCAGCCAAGCACTAGTTTTCATGAAAACTCCCCATGGAAAACTTCATATCTCTACTAAGAATCGTATGTGTGTGAGTCGCTTCAGAGGTCCGACCTCCTGCGCCAACAATTAGAAGGATTTTGGCAACTAGTACAATTGGTTTTTTAGTAAAGGCTTTCAGTCATGTGACCATACATGCGACACTTTACACTCTATAAATACAAAAGGTTCTTAGCCTATAGAGGTTACACTCCATAGGGTTTATGGGAAAACATAGTGTCGTTATGAACTAAACAACACATGTTGTTTGTGACTATCATCACAAACATGATTTATTTAGAGTGGAATGGAAGGACTCGGTATTAGCTCATTTCCACTTGGGTTGTTCCCCTCTCACTAGCCCCCTCAAGGTAGCTCGGGAAGGCAGGCCCTCTAAAGATTACACATAAAAGAAACCAGGTCTGGTTCTCTGATCACCGTATGAGGGTGAGAGCATACTTTCCTACCACTTCAACAAGCATGGAAGATAATTTTTTTATTTTAAGCTTTCTAATAATCTATGTGCAACTACTTTAAGGAAAACCCTCAAATGCAAGTTGTATGTTGTTGATTTATCCTCCTAGTTAAGCTAGATGAGCAAGATATGATGTTTTACTTTCCAAAAAATTCCTGATTAACTAGATGTGAATAAATGCATGAAATTTGCTTCCAAATAACCTTGCACACATAAATGTCAGTAGTTTGCAAAATTTTAAGTCTTGGACATTCAGGCCTACAAAGATTGTTAGCTTTCAGTTTGTAAAAATTCAAATTTGAGCAAGTTGTCAGGACAAAAGTGCTAAAACAACAAAAGCACTAACCTGTGCGATGAAAGCGCTATCTTATTGCTTAATTGTGTGAATTCATGTTTAAAAGTGCTATTTTATTTAACACAAGTGTTAATCTAAGCAACAAAAGCGCTAACCTATCTAACAAAAGCGCTATCAAATTTCATAGATGTGTGAAACTAATTTACAAAAGTGTTAAACTAGTTCTGCTAGAATAAGACGGGATATTAGAAAGATAAGTTCGAGGCCTAAGCCCCACGGTGGGCGCCAAAAATGTTGAGGTTAAAGTTGAACTCCAAATAAATGTCCTGAAACTTGTTAGTCCATCATACAATATAAAAATGAAAGCTACAGGAAACTTAATTTCAACCAATAAAGTAACATGAAGTAAATGAAATAAACAAGATTATACCTTCCATGATTTACACCTCATTGTGTCCTAACTCCATTGTTCCTGGTTGCAGATGATTTTCTCTCAGACAAGCACTAGTAGCTTCCAAGATGGCATATGAAGAATGGAATGATAGTTAACTGATACTATGATATTCATATGCAAATGATTTAAGCTAACATGATATTAAGCTATGATAAGAATTCTAAAATTGCTAATTGCTTCAAACTCAAACTCACAGATGCAAGATAAAACTCTTAGAATGACTATATGATTAGCTATTAGTCTATTAGTTTCAAAATGGCTTAGGAGACCTCTTTTTATAGATTTTTGAGTGCATGAACTTAGGTGGTAGAGATCAACGGTCATGATCGAATCTTGCAAATTGGATGGCTATGAGCAAGAAGTTGAAGCTTGAGAGAAAGGGGGAAGGAGAAGACAAGTGTCACTCATCCCACATTGACTAAGTTGAATACTTGAGAGGATATAGGATAGTTGGAGAAGATGTAGGAATGAGAGGACAAGTGGACTGAAGTCCTCTTAAGATATAGGGATGTTGGGGAGAATATAGAAAAAGGTTAGGAAATATGTGTACGTAGACAATATTTCATTTATTTTGGAAGTTGGAGATATGTGGCTAATACATGATTTTATTTTATTTTATTTTGTTGAATTAATTTAGCCATATGATGGATGAGTTGGCAAAGAAGAAGTGATGTGGAGATGGAAATGTGAGTTGGAAAAGGGATTAAATAATTAAGAAATTATTTAATTAATGAGACTATAGGATAGAAGATAGAGGAATAATTAAATATTAGATATTTAATTAATTGATTAGAAGAAAAGGATATAACGAATTAATTAATAAAAAAATTCAATTAAATTAATTAATAGAAGGACACGAAATGAATTAAATAATTTAATCTTTTCAAATTAACTATTTAATAGAAGAATAATTATTAAATAAATATTTAATATTTATTTAATTGCTCATAGCCATTTTTATGTGTATACACATATATTTT
This sequence comes from Cryptomeria japonica, assembly GCF_030272615.1. Lineage (NCBI taxonomy): Eukaryota > Viridiplantae > Streptophyta > Pinopsida > Cupressales > Cupressaceae > Cryptomeria > Cryptomeria japonica. The sequence goes on from NC_081407.1 coordinate 383,088,568, forward strand.
GAAATGCATACCCGTATTAAATTCACATATACATCAAAGTGGAGGCAAAATAAAATGATAAAATTAAGATACCTGTATATTTTTTCATTTAATTTTACATCCAACTTAGTGAAACATCATCGAACAACCCAACATAATCTTATGACTTGTTTGACTCATGACCTTATTCTCATCCATCCATTCATTCATATTGCAAAAAGTTTCATACTCACACTCTCTACATTCTAATTTTTACCCCATTTATACCTCCATGAATTACCTCAAAACTACAACTTTATCCCCATGGTTAAATCTCTCATTAGTAAATTGCCATTGGATATTTGACGAGATGAACAAATATTATCATATACTTTGAAATGCATGCTCGTGTTAAATCTGCATATACATCAAAATGGAGACAAAATATAATAATAAATTTAGCATACCCATATCTTTTCCATTCAAATTTACATCCACCTTAACAAAATATTGTCAAACAACCCAACATAATCTTATGACCGATATTATCGGTGCCCATATTCCTATCCATCCATTCATTCCTATTTACAAAAAAAATCACATACTCACACCCTATACATTCTAATTTCACCCCATTCATCATTCATCTTTTGTGATGGAAATGCCACGGAATATTCGAGCCATAAGAGGCAAAATGTAATGACAAAATTAGCCAACCTATATTTCTTCTCATTCGATATTACATCCACCATAACGATATATCACCAAACAACCCAACATAATCTTATGACCGATTTGACAACCCAACATTTATGACCGATTTAACTCTACTTATATTTCTATCCATCCATCCATCCATCCATCCCTAATTACAAAAAAAAAATACATACACTCTACACATTCTAATTTCACCCATTTATACTTCCGTCCATTCACCTTTTACCTCAAAACTGAAACTTTAATCCCCATGATTGAAATGCCATGGGATATTCGAGCAGAGAGAGATCCATGGACGTGCTGAACCAGAGGCGTATGTCGGAGTTGAAAATTGCAGGTTTTGGCGTTTGCAGACACTGTAATACATGTGTGAGGATGTGAACGTTCATGAGCCCACTGAGGTTCGATCCCGACACCTATAGGGGGGACATTTTGAGGCAGAAGTTTGTGTTATGAATGAGAGCTAAACCAAATTGGTATTTTTCAGACCTCTAGATATGTGACCAGGTTTTAAATAATATTATATATTTAAATTCAAAATTTAATAATTCTATAATTTTTTTTATAGAAATGAGTGGGAATATATAGATGTTTGCAGGCACCTCTGTCTTTATATAGGGGATTATAACATTTTTGAGTAAGCATGCATCTAAATCATAAATCGCTTTTGGTTAAGCAACCACTTGACGGAAACTCAACTCGAAGATTTGGATCTTGATGGAATAATTTAATTTTTGAGTGAAAAAAAAAGATTTATCATAATTTTTTTTTTCTTTCCTCTATTTTGTAAAGAAATTGGTTACAATCTTTTGTAACTTCATCTAGAACTATCATTGCTTCATTTCAATAATTTCACAACATATTGGATTTTTGGATCTTATTAACAACATTTTTTGATAGAATTGTAATCGTATTTTTCTTAATTTTGATATATTTTTTAGATTAATAGACATTCTTTTTCAAACTCTTTATTAATAAAATTACAATACATTTAAAAGATGTATTAGAAAACAAATACCATGAATTTGTAAAAAATATATATACAAAATTATATGATGATTTTTATATTAATGCTTTGAATTGACAAAATGTTGTGAATAAATATTAAATTTATAAAAACTAAACCAACTATATATATATATGATCAATTTAAATAATTATTGCTAGTAGGAAGAAGATGACAATATGGAAAAGAAGGGAGAGTAATTCTCCTCTTTTCACACTTCATTTGCCCTAAAATTAATTATGTTATCTCCATGCATGATTTCATCTAAAATTACTCTTTCCTTTTCATATATTTATACTCACTTCACTTAAAGCTACATTATATTTTGAGCATTTATGCTTATAGAATTAACTTTACCACTTTTTTTTTCTTAAATGTTTTGTTATTTTAATATTTTATTTTTGTTTTATTTATATTTTGATAAATGTGATGGTTTTTATTAGGCTTTTTTTTAAAGATGGTCAAATGAGATTAAAATATTGAATAATAGACTAAATTAACATAAAGTACTAAAAACATTGTGTTCAAGTTGTATAAAAGTGGTATTAAAGAAAGATGTGAACTTATGAGTTAAGGGTATGAATTTGAAGTCACTCCCTTTTTCTTATGGTGTCTAAGCTTCATATTATGTGTGGTCCTCTTTGTAGCAAAAGACTTCTTGGTTGATACTATAATTTAATCCTTAAAATAGACAAAAGTAAGGGACTTTGTGAATGAGTTATCCACTAAAAACAAATGTTGAAAAATGAAAAATGACAATTACTTTTATGAGAGGAAAATATGCACATCAATCAAGTAAAAAAAGTTAAGGGGTGTATTGCAAAAACCCAAATTTCATAACAATTTTACAATTCGTTAACTGTGTATTGCAAAAACCCAAATTTCATCACAATTTTTACATTAACGTTGAAAATCCATATTAGCAAATAAAATCAATAGATGAAAGATAGTTTCTCAAACCACTTCTAATGTATAACAAGGTTCAAAATACATCAAAAAATGTTGAAATAGTAACATAAACAAGAAAAAATTAAACTACTGTACAAAACCCACAACAAACAACTATGAATTACACAAACTTAAAATAGTTGAAACTTGTAATTCATGAAAGCTCATTCACGGCCTCTAAGTGAGATTTCCATTTAGAACCAATGGGTTTTTATCCTTCAATCCTTGAAATGAAATGGTTTTCATCCTCTAATCTTAACATACCTAAGGTTTGTTATCCTTGAATTTGATTGGTTGAGCACAATTGCTTGAGATAATTTTTTACAAAGGTTTTAGTGTAGAATGTAAGATATCTCCACAATGAGTGCACTCACTTCATAAATCACTAAAATATATCATTAATAAATAATCATGCCAAACTAAGTGGCTTAAATCATGCATGCACCAACTGCAGCTTGTACTCCTTTTCTTAATTAAATTTAAACTTGAATTTTCATTTTTACCACTTAGGTCAAAGATTTTGGAATTTTCCTAACTTTTCACACTTTTGTACTTTAAGTTAATTAGTGAACCTATGAACCTTGTTGCGCTTTCCTATGATTCATGAACTCATAAGCATAGAATTTTTTTAAAAATTAATGGTAGCTTGAACCCTTCCCTTTAGCCCTATCACACTTTCAACAATTTTGTGAACTTAGCAATTAACAGAATCTATTAGCACTTGAACTTTTTTTCCTTCAAACTTTTGTGGCATGTGAGATTGATCTCCAAAAAAGAGTAGCTAACCAAAAATGGTAAATGGACTCTGGTTCCACAAACATAAATTAATTGAAAATATAGCATTACCCCTAGCCTAAGCTTTATAGCTATAGTGCATTTAGTGGGAGAAGATGATGAAATAAAATAATCCTCATAATTTCTCTTCTCTAATAGATTTGAAACATTAAAAATGAGAGCCATGGATGCCAAAGGAGGAGGATCATAAGAGTCAAATCATCATCAACACATATCTATCATCGACCATGATTCTCACTGTTGTGAAAATTATACATGAGATATTAAAATTATGACAAGAATCTATCACATGGACATAAGAAAAGCAATATTTGCATCGAATAGCCCAATACCCATTTTTAATTTAGTACTTCCAAATGCTCTCATAAAACTTAATCCAAATCTCCTTTAGAAACCCTCCATAGGGATCCCTCTAGACAAAATGCTACAAAAATGGGATCAGAGTGAGAGAAATAAAAAGAAGATCCCTTATGGAGTTTCTAATAGAAGAAAGGACAAAAAAATAGATAAAATAGAAAGTGAGTTTAGGCAATCAAACCCAAATATGAACTTTTGAGAATGAGCCAATGGAAGGATTAAACTCTAGATATGATGTCTCCTTAAAAATGAGTGTATTGAATAAACATCAAGGACCTAGTTGGAGATAAAGTTTGTTATCATCTACCAAAACAAAAACAAGCAACATAAATTCCTCAAGAACATGGGTAAATTTAGAATATCATAAAAGAGGAGTTTCTAGAACCTCAAGGTTGAGAGAAAGAAATCTAGAAGGTGCAAGGAAAGCTTGTACAATCTACATATCAACCTGTGACATGTTTAGTGGTAATCCTCTTCCTCAAAAACCTTCAAGCCCATCTCAAGAATAGGGATTGAATAATACTTTTGTACTATGCCACCCATCAACATTAGAGGAATAGGACCAACAAGGTACTTTTTGAAAGAGTTGGTTGGTGAGGAATATTAAGCCTTGATAATAGTTGTACTCAAGTGAAACTTAAAGTTTCAAATGGAAGTGGTCCTAATACATGATGCATAAGTGGTTTTAGAGAAAAAAGGATAGGAGGGAGAGCACAATAATGATTAGAAAGAAAAAATCCCACTTAGGATTATGAAGCAAAAGATGTGGAGTGATGACAAAGATGGCTTAAAATATATTGGATTAGCAAAAACATATCTTATAAATTCTTTTTTTATATTGTACTCTTTATAACAATTCCCTTTTTTGGACACCGCTTATTTTACTTCTTCGTACATCTCTCCTTTATTTCTCTTCATGCATGTCCCGAGTAACCAACCTTCTTGCATCTTGAGCATTATATAGATGGTTTTTCTTTCTATAATATTTAAGTTGTTTTTTTGTAACTCATTTCATGATTGATGTAAAAAATATCATATTATTTTATCTAAAAACTTTACAACTTCATTTTAATGGATTACGAAAACCTTGTGCTCCTGATTTTATTATATTTATGAGTATATGTGCAAAAAAAATGGCAATGATAACAATCTATCGTCTTCATCCATCATCAAATCAAAAGTGAAATGAATAACTCGAAACTAATATAGAATACTGGTGCAAAAATATTATAATTAATAAAAAAAAAAAATTGTATGGCCCTACTGTGTGAGTAATATAATTCATGTTTAACTTCAATGGGAAATATATTGTCTTGTTTAAATTGTCATGCAACTTCATTGAATTTTCATAGGCATTGATAAAAGACTCTTTAAAATTAATTTGTGTTTCTCGTAAAAATTTGTACACTCGCAATCATTTAACCATCAAATCTAATCCCAATGACTAAAGGTCCCCTAGATAATGACTAAAGGTCCCCTAGATAATGTATAATTGCATCTATTATACATAGTAGAGGTAGAGATCTACAACTAGAGGTCCCCCTAGATAATGACTGTGTAGAAATATTTGTTCACGCCTATAATATTTTAGAATTCACATTATCATTGTATCTTTCCAAGGCACTTTGGTATATCAAATGGATGTATTACCTACCTAATCATGGGAACATCCTTTCTTGCCATTACAATTAGAAGATTACATATTTATACCATCAATGATAAGGACAATGTATTCTTTATTCTTTTGGTATGGCTTGTTTTTTTTCCAATTGTGCTTCTTCCATAATCTCACATTTGAACACCTAATGGAAATTAATATACTTCCATTGTTATTGTACCATAATTTTTCTACTACTTTGAAGGTTGTCCTCTAGTTCTCAAACTAAAATCAAAATAAATATATAAAAAAATATTATATTATATACAAAATTTTAATATTCAAACTCAACCAATGCTCATTAAATGCATGTTAGCTAAAAAAATAGAATAAATTGAGAGTGAAACAATATTTATTTTCATCTTTTACAATGTAAACCACATATTTTTTACTGCATGTTTTTTTTATTCAAACTTTGTAAATGCAAACAACAATAACCATTAGCACTTATTAGATGAAAATTATCAAATGATCCACTAGTCTCCATGGACATATATTTATTTGTACAATTATTGATGTATTTTTAGAAGTATATTAATCTATACACACACATATAGTTGTGAGTATGTTTATATACAAATGCATCTAGGGCTAGCAAGCTCCTCGACTTGAACCCACACCTCCTACTATTATAGTTGTTGATTCGAGCAACAAGGTCTCAATTTTTGTGTCATATATGTTGGTGCCCAAAACCACAGATTGGAAAACCCAAAGACTTGGCAAATCCTCAAGTAGTCCAAACAGCCTTGGCCAACGAACAGGGATGGTCAAAGACCAAGTCCCTCTGCACTTTAGGCTCCACTGAACCTAGGTGGGTATGCCTCTTCCTCTCAAGCACAGAAGAGGTTATTTATAGTGGATTTAAACCTTTTAGCAAGTTTACACAACTGGAAAATTATTGTTCTGCAACTATACTTTATTATGTGCTTTAATTGAATGTTTTGAAAAGAAATGATTGTGAATGTATATTGAAAATGAGATTTCTTTCAGGGTTTAAATGAAATTTGCATAGATCAGTTCATATAGGATTTCGGAAGAACGTTTCTCTATCAAGGACCTTGAATGCATATAGATCAAAACCTTAAAGGATCAATAATAGACCAGTGCCTCTATCCATGGATATATATGACACTTAGTGGAAAAAATATCTTATCAACTCAAGACACAATTTCTCATCAACTATGAAGGTCCGGTATGCGTTACACAAACAATAAGAACTCAATCTTTCACTTAATGCATTGGCATTTGATTCACATCATAGAAAATCTATAAACATATTTATCAAGAGGACAAAGATAATCATCAACACAAAAGTGTACACAATATTTGGAAAAAGAAACAATGAACCTTGTATATTAATCTTCAGGAAATAATTGCATACATAAGCTACACTTGCAGATACTCCATTACAGATTGCTTGCATAAAATGATACTTCTTCTTCCTATAGACTTCTCTAATACAAAATGATATTCAATCCTTACAGCAATCTTGTTCTTATGACCTCTTTTTTTATTATATACAAAAATGATTCCCTATAAGTATGTGAATCAAAAGGCATATATGAAAGGACATACCCTTTCATACATAGAAAGGAGTTACAGACAGTTGCATTCCAAAGGACACACCCTTTGGTTTAACAAATAATTTACAAATTAAAACCCTACAAATACTAAATGATGCTTCAATAATGTGTGCTTTATTCTCCGCCTTGATAAAATTCCCTAGCAAGTATTCATTATCTTCTCATTATTTTCTGCACACAAGATAAGCCAATCAGATTCCTTGATTTGAAAATAAAACGTATTCCACTTTAGATTTTAGTTTCAAAATACTTGTTTAAAATAATTCATTAAAACCAAAGTATTTCCCTTTAAAAATATTTTGCAAACATAGCATCCGTTCATATAAAATAATACCTTACCCTAAAATATATATTCAAGGCACCTTATTCAGAATAAATACACATCAAATTCATCTTTAATGCACTTTCAAATAATACATAAGGCCATATTATTCTTTAGGCCAAAATTCCTCCCTTGGCGAGTTGTTCTCATGTCCTATTGATTCTGTAGTTTCATCGATACCTTTTATTTTTGATGGGACCGCTTCTGGTTTCTTTGATGAACCTCATGTCGATGAAACTGCTGCTTTCAGTGAGTCCTTTTAGAGATCCATCGCAGCCTAGATTTGCTCGATAAGTCATTTTTTATGACATGCCACCTAATTGCCACTTCAACTGCTAACTCAACACCACTAGACCCACCACTTGTCAGCCTCTGATTGGCTCTAGAGTCCCTGCCCTGCCACCTTAGCATGACCTCACTTACTGCCAGAATTTGGTCTTTGAACGGCTTCCTTAGTGGGCCCCACCACTTGGTCGCCATGTTGCAACGAATAAACATCGCACAAATTCCTATTGCGGTATAGTGACTGTCGTTGGATCAATCTCGAACTTGCATGCTCGTTAACCTCCCCTTTTGCGCATGTGCTTTGTTGCCAAGTCACAGGGATAAACCAACATGCATCTCTATCTTGCGGTATAGCGATGACTGTCAAATATTCTACGATCACCATCTGATTTGCCCAAATTGCTCGATCTTTAATTTGTCCTTCTGCTGTAAAATTTGGGTGCTTTGAGATGCATGCGCACGTGGGGTCCACCGAGTTCATCCTTATTCACGCCAAAAGCCTTTTGTCTTTCAAAAGTTATCATGCGGGCCGCTTTGAATTTAAATGTTAAAAGAGCCTATCCCACAAACAATGTGGGATAAAGGCTTTCCCTCTTCTGATGCAGCTCCATGTTCTTTAGTTATGCTCCTCAAGCTGACCCTTGTAATTCACCATCTGCCATAACAATCTTATCAAGATTCGACATAGCATAAAACTCCTCCTCTTAACATCCCGATGAGTCTTCAATCTAAGTTACTTTGTTGGTATAACTCATACCAATATCCCCGCAAGCGCTTTTATCTTCATCGAGGGTCGGAATAGCCTTTTTCTCTTCCTCCTGAAGTCCTAATGTTACTTTGATGCACTCTTATGCTTTATACCTCCAAGTCTGCTTTATCGGTATAGGTAATACCGATGGTTCCACCTATCGATTCTCCATGTCCTCGGGGATCGGCCGAACTGTTTCTACACTATCCCAATACGATCTTTTTCTTCGATGGCCCCACCTTCAAATTTATCAGTAAATGTCATGCTGATAATCCTTCTTTTGCTTGCCAATGTTGTTTCATCGGGACTACTTATGTTGATAATTGAAATTTTGTAGTTTTGAAAAATGAGATATCCACCATGAATAATAGTGATCCTAGCTATCCCACAGGGCCTGATACATACTGAAAAACAATCTTAGATTATACCATAATGACTTCTCCATTGATAAATGCTCCCATACTGGATTCCTTGTGCAGTTTATACTTAGTGCATGCCCTTAGTGTGCCTAAGTGATACCTTGACACTCCTGAAACAACTGATCCTTATAGAACTTTGCCCATGCTAATAAGTTTCCTGCACATGCAAACCAGCAGTAAATGCTCCATAATAACACATAAAATTTTGCAAAAATGTGTGCTAACAGTGGCTCTTTCTAGGGACGTATGTTCTTTTTAAGGACATAGCAAGAGCCTAGTTATCTTTGGATAAGCAGACCAAAATGAAAATTGAAAACATATAACAGAAAACAAGAGAAAAACTATATTACTATAATACAAGAAATACTCCCTGGTCATCAAGAGAAGAAATGCTTTCAGGTATTGAGCATGGACTAGAAATTCCAGCACTTCACCATCAGTACTCTGCAAGTAATATGAGTTTTCTCCACCCTTTTCAAAGATGATATAAGGTCCTAACCAGAGTGCATCAAATTTTCCATGTTTTCCTTTGTCTTGGTCTTTGGCATTCCATTTGAGTACCCATTCTCCTTCCTCAAAAGTTTTGTCACAAGCCCTTTTATCATGTAAAGACTTAACCATATGTTGCCTCTGAATGTTTCTTTCTTGAGCCTCTTTTCTACATTCATCCAACTCATCCAACGCCATCAATTTGTCTCCCATAAAGTTCACTTCTTCTAAAAACTCTTATGTAACAAATTTATAAACTGGGAGCAAATTACTCAAGGGTAATCTTGCTTCTTTGCCATATACCAGCTCATATGGAGCAAATCCTGTGGACTTCTTAATTGTCACTCTATTAGCCCATACTTCTAATATCAATTTCGAATCCCAAGTTCTTTTATTATCACCAAACATCCTTTTGATAATCTTCAACAAGTTTTTATTGCTGGATTCTGCTTGCCAATTTCCTTGGGGATGGTAAGGTGATGAATAGGACAAAGTGATGCCATAATTTTCACAGAAACTAGAGAACTCATTGGATCTAAAACACATCCCATTATCTACCACAATCTTTCGAGGTACCCCAAATCTAGTCAAAATGTTTTCCAAAAGAAACTTTATCACAACTTTTCTAGTAGCATGTCTTGTGGGAATGGCTTCCACCCACTTAGTAAAATAATCAGTAGCCACCAAAATCCATTTGTGCCCACCACTAGATTTGTTTGTTATCTCTTCTATGAATTAAATACCCCACATGTGGAATGGTTCCTCTGTATGCATGGGTCTAAGAGGAATGGCTCCATTATACTTAAGTTTTCCTAAGAACTTTTGACATGCTTCACATTTTTTGATATAAGCATGACAATCCTTGAAAATTTGGGGCCAATAATAACTGGCATTAAGAATTTTATGAGTAGTGGTTTTGGCCGAGAAATGGCCTCCACATACACTTTCATGTAAGTCTTTTAAAATAACAGATGCTTGACATTCATCTAGACATAATAAAAGAATACCATCTCTATTTTTCCAGTATAGATCTCCATTAAGTAACACATACTTAGATGTTTGAAGCTTTAAAGTTATCTTCTGGCTATTATTTAAACTATCCAGACATTTCATGTATTTTAAGTAATATACAATATTTTTATACCAAGGACATCTCTCAATACTAATTTGTACATATTCCAACTCTACCTGATTTACCTGTGCTGCTTCAAAATTGGATTCTGCCATTAACTTTGCCAAACCCTGACCCCTTACCAACTTTGTGATTTGTAGATCAATATTGAATTCTTAAATTTGATTTATCCATCTGCATCTCCTTCTAGTAGTTTTTTATTGTCTAAAGATGTCTTTAACAACAACATTTGGCATATATGCAATGACAGTGGCACCAACCAAATAGGGTCTGAAAGATTTTATAGCTTTCACAAGAGCATAAGCCTATTTTTCGTTCAAATCATAATTCAATTCAAATGCTTGTAAGGTTTTTCTAAAAAACATCACTGGTTGTTCATGACCCTCATCATTCTTTTGTAACATGAGAACAACAATGGTATGGAATGAAGCAAATGAAAACACTTGGAAGGGTTTACAGAAATCAGGTGATTTTAATATGGGGGCTTCCTTGATATCTCTTTTGATATTTACAAAAGCTTCAAGAGCCTCATTAGTCCATTTTATTTCAGCACCCTTTTTCAACATTCAAGCAATAGGCTTTATGATTTTAGAGAAGTTTGAAACAAATCTTCTTACAAAGTTAATCTGACCGAAAAAAGATTGAATTGCTTTAACTGTTTTTGGGATTTGAATTTTATCAATAGCAACAATTTTCTGGATCGATTCTCACACCATCTTTTGAAACAATATGACCTAATAACTTTCCTTTAGTAACCCCAAAATGACATTTTTTAGGATTCAAAGATGTGTCATATTCTAATGCTCTAATAAAAAAAAATTATAAGGCGTTACAATGATTTTCTGCATTTTTAGAATAAGAAATCATATCATCTTGGTACACTACTAAAATATGATCAATTAACCCTTCAAAGGCTACATCCATAGCCCTCTGGAATGTAGCTCCTGTATTTCTTAACTTGAAAGGCATCCTTGCATATACATAAGTGCCCCATGGTGTAGTAAAGGTTGTCTTGTATTTCTCTGACTCCTTGACCTTAACTTGGTTATAGCCTGAAAACCCATCCATCATAGACAACAATTCATTTCCTATAACCTTCTGCAATAGAGCTTCCATGTTGATAGGGAGTATATAAAATAGAAGCAGGATATGGAGGAGAAGGTTAAATCGATGGAAGAAGGGAGAGAGGCCATGAAAAATTTGATGGGCATTATCCCAAATATCCTGTCAGTTGTCTCTAAAAACTTGGAGGATATTTCTAAGGTCTTTGATCATACCACCTCTCCTAAACCGGTGGTGGAACTTGACATGGATAATGAGACTATCCAGATTGGCAGTGGTGAAGCTACTCTGGTTGGTGGTGCTGCTAAGAGGACTAGGGCGAGTGTCAAGAAATTTGTGGCTGCTTCTGCTAAGGATCTCCCAAATCTCAAGGATAACATCAAAGATTTGCATGGGATTAGCAACACCTTGGCTAATGCCCTGAAAAAAATCAAGTAGTTTATCTTCTTGGGTCTGGCTGGTTTTGCTGGCTTTGTGGGGCTTTAGTTGGTTTTTTGTTGGCTTTTCGTTGGCCTGTTCCTTTTTGTCTCTTGTTTCTTTTTTTGTTAAGCTCGAATTGTAAAGGGTTTCGGGGCCCCTTCAAAACTTGTTTTTACCTTAATAAAAAATAGAGCTTCCATGTTAGGCAAAGCATAGTTATCCTTCAAAGATGAAACATTTAGATTTCTAAAATCTACACATAACCTAATATCACCATTTTTCTTTCATACTAGTACTAAGTTTGACACCCATGTTGAGAGGCTCAATAATCCCTGTATTTCTCATTTTCATTAACTCCTCCTTCATCTTAGGAGCGAAGGTAGGGTTTATAGGCCTTTGTTTTTGCCTGAAGGGTTTAGCATCCGATTTTAATGGTACCTCATTCTAAAAAAGATCTTCTCTGTATGCTTTAAGGTCATCATATGACCAGGCAAAGACATGCCTATACTTCCTCAATAAATTTATCAATGTTCTAGTATTTGGTGTGAGCTTTTTTCCAATATACACTTCTCTTGGATTGCTCTCACTTCCCAAGTTTAATTTTCCAACATCTTCACACCCTCCTGAACTAGGTCTAAAACTAGTCATGTCTTTATCATCAAACATTCTTTCCATCTCTACCAATCCCTTCGGGATTTTATTTGTCTTTAGCTACAACACCTCCTGCCCAAGTATTATTTCTATGCCATCCTTGTCTTCTACAAGTCCATTCCAATCAATCTGCTGGTCTGCATATCGATCTTCATAAAAGAGAAATCTTAGCAGATCCTTGTCATCTTCAAACACTTGCCAACTCTTAACATTATCAGGAACATATGGTCTTGTTTTAATATCATCAAAAGGGATATCATTATGTTTAACTGCCAGGTTAGCCATAAAGTCCACCAAAATATTATTGGACCTTTCAGTCCAATTAATGGAAAAAGCATTAAAAAGTTCAATATAATCCCAAACCTCATTCCTGTAACTTCTTAATTTTATATTTTTTGTAGCAAATTTGCCTCTAACTTGTGAAACAACTAATTCTGAATCACCATAAACTGTTAGTAACTTAATGCCATGCCTGTTTGCTAATTTAAGTCCTAATAAGAGAGCTTCATATTCAACAATATTATTAGTACATTCAAAAGCTAATGAGAAAGAGTATTTAAAAGATTTTCCATTAGTGAAATAAACACAACTCCTGCTCCATTTACATCCTTACTGCAGGCACCATCAAAATACAATTTCCAAATTAAACTTTCATTGTGTTTAACAACCTTTGCATTTTTTTCAACTTCTAAAGGTTTAGAAATACTTACCTAAAAGTTGTCCATATCGGAATGGCAAAAACAAGTTACTTGATCTAGATCCACTTCCTCTATGAGGTAGGGAGATCTTGGTTCTTTGTTGAACTTACCTCTGCTCCTTTGACCGAGATGGTTGCATATGATAGATCTAATTGCACATATCAACCTATCAAGCTCGACCACTGTCTGGATAGCAGCATTCCATAGTTCGCAGGCACTTGCACAACTGTTACATTTGTTTTATAGGTAGTGTCTGGACAAGCTGGAAACCTGAAATCAACATCTTTCATGATCCTGACCATTGGGACTGACCTATTGTCCATTGCATAACATTTTCCATAAGGGGTATCTACCTTCATTCCCAACTCTTTCATGACATCCTCTGGCATAATATTTACTGTTGCTCCTGAGTCTATCATGCAGTTTCTTACCATCTTATTGTTTATAAGTAGTGTTCAATAAAAAGGATCCACTTGTGCAATTTTTTTGGTAATGGACGTGCCTAAATATACCACAGGAGGATCTTCTTTTCATTTTGGATTTTCTTTATTGGTATCACCCACATTTGATATGATTTTCAAAGTCTCGTTCTTATAATCTGAAAATTTCATCACTTCAAGCAAAGGCATAGAAATTTTTACCTAAGACAACGCTTGAGACATAAAAGTTCCATAGTTTGAAAGAGGCTTACTGATTATTTTTTTCTCCATAGGCTTGACCAACTTCGGGGCATCAATCTGCTTTGCTAGTTCACTTGGAGCCTCTTTTCCTTTCTTGTCATTTGCCTCCTTGTTCACATTTTGTTTTGAGACTTTTGTGAATATTCCAGGAGGCCTCCCCTATTCAGGATTCACTGTTCTGTTTCTCAGCTAGTAATTACTCTTGGCCTGGGCAACAATAGCCACTATGAATGCTCTCTTCTCCTCTTTAGTCAAGTTTCTCAAAGAAGGCGTTGCTTCCTCTTGAAACAATTTTCTCAAGGCAGGGATATCATCATCATCATCAGAAAAAACCTATTGTATGCTATACTGCTAATGGTTTCTCATCCTTTGCACATCTAAATGTTGTTCTTCCTCAAATGAATCCTCATCTCTACCCCACATAGGATCTGATGACAAAACATTAACTATAGGCTCATATTCCTCTTCTTGATGCCAATCCTCCATCAGGCCCTGTGCAATCATGCATTGATCTTCATCATGGGGAAGATTGCAGACCTCACACCATGGGAAATCTCCCACAAAGTTATTTGCTCTCTTCAGTGGATCTGGAGTTTCTTTACTCGAATTTGGCTTTACTAGCTTCCCACCCTTCCAATTGGTGTTATAAGGCATATCATGGAGTCTGGGCTATTGAAATTCATTTTCTTATTATTTATGTATGGTGGCTTTTCATTAAAATTTTGTTTTCCTTTTATGTCCTTAAGCATGTCCATGATCTGAGTAAGGTCATCTTTCTTAGGAACCCTAGGATTGTATAACTTTGGATCATCTCTTTTAGCAATTTTCTTTGCAACCTTCCTATTGTTCTCAATGGTAGCAACAATCTTGAATGCTTGTTGTAGAGTATCAGGTCTATGAGACAAAATCTCATAATGGGTTTTGCTGTCAAAAGCACTCAAATAAAAGTTAATCAGAAATGAATCAACAGGTCTAACAACTCTGGGTATTCTATTTAATACTTTATTAAATCTTTTATTAAACTCAACAACTGATTCATTTTGGTTTTTCTTTATACTTGTTAATTCATGGGATGCAAATGAAGGATCATTGTGATCTCCAAATTCTTCCAAAAATAATGTTACAAACTCATCCCAACTGCCATCAGGAAGGTTCCTATACCATTCTCCTGCATCTTCTGTCAAATATTGAACAAACAAATTCATGAATACATCCTCATGAGGAAACTCAAATTCTTCAATGATATTTTTTGCATTAACTACATGTTCTGCTGAATCAGTTCCATTTCCTGAGAATTTGGGGATTGCTAATCTTAAATCATTAGTGATCTGATTTGGATAACCAACAATTCCAATGAAATCCAATTGCCTATATCTTTCAATGATCATAGGCCATCTGCCACCCTGATTGTTGTTTTGATTGTTAACATTTCCTCTGCTGAATCCACCATTTCTGTCATAATTACCATTGTTCCCATTGTTTCCACTACCATTATTATTGTCATTATTTCCATGATTACCTTCATTGCCATTATTGTTGTTTCTACCTTCACCATTACCATTTCCATAATTGTCATCATTATTTCCATTACTTCCATTGTTTTGGTTGTTTCTATTTCTTTCTTCACTTTGACCCCTATGCACGTCCCTCCATCTTTTGCTTCCACTTAATAACAAGTTATCAAGGGTTATAAAAGGCTTCTCTATTCTTCTCATATGAGGGGGAATATATTTAGGTATCGTTGGCCTACCTCCCTCACTGTTTTCTATCCCTCCTGACCTAGGGGTTTGAATTGTATCCCTTTGTATCCCTAGTTTTCGCAATACCCAATTTGGCTGTCTCCTAAAAGATTTTTCCATTTTGGATTCATCTTCATTCAAGACTACCATTTTAAGTATGATTTCATCCAGTTGCTTGTCCTCCTCAGTCAAGATTTCATCATGGCCACCATTATTATCTTTTACATTTAAGGCATAAAGTGGATTTTCCTCCATATTTTAAAATTTATTACCAGATGAGGAACCTTCCTCTCTACTAGGAAATCTCTTATAACCTTCAAACGCCATGTTTGATTTCTTCTCTTTGTTCCTTTTCTTAGGGCTCAACTAATCAAAATCCTCTTGTCCCTTGTGCAGAGACCTCCTCCCCTGCATAAATCTTATTGACAAATTCCTAGGGGTTTCTCTTATTTTCTCAATATACCAATTATTATTCATGTATTGAAAAGTAGAGTCGCCACCTCCTAAGAGGAAATATTACCAACTTAACTGATCTTTTGGGTTCTTCCTTCTAGTAGAGCACACCTTAACAAAGATTTTGGAATTGAAATTTTGTAGACAACTTCCCAGCAGAGTCACCAATCTATTGTGTGACTCAGATGGGGAAAACAAAACTTATTAAATCTTCAATGAAAAAACACCAGAGCTTCTACGTGAATTTCTAACTATGTATGACAACTCCCCATTAGAGTCTCCAATCTATTGGTTGTGGGAATCGATGGGGAACTCTCAACTAGTTACTAATTCAATGATCTATCACCAGAGATTCTAGATTATATTTTACCAATATCTTCAATTTAACTCCCTAGTAGAATCTTAATAATTCCTCGCCAGCAGAGTTGCCAATCTATTGGTGCCCAAAACCATAGATTAGAAAACCCAAAGACTTGCCAAACCCTCAAGTAGTCCAATCAGCCTTGGCCAATGAACAGGGATGGTCAAAAACCAAATCCCTCTGCACTTTAGGCTCCACCGAACGAGCCTAGGTGGGTATGCCTCTTCCTCTCAAGTACAAAAGAGGTTATTTATAGTGGATTTAAACCTTTTAGCAAGTTTACACAACTAGAAAATTATTGTTCTACAACTATACTTTATTATGTGCTTTAACTGAATGCTTTGAAAAGAAATGATTGTGAATGTATATTGAAAATGAGATTGCTTTTAGGATTCAAATGAAATCTGCATAGATCAGTTCATATAGGATTTGGGAAGAATGTTTCTCTATCAAGGACCTTGAATGCATATAGATCAAAACCTTAAAGGATCAATAACAGACCAGTGCCTCTATCCATGAATATATATGACACTTAGTGGACAAAATATCTTATCAACTCAAGAGACAATTTCTCATCAAGTATGAAGGTTCAATATGCGTTACACAAATAATAAGTACTCAATCTTTCACTTAATGCAATGACATGTGATTCACATCATAGCAAATCTATAAACAAATTTATCAAGAGGACAAAGATAAACATCAACACAAAGTGTACACAATATTTGGAAAAATAAACAACGAACCTTGTATATTAATCTTCAGGAAATAATTGCATACATAAGCTGCACTTGCAGATACTCTATTACAGATTGCTTGCACAAAATGATACTTCTTCTTCCTATAGAATTCTCTAATACAAAATGATATTCAATCCTTACAGCAGTCTTGTTCTTATGACCTCTTTTTTTTATTACATAAAAAAATGATTCCCTATAAGTATGTGAATCAAAAGGCATATATGAAAGGACATACCCTTTCATACATAGAAGGGAGTTACAAACAATTGCATTCCAAAGGACACACCCTTTGGTTTAACAAATAATTTACAAATTAAAACCCTACAAATACTAAATGATGCTTCAATAATGTGTGCTTTATTCTCCGCCTTGATAAAATTCCTCAACAAGTATTCATTATCTTCTCATTATTTTCTACACACAAGATAAGCCAATCAGATTCCTTGATTTGAAAATAAAACGTATTCCACTTTAGATTTTAGTTTCAAAATACTTGTTTAAAATAATTCATTAAAACTAAAGTATTTCCCTTTAAAAATATTTTGCAAACATAGCATCCGTTCATATAAAATAATACCTTACGCTAAAATATATATTCAAGGCACCTTATTCAAGATAAATACAATAAAATCCATCTTTAATGCACTTTCAAATAATACATAAGGTAGGGTGATACAATAAGAAATACTTCCCTTTTATTATTCTTTTGGTCGAACTTCCTCCCTCGGCAAGCTGTTCTCATGTCCTATCGATTCTATAGTTTCAACGATACCTTTTATTTTTGATGGGACCGCTTCTGATTTCTTCGATGAACCTCATGTCGATGAAACTATTGCTTTCGGTGAGTCCTTTTAGAGATCCATCGCAGCCTAGATTTGTTCGATAAGTCATTTTTGATGACATTCCACCTGACTGCCACTTCAGCTGCTAACTCACCACCGTTGGATCCACCACTTGTCAGCCTCTAATTTGCTTCAGAGTCCCTGTCCTGCCACCTTAGCCCGACCTCACTTACCTACAGAATTTGGTCTTTGAGCAACTTCGTTAGCAGTCCCCACCACTCGGTCGCCATGTCGCAGCGAATAAACATCACACAACTTCCTATCACGGTATAGCGACCGCCATTGGATCAATCTCAAACTTGCATGCTCGTTAACCTCCCCTTTTCTGCACGTGCTTTGTCGTCAAGACGTGGGGATAAACTAACGTGCATATCTATCTTGCAATATAGCGACAACCATCAGATCTTCTGCGATTACCATCTGATCTGCCCAAATTGCTCAATCTTTAATTTGTCCTTCTGCTGTAAAATTTGGGTGCTTTGAGATGTGCGTGCATGTGGGGTCCACTGTGTTCAGCCTTCTTCACACCAAAAGCCTTTTGTCTTTCGATAGTTATCATACGGGTCGTTTTGAATTAAAACATTAAAAGAGCCTATCTAACAAATAATGTGGGATAATGGCTTTCCCTCTTCTAACACAGCTCCATGTTCTTCAGTTATGCTCCTCAAGTTGACCTCCTTACAATTCACCATCCGCCGTAACAATCTTATCGGGATTTGACATAGCATAAAACTCCTCCTCCTGACATCTCGATGAGTCTTCAATCTAAGTTACTTTGTCGGTACAACTCATACCGATATCCCCGCAAGTGCTTTTATCTTCATCGGGGGTCGGAATAGCCTTTTTCTATTCCTCCCGAAGTCTCGATGTTACTCTAATGCACTCTTATTCTTTATACCTCAAAGTCTTCTTTATCAGTATAGGTAATACTGATGGTTTTGCCTTCCAATTCTCCATGTCATCGGGGATAGGCCTAACTGTTTCTACACAATCTTGATACGGTCTTTTTCTCCGATGGACCCGCCTTCGGATTTATCGGTAAATGTCATGTCGATAATCCTTCTTTTGCTTGCCAATGTTGTTTCATCGTATCAGAGCCCATGTTGCAAACACTGGGATCTCTGGTGTCACGTGTGCCCTCTGTTGGTGTGAGGTGTATCGACCTTATGTGCATGCTTGTCCTCCTTTTTGTATATGAGTGATTGAGCAGACCTTAACTTGTGCGTAACGTGTGTGTTCACACCTTGTTCTCACCTTCTTGATGTTGGTGTTTTGAGTGATTATATGTGCTTGGTGTGCTTATTGATGTCTTGGTCTATGATTACTCATACTCTGAAAGAAAGTCATATGAACCTTCCCTTATTGAGTGTTGTACTCTTTAGACTAATCCATTTGGGTTGGTCAGTGCTTGTCTTGAATCTGAAAGTGCGAAATGTGCTTGTTTAAGATTATGATCTAGCTTAGTGTTGTCCACCTGAAGGACTAGTATGGTAAATATTGAATGCTTATCTTGTAGCAAATTGAATGATTATCACCCTTCCTCCTTTCTCTCTCTGGAAATTAAATGTGTGTGATGTGTGTAATGATCTCTTATATGAGGTTTCTTTTTGCAAGAGAAAGGTTGTGACTTCTTGAACCCTTGTGTGAACCCTATGACGTGTCTGTGTGTTTAGATAATAAAAGGGCTACAGGTTTAAAAGATCATTTGATTATTGGGAAAAAATTGTATGTGTACGTTTAAAGAATTCTCCATGTGTATTTTGTAGGAGTAACATAATTAAATTCTATCTTAAGTGAGGTGCATTAATATGCGAATAGTTGAATTATGTGAAACTGCTTGGTTTGTAGAAGAAGTATTAAAGGGAGCATGTTATTGTAGCTTCGAGAGTGTATTAATGTGTTCCACGAAATATTGTTTTATGTGTTTCATTAAACCAGTTTGATTGAGAATTTATTTTAGCAATGCTCCATTGAACTTGCTTTTGGATATGTGTAATTACATTATTATGTTTAGAAAGTGCAAATGAAAAGCTTGTTTGATGTACATGCATTAAGATGTATTATTTAGTTGATAGCTCCTCACCTACCTGCTAATCGTAAATTGATTTTCTATAATAGGTTGCAAATTATGACATGTGTTTGTATTGTATTAAGAATAAGTGAGTGTTCTCAAGAGGTCTGGTATTATCGAAAAGATTGTCTGTCTTGATCTCTGTTTTGTTTGGAAAACTAGAACATTCTGTTGCAACCCTAATAATTGTAAATGCCATGTTAGACTGTCTTGGCATCCTTCTAAATGGTAGCGAAATGAAAACCGTGCAGTTAAAATGATAGGCTTATAGTGAGAAATTTGATATTATAGTGTGATTTTGTTGATCTTGTGTCTTTGTAGGAAATAGTTTGGTTATCAAACTCTCTTTCCCTTCTCTTTGCCTAGATTATAAGATTTTTAGAAATGGTATTAAAGGATGCATTAATTTAAATAGAATGTTTATAAAACATGTGAAATTATATGTTGCTTTTGGGCTTCTTATGGAAGATGGAAGTCTTAAGCTTCAAAAAGAATTTGCATAGCTAGTAATTTAGTTATGAATGCTTAGTGAAATTCGAGAAAGATATAGGAATGATGATATTTCCTTATGTAATTGTAAATTGTTAATAATTTCAGTACCTATTTCTAGAATAAGCTTGATTCAGTTATTCATGTGGGGAGCATAATTAAAATCTTCCTTGAATAGATGTTAGCGTACTAAAAAGTACTCCCTGTAAATGTGACTAAACTAGTACTAGTGTATTCGTGTGTATTGTAAGAAACCATTACTTATTATATGTGCCCATGGATTGGTGAAGTAATCAACCATGGAGGATATGTTTCTTATGAGTATGGGAAACCATACTATTTATGTGATGTTGCTTATTTGTTTCCCTATTGAGTACCAAACCTCGGGTTGTGGGTAACTCAGTATGTTAAGGGGTAGTATTCAAAGTAATCGTTCCTTGAATAGTATGGATTGACGTACGAGTAATGTCGGCGTGAAGCGACTTTAGCTTCTCTACTTCGAGGAATGATATAGATGTACTATTAAACTGTATCAAAGGTGTACTCAATACTTTCCCTTTTTGATGAATCTATTTATAGGTTTATGTGTGTCAGCCTATTCCTTCCTTTATTTGAGCATATTGATGGTGATTCTTGTGTATAGTGATGGTGTAATTTGGAGGATCCTTTGCCTTGTCTTCATGAAAGGTAGGTTTATCCACATGAGCTACCAGTTAGTACGTGTTGGTGGGCATGTGGGTGGACCTTAGTCATGTATACCTCTGACTTACGACGAGTATCCTTCTAGATACGTCGCTATGTGGGATGTGACCTGCGCGTGCTTCTTCCGTGAGGTACACTACCATGCGGGATACGTCCATTGCGTGTTTTCTTCGCTTGGGGTATTGCCATGTCGCATGACGACGTGATGTAGAGTGATGTCGAGGTTCACACCGCCATGCCATGTGGGTAGTGTGACTATGTTGCACCACATGATGAGCTACTGCAATAGCTAGTCAGTTGTTCCTTCCTTCCTCATTGGTGACTAGACGCTAGTCACATAGTGATGTTATGTGCAGTTGTGATATTCTTTGTATTTCTTTGGGGACCCGCAATTTATTTTACTTTGACTTTGAAGGTTTAGCCATGATCTTGTGATCTTTTGCACTCTTGATTTGGTGTTGCAATTCCGGATTATTTTCTTGCCTTACTATTGGAATTGATGATTTATTACCTTTATTCATCTGTATTTTGGTGGCTAAACTGGTTTATCCTTATTATTTTCGTATGCTGGTCTTGTGTTGAAATGTGAAATTCCTCTCCAAGGACGTATGATACGGTCTTGGTAGAGTGTGTACGAGGAAGTGGAAATAAGGAACCTTGAGGATGGGGGTATGTGAGGTTGTGATGCAGCTAGGATCCACTACCTACCTATGTGTGGTGACTATCTCTTGGAGGCTAACCACCTTGCTCAACAAGGGATATTCACAAAGGTCTTGTATGGAAGGTAGCATCGCTATGGTATGCCTAGCACCATCGAGCCTTGAGTGAGATATTGGATATTTATGATCATATTGTTGTTTTGAGATCAGGCATAGAGATGTTGATCGTACAAGTTATCTTTGACCAAGCATTAGACATGCTCACATGTGGCCTTTGAGTTGTGCATTCCAGTTATGTGGATGGTTATTATGTGTATCATGGAGTAAATTGTGTTAACTTGTCACTATGTTATGGGACATAGTCATTGGAAAGGTTTTTATATTCCTAGCAAGCGTAAACAATTGAGTTATTTTCATTGCTCTTATTTAGTGAAAGTTAACTTGGTTGTAGAAATTGATATTTGAAGCTAGTTCTTTGTGATAATATTTTATGAAAAAGATGGATTGGTAAAAGGAAATTGATCATGATGATATGTTTTCTTGTCATGTTTGGTGGATGAATATGATAATTGTTGCTTACCTCTTTTAATGCTTTCACTTGGTGTAATGAAAGAGAGAAAATTCTTGTTCCTCTACTATAATTATTGATGATTCCTAGAATATTTTAAGAAATGTATGGATTTAGATGTATCTTGCCAATGGGTAATGGCATTCGTAAAGGATTTAACAATAATGTTTCATTTATTTATGGAAAGATTCCTATGTGCAATTTAATATTTGTTGAATGAGTTTCAGGGCTTACGACTTCTAGGAGTAAGTTGGAACCTAGGGGGGAAGAATGTAGTACCCCTGCCCTAATCAATTTCTAATCTTGGTTTAATCTTGGTTAGTTTATCATAATATAATGATTATAGTCATATGTGCTGATTTAGTGCATATCTGTTAATGTGGTTTTCGCACCAGTTGTATGCAAGTTGTTTTTTTTAATTTTTTTTTTTTCATAAAAAAAAATATATATATATATATATATAATATTTTAATATATTAAATAAATGTTAAGTTTTTAATAAAGTTTTAATTATGATTAAATTTGTCATTAATTAATATTTATGAATATTTTGTTATTAATTAATTGTATAGTGTTGATTATACATTGATTAATATTCAAATCTCATTTTATTATTAATGTAGATTTTTCTAATTAAATACTTGATTCAGTAATTTCGTCATTAATTATTAATCTGTTATATTTAATTAATTGCGGATTAATAAATATATTCATTAATTAATAGTTAATTTTAGTAATTTTCTTTATATGCTCAAGGAAACAATCTGTTAATCTGGGAATGGATTTTCTTTATTTGGCTTCCCTAGATAGGTATATTTCCTTGATCTGTATAGTGTAAATTGGTTCTGGAAAAGACAAATTTGTAGGATTTATTTTGAACCAATATGTCAATGATGTTTTAATTGAAGATTAAATATCATATTTAGTTAGTTAAATGGTTGTTTAATTATATTCATGTGAAATTGGATTAATAACTCTTAGTGGCATATTTATGTATGTTCGATGCAAATGAACATCAGTGAGTTAGAAAACCAAGAACAACCTATACTTAGATGAGGTAGATAACTGCAATCTCATATAGATCATGTAGAAAACGTGATCGACTTTTAACGTTTAGATCAATTCAGAAAAGATTATATCTGTTGGATATTGCCTATGCGAGTTTAATTTTTGTATTCGCTTTTGCTTAAGTAATGACAAGTTTTGATTTGTTCGATTGGACCTTGTTGTATGGATTGATTTGGGTACCTGTTCTAGTTCTCGGTTTCGAGTTTGACTATTGTTTTGTGGTAGTGTCGTAATTGGTAATATCCTTTGTGTGGGTGTCAAATGATGATTCATGGTTGACCATAGTTGGTCAGGTCTCTGGTTAGAGTACCGTTAGTAAGTGTACCTCTTTTGAGTCGTGTTTCACCAGATGGTTGTTCCCTCCTTTTGAACTTTGTTTGCTTGACCATGTGTATGCCTTGGTTTTGAGTTCGTTTGAGTATAGTCTAGTGTCGTATGGGGAAGTGGCTTTCAATTGGGCGTCGCGCCCAAAGTGGCTGCTGGGTAACTCATCGAAAGTGAGTCTAATAAGTGATAACCTAACAGTAGATTAGAATGTTAATCTCTAAGTAAGATAATTGTGCCTCACACATGGGACGAGTGCTAACACAGACTCGACATGCTATGAGAAGGCCTGAAATGGCAAACCATCATCCTTGTCTTCATGAAAGGATGTGTGGGTCCACATGAGGCTTGGATGGGCCGGAGGCTCGGATTAGGTTGCCAGGGTAACCCAGTGTATGGGGCCAGAACCTATGAAGACTTGCCATGGTAACCATACCAGGTTGTGTGATGACACTTGTCCCTACGTTCGCTAGTGTGTTGTCGTTTTGTCCTGTTAGGAGCATGTTTGTGGGTCGTCCTATTGTCTATGCCTTTGTGAGTACCTGGTTTCATGTTAGACCTTGGGTGGTGATGACTCAGTTTTATGGGTGCTCTAATGGACCTTTTTATTAGCTTTGATTTTGTTCAGCTGGATCCTTTCCTTTTCAGGGATCGTTTATGTATTTATTGACCGATGCGGTCGCTTGTATATTGTTTATGTTTCGCCTTGATGGCAGGATTGTAAATGGTGTAACCTCATGTATTCTTAACTTTATTAATTATCAGAGGGATCTTGCAGTTGAGCAGACTCGGAGATGTAGCCCTTTAGGGGTGAACTCCGAGATCATTATGGTGTTATGTGATGTTATTCTCTTATGTTTCCCTTATTCAACTTTATCATGTATGAATAGCTTATGTTAGAATGTATAAGTGGATAAGATGGAATTAACTTTAAATGCTTATTTGCAATCCTTTCTTGAATGCAGTAAATTGGAATATGAAAGAATGTAGCTTGGGATAATGGATTATATTCAATCATTATTAAGAAAATTAAGTGTGTATGGAAGACCTCATATGTTTATGATGAAATTCTAGTGTGTTAGAATATTAGATGCATGGCTTATATTTTAATGAAAAGCTTGAATGAGGATTATGAATAAATCTTAATGGATGAACATTGTCTTGTGATTTATATTTCCATCTTTTGAAAGTAATTATCCTTGTGTAAGAATTATCTCGTTATAAGATAATCAGCTTATTGGATTTATTAGTGTGTTAAGTGAAATGTGTAATTAAGTAATCACGTTGGGAAACTCTGTAGGTGTTAGTTGATGTCTTCTGCTATGTAATCTGAACTTTGGTATCTTGTTGTATCTTAATGATGTGTTTAACTTTTAAAAAAAAAAATTTATTGCACTCCAATTGTGTGTTTTAGCTTTATCCCTTTGGGGTTTCCTGGCGGGGCATTACACA
The DNA here is from genome assembly GCF_030272615.1 of Cryptomeria japonica. Taxonomy (NCBI): domain Eukaryota; kingdom Viridiplantae; phylum Streptophyta; class Pinopsida; order Cupressales; family Cupressaceae; genus Cryptomeria; species Cryptomeria japonica. Next base: position 383,113,963 of record NC_081407.1, read on the forward strand.
TCAGGACTCCTTATGCCGATAATTGAAATTTTGTAGTTTTGAAAAATGAGCCATCCACCATGAATAATAGTGATCCCAGCTATCCCACAGGGTCTGATACATATTGAAAAACAATCTTAGATTATACCATAATGACTTCTCCACTGATAAATGCTCCCATATTGGATTTCTTGTGCAATATATACTTAGTGCATGCCCTTAGTGTGCCCAAGTGTTACCTGGACACTCCTGAAACAGTGGATCCTTAGAGAACTTTGCTCGTGCTAATAAGGTTCATGTACATGCAAACCAGTAGTAAATGCTCCATAATAGCACATAAAAAAGTTTAAAAATATGTGCTAACAATATCCATGTATACACATATAATATATATTTATCTATAATGTACGATTTCTTCTAGGTTTGAGTTTTTAAATATATATTACATTTTATAAAACTATATACATCTATTATTTGTAGGATTTTGTATCTATTTTTCAAGCCCATTTAGAGGAAAGAATCATGAAATAAATTATGCTTTATTTTGAGTATCATACTTTTTGGGTTGATATTTTTCATATTTGTTACTTTATAGATGTGAAAGAATGGGAAGATATAAATGAGGCTATTCTAAATGATAACAACATTTCAAAGCAAAAAAATCATTGTCTAGTGCACTCAAGAGAAAGAATTGATATATAATGGATCATAGTCTATGTTTCTAAGGCTTCTAGTGTAAACTCAACAAACCAAACACAATTGTGCTTAATTTGTCTTAAGTTGTGAAAGTTATCACAAATATTCAAATCAAAATATTATGTGTGCATTCATAGGGAGAAATAACATAAAAAAAGTTATGGTTGTGACAATTACAAGACAAGAAAATGGTATAGGCAAAAAAAAATCAAAACAAATTGTTAATAAGGAACAAAGAAAGCATCTAAAAATTGGGAGGGACGTGAGGAGGTAGAATGTAGAATATGAAAATTACAACCTACTTAGGGATAAGAATGTTCAATAGGAGTTGAAAATCTTTAAAAAAATATATTTTTTTAAAAGACAATTGATCAAATATAGAGGGAGATATTGAGAAAGATGTTTAAGTTCGTCAACCAATCCTCCAACTCTTCAACATCTAGTTCTAATGGACATGTGAAACAAAAAATTAGCCTTACATATGCATCTCTAAGAAACTCTAGGTTGAGTGTGTTCCTCCCTCCACAAATGGGGTATAGTTATATGCACACAAAAATAGGCTTTGCTTGCCCAAATATATGTAATCCTATGAAGTATAGAAGCACCCACATGTGTACCTTCAAGAACAAATAATAACCTCACTAGTTAATCCACCATAACTATTAGGGAGGAAGAACTTATTTCCTGTCTAAGGTATTTGATTGCCTTTGTTTTTTAGTTACATATGTTATGTGAAAATTTAAAAAGTCCTCACTATTTTATATAGAAAAACAACAAAGTTATTTGATTGTCTTAATTTGTCGATTACATATGTTGTGTAAGGATGTTAAAAAGCTCTATAATTATTTTGTATAGAGGTGGATGTAGACATTGAAGAATATAACCCGCTATAATGAATAGTCCTATAAAGATTTAAAAACAATTGTAGATATCTTGTCATGAAAAGGAATCATAATATTATAACTAAATTTGATTTATAATGATATAAATTTGTTCATTTTCAATTTGCATGTATACATATTATGAAAGTTATCCATATTGAAGCCATGAAAGGAAAATACAATTTATCAAGAGGAAAATTGATTTGCAAAGAAATTTAAGTTATCTATCCATTTGACTGTTCTAGTATTATCAACATGTTGAGTGTTCTAGTATTATCAACATTAATTATCTATAATGCCTTCTTAACATAAAAAGCAAGGAACTAAACAAAGCCATAATCGTTTATTCACATCAATAATCAAGTGACTCATAAATGAAGTCATGGAAGATTTTATTCATGGCAAGTGCATTATGAATGTATCCCAATCCAAATAATTCGCTCAAGTCATAATCTTGCATATATAAAATTTGGTTCTCAAAGGCAGTAATAAACATGAAGCAAAAACACTTAATATTCTTACTATGTTAACAAACACAACTTGATTCCTTAAAAAAAACATAAAACACTTATATATATATTTTAAAGATGTATACAAAAACCCAACATGAGAAGACAAGATGACAAGCAAAGGGCATGCATGTAAATCCCTTGTGTTATTGGTGATAATGGCACTATAATTTGTCATTCTTGGCCTCTCCTTGAAATACTCTAGCCTACAAGTGGAAACAACTACTCATACTCTCCACCCAACAACAATCACAACAGAGTGAGAAAATGATTAAGTTTAGGTTATTTAATAAAATTATCATTTACATATGTCACCTACATAATGAGCTATTCTATATAAAAAAAATTAACTTGACCCTAAAACTATAACTTCACACTCTTAACATGTTAAAAATTATATATTTCAATTGTCCATTGGGGTCTTAAAAATTCCACAACCATTTGAAGTTCTTAACATCATATAATAGGAAACTAGGTTCCCAACCCTATTACATTGCAAGCTTGTAGGTTAAGAGGAGCAAAAACAAAAACAAAAACTAACAAAAGGTTAGAGACAGTCAACACAAGAACAATGATTTAACAAGTGGACCCAATAGTTAAGCATGTTCCAATAGTTATTATAGCATTTGTTGATTTAATACCCAATATTTTTAATATTAAAACACTAGTAATTGTGACTTTTAAGCTATTAGTGTTGATCATGAGTATTAATAATTGAATGAAATGTATTCCTTGGATCTAAAAAGAAACAAACCATGTGATACCCCATCAGTGCACCAATAAAACATGACTTATTGCAAATTTATCAACTTAACTTTTTTGGGGCCATCTTGGACACCTCGACAAAAAACATGCTAACATGACATCATAATTGATGATGTGGACCTGCAATCTTAGTTATAATTAGGGGGATTACCAAGTAAGCTACTATAAAAACTGGGAGTGATTTGAAACCGTCACATAAAATTTTGAAAGGTACAAAGTTAAGATGCTCAAGTATTGAGTTCTCTCCCCTAAAAAGAAAGCACCAATTACAACACATCCTTGGAGGAGACATATTTCCCCAATCATAAAAAAAAAAACTTAATGATTGTTGCTATAACAATAAAAGGAAACCATGCCAATTATAATGAATCTTTGGGGGAGACACTTCCCAAATATTAAAAAAAACAAATATTACTACTATGATAAGATAAAGTAACCATCAAGGTTGACCTCGCGGTATAGTGGTAAAAAGTGTAGTAGAGAACTGATACTCTCAAGACAAGTCGAACCCCTAGAGGAATGGAGGAGGAAGGTAAAGCGAGTAGAAAAGAAGAACAGTTGTCGACATCAGTTGGTGATGAATTGGCAATAATCAAAGATTGGGTGGTGATGGTAGTAGCAACAAGTTGGAGATGGAGACAAAGGGTGGAGATTGATGGTTGTTGTAACAACATTGGAGATGAAGTCAAAGGTATCGCCCTTGGTGGTAGAGATTGTAGAAGTAGGGAAGGAGATGCAAGTAAAATGGAAGATAGAGAAGGACTAGTGGTGGCAGAAGAAGGAAGAGATGTTGGCAAAGGAGGTGACATTAGTGGTAGAGGAGGGATGAGGAGGACGTGATAGAGAAGAAGAGGAGCACATGCGTTAATGTCAGGGATGAGGCCCCCATTTTGTGGCCTCGCCTGGAGCTAGGGCTAGGCTAAAAAATCCTAGCACTTCACAAATAAATAAAAAAGAAAAAGAAACTACCAATTCCTAATCTTAAAGAAGGAAAGACGGTCCCTAAATTTTATTTTTGAAGTTTCACTTCCCCCATCTTTGAGAGAGACATATTTCCCAATCTTCAAAAAAGAAAGTTCATCCCTAAGACAAACAAAAAAAGAAACCCAATCGATATTGGCATGGTGTGATGGTTAAGTTGTGGTATTGTTGTTCTTGTCATCAAGGTTCAAACCTCACTGGGGTGTTATTGTTGAGTGGTTAAATGGAGACAAGGTCCCCCATTTATGATCTCATTGGATCATAGCTCCACATCAAAAGCGTCAGGGGAAGAGCACCAGTAGCCATTATAGTTCCAATGAGTGTTCATTTCTTGTGCACCCAATCTCCCAAATTACTAACTTTAAAGGAACCAAAAAAGTGATAACTAAAAGACCATTAATAAATTTCACATGTACCTATAGCTGCTCACTTTTTAGCTTTTTTGGACCATAATTGACCCATTTGTGCATGACTACTCAGGCATTTGTACATGACTACTAGGTCATTTGTGCATAAGTATTGACAATTTTAAGCGTACAGTCATTGGAGCATCTTTGAGTAGGTATCAGGTGACACTTTGAAACGTATACTTTTTTACCCTTGTGCGCATAACAACCCTACAATGTTTGTCACCATTACCCAAAAGTCAAAACAATAGCTATAAACAATTAAATCACGTGTAAAAACAACTTTAAAAAGCATTTAAATCCCATGTATTGTTTAGTGCATGTGGGTGTACAAAACGACTCTTTTGCTACCCTTTGAAAAAACGAAAAAGAAATCACAAATTACAAAATACCTACCTTTGGAAGAGACACATTTCCTAATTCTTAAAAAGGAAAGATCTTTCCTAGGCCTTTTTTGAAGTTTCACTTCCCCCAACGCATTATCCATTTTGCATAAATTCAAAAGATTGATGTTATGATCCTCATATGCTCCTCTTGGCTCTCTGCACCACTACCCAAAAGCCATGAACAACAAACAACAAGTCTCCAAGTAACATAGGCTTTCCCAAGCCCTCCAATTACTAACTTTAAAGAAACCAAAAAAATGATAACTAGGTAAAAGCCCATAAATAAATTTCATATGTACCAATAGCCGCTCACTTTTTAGCTTTTTTGGACCATAATTGACCCATTCGTGCATGACTATTGGGTCATTTGTTCATAAGTTTTACCAATTTTAAGTGTATGGTTATTAGGGCATCATTGAGTAGGCATCGCGTGACATTTTGAAATGTGTACTTTTTAATCTTTGTGTGCACAACGAACGCCGCAATGTGTGTCATTACTACCCAGAAGCCAAAACAATAGCTATACGCAATTAAATCACATATAAAAACAACTGAAAAAAGCGTTGAAATACAATGTACTGTTTAGGATCTGTAAGTGTGTGAAGTTGGCTATAACTACTAGTGATACGCTTCCCTTACCCCTTTGAAAAACCAATCCAAAAAAAACCACAAATTATAAGATCTTCCAACTCTTAAAAAGGAAAGAACCTAGGTCCTTTTGAAGTTTCACTTCCCCCAACGCATACCCATTTTGCAGAAATTCAAAATATGAAAGTCATGATCCTCATATGCTCCTCCTTGCTCTCTGTACCACTACCTAAAAGCCATGAACATCAAACAAGTAGTCTCCAATTAACATAGGCTTTCCCATCTGCCACGCAATCCACGGTCCTATGTTAAGACAGTGACAGACACGTTACCACCTACTGCATCCAAGATACGTGAAACTTTTTCAATTCATGGTGATGGATGGATTATTATCTAAGCATAAGTTATAAGCCTCAAGGCTCTTCTTCCCTTCCCACACAGTGACCACCATGAACAGAGCTTGAATTTCTTCCTTTAAAACCTGTGATGGAAATGTGGGCGTACATTGATTTGATGTGTATGTTTGAGGCACTGAAAGATATCCTTCTCCTGCCTTAACGTGCAAGTCTCATCTTCATCTGCACCAGATTTGAGTCCTCCAAGAACTTTAACTTTGTTTTATCCTCACTTTGAAAAGATTTGCCAGCCACCTCCCTCAAAAATCTACGTCATTTCAGGGCAGATGGGATTCCCCCACCTGGCTGTCACTTCACTCAGTACGATTCAACCTCTTCTAAAGATTTTCACCTTTTCAACTAAGCTGGATTGTCTGTAGGAGGGCAAGTTTTTCAAGATTAAGTAAAAGTTCAGCATGATGGGCTTTAACTTTTGGGTATTAATAATTGTGATGATTGTATGTTCAATGAATGCCATTAGTACTTGATCTACACAACAGTCTCCTCCTCCCACATCAATCACTCTGCTACAGCAATTGCTTTTGAAATTGTAAGTATGAATCATAGCTTGTGTTTTGTTGAATTCAAATGTAAATATTTGATGAATCATAGCTTGTGTTTTGTTGAATTCAAATGTAAATATTTGATGAATCATAGCTTGTGTTTTGTTGAATTCAAATGTAAATATTTGATTAATCATTTGTACAGGTGTAGAAAATAGTTATGATGTTTTTTTTGGATGGTTGTCACAAGTGTTATTTGAACCTTTCAGAGTGATTGAAAAGAAAAGGGTATATATTAAAAGTTTGGTACAATTTGAGTAAACATTTAATTTAGAGTTGTGAATGCTCATACTTATTATAAAGGATTCTAATCTTCACATTGTTTGTTTAGCATGATATTTTTAGTGTCACGTGTCTACCATTTCACCTTTAAGGTAATGTGATAAAATTTGAAATTTTGAAAATTTACATAAGCAAAATTATCTAGTGGTTTAGCAATTCACGGTATAATGTGATGGTTATGTGATGCTATTGTTTTATAATCACCATAGTTCCAATTTCCTTTAGATCATTGTGATTGTTGATATTGTGATCTTGGGCATTGTGCCCTCGCTGATCCATTGTACTTATGAGTTTGAACCTTATGTTGAAGTTATTAGCGTGCAAGTCGGTGATTTTGTGTTCCAACACTCTTGCTAGGCTAGTTTGTAGGCTTTATGCTCCTATTGGATTATTAGGCTTGCAAGTTTTGACTATTTGTGGAGATGTACAAAAGAGTCATGATGGTTTTTGCCTAGTTGTCACAAGTGTTGTTTGAAATTTTGAGAGCGTGATTGAAAATAAAAGGGTATTTTCCTTTTTACTTTTTTAATAGTTAATACAATTCAAATAAAATTTAATTGAGTTGAGAATAATAAATGTGGTAAAATTAGGGAAATAAGAGATTTATATAAACACAATTATCTAGTGATTTAACAATTCATAGTATAATGTGGCATTACTTTATAATCATCAAAGTTCAAATTTTGTTCGGTCATTATGATTGTTAGTATTGTGATCGTGGGCATTGTGCCCTCACTAATCCATTCTACTTACGAGTTTGAACCTTCATGCTAAAGTTATTAGTGTGCATGTTGGTGATTTTGTGATCCAAACTCCTATTAGGCTAGTGACCTTTCAGGCTTTGTGACCCTATTGGATTATTAAGCTCACAAGTTTGGACTTTCATGTTAATGTACTCCATTCATTCTAATCCAATGAAGTCCATTGTTTGTGGCCTCAAACATAAACTAAAAGTCAATGAAAATGGTGACATGAAGTTGCAAATATGTGGCATGATGCCATGAGAAAGCATAAAGTTGTGAATATGCTATTGTTAGTAATCTTGTCATTAATGTCAAAATGATATGTCTTTGAGACGTAGAGTTGATGTGCACCTTCGGTTTGTCATTGATGTCACAAGGATATGTCTTTAAGATGCAAAGTTGATGTGCACCTTCAGGCAGAATTGATAGTTTGTGTGCAGAGGGAAACAAACTACGCAGGAAATGGTCTTGACTATTTATCCCACGTTGTTGATGTTGCAAGGCCATCGACTTTTTATATAGCCTGATGCAAAGTTGGTAAGTGAGCAATGGCTCACATGTTTTTTTGGAGTTTGCGGGTGTCAAGGTGACATTAAATGTTTGGGTGAAGGTTCACAATTGTTAAGACAAACTGCAAGTGAAGACTGTGATGTTGCGATGGACCGTTAGGTATTGATCATGAAGTGTTTGGCTGCATGATCGCAACAATCTGGGTTAACCATCACTATGACCTACAACCTTGCAATCTAATTGTGAAAGGCCATAGAAGCTACTACGCCACAATCTCATGGCTTAGAGATAATAGTGAAAAGTTAGCCTACGAAGTAGCGAGATATTGTCATGTGTCACTTAAATTGCACTATCGCATGGAGAGTTGATGTCATCAAGAAAGGCTTGCGATGAAGCAACCCACTACCACGTGTTGTGTCAGGGCCCACTGAGCTAGAAGAAATGAACAAAGCATAGCTTCGCAAGGTTTGATGATGCAAGAAGAAGTCAGGTCATGATGTTCTGACCCAATGCCATGTGTTCCCAATAGTGAAGGTAAAGTGGAACATGACTCTTTGATGTCACATACAAATGAAGACTTAGGGAATTTGAGCAAACTATAAAATGATGTGGCACGTGGAACCGCCATGGTGGCAACAACGACCAAATCTTTTTGGTCAAAGAAAGCAGATCAACAGTCCATATTTAAAGGATCTAGGAAAGCTTGTTTTGGTGCAATAACATAGCATTCTCGAAACTTGCACAAGTCAAATTACACAACTATCTATTGAATGCAATTGGAAAATTATAAAAAGGGATGAATTCTCTATGTTGTGATGATAAGAACAAAATGCAAACTGACTGAATGAGAGATCCTAGTACAACATAGAAAAATGTACAGATCATGTTGCATGATTATGATGCAAATTGTTGTTTGTATGATCTGTGATGTGGTATTGACCGACTTTTTGGAGGTTAATACAAAGTATACAAATAGAATGAAAATTGATACAGGAAGAGTTGTTGCAATGAGAAGAAAGATTGAGGAGTTGTAGAGAAGCAGAACAAAGTGAGAGCTGATGTTGTTTTATCAATCTAAGTAGCAGAGAAGGAGAGTTACAGAGTTGAAAGGGTGTGAACCAAATTTCTAAAGAGAGAGCAAAACTACAAAGGTTCATTTGATTCATTTTCTTAGAATTAATTTTATTACATCAAGATTGTAGTCTTGTATGTTGTAAAGGGATTGGTGTCTCAAATTTCGAGTAAGTTATTGTAGGGGTTGGCTCTCCTTTGGATTGGTGTCCATAAAGTGTATGAGATTGGTGCCTTTTGAAGGTCGACACCTTCAAATTAATTATAACAGTTGATACAATTGTGAGGCTAGATTTCGACAATAGCTCTTGTTGAATATCTTAGATAACTGAGACAAGGGTGAATTAGTTGTACCAATTAAAATATTTACTTATTCCATAGAAATAGATCGAGTAAACAAACATCTAATTACTTAACCATAAACACATATAAGCATGAAAGAGCACACACATGAAACATACACATGAACACCTGATTTTACGTGGAAAACCCAAGGAGGGAAAAAACATAGAAAATGCTAATTCTTGATTATGAAACACCTAGTAGGGTGATATCGATTAAGGTGAATTTTATAAATGGTGGCTCACTGCTATAATTCTCATTGCAGGTGGGCTTACTACTTGGCTACAACTAGCAGAAAAAGAAGGGCTCACTATCCAGAAGAAGAAGAAAGAATCCACCACTGAAGCACAACTACCACAATGTTGCAATGCTAGAAGAAACCTTTGGCTCAATGCCTCTAGTACCAAAAAACAACAACACACAACAACACCACTCAACCAAAACTTCACATAACCTTGCACACATTCACAAAAAATAGATCTTCCTTTTCAATCCATTTGCTTCTATATATTCCTCATTATGATAATCTTTATTTATACTAATTTCTTGAATTAAGAATCTCCCAATTCATCCAAAAACAATTCACTAGAACACATTTTGAAATAGGTCTACACTAAGCATTCCCATGGTGGAAAGGAATGAGAAGTGTACCACAACACAATGCACTACATCGATCAAAATAACACATTATCCATACGCCACAAATACCAAAGAAAAAATAGAAACATTCAAGGTCAACCAGACCTAGAATTAACATATCAGCAACCACGAATCCAAAGCCCATCATCACATTCCAAATCAGAATATCAAAGATAGATATGAATAGCATAAATATAAAATATCACAATCGGAATCAAAAATGCGGAGCACTGCAAACACTGCCAAATATCACCATCATTGAACACACTTCTAGAGCACGACTTCTAGAGCATGGTAAAATCATAAGAATGACATCCCAAAGAAACTTCCAACAACATACTTGCAATTACAACATATCAGAAATGCGAAGCACAAACCAATCAGTGAAACATAGAATCAATATGTTGAAATCAATGACAACCATATTAACACACCATCAACTTCACATTTCCAACAATCTCCCCCTTTGTCATTGATGGCAACATTCATCAATGACAAATATGAACTCAGAATCATAACTCATCTCTCCCACAAACATCTCTATTCTCTCCAATCAAATTCTCTAATCTCTCCCCCTTTGACATCAGAGACAAGGGTGAACAAGAACTCAACACATGTAACCATCATTAGATTCCACATAGCCCCCCCTAAGAGGAATCCCCAATCATTAGTCTAGACTAAAATATCTAAAATGTCTCTTTACTTCAATAACATGTGACTCTTTTGGATCTTGCTAAAATCTAGCTAAAGCAAACAACATACATGATATCTGGTCTGGTAACAGTTAGGTTTAACAGTCCTCCAATCATTGATTTGTACTTGCTTGAATAGATCTTAGGAGATTTATCATCATTAGTCAACTTGCATCTGGTTGTCATAAGTGTACATATCGGTTTAGAATTCTCCAATCTAAAAATTTTCAACAACTCTCTAACATAATTTGACTGAGAAATAAAAAAGCCTTTATTATTTTGATTTACTTGCAATCCAAGAATTTTTTTTTAACTCACCAATCATAGACATTTCAAATTCCTTTTGCATTTCATTAGCAAACTTCTTTCACATGCCATCATTTCCTCCAAATATTATGTCATCCATATATACAACAATGATTAGGATCTTACTTGATTCAACTTTAAAGCAAAGATTGTTGTCAACGGGCCCTTTTTTAAATCCTTGGTTCGATAGGTATTTGTCCAACCTTCCATACCAAGCTCTGGGTGCTCGCTTCAACCCATACATGGCCTTCTTCAATTTGTAGAAAATATATGGATCATCTAACAACATAAATCCTTCTGGTTGTTCAATGTAGACTTCTTCTTTTAGTTCCCCATTCATAAATGCCGACTTCACATCCATCTGATAAACTTTGAAATATTTACATGTTGCAAAAGATAAAAACATCCTATTAAATTCCATTTGGCAACATGAGCATAAGTCTTCAAAATCAATACCTTCAACTTGTGTGTAACCTTTGCCTACCAATCTAGCCTCGTTTCTTACAAAATGTCCATCTTAATTCAACTTATTCTAGAACACCTACTTTGTTCCAATAACATTCTTATCTGTCGATCTAGGGACAAGTTCCCAAGTCTGATTCTTCTCAATCTGATCTAACTCTTGCTTCATAGCCTTCATCCAATTTTGATCATTATATGCTTCTTAAACTATCTTAAGTTCAACTTTAGAAAGTAAACACAATAGAACTTGTTCTTCAAAAACTTTGATTATTGTAATAACACCTATGTTCTTATCTCCCATAATTTTATTTTCAGAGTGATTCTTTTGAACATACCTCGGGATTTTAGATACAGTTGCCAGAGCAACCTAAGTTTCTTTTTTCTTATCTTCTTCTCTACTCTTCTCCTCTTCTTCTTTGCCTACAAATTCATTACATTTATATCCTACTTGTATAGTAGAGTCTTTAGAAATGTTTTCATCAATCTTCACATTTGCACTTTCAACAATTTTATTCAATCTCTTGTTATAACATCGGGAAGCCTTTCTCTTTGTAGAATATCCTAGGAATATACCTTCATTTGCTCCACTATCAAACATTCCATGATTTCCTTCATGTCTCTAGATACAACATTTACTTCCAAATACTTTGAAATACCTCATTGATGAAATCTTTCCATTCCATAGCTCATATGATGTCTTCCCATATTTCTTCCAAAATAGAACCCAATTGAGAGTGTATATTATGGTATGTATTACTTCTCTCCAATACACTTCCGGTAGGTTTGCTTCTTTGATCATAGTTCTTATTTCTTCTTGAATAGTCTTATTCGTTCTTTCCACTACACCATTCCGCTAAGGTGTCTTAGGGGCAAACAAATGTCTTCTAATCCCATATTTCTCACAAAAAGTGTCAAATTCATAAAAAGAAAACTCTCTCCTCAAATCTTAAGCTTTTGATTCTTCTATCAACTTCATTTTCAACTCTATCTTTGAATATCTTAAACTTTTTTAATGCCTTTGAACTTTCTCTTAAAAATGCAACCCAATTCATTTTAGAATGATCAACAATTAAGAGCATAAAATACCTCTCACCTTGTAAACTCCTTGTTTTGGATAGATCACATAAGTCTCTGTGTACCAAGTTTAATAGTCCAATAGAATATTGCTCATTTCCTCTCAATGTTCCCTTTGTCTATTTTCCCACTTGACATTCTTTGCAAACACTGTTATCCAGTATAATCAATCTTGGCAAATCTCTCATATCTCTTATCAAACTAACCTTAACTAAATTGTCAAACTTGATGTGACACATCCTCTAGTCTCATAGCCAAGTTTCACTAGTCTGAGATAATAATAAATGTCCTATAATGCCCTCCAATTGATACATTTTTCCATTTGTCCTTTTTCCTACGACAATAAAGTTTCAGATCTCTTCTAGATTTCACAACCACCATCATGAAAAAAAACATTGTAACCATTTTTGCACATATGTCCAACACTCAAGAGATTATGATGCAATCCTTTCACATAGTTTACATTGTCAATGTTATGTTTTTCATCAAAAGTAATAGAACTTATTTCAATATTCTGTGCAATCTGATCATCTCTGATTCTAACATAACCACCATCATAATTTTCAAGTTTTACAAACTTACTTTTGTCACTGGTCATATGATTTGAACATCCATTACCAATCAACCATTCATTTATATCTCTTATAACATGAAAATTTGATGCAATAGTTTCAATAACCTTATATATCTCCTTATTATTGCTAGGTCTAGATTCATCTTTTTCTACCAAGAACAAACAATCAAAATCTTCATAATCTGACTTGTCATCTAAAATACCAACATCACATTTAACATATTAGTATTTCTTATTGAACTTTCCATTTTTATATTTAAACTTTTGGTTTGTTCCTCTCCGGACATCTAGATGCATAATGACCAATTTTTCCACACTTAAAACATTTAAGAGGTAACATACCTTTATACTTGTCAGTTCCTCACTTTAGCTTTCTTACAAAGTTTGCTTCCATTTCATCTAGGCTCTCATCATCTGTATCTTCATCTGAAGATTTTGTAGCTTTAGATGTTGTCTCAGTTCTTTCTTTGTCTTTACCAAACTTCCTCATCTCGAATGTAGTCAAGGTGTCATACAACTACTCTCTAGTGAACATGGATAGATCATAAGTTTCTTCAATAGTTGAAATATTGTCATTATACCATTCAAGTAAGGTCCTCATGATCTTATCTATCACATCCTTATCATCCAAGGTACCACCAAGATTTCTGATCTCATTCACTACACGTCAAACTTTTGAAATAACTTGTTATGTCTTCACCTTCTTCCATCCTCAAGTTCTCATATCCGCCTTTAGCTATCTGCATCTTATCTATCTCAACTCTATCATTTCCTTCATAGATGTTTTTCAATCTTTCCCAAACTTCATAAGAAGTATCTAATGCAACAACCTTCACTAATTCAATTTTAGATAGGGAACTAAAGATATCATACCTTGCTCATTCATTCTATTCATAAGCTTCAATCTCATCTAGGGTAGTAGGACCATTTGCCAGCATCACATACTTCATCGCCACAGCTTTCCAAGTCTTGTAACTTAGAGAAATCAAATATCCTCTCATCTTCACTCTCCATAAATTATAGTCAAATCCTTCAAAGGTAGGAATAGTTAATTTATGTGCCATCAGATCTTTTTTGAGTAGTTAGTCTCACTTTTTAGGAACCAAAGCTCTCATACCAATTATTGAATATCCCAAAAAATTGAGAGGGGGGTGAATTAGGTGTACCAATTAAAATCTTTTACTTGTTCCACCGAAATAGATCTGGTAAACAAACTTCTGATTACTTAACCATAAATAGATATAATCATGAAAGAGCACACACATGAAACATACACACGAACACCAAATTTTACATGGAAAACCATTGGAGGGAAAAAAAAACAAGAAGAATGAGTCAATTCTTAATTATGAAACACCTATTAGGGTGACACTAGTTAAGGTAATTTTTAGAAATGATGGCTCACTACCAGAATGCTCACTACCTGGCTACAATTGCCAGAAAAAGAAGGGCTCACTACCTCAAAGAAGGAGAAAGAAAAAGCAAGAATCCACCATTGAGGCACAACTACCACAACACTACAATGTTGAAAGAAACTTTTGGCTCACTGCCTCCATTACCAAACAACAACAACACACAACCACACTTCTCAGCCACAACTTTACATAACCTCACACACATTTAGAGAAAACAGATCTTCCTTTTCAATCCATTTGCTTCTATATATTCTTCATTATGATCATCTTTATTTATATTGGTCTCTTGAACTAAGAATCTCCCAAGTTGGTGAAAAATAATTCACCAGAACACAATTTGATTTAGGTCTACAATAAACAATCCTATGGTGGAAAGGAATGAGAAGTGGATCACACCATAATGCACTACATTGATCAAAACAACACATTATCCACACACCACAAATACTAAAGCAAAAGAAGAAACATTCAAGGTCAAACAAACCCAAAATGAACATATCAACAACCACGACTCTAGAGCACATCATCATGTTCCAAGTCAGAATATCAAAGATAAAGATATGAACAACATACATAAAAAATATCATCATCAAAACTAGATATACGGAGAAACGTGAAGTACTACAAACACTGTCAAATATCACCATCGTTGAACACACTTTCAGAGCACAACTTCCAGAGCACCAAAACCTAAGCATGCCATCCCAAAGCAACTTCCAACAATATACCAAAACCTCATGATAAAATTGTAACATATCAAAAATGTGGATCACAAACTAATCACCAAAACACAAAATCAGTATGTTGATATCAATGACAACCATATTGACATACCATCAACTTCACGTTTGTAACAACTCCAAGCAACGTTTTCTCACCGTTGTTTTTCCCATCTTGGGTTTTCCACGTATATCTAGGTGTTGTGTGTTGTGTTATTGATCTTCACATTCTTTTGCATTATATGGTTAATTACTTATAAGTGATGAAAAGTGTTTTTAGAAGTGTTAAAATATACATTGATTCAACCCCCCTTCTCAGTGTATTTATGTGTTCAACAATTGGTATCAGAGCAAGGTTCCTTGGTACAGGCTTAACCGCTTAAGGTAGATCTTGGTTTTGAACACATGGGTGGTAATGAAAGACCTTCATCTAATAAGGAAGTATTATTCAGTGCAACAAACTACGCTTTTTGGAAGATAATAATGGAATCCTGCATTTCTTCTCTTGGATTTGATATTTGGTAGTCAGTTATGACTAGGTATACACCTCCTACCAATTCTTCATCTATTCAGGATGAGAAGAAGGAATATGAGAACAATACAAAAGAAAATAATGCTATATTGTGTGGACTATCAAACTTAAAATTTGTCAAGCTAATACACTGTAAAACTACAAAGAAGATTTGGGACAAACTTCATAGTTTCTATGAAGGTTTTGACACAGTTAAGCAAGTGAAATTGCAAATTTATAAATCTCAGTTTGAAGGATTGAATATTGAGGAAGAAAAACAAATTGCAAAATATTTGCTCAAAGTGGATGGTGTTGTCAATGCTATCAAAGGACTTGCTGAAGAAGTTAAGGATGTTATGATCATGAAGAAGGTGCTAAGATCTCTTCCCTCCAAGTATGACTCAAAAGTCTTTGCTATTGAAGAAGCTAAGGACCTAGATAAATTTTCTATGAATGAATTGTTTTGATCTCTTTTTGCATATGAAATGAGAATAGGAAAAGGTGATACATCAAAGAGAGAAGGTGCATTTAAGGCTGTTGAGGTGGAAGATGTTAATAAGTTATGATTCCAATTGTTAGAGTGAACCAGAGAAAAACAGAGAGGGGAGGGGGGGGTGAATAAGTTTTCCACAAGTTAAACAATTATTGTGAATTATAGACCTTCTACCAAAGCACAAAGAAAACAACATAGTGAAAGATAAAGAATGAAAGTACAAAACACACAGCACCAATTTTTTTGACGTGGAAAACTTGGTTAAGGAAAAACCACGGTGGGAAACCCTACCCACAGTCAGATAATACTTCTGTAGCAGTATGTGAAATATTACAATGTGGATTGCACTTGCAATCAAGCCAACTGCCTAGAGTGCACTGCTCAACACAAAAGGGAAGTCTCACTGACTTACATAAACATTTGACTACAATCCGAAGGAAATGAACCGTGTAAATAGAATCTCCTAATGCTTGATATAGTTCTAGTCAAGCACAGATGTCTACCTTGCAATACTAAACTCTCCTCAAACCTTCGTTGAATGATATAACCTTGTTCACACATAAACCACTCTCTGATACTGTAGACATAAGCATACCATATAACACCATACAAATTACATGAATATATCACCTATATATAAATCATCAACCTTGATAAACAAGGTCGAATAAACCCTAAACCCATAACTCACAATTACATAAATTACATCACACGATACCACCAAACCAATATTATGATTTACATTACATAGCATGGACCTAATTCAAATTCTCATTCAATTATATCCATTAGAAATTTTGCCAAGACCAAATGTAACACGTTTCACCAACTAGTAGAAACCCTCAGTGTCAATAACACAAAATAACCAACCGGATCCAAATAGGATCACCAAATCATTACGCCAACCAATGCAAAGCCACCAAACAATTAGGAAATGATCAAGAACACCTTCAGCATGTTATGAATCATTTCTAGAAGCCGGACCAAAACCACTTAGCCATTTCATCAAATATCACCAATCAGTATCGCCAACCGGTACCAAGAATCAACTGACAAATTATAACATAAATGATAGCTTTCGGAGCACCAAATCATGAACTAACTGAATATGAAAAGCATATAATCATCCTGAATAACCATCCAAAATCAAATCCAACAATTTGATCATACCGGATCAGAATCTCTGATAACCTCAACTAAACCATGTCAGACTGGAACATGTCAACAACCAACCAGAGCAAGTCAGTAACCAAACAAACCAGTGCTGACATCAATGACAACACATAATCAATTTTTGCATATTGCCAACAGAAGATTCCAAGATTGACCATGAAGAGGCCAACTTTGTAAGGAGCTTAAAAAGAAGATCAACTAAGTACAAAGGAAAATTACCATTTAAATGTTTTGAATGTGGTAAAGTAGGACATTATGCATCCTAATGCAAAAATAAAAAGGAGAATGAAAATCAATCAAAAATTCCTAAGTACAAGAAAGGATCAAAGAAGATAGTGGTACCTCAGAGGTTGAAGATGCCACAAAACCTGGAAACAAAGATTACTTGTTCATGGAAATTGCTGAGGTTGAGACTGAAAAGAATGATAATGAATCAAATAGATCTGATGGAGAAGAAGAAGTTGGGGTCAAGTTTAGAAGGAGAGCTCATTTATGCCTTTAAATAACTAGACCATGCAAGAGCAAAGAATTAAAAATACAAAAAAAAAGATTAAGGGATCTGAAGCACTAATGACTAGTCTCAAAACTAAAATTGAAGAAGAAAAGAAGAAAGAGGATACTTTGATAGAGAAATTGCAGACCAAAGAGAAATAATGTGAGCTACTTGAGTCTAGGATAGTATGTCTAAGGAAATATGACAAAAGGACTGAAGCCTTGGATAACATGTTGAGTAAACAATGAAAGTTTAATATCTTGGACGGGCTAGGCTATGAGAAGGGACAATTTTCTAACAACACTGTGACAGAGAAAAGGAAAAGAAAAATCAATGATGTCATTGTAAAAGGTGAAGATAAAAGGAAAGGTGATGAGAAGATTCAATCAATTGCAGAAAAGGACATGACAAGTGACAAGGAATCTGGAAACAACGAAAGTGAGGGATTCATTGATGTTATCAGTAAGCAGAAAAGATTTGAAAGATCACCACCTGCCATGTTACAACAAGCATTCAAGTTCAATCATTTTTTTCTTGGCTACTGTTTCTCTTGTAATAAGTTTGGTCATAAGGTAGTAGATTGTAGACTTACTATGAGAAGAAATACTTTCATGAGCCAAAATCCATTTGTACCTCTTGTTTATTTCACTACAGTATGTTATAAATGTAACAACCTTGTTTATATAGCAAAATTTTGTAGAAGTGGTATTAAGTCTCCAAAAGAAGGTAAGAAAATGAATACTCATGAAAAAGGAGAAAAGAAAACTAAATTTGAAACATACTAGAAGAAAGAGACTAAAAGGGAATGAAAGATGAAGAAGGAAGAGAAAAACGTAGAGACGTCCCTTCTTGTCTAGACTATATTTCATGCACAAGATGAGAATGGTACATGCTATGTAGACAATAGCTACTCAAATCATATGATAGGTGACAAGATTAAATTTCTCTCATTAAAAGAGACTTGCGAAGGAACGGTAAGGTTTGGATTAGATGACACTGCTACCATAGTTGGAAAAGGTTCAGTCAACTTTTATAATGGAAGGACAACAACATAAAATGTCTTCTATGTTGAAGGGCTCAGACATAATTTTCTTAGTGTCATTAAAATGTGTGATAATGGATACAATGTGCTATTCCACAAGAAAGGATGCAATATCAATAAAAATGGAAGAGTAATTGTTGATGCACATAGAATAGATGGAAATTTGTACATACTTAATAATCTCAAGGAAAGGATTGGAACCAAATGTCTCGTGAGTTAAAAGAATGAAATATAGCTATGGCATAAAAGGTTAGGACATATGATATTTGACGGTCCTCTCAAAATAAGTTCAAACAAGGCTATAAGAGGTATGCCTGCTATCACAAAGTTGTTAAACACTGTATGAAAACATTGTCAAATTGGCAAGCAAAAAAAAGTGAGCTTCAAGACTAAAGAGCATTCAAATACAAGACCACTTGAGTTGATACACACTAAT
The DNA here is from genome assembly GCF_030272615.1 of Cryptomeria japonica. Lineage (NCBI taxonomy): Eukaryota > Viridiplantae > Streptophyta > Pinopsida > Cupressales > Cupressaceae > Cryptomeria > Cryptomeria japonica. Next base: position 383,133,090 of record NC_081407.1, read on the forward strand.
TTATGTGGACCTATGAGAACAAAAGGCTGGAATGGTTGAAGATACATCATGTTGTTCACAGATGACTTCTCTAGAATGACTTGGGTATGCTTCTTGAAAGAGAAATCAAAAGCATTTGAGAAATTCAGAAATTTTATGCCTATGTTTGAAAATAAGAGGAACCTATGATTGAAATGTTTAAGGTTTGACGAAGGTGGATATTTCACATTAGATGAATTTAAGGATTACTGTAAAAAACATAGTATAAAAAGATAATTTTTTTAGCTAGAACACCAAAACAAAATGGTGTAGTTGAAAGAAAAAATAGGACAGTGCAAGAAATGGCAAGAACCTTGTTGAATAGGTTAAAACTAACTGATAGATTTGGAAGGATGTTGTTCATACAACAATTTACATTCTAAATAGAGCACAACTGAGACCAATTAGCTCCAAAAATCCTTGAGTTATAGGCAGGGAGGACAACATTAGTTTGTCATTTTAGGTTGTTTGCAAGTAAATGTTACATAAAGTGTGATGATGAAAATCTTGGAAAAGTCGATACCAGAACAAATGAAGGATACTTTGTTGGATATTTCTCAAGAACCAAGGCATATAAATGCTATAATATGAAGCTGTGCAAAATTATGGAAAGCATCCATGTAAAGTTTGATGAGGATTCAATTTGTACTCCAACAATTGAAAATGACTCAAATGAACTTGAACCATTTCATATTGAGCCAATTATCTAGGAACTAGCAAGGAAGGCACACAGATACCTTCACAAGTTGTACAAAGAGACCATCCAAAAGATCATATTATTAGTGATAAAAATGTAGGTGTGCAGACAAGGAGAAAGGTTGCAATGAGAACACAAGAAGTTCAATTTGAAGATGATACTCAACCTAAAATATTTTCTTTAATTTCCTTAGTTGAACTCAAGAACTTCATAGAAGCAAGTCAATATGAGAATTTGGTTAATGCTATGCAAGAAGAACTCAATCAAATTGAGAAGAATGAAACATGGAAGCCTATCCCTAGACCTAAGGACAATAATTTAACCAAATTGGTATTCAGAAACAAATTAAATGAAGAAGGTAAAGTTGTTAGAAGAAAATCTACACTTGTGTGCAAGGATTATGCACAAGTTGAGGGCATAGACTTCGAAGAAATATTTGCACCTGTTGCACGTTTGGAAGTAATCAAAATGTCTCTTGCATTCTCAATCTACAAGAACTTTAAAGTGTATCAAAAGGATGTTAAATCTACATTTCTAAATGGTAATCTTCAAGAGGAAGTATATATTGAGCAATCAGAAGGTTGGTTGTCAACAAAAGTTCTAAATTTTGTATGCATTTTTAAGAAAGCTTTGTATGGGCTGAAACAAACTCCTAGAGCATGATATGCAAGATTGGATTCATACCTACAACAACAAGGGTTTAGAAAAGGTGTTGAAAACATCAATTTGTATATTAGATCTAAAGGAGACCACCAATTATTTGTGGTTGTGTATGTTTATGACATAATCTTTGGGGGTAGTAGTGATGAGATGTGTAAAGTATTTGCTAAAGCTATGAAAAATGAATTTGAAATGTCTATGTTAGGTGAGTTGTCATTATTTATTGGTTTGAAAATGACTCGGACTGACAAAGGTATTTTTATTAGTCAAACCAAGTATGTGAAGGAAATGTTGAAGAAGTTTTAGATGGAAGATTGTGATGCAGAGGCCCAAGGAACAAAGTTTTCTCACCCAACTCAATCCATGCTAGACCCTCAACTAAGGTCTCAACATCCACATGGACTCTTAGATAATTTTGATAGCAACATGAAAGGAATCCTCTACACTCCCCTTTTCTTAGTTGGACCCCACTATGTCCATGAACAACTCATGGAGATACAACTTCTCACATCAAGACTATTCTTGATACCAACTCTCTTGTTGCCACCTATGGCTACTTGGTTTACAACACAAACAACATTGAAAATAGGTGTGGACCTTATACAACCACTTTAAAAACTCAAGGAACACTTTTCACAAGCAAAACTACACCCTTTTGTGTGTGTGCAGATCAAACAAGGTGACTGCCCTCAACAAGACGCCTACTCCTAGTAGCCCTGTTTTGAACTTTTGAGGAAGAACTTGGAAATACTCCTAAGGATACCATAGACTATTAAATTTTTTTGAAGCATACAATGATGACACAAAACATCACCAAACCTCAGAACCCAACTCTTACATTTGTTGGGTCAAACACTACTGCTACAGGAGGGCTAAAATGGCTTTTAGGCCACTTTTACAAAGCAACCACACTCCAATGGCCTGATCCAATGATACCAATGGATGTATAATATCTACACATATCCCAAAAAAAAAAATCCATGATCATATAGAGTCAAACACACATGGTTTTATCCTTGCACCTACTTTAGCAGTAAAAAATAGGTTAGTCACATGAGGATGCCTAGCCTAGGGCTTGGTCCCAACCTCCACCATTTCAACGGCCCACTTAGAAACCTTAAGAATCATAAATTAAATGGTATCCCCTACCATTCCTCAAAATTTGAGCCAATTTGGCTAGAGGAATGTGGGGTTAAGAGAGCATTTCTTTAAAAACCCTAGTTTTGGAGGGTTTTCAGACCACCTGTTACAAAAATGCAGATATCTTCCTTGTTATTCAACCTTTTTCAACCAAATAAAAACCAAAAGATCATAAAACTAGGTATATATATATATATCAATGGTTTATATTGTACATGGAATCCGTACTGTGGCTGTACAAAGCAATGTTACAATAGAATTAAGGAAATTTTTTAGCGTTTATTAGAATCTAATCACAAATTACATTCAAAATTCATCATCAAATCATCCTTGTCAACCTCCAAGGCCTTAAATAGGTTTTATCCAACCTCCTTAACTGAATCCAACCTAAATTTGAATTAGGTAGCCATTGGAGGGAGGTTAGTAACAATTTGACAACAAAAGTTGTCATTCAACTTGACAACTTTGCACAAATGTGACAGATTATGACTTTTACCTATGAGACCTATTAGTACACATCATATACCTTACAAATAGGCCACATAGAAGCCAAAATATATTTCTTTCCTCATTTAGGCATGTTGGATGTAATTTTACCATGGTTGACCAAATAGGTCCTAGGGAGTGCACACTACAAACATGGCATCAAAGCCTTACATGGCTGATCAAAACACAATGAATGGTCTTCAAAGACCTTATTACAACTCAAAAAAATTGAAAGAACCTATGAACACTTCTAAGAGCCCTCATTTATCAAATGGTCACCAAAATTTGCAAGGTGCTCTTGCACCATATTGCAATCTAGCTAACACACCCATTCAGGATGTAAACTAAGAAAATATGATAAATCTCTATTGGCTTATTAGAAAAAGTATAGAACAATGATTGGAAGTTTGTTGTATCTAATTGCTTCTAGGCCTGATATAACGCATATTATATGCATGGTCGCAAGGTTTCGGGTTGCTCCAAAGGAAAACTCATGTGAAGGCAGTCACAAGGATCTTCAAGTATCTGCAACATACAAAAGACTATGATTTATAGTACCCTAAAGGAAAATATTTTATCTTACATGCTTATACAAACTTTGATTGGGTAGGGTATGTTGATGATAGAAAGCACTCTATTGGTGGTGAGTTCTTTCTTGGGAACAAATTGGTTTCCAAGTACAACAAGAAACAAGACCGTGTGTCATTATCAGCTACAAAGGCATAATATATAGCTATTGCTTCATGTTGCACTCAGCTATTATGGATAAAATAGACCTTGAAGGACATCAAAGTTTAGTATGAAGAACTAATACCAATTCTTTGTGACAATACCAGTGCCATTAATATATCAAAGAATCCTATGATACATTCCAGAATGAAGCATATAGCTATCAAGCACCACTATTTGAGGGAAAAGGTTGCACATCAAGAAGTTTGGCTAGAGTATGTGGCCACAAAGGACTAGGTTGTAGACATTTTTACAAAGCCACTTCCTAAGGAGATAATTGTGTTTCTGAGACAGAAGTTGGGGGTTTTACCCCTTTCTTCCTTGTGAAATATTCCTAAAGAGAGATCTTCTGCTCAGGGGGAGTGAATGTGACTTTAGTTTGTCCCTAGAGAAGAGTTTCAATCTGTCCTTTCTCATTGATAACAAGGGGGAAAGATTTGTAAGTGGGTCACAAAATGCATTGTACAGAATAGGTGGTAGAACATCAAGTTGAGTTTTGCAATCAATGACAAAGGGGAGATTATTAATAATCTTGTCATTGATGCCAAAAGGATGTCTTTGAGACACAAAGTTGATGTGCACCTTCGCTTTGTCATTGATGTCAAAAGGATATGTCTTTGAGACACATAGTTGATATGAACCTTTGGGTAGAATTGATAGTTTGTGTGTAGAGGGAAACATACTATGTGGGTAATGATCTTGACTATTTATCCTATATTATTGATGTTGCAAGGCCATCAAGTATTAATATAGCTTGGCATAAAGTTGGTAACTAAGCAATGGCTCACATATTTTTTGGAGTGTGTCTTGAGTTAGTGGGTGTCGAGGTGACATTAAATGTTTGGGTGTAGGTTGGAAACTATCAAGACAAACTATAGGCGGAGGTTGTAATATTGTGATGGACTGTTAGGTATTGATAATGAAGTGTTTGGGGATGTGATCATAGCGGTTAGGGTTAACTGTCACTATGACCTACAACATTGCAATCTAACCTTGAATGATCACAAAATCTACTATGTTGCAACCTCATGGCTTGGAGAAAAAAGTGAAAAGTTAGCCTACGAAGTAGCGAGGAACTACCATGTGTCACTTAAATTGCACTATCTCATGGAGAGGTGATGTCATCAAGAAAGGCTTGCAATGAAGTGACTAACTGCTATGTGGCATGTTAGGGCCCATCAAGCCAGAAGAAATGATGAAAGCGTAGCTTCACAGGGTTTGATGGTGTAAGTAGAAGTTAGGTCACAATGTTGTGACCCAATGACACATGTTCCTGATGGTGAAGGTAAAGTGGAACCTAACTTTCCAATGTGAGACACAAAATAAGACTCGGGGAGTTTCAAAATACTATAAAACTATGTGGCGCATGGAATAGCCATGGTAGCAACAACAACCAAATCTTTTTGGTCAAAGTAAGCAAGTCAATGGTCTAGATTTAAAGGATCTAGAGGAACTTATTTTAGCACAATAACAGAGCATTATAGGAGCTTGCAAAAGTCAACTTATACATCTATCTAATGAATGCAATTGGGGAGTTTCAATAAGGGATGGATTCTCTATGGTGTGATTATAAGAACAAAATAGAAACTAACTGAATGAATGATCCTAATACAGTATAGAGAAATGTACAAGTCATGTTGTAGGATTATGATACAAATTGTTGTTTGTATGATCTATGATGTGGTATTAACCAACTTTTTTGAGGTTAATATAGAGTATACAAATAGAATAAAAATTGATACAAGAATAGTTGTTGCAATGAGAAGAAATATTGAGGAGCAATAGACAAGAAAAACAGAGTGAGAACTAATATTTTTTTATCAATCTGAGAAGCAAAGAAGGAGAGTTATAGAGATGAAAGGGTGTGAACCAAAATTTTGAAGAGAGAGAGAGAGTAGAACTATAGAGGTTCACTTTGATTCATTTTCTTGGCATTAAGTTTATTACATCAAGATTGTAGTCTTGTATGTTGTAAAGGGATTAGTGTCCCAAATTCTGAGTGAGTTACCGCAAGGGTTGGTACTCCTTTGGATTGGTATCCATAAATTATGTGAGATTGGTGTCTCCTAAAGGTTGGTGCCTTTGAATTAATTCTAATAGCTGATACATTTGTGAGGCTAGATTTGGACAATAGCTCTGAGCATCATTTTCTCATCGTGGTTTTTTACATCTTGGGTTTTCCATGTATCTTGGTTTTGTGTCTTTGTTATTGATCTTCATATTCTTTTGCATTTTATAGCTAATTACTTGTGAGTGCTGAAAAGTGTTTTTATAAGTGCTAAAGTATACACTAATTCAACCCCCACCCTTCTCAGTGTATTTGTGTGTTTAACATGTATAATGTCACTAGAAAGCCTGAAGTTGAAATATTGTGAATCCTATCACTATAATCAACAAAGGGGATGTATAATATACCCAAATGAATTATTATAATCATGCTTATAATATCAAAATATGGTGTAAGGCATTTGGTGGGATATTCAATGATATAATTGTAGTGTATGAAATTCAATTTGATAAAGAGAAGACAAGTCCTCTTCATTAAATCATTTCAATGGATACCACAGTAGAATCAACTAGAAATTCTATGAAAAAAACTAATATATTGATAGTATAATAGAAAGAACAAGTTAATCTAGTTGAACCTAACATGTTTTACCCTTGAGAAATTGAAGTTTTTAAACAAGTAGAAGACAATGAGAACTAGAAAATATTGATTTACAAATTTATAAAATTAAGTTCACAATTGTAAAGGCATAATAGAGATGAATTTGGACACCAAATATAGAAGCCTTTATGGAGTATACTAATGCATCACATAAATGTTTCCATGTAGTGTTGTAATCCATATTATAAGAATGGACCAAACCCAATTCTCTCCTAGGGAAACGTGCCCAATATGCATGAAAATAAAATGAGAACAACCAATTAGATTACAATATAACAATAAATATCATTATAACAATATTTTACTAATTTATTCAAAAGAAAATAATAAAAAGATAGAGAAGGGAAGATATTAGATACTCTCATGTGGTTGATTATCTTCACCAAGAATAACTTATAGCTACAAGGAAGAAAAAATGTTTGTGGTTGTATAGAAGTTTCTCAAGAATTATCAAAGCCTTGTATTAGTCTTTTGACCTCTACAACAAATAATATGATAAAAACGATAAATGTTGTGTGTTCATATCTTATATGTGGCTTGGTTAGGAATTGATAGAGTGATGATAAATTCAAATAGAGTGAACTAAAATGAAAACAGAAGTGTTGATAAATAGAAAATGAAAATCTATTTTATAAAGATAACAACAACTAGAATTTTGCAATAATAAAATAACAAATAGAAGGAGAAGCTAAAGAAAAATAATAATGTAATTATATCTCAAAATTAGTGACACCAGTGAAAGAAAAACTTTTATTTTAATATGTTGCTAAGCTTCCCAATAACTCAATAAAATGTTGAACCCTTCATATCAGATCCAAGTTTCAACACTAGGTACTCTGGGTTTGTAGTGTGCCTTTCAGTAGACCATCTTGTTTAGGTCTTAATGTTTGTAACTCTCTTGTCTTATCCTTGTTGTAGATCTGAACCATTTCTCTTTTATGGTACCAAGTCATGGCTAGGAAAGCTAGAGGAGGTGGTCATATGGGTGGTCGCAAAGGAGGAAGAGGTGGAGGACAAGGCCGTGGTTCTGACCGTCACAATCCTTCACCATCACCCACTCATGTGAGTGTTGAGCCGGAACAGTCAGTTCATCAGGAGCCGAAACAGTCTGTCCACCAAGATTCTCAGCATGTAGGAGAGCAGGTTCCCAAAGGAGAAGAGCTGAGACAGATGTTTCAGGAAGTTCTGGCTAGGTTAGGCCAAAGGCCTGAGTTTGAGCAGCCTATTCATGCTCAAGTTGAGGAGTTGCATCAGCAAGTTCCAGAGGAGAGAGAGGGAGAGATCACCCAGGAGGAGGGAGATTCCAGCTGTCCGAGATCCACCTTCCTTGGGTCACATAAAGGACTTGATGAGGTCCAACCCTCCTTACTTTGATGGTATGGGTGCCGGTCTCGAGGCAGAGACCTGGCTCATTAGTTTGGATCAGTGTTTCACTATGTTTCCATATAGTAGCAACATCAAGGCAAGATGTGCTATTATGCGTCTCAATAAATTTGCTTCAATTTGGTGGAGACTAGAGGTGGAGAAGATCGGTGTATGCATTAACACCGTAACATGGGAGCTATTTTTAGAGAGATTCAGGGCACGATTTCTCTCACCTTAGTGGAGGAAGACTCGGGTAGATGAGTTCTATGCCTTGCGACAGTATGGTATGACAGTAGACCAGTATGAGCATAGGTTCTATGAGCTCAAACAGTATGTCAGAATTGGTAATGACGAGGCTATGCTTGTTCAACACTTCTTGAGAGGTTTGAATGATCGTATCAGTGGAGGAGTGAGGGTATTTGAGCCACCTTCAGTTGAGATAGTCATGGCGAAAGCCAGATTGGTTGAGCTAAACCTTAGCCATGCACTTGGTGGTCAAACAGGTGTGTAGATAGGGAGTGCACCTTCCAGTGGGAATAGAGCTCGGGGAAATCAGTCCTAGTCAGCTGCACCATTTAGGACTCCTCAGGCACCCACTAAGGGTGGACAATAGAAGCAACAACAACCGTCGAAACCAAAACAATTCTAGGGCCAGCAAGGTGGCAACTCTCAATATAAGAAGAATAGGAACTGGCAAAAGGGCAAATAGGGCCCTATAGGGTAGTCCTCACAGAGTGCATCTCACGCCCCTAGCCAGGGAAGTTTCCAACAATCTATTGGGCTGACAGGTAATAGAGAAGCTTGCTTCTCTTGTGGATAGTTTGGTCATAGAGCCATGTAGTGCCCTCAATGTTTACACAATACAGGTAGTCAGAGGCCAACAACATCTGAGCCTACAGTGGGAGATGTAGGGAGATCCCATAGAGTGTTTGCAGCGGTAGATGACTGCCAAGCTGATCATCAGGGTACAATTATTGAGGCAGCAAGTATGTCACATGGAATCCCTATCTCTGTACTTTTTGATTCTAGTGCTTTGGATTCTTTCATTTCTTCATCCATTGTGGATTAGTGCGGACTCACGTCTGCTAAACAGGCGGATAGGTGGCAAGTAGAGTTGGCTACAAGTGTCTGTGTTTCTGTAGATGCTTTCATTCCTAGTTGTAAGTTAGACCTAGGAACCATAGTTACTTTAGTTGACCTTTGAGTCATTCCTTTGGGTTCTTATGGAGTAGTGTCAGGGATGGATTGGCTATCATCTCACAGTGCTCGTGTAGACTGTTGCAAGAAGACAGTGGAGTGTTTAGATGACCTTGGCAGAGAAGTGGAGATTGTTGGATTCTAGAGGTCGATATCCCTGCGTATGATCTCCGCTATGCAACTTAAGCGGTGCATGCGTAGAGGGTGTCAACTTTTTGCAGTTACTCTTGAGGATCTGGATGAGTCACAGAGTCAAGAAATCACTCTTGATAGTCACCCTATTCTTAGAGAGTATGTTGATGTGTTTCCATTAGATATTCCCGGTATGCCTCTGAAGCGAGACATAGACTTTCACGTCAATTTGGTTCCTAGTGCAGAACCTATTTCAAGAGCTCCATATTGGATGACTACTCAGGAGTTGAGTGAGTTAAAGTTGCAGATAGAAGAATTGTTGGCCAAGGGATTCATTCATCCTAGTGTTTCCCCTTGGGGTGCACCTATTATCTTCGTTAAGAAGAAAGATGGTTCTCTTCAGTTATGCATAGATTACCGACAGCTGAACAAGGTAACCATCTAGAATAGATATCCATTTCCTCGTATAGATGACCTTTTTGATCAGGTTAAGGGAGCCAAGGTGTTCTCTAAGATTGACCTAAAGTCTGGATACCATCAGTTGCACATTCAGGATGCAAACATTCATAAGACAACATTTTCGTACTCATTATGGTCACTATGAGTTCACAGTGGTGCCATTTGGGTTGACGAACGTGCCTTCAATTTTCATGAGCTTAATGAATGGGGTTTTTCGCACCTACCTTGATCATTTCGTCATTGTATTCTTGGATGACATTCTGATTTATTCTAGATCAATGGAGGTGAATGAGGGTCACTTACGTCAGGTATTGCAATGCTTGAGGGAGAATTAGGTATATGCCAATTTGGCAAAGTGTGACTTCTTCCAATCTGAGGTGAAATATCTTGGTCATGTGGTTTTGGGAGAAGGTATATCCATGGATCCTTCAAAGATCCAATCCATTGTTGATTGGCCAGCGTCGACCAATGTTTCAGAAGTTAGGGTTTTTATGGGTTTGGCCGGATATTACCATCACTTTGTTGAAGGATTTTCCTGGATAAGACACCCGATTACTTCTCTTCAGAGAAAAGGGAAGAAGTTTGTTTGGTTAGAATAGTGTGAGACAACTTTTAGGACCTTGAAGGAACTCCTTGTCAGTGCTCCGATTTTGGTAGTTCTTGATCCATCTAGAGATTTTATGGTATGCACAGATGCCTCTTTGGAAGGTATAGGTGCAGTGCTTATGAAGGATGGACATGTGGTTGCTTATGAGTCTCGCAAACTCAAGAACCACGAGTTGAACTATCTAGTTCACGATTTAGAGTTGGCAGTTGTAGTTCATGCTTTGGTTAGATGGCGACATTTCCTGTTAGGGCATCGGTTTGAGTTGCATAGTGATTACCGTAGTCTGCAGTATATATTCACGTAGCTGAACTTGAATGCTCGACAGCAAAGATGGATGGAATTTTTCTGCGAGTATGATTTTGAGGTTCGTTATATTCAGGGGAAAGAGAACATAGTGGTAGATGCTTTGAGTCATAGGCGGCATGAAGTTTCAACATTGTCCCTTGGAGTAGACTTGAGAGACAAGATTCTTGGAGTTCTTCCTTGGGATACATGGTATCAGGATGTTAGAGCAGTGATAGAGTCCGGAAGGCCTTTAGAGGGTATATTTTTTGGATATAACCTTGAGGCAGCTGGGCTTCTTCGTCACCATGGACATATCTATGTACCTCATTTGGAGGGTCTTCGTATTTTGATCATGACTGAGGCCCATTGTGCACCTTATTCGACATATCCAGGTGTCAAGAAGATGCACGCAGATCTTAGATAGATTTATCATTGGGCTGGTATGAAACGTGACATTGTTGATTTTGTGTCGAAGTGTTTAGAATGTTAGCGAGTGAAGGCAAAGCATCAACACCTGGCAAGACTTTTACAACCTAATTTGATACTGGATTGGAAATGGGATATCATTTCCATGGATTTCATTGTTGATTTTCCTGTCTCTTCACGTCGTCATGATGCTATCATGGTCATTGTTGATAGATTGACTAAGGTTACTCATTTTGTTCCTATTCGAGCTTCCTATACGGTAGCAGTGGTGGCATGAGTCTATCCTGCATCCACAATTTCTTTCATGTTTCAGTTCTTCAACCTTATCATCTTGATGTGACACATGCTCTTGATTGGAACTCTTTGTAGGTCGAGGACGAGTAGCTTTCCATGGAGCCCGTGCACATTCTTCAACATCGGGATTTGATTCTCAGGGGTCGCACCATCGACCAGGTAAGGGTCCTATGGGACCCAAATGATGAGACCTCCGTGACTTGGGAGGATGCAGCAAAGATGAGAGAGTTGTATTCTTATTTGTTTTAGGCTTCCAGGAGTAAGCCTAGTTTTGGGGGGGAGAATGTAGTACCCCTACTCGTTTGAACTCATTAGACTCATATTTTATTATTGTTTGTTTTTAGTGGATACATTACCATGATGTGTTATTCAAATTTTTATGACATTATATCATGCTTTATCTGGATATGAGATGCATAATTTATTTGCAGTATTTCAGTACTTGTGATTTATGGCATTTTATGGATTATTGCTATGTATTGACATTTTATTTTATCTATGCAATGTGTAATTATATATTGTGTGTCTGCAAGTGTATTGGATGCAAGGGGATGATTTTCCTTCACTCATTTCGGTGAGACAGGGAACGTCGCAATTCTCCTTCATCGGTGTGTATGCTTGGTTTTCTATATTGTATATATGCATGTGTGGTTTGGTGATGCAGGATTTTGCAGGTACAAGTACTGGGTAGGTACGAGGTATCATCTCCACTTGGCTTCACAGGTTTGAGCGTGCCTTATATTTTCTGATGGAAGTGGAGGAGATAGTAGTTGACCCTATTTTACTCAGTTACACTCTTGTGAGTGTCGTCAGTTGGTTGTCATGTCAGTTTGTTCGACCTTCGTATTTTGTCATTTGACTTTTTATGAGTCTTTGCTTTGGGTTTGTTCAGTTTGTGTGTTTTAGTGGATTTGATTAATTAATTAAATTTATGGAGTTATCTCATAGTTGAATTATGTATGCATTGAGATTATAAATTTAATTAATTAAAAGAAGTTATTAAATTAAGTTGCAAGCTGCATGATATTAGAAATATATTTTATTTAAATTTTAGAGGAAAAATAAATTAGATTAATTGCATTTATTGTTTCCTAGAATTTTAAATAACTAAAAGAATAAATAAATGAATAAAAGAATTCATTAAAATTATAGCATTGCTTTAATTTCTTTATTTATAAAATTAATTAGAGTTGCATGAGAAAAGAAAAGAAAGAAAAATGATTCTTTTTTTAATTATTGCATGTTAACTTATCCCTTTGTTAGAAAATTAGAAAATAAAATAAAATAACTTTTATTCTAAATTTAGTTTTTTTGGAGAAAAAGATATTCAACCTAGAATTTTAGTTTAAAAGGGGAATAGGTCTTTATTTTAGGATAGATAGGAAACATGTCATTTATTTTAGGATAGATAGGAAACATGTCAGGGAATTTAGGTGAAGAGAAATTTACTTGGAAGCTTGTTCAAGGATTGGGCTCTTCTACAAATTTCTTCCATGAAAGCTATACTAGGTTGGGTGGCTTCTTTTGATTGTTGTTTTAAAGAAAATATTTATATTCCTTCTATCTTCTGAATGATGTGTGTGTTAAGATGTTTGTCATATCCTGTCTGATTAATTCTATTCTTGGTTAAAGTCCATTCCTAAAGTGAATTTCTAGATTATGAAAAGAAATTATTTCCTAAGTGTTTGTGGATTAAATTTTGAGAAAGTTAGGAAAATAATTATGGCAAATTTTGCCAAGATTTTTATTATGCATGGAAATTGCAAGATTTGGGAGGAATGGGATTTACCAGAGAAATCATTCCCTCTTGTTTGTATTTTTTGTTCCAATATTGGCTATGGCAATCTTTTAATTGTATCTCTATGAAATTGTTATCTACTTTAGAAATAAATTTAATTATTAATTAAATTTATTAGGTCAATTAAGTTTTGGGAAAAATCATTTTACCATATTATTTTTTTGAGAAAATATGTATTAATTAAATTTCCTTGAAATAAATTGTATTGGATATTAAATTTAGTTGGAAATAAATTTTATTGAAAATAAAATTTAATATAAATTAGTTTTTTGAACTTTAAAACAAATACATATTTAAAAAAAAATATATAATACAACTTCGGTAGTAGTACTACCGGCGGTAGTACCTGATACCACAGGGTAGCAGTGCTACCGACAGTAGCAGTACTACCGGCGGTAGTACCTGTTACTGCAAGGTAGCAGTACTACCTACAGTAGTACCGACTACCATGCGGTAGCAATGCTACCGGGGGTAGTACTTGCTACCCACGGTAGCATGGGTAATTTAAAATTTGCTTTCCCTAGATATTTCGTGCAGTTCAAAATACAATGTTCCGGATTTTCGCTTAGGGTATTAAATTTGTTTTTAAATTAATTTATTAAATATATGATATATATATATATATATATATGTGTGTGTGTGTGTGTGTGTGTGTGTGTGTGTGTAATCATAGATAAGTTATTTTATTTTGGATATTATGTTATTTAGTATTATTTTAATACTGTGGAAATTAATTCCGAGTTGACATATATTTTGTAATATAATTATTGTTGGAATTTGGCATTATAACAGACAAGGAGAGATTGTTGGCATTTCAATAAGGATATTGAGAAGGTTGTTGATGATTATGGATATAACTGATTAAGGATGTTTACTGTCTTAATATTATTATTTTGTCATTGATGTCAAGAAATTGATTTTCTAATTCAGTATGATGTTGCCATATCTTGAGAAGTATGATTTGATGAGTATAAAGATGTCGGTAATAGACACATAAATAATATGATGAATAAGGGGAGAAATAAGTTATTCAATGGGAAACTATTATCGAGTTGGACAATGATGAGATCATGATGTTTAGATTGTTTTGATATCATACATATGTTATTGATTGTAAGGTTAATACTATACTATGTTACCGAGCAAAGAACCTAGTCGGTAAACCCTAAGGAACCTAGTCGATAAACCCTAAGGTTATCGCTATCGGTTAATGAAGGCATAATGTCTACCGAGTGAAGTTTAGTATTTACCGAGTTGTAACCGAGTAATAACAAAATGCATTAAATGAATAAAAGCATTATTTAATGAAGGAAGCTGATGAGCTGGCTATGATTAAATGATTGGTATGTCGTGAATGAAGTTTGTTAAAGAATCTATGGCAAAGGAAAATTGGCAGGAAGATCTACAGCTCAAATTGAACCGCAATACCCTAGCACAAGTTCCAACAAATGTATGCAAGTTCCAAGGCGGGGTAAAACGTTCTCAGATCGAAGGATACATTGAACTTGGTCAAAGTTTGAAGATCTGATGGCTATGATTGATCATGGGAAATGTGATCAAGGAGATTAAGCGGTTGGCAAATTGTTTATAAATAAGGATCTGATTGATAAACAATGTATTCGGGCAAGTGTATGCATAGGGATGCTACATAGTGATTACCAAGCACAAAAGCTTGAAGACCTGTTTTGAATAACAGAGTATAGAGCCCAGCAGAAGGACAAGATTAGTTCTATGTCTATATTGTATTGAGCAAATAAGAATCTGCTTTAGCATTTTAGATGTGAAGTTGCAGATAGATTTTTATTACTGTTATTTTGTAAAGTGACAGAAAATCTCTTAACCGAGTGGACTTAATAGTCTTATTTGTAAAACCCTCTAGCAAGGTGACATTCTGATGAGTGTTTGAAATCCTTTAACAAGGTCACTTCTAACAAGGTGAAGATCCTAACAGATCTGAGGGAAATCCCTTAGCCGGGTCACATCTAGCAATGTGTTTGTAATCTTTAACAAGATTTTCTTTTAACCGAGCATACTCTAGAAGAGTATATTTCTTAGTGGGTTCGAAATCCCACAGTGGTTTTTCCCTCTTTGGGTTTCCACGTTAAATCTAGTGTTATGAGGGTTATGATGTTTATATGCTTTTGAGTTTGCATGTTTAGCAGTTTTGGTTATATTATTGAAGTATAGGTTACCGAGGTTGAATCTGATGTTTTTATAAAAGATTAAGTTTGTATGATTCATCCCCCCCCTCTCATCTTATTAGCTTGGCATCTGTACTTAACATTAAGTATCATAACTATCAATTGGTATCAAAGCTTTGGACTCTGAAAAAAAGTTTTAAAGGTACTTGAGGCAAAGATCCAAAGATGTATAAGAGGGATGCACCAAAGTTGAACAACTCAAGTTTCTCTACATGGCAGAAAAGGATGAAGCTACACCTATCGAGAGTTGGAGAATATGCTGTATATTATCTAGAGAATGATTTCATCACACCGAGCACCTATCCATTGACAATGGAAGAAATAAAGGCAAAGCAAGAACATATTCAAGCAATGATTGAAATAACATCTGCATTGACCGATTCAGAGTTTAATGATCTAGAAGGTTGCAATGATGCAAAGGCAATGTGGGACAAGCTCATATCTGTGTATGGTGGAGATGAACATGTTAAAAGAGCAAAAGTGGATAGTCTAAGAGGACAACTTGAATCTATGAGGATGAATGAAGGTGAGAACATAACCCAGTACAATACAAGACTAAAGGATATTGTCAATCAAATCAAAGGAGCAGGTGGAACTATTGAAGAAAAGGATATAAAAAGTTCTTAATAACCCTTCTATCGGCTTATGCAATCCGAGTCTCTGCAATCAATGAATTGAGGTCTGTACCCAATATGCTAGTTTCTTTAGATGCTACTATTGGTAAGCTACATGCATTTGAGTTAAGTAACTTTGATAACAGTGGGTCATCGGTAAATAAAGTTGAATCTGTATTTAGTTCTTTTCATATTGGTGAATCTGATGATTACAATGATAGAGTGAGTAAGTACACTAAAGGGGATCACAGTGGAGCAAGTGAAAGATTTCGCAAGAACATGGAGGAAGTACACAAACTAAATGAGGAAATCAGAAAGCAAGAAGAGTTTGAAGCACTTTTAGCCAGAAGGTTACCGAGAGGAAAAGGTAAGTATAAAGGAAAACTACCTTTGAAATGTTTCAATTGTGATAAGATAGGACATATGGCTTCTAACTGTCCTGACAAAGAATCTACTGAAAAGAGAGATTACCGAGATGATAGACACAAAGATAATCATTACAGAGGACACCGAGACTTCAGAAGAAGAGATAGAAAGTCATGCTTAATAGCCAATGAGGAATCCAATGATGATAAATCAAATGAAACTGATATAGAGGAAGTAGTTTATGTGGCTATCAAAGATGGATCAGATGAAGAAAGGTATGAAGAAAAATCCCTAATATCTCACATAAATACTAATGATTCTTGGATCATAGATAGTGGATGCTCACATCACATGACAGGTGATAAACACAATTTTCTTATATTAGAAGACTATGATGGAGGCTATGTAAGATTTGGTAATGATGCACCATGTCCAGTAAAAGGTAAAGGATCCATAACACTTCTTGACAATGCAAGATGCAATGATGTTTATTGGGTTGAAGGTTTGAAATACAATTTGTTGAGTGTAGCACAACTAAACAATACAGGATGTTGAATAGAATTTCAGAAAGGAATTGTCAAAGTTCATGACAAGCATGGAAAGTTAGCTGCTATCGAGACACAAAGAAAAGTAACACATTTCACCTTGACTCAACTTGGAATAAATGTCTGTATGAAAAAATAGATGATACCTGGCTATAGCATAAAAGGTTTTGTCATGTAAATTTTGATAGTCTGATCAAAATAAGAAAGAAGCATCGAGTAAGAGGTCTACCGAGCTTGGAAAAACCTGAGAATGCTATATGCCAAGGATGCCAGATGGGTAAAATGACAAGATCAAGCTTTACAAGTAAGTCTTACACTTCTAAGGGAATTTTAGATCTTGTGCACACTGATCTTTGTGGTCCTATGAAAGTTCAAAGTTATTATGGTGATAAATATTTCATATTATTTGTGGATGATTACTCAAGGATGATGTCAGTTATGTTTTTAAAAGAAAAATCATAAGCTTTTCAAATGTTTAAATGGTACAAGGCAAGAGTTGAAAATGAAACAGGAAGACAACTGAAATGTCTTAGATCAAATAGAGGAGGAGAATTCACATCTGATGAGTTCAACTTATTCTGCAATGATCATGGTATAAAAAGACAAGTCTCTGCACCAAGAACTCCACAACAAAATGGAATTGCTGAGAGAAGAAACAAATCTATTGTGGATTATGCTAGAACCCTGATGATTGAAAAGAAAGTGCCACAAACATTTTGGAGAGAAGCAATAAGCACAATAGTTTACACCCTAAACTGAGTACAACTGAAGAAAGGAACTTTGAGGACACCATATGAAATCTGGTATGACAAGAAACCTAATGTAAGTTATTTTAAAATCTTTGGAAGTAGATGCTATGTACACAAAGATGATAGAAATGGCAAGTTTGATCAGAAAAGTGAAGAAGGAACATTTCTTGGTTATTCTTCTAGAAGTAAAGCATTTAAATGTCTAATTAAATCATCTAACAAAATAGTAGAAAGTGCAAATGTGAAAATTGATGAATTTGTAGAAAGGAATGATGAAGGAAATTCCAAGGAACCAGAAGATTATGATGAATTTGTCTATGTTCAATCGACAAGTCTTCCCAAGAAAACTACAAAAGGAAATGAAGAGAATATCCAGTTACCGAGTGATGAAGAAGATCATACAGAGCCTACCGAGCCTGTATTAGCCAAGTATGTCAGAAGACATCATGCATCAAGTCAAATTATAGGAGATAAGGATGATCCAGTGATGACAAGGAACAAACTGAGACAGAACACATGTCTGATATCTGAATTTGAACCAAGAATAATGAAAGAGGCATTTAATAGTGAAGATTGGATAAATGCTATGATAGAAGAGATTGATCAAATCAAGAAGAATGACACATGGACTCTAATCCCAAGACCGAAGGACAAAAATGTAATCAGTACAAAGTGGATTTTCAGAAACAAGCTAAATGAAAAAGGTGAGGTCATTCGAAATAAAGCAAGACTAGTTTGCAAAGGTTATGCTCAAGAAGAAGGAATTGATTATGGTGAAACTTTTGGACCTGTGGCTAGACTTGAAGGAGCAAGAACATTGTTGGCATATGATGCTTACAAGAATTTTAAGGTATATCAAATGGATGTCAAATCTGCATTTCTGAATGGTATATTAGAAGAAGAAGTTTTTATTGAACAACCTGAAGGATTTGTTGAAGACAAGAATAAAGATCAGGTATGTAAATTGAACAAAGCTTTATATGGTCTGAAACAAGCACCTAGAGCATGGTATGAAAGATTGCACTCTTATTTAATCAAGATTGGTTTTATAAGGACAAGTAAAAATAACAATATGTACATGAAGAATGATGAAAATAGAATACTTATCTTAGCCATATTTGTTGATGATATTATCTTTTGTGGAAATGACTCTCTATGCAAGAACTTTGGAAATGAAATGAGCAAAGAATTTGAGATGTCATTAATCAGTGAGATAAAGTATTTTATAAGTTTACAGATACTGAAAATGAAAAATGAGATTTTCATTACTCAATCCAAGTACATAAAGGAAATCTTGAAGAAATTTGGAATGGAGGATTCAAAACCAGTAAGTACTCCTATGACTACCAACTATAAACTATCAAAGAATGATGAATCTGCATCTGTTGATGAGACACTTTATCGATCCATGATTGGAAATTTGCAATATGTTGTTCATAGTAGACCAGACATAGCACATGTAGTAGGTATAGTTGCAAGATTCTCTGGAGATCCTAAGGAAACACACATGACAACAATCAAGAGAATTTTTAGATACTTGAAAGGCACTGAGGATTATGGCTTAGTATATCACAAAGGAAATGACTTTGATTTAAAAGTTTATATTGATGTTGATTGGGCAGGCAACATTGATGATAGGAAAAGCACAAGTGGAGGAGCTTTCTTTTTAGGAGAAATACTAGTGAGTTGGCTTAGCAAGAAACAAGGATGTGTTTCACAGTCAACAACAGAAGTTGAATATGTTGCTGCAGCATTGAATTGTACCAACATAGCATGGATCAAACAACTGTTGGAAGGTATAAATGAAAAAGTTACCGAGCCAGTAACTATATTCTGTGACAATACTAGTGCCATTAACATTTCAAAGAATCCTCTTATGCACTTTAAGACAAAGCACATCTCTATCAAATATCATTATCTTAGAGAAGAAGCTCAAGAGAAGAAAGTGGTGTTGGAGTATGTTAGCACAAAGGAATAAATAGTAGATATCTTCACCAAGCCACTGTCAAGCGACACTTTTGAGTATCTTAGAAGTAAGTTAGGGGTCCTACCCCTATCTTCTACTCAATGACCGAGTTCGGTGAAAGCATCAATTCGATGACTCTACAAAATATCTTTTAGGAGTTGATGCTGATTTACACACTTTAGGATGTTTTCTAAAGGTGTACAGGAAACAATACAGGGAACAGGAATTGGAGACATAAATGCTCCGACCGAGACTAAATTGACACACAACAACATAAAATCACTTCATACAGGAAGAAATTATGTTTTAGTTCTTTACTTTTTGGCATTGTTGTCAAAGGGGGAGAAGACTAAAGATGAAGAGAAGACTAATGTATGGGGGAGAATTCTGATGACAGGGGGAGAGCATTTCAACATTTCAGAATCTCACAACAATCCGGATCAATTAGGTCAAATCAATTGGTTTTGACATCAATGCCAAAGGGGGAGATTGTTGGCATTTGGCATTATAACGAACAAGGAGAGATTGTTGGCATTTCAATAAGGATATTGAGAAGGTTGTTGATGATTATGGATATAACTGATTAAGGGTGTTTACTATCTTAATATTATTATTTTGTCATTGATGTCAAGAAATTGATTTTCTAATTCAGTATGATGCTGCCATATCTTGACAAGTATGATTTGATGAGTATAAAGATGTCAGTAAAAGACACAGAAATAATATGATGAATAAGGGGAGAAATAAGTTATTCAATGGGCAACTATTACCGAGTTGGACAATGATGAGATCATGATGTTTAGATTGTTTTGATATCATACATATGTTATTGATTGTAAGGTTAATACTATACTATGTTACCAAGCAAAGAACCTAGTCAGTAAACCCTAAGGAACCTAGTCGGTAAACCCTAAGGTTATCGCTATCGGTTAATGAAGGCGGAATGTCTACTGAGTGAAGTTTAGTATTTACCGAGTTGTAACCGAGTAATAACATAATGCATTGAATGAATAAAAGCATTATTTAATGAAGGAAGCTGATGAGCTGGCTATGATTAAATGTTTGGTATGTCGTGAATGAAGCTTGTGAAAGAATCTATGGCAAAGGAAAATCAGCAGGAAGATCTACATCTCAGATTGAACTGCAATACCCTAGCACAAGTTCCAAGAAATGTATGCAAGTTCCAAGGCGGGGTAAAATATTTTCAGATCAAAGGATACATTGAACCTGGTCAAAGTTTGAAGATCTGATGGCTATGATTGATCATGGGAAATGTGATCAAGGAGATTAAGCGATTGGTGAATTGTTTATAAATAAGGAATTGATTGATAAACAATGCATGCGAGCAAGTGTATGCACAGGGATGCTACATAGTGATTACCGAGCACAGAAGCTTGAAGACCTGTTTTGAATAACAGAGTATAGAGCCCAACAAAAGGACAAGATTAGTTCTATGTCTATATTGTAGTGAGCAAATAAGAATCTGCTTTAGCATTTTAGATGTGAAGTTGTAGATAGATTTTTATTACTATTATTTTGTAAAGTGATAGAAAATCTCTTAACTGAGTGGACTTAACAGTCTTATTTGTAAAACCCTCTAGCAAGGTGACATTCTGATTGAGTGTTTGAAATCCTTTAACAAGGTCACTTCTAACAAGGTGAAGATCCTAACAGATCTGAGGGAAATCCCTTAACCGGGTCACATCTAGCAATGTGTTTGTAATCTTTAACAGGATTTTCTTTTAACCGAGCATACTCTTAAAGAGTATATTTCTTAGTGGGTCCGAAATCCCACAGTGGTTTTTCCCTATTTGGGTTTCCACGTTAAATCTGGTGTTATGAGTGTTATGATGTTTATATGCTTTTGAGTTTGCATGTTTAGCAGTTTTGGTTATATTACTGAAGTATAGGTTACCGAGGTTGAATCTGATGTTTTTATGGAAGATTAAGTTTGTATGATTCACCCCCCCCTCTCATCTTATTAGCTTGGCATCTGTACTTAACATTAAGTATCAGAACTATAAGTATATTATATATATACGATGTATATATAGGTATTCATATATATATATATAAAATTTAGAGGTTGGGTGTTTTAAGAAAAGCTTGTAATTTTTAGATTTTATATTTATGCTTAGAAACACATTAGGAGATTAGTTCATATGTGAATTTATTTAACCTTATTAGACAAATGACAAAATCGATTTCTTTATATTAATATAGTTGTATTTTCTTATTTTCTGGAAAATCTTTAATTGCAAGTTATTTATGCTTTTGGCTATTTTTAGAAAAGATTGCCTGTATTAGGATCTTGTGTAAATGGTGTTTGCAGTCAAGCTTAATTTCATTGCAATTCTGGTTGAGTTGTCATTATGTCATATGTTGTTATATCTCCTTGGTCAGGTGTAGATGTATAACCTCGTTGATGTGAGCCATTGTGTGTTTTGTCCAAATGGTCAATCTTGGGTTAGTGATTGTGTATCCTTCACCTATGGTTGTCTATTTCACCATAGAGTTCTCATAGAGAGACCTTTCCTGTTAGTGTCCTATGAGAGAGAGTGGCTTTCGATCGGGGGCCATGCTCGAAGTGGATGACAGGATAACTTGTTGAAAGTCAGTTAAAAAGTGATAACCTAATAATTGATTTGGGGGGGGGGGGGGGTGGAATAAATATTAATTAAGATAATTTACCTCGTGCATAGGTGGAGTGATAGTACAGGGCTCGTAATGTTGCGAGAAGGCCTGGAATGGCAAACTTACCACCTTGTCTTCACGAAAGGATTGGTAGGGTCCGCATGAGACTTAGTTGGAACTGGAGGTTCGGGAGAGGTTACCAGGACAATGAGTTGGGACCTATGGAGGCCGGACCATGCTATCCATCTTAAGCTATGCGATGACACTATCTCCTTAGAGTCACTAGTGTTTTGTGAGTTGAGTCACATGGATGTTTGTAGAGTCATGTAGTTCTTTTGTACTTGTCTTATTTTTCTTGCTTAATGGTTTTCTACTATCTCCTAGCACGGTGGGGTGATTCCATTTCGGGATCACATGGTCGGGTGGTAATGCCACTTCCCATCGGATGTTCTGGATCGTATCTTCAGGCGAAGAAAGGCTTCGCTGGTGTTTCTTGGTTTGTGGTTCATGTACCAGCTCTTGTTCGTGATCATTGTTCAGTTGAGACCTTGTGGTCATTGTATCAAACTTTTATGTAACCTTGATATTGTGTCTTTGTAATCTGTGGTATTATTGGAAGCTATGTATTTATGGATATTATAATATTATGTCAGTGGAATGTATGTTAATTTAGCTGCTTTGATCTTATGTATAAATGATTTATGGAAAATTGAATGCATTAGAATACATTGATTCTTTTATTTTGGAATTTAGATGTATGTGTAGTTTTAATCATAAGCATTTAATTCACCTAATTAAATGGACAATTGGATTAACCGTGGTGTTAATAGAATCTGCGGATAAGTCTTCATTGGTAACCCTTAGGAAATCATGTGTTAGACTTCTGCTCTGTTATTAAATGTGCAATTGTTATAATTAATGCACTTAATCTTTAAAAAAAAATATATTTCACCTTTTATTTGCCTAGTTGTGTTGTTTTCCTTTAGGGTTCCTGGCAGGGCATTACATTTCATATATACTTCACAAATGCTAGTAGACTACTCAAAATATTGGTAATAATGGTGTAGAGTGCTAAGAGAGTACTATAAATTATAAGATAGAATGAGAGAGATTCAAATAAATAAACCTCCTTAGAAAGGAATTGAGAAGATGTGGAGGATGTTCATTTTACTTAATATTTTACAACTAATACAATTTAATTTAGACTTGTTACTCATAAAGTGATAAAATTTGGAAAAGTTAAATTTTATATAAATAAAAATATCTAATGGTTTTACTATTCATGCCATAATGTGATTCTTAAATCATGGCATTACTATTGTAGTCACCAAGATTTAAATCTTTGTTGGTCCATTGTGATCACAAGAATTGTGGGCTCATTGAACCATTGTACTTGCAAGTTAAACCTTCATGTTGATGATGTCATTGCTCATGTTGGTGACTTCATGCTCCAAAGCCTTGAAAAATCAATGAGCTTGGGGGCCTTGTGCACCTCCTATATTATTGAGAAAAATGGTTTGGACTATTCACATCACTACAATGTATTAAAGCTAGGGATGAAGTTCCCTATATATGGCCCCACCTAGCCCAAGAAATTTTTCCATGTTATCAATTAAAAATAGTATTTAGTGGTTTTAGTGGTTGATAACTCTAATTTTATTATTTTTATCATGATTTTTAGAACATAATTTAAAAATTTTTGTTATCAAGTACATTAGAAGCATAACAATAAAATCTAAACTAGGTTGTTCTCAATAATTTTGTTTCTTTCTACAAAATTAACTTTTTGCATGCAAAATTGTTCTTTGATGTTTTGTCACCTAACAATTAGTTCACCTCCTCACCTTTTGACATTTGGGTGTATAATAAAGAATTATGAATATTTACAAATACCTTTGGACATCCCATTAAATGACCATTTTGTTTTCACAAGTCAAAGCTCTAACCAAACCAATTTAACAAAAAGATCAAAGACACACCAAGAATTCATGCAATATGCCAAGTCATGTGTTCATGTAGATGGTTAAGTCATGCTAAGAAATGCTCTTATAATGATATCAAGCATTAGGAGATGCTACTTTCACAGTTCATTCTTTTCGTATTGTAGTTCGATGTTTTATAAGTTAGTGAGACTTCCCTTTGTGATGAGAAGTGCTCTCTAGACGATTGGCCTGATTGCAAGTGCAATCCCCATTGTAATCATTTCACATACTATTGTAGAAGTATTATCTGATTGTGGGTAGGGTTTCCCACCATGGTTTTTTGCTTTACCAGGTTTTCCACGTCAAAATATTTGTTTTGTGTGTACTATGATTTCATGCTTTATCTTTCATTGTGTTGGTTTCTTTGTGCTCCAGTATAAAGTTTATAATCTACATTAATTGTTATACTTGTGAGAAAACTGATTCACCCACCCCCCCCCCCCCCCCCCCCCTCTCAGTTTTCTCTTGGTATCAAAACTATCTAACAAGTTGTTGCACAAAAAGATAACTAGGTCAAATGTGAGCCTAACAAGAAGGGGAAAAGTAAAAGGTACACAATTTCACCATATATTTTGTCTCATTTTGAATTTATTATGAACTACTATGAATATGTATATCAAAGTAAACAAGTAACCAATGGGTTTTGCCACAATAGTGTGTCTCACTCAAGGGACACCCTAACATTTGTCTGAAATCATATATTTCAGAAAAAAACATTGATATGATCCTTGGTGGGCTCCATTTAATGGGGTTTGCTTGAAGGGGGTTAGATCAACCCCTCATATTAAAATCACTTGGAAATAACTCCATAGTCTTAAACCAAACCCTTAACATGGAGTCTATTACACACTTATCAAACTATTGACAAAAAATATTCCAAGAATTATGAACAACAAAGAATGGTTCTCAAATTTGCATGGTTTTCCCACCAATTTGAAGGAGACACATTTCCCCTTCAAATAAAAGTCATGATTTTTTTGGCTTGTTGTCACAAATGTTATTTGTACCTTAGAGAGTGATTGAAAAGAGAGGGGTATTGAATTTTTAATAGTTAATACAATTTAAATAAAATTTAATTTAGAGTTGTGAACAATAATGTAATAGAATTGGAGAATTAAAATAAGTAAAAATATTTAGCGGTTTTCCAATTCATGGTATAATGTGATGCTTATATTGTGGAATTGTTTTCTAATCACTAAATTTCAAACTTCTTTAGCCATTGTGATTGTGGGAATTGTGCCCTCTCCAATCCATTGTACGTATGAGTTTGAACCTTCATGTTGAATTTTTTAGTGTGCATGCTAGTGATTTCATGATTCAAACCCTTGTTAGGCTAGTGGGCTTGCAAGCTTTATGCCTTTATTGGATTGGTAAGATCACAAGTTTGGACTATTTGCATTAGTGTAGTGCATTCATTCAAATCTAAAGAAGTTCCTTGTTTGTGGCCTCACCTAGCTTAATATAAGCTAAAAATTCCCATATTATAAATAAAATAATTATTTAGTGGTTTTGGTGGTTGATAAATGGATGGTTATTGTTTTGATTGTGATTTTTATATCATAATTTATAATTTTTTGTTAGAAGTAGAATAAAAAAATATGAATTGATTCGTTCTCAATAATTTTACTTCTTTCTAGAAATTAACTTTCTACATGTAAAATTGATCTTTGTTGTTTTATAGTCTAATAGTTGGTTCACTTCACCTTTTAATATCTAGATCTATAATAAATAGCTAATAATATTTAGAAACATCTTTGGGGATCCTATTAAGAAAGCATTTTGTTTTCCTTAGCTAAAACCCTAACTGAAATGATTTAACAAAAGACCAAAGACATGTCAAACAATCATGCAATATTTTGTCACGTGTTCCTATATATGTTGAAGTCATCCTAAGCAATTCTCTTATGATGATGCGATATAAAATAGAGCTCTCTAACAACTTTTAAAATTAATTTTTAGATGTCCTAAAATTAATTAAGGTTTGTCCTTTTTATACACCACCCTATAATACAATTTAAGATATTTTAAGTTAGTAGGGAATGACTAGTAGGAAGGAGACAACATGCACCCAATACTAAATTTTTTTGAATGTAAAACTACAAGGATTAATATTGTGCTACAATTTTAGTCTAAGGTGGTAACACAAGAAATCAAATATTCTTGGAAAGCATGAAGTTGGGATTAGCCAATGCCTAAATAATTTATTGAATTTCACATAAAATATACCATGTGTACAATAGTTATTCATAGAAATAAAAGTAGGTTAAATGCGAGCCCAAAAAGAAAGAGAAATGTGCAAGGTACATAATTTTTAGCATACATGTCACCCCTACTTTGAATTTCATGTGAACTACTATAAAGATGCATGTCAAAGTAAACAAATAACTAATATGAAAGTAAAATATTGTAGATATTCATAAAAGGATGTCCCTTTGGTACAATCCTTACCATAAGCATTCCATCTCAAAACTTGTAAAATAAAAAAAATCCAATGAACTTTTATCAATAATCTCAAAATTGTATTCCATGCATATGTAAGATGTAACTATACCAATTCATTTTGTCTACTTGATCCCTTTGGGCAATGAGCCCTTTCGCAGTGAGCCCCCTTGCAGTGAGCATTTTGTAATATTTTATAACTAGTTATATTATATTGAGAGTCAACCCTCTCTGTGGTTTTTCCTTAACAAGTTTCCATGCAAAAATATGGTGTTCTCTTGTGTATATTGTTATGGGTGGTATCTCTACATCTGATGATCATTTAATCACTCATTTATTTTTGTTGCATGTTAATTGATATAAATCTGCAAAATGATAATAAGGTTATTTTTTAGAGTTTAAAAAGAGAATATTGATTCACCCCCCACCCCCCCCCCCCCAAAACGATACATATTACAAGAATGAACCAAACTCACTTATCTACTTGGGAAACATGCCCAACCCACATAAAATTAAAATGAGAATAACCAATAAGATTACTAATTAATGATACAAATTATTTTTATAAAATTTTACTCATTTATTTAAAAGAAAACTATAAAATGATAGAGAAGTGAAGATATTGGATACTCTTGTATGATTGAGTATCTTCATCAAGAATAACTTATATCTACAATAAAATAAAAATGATTGGGGTTTCATAGAAGTTTTTTAAGAATGACCAAAACCTTTTATTAGTCTTTTGATTTCCATAACAACCAATATTATGATAAAGGAAAAAATGTTGTGAGCTCCTATCCGATATGTGTATAGGAATTGACAAAGCGGTGACAAAAGAAAATAGTATGAACTAAAATGGAAATTAAAGTGTTTGATTAGTAGAAAATGAGATTCCATTGCTAAAGCTAATAACAAGTAGGAATTTTTAATGATAAAATGACAAATAGAAGGAGAAGCTAAAGAAAAAAAATATTGCAAACAACCTCTCAAAGTTGGCAATACCAATAGATACAAAAGTGTTATTGTAAAATGTTTTTAAGCTTTCTAAATATTGAAGTCTTCATGTTTACTTCACAAGTGTTAGTAGACTACTCAAAATATTGGTTATGATGGTGTAGAGTGCTAAGAGAGAATGAGAATTATAAGATAGAATGAGATAGATTCAAAATAAAAAACCTCCTTGGAGAGAAATTGAAAAGAAGACATTATTTTTTTATCATATTCAATTAAATTTTAATTGAGTTGTGACTCATAATGTGATAAATTTTGGAAAATTAAAGTTTAATATAAATTAATTTAGTGGTTATATTGTTCATGACATAATGGGATGATTAAATCATGATATTATTGTTGTAGCCACCAATGCTCAAATCCATGTTGGTATATTGTTATGCATTGTGCCCTCATTGAACCATTGTTCTTGCAAGTTTAAAACTACACATTGATGTTGTCAATATTTGTGTAAACAAGTTCATGCTTCAAAGCCTTCCTCAATTGATGCATTCACGGGATTTGTGCCCCTACTAGGTTATTAAGCTTGTTTGTTTGGACTATTCTTGTCATTGTAATGTATTTAGGCAAAGGATGAGATTCCATGTTTGTGGCCTCACCCAACTCAAGAAAAAAATCTATGTTATTAAATAAGATAAAGTATTCAATGGTTTTAGTAGTTGATAATTAGATTTTTATTATTTTGATCATGATTTTTAGAAAATAATTTAGAATCAAAACAATAAAATCTCAACTAGGTCATTCTTGATAATTTCACTTCTTTCTACAAAATCAACTTTTTGCATGCAAAATGTTTCTTTGATGTTTTTTCATCTAACAATCGATTCACCTCACATTCTGATATTATGATGTATAATAAATAATTAACAATATTTTCAAACACCTTTGGGTTTCTATTAAATGAGAACTTGTTTTCCTCAATGAAACCCTTAACCAGACTAATTTAACAAAATTATCAAATGCATACCAAGAAATCATGTGATATACTAAGTAATATGCTCTTGTACAAGGTTGAGTCATGCTAGATATTGCTCTTATGATGATGCAATATGAAATAGAACTCTCTAACAACATATTTAATTGATTTTTAGATGTCTTAAAATGAATTAACATATTTCATTTTTATACACCACTCTAGAATACAATTTAAAATATTTTGGACTTAATTAGCAAGGAATGACTAGTAGGAAGGAGACAACATAAGCCCAATAGTTAAAACTTTGAATTTTAAAAGTGCAAGGATTGATTTTTTAATCCAATTTCAATCTAAGGTGAGGGAAAAAGAAATCAAAGGTTCTTGGGATGCATGAAGTTGGGATTAGTTATGACTTGAAAAATTTCAACTTTGATGTAAAGGTATGTCATGTGTACGTTAGTTATTTCACAAAAAGATAACTAGGCCAAATGTGAGCCCGACAAGAAGGGGAAAGATACAAGGTCCACAATTTTAACCATATATTTTGGCTCCATTTTGACTTTAATGTGAAATACTATGAAGATAAATATCAAAGTAAAAATTTAACGAATGGGTGTTGCGACAATAGTGTGTTCCAAATTATGGGACATCCTAACTTTTGTCTAAAGCTATGTATTTTTAGAAAAAATAATGATTTAATCCTTGATGTGTTCCATCTAAAGGGATTTAGTTACAGGGGGTAAGATCAAACCCCCTTAGATAAAAACTCCTTGGAAATAAGCCCCTATTATTAAATCAAATCTTTGACATGGATTCTCCTCCACACCTATCAAAATGTTGACCAAAACTCACTTTTGCTTCATGTTTTGAGGGATCAAATGAAGCTTTTCTGAAATTATATTTTGTAAGCAAGTGGCCCTTAGTATAAGCTTTCCAAGAATTATGATTCTAAATATATTTCATTTGATTTTTATATGTATTTTCTATTATCTAGTGAATATATTTGTTTCATTGAGCATCAAGCTCTCTATTCCACACATAAAAATTGTAACAAAATACAGAATTTTTCAAAAATATCTATGGACTAGGTATTGATGTTCTTGTTTTAGCAAAAGAGAAATTAATTAATTTTGATACATATAGAAAATGTTATGTAGTAGTATGATATAAACCCATATCTAAATTATAATAAATCTCACTTCAAAATTAATAATGATAAAAAGAAACAAATAATTATGAAAAAAAATTATGCAATAGATATTAGCATTACAAATCTATTTTTATAAATTTATAATTTTATCCTTTCTATAAAAAGTGTTATGTTGTATGGTATAAACATTAGTTTATTAAAATATTGTTAACTATAAAAATAAGTTATTAAAAGTTATATAATTTTTTTACTAAATTATTTCTTAAATTAAAAAATATATATTTAAAATCTAGATAGAAAATCTCAAAAATTAGTAGTTCACATCATCTTTAAATTCCTAACGATTTAGTTGTTATAGGTGTTAGAAAGTAAAATTTTGGTTATGGTTAAAATTTCTAATCAATGTCCCACTTCAACCAAAAAGTGGGACACACTATCATCGCTCGAACTTGATTCGAAAGTAAATTATTTTAGGATATGCATAAAAGGAAAAAGATAAGGATATCCCTTTGGTAATCTACTTTCCATGAGTGTTCCATCTCAAAACTTGTAAGAAAAAATGATCCAATGAATAGCATTTATCAATAATTTTATATTTAGACACTAACATATCTACTTAACAATGTCAACAATATCAAAATAAATATTAAAATTAAATAAAAAGGGTAACATGAAGCTATGTAGCATGATTACATGACAAAGAATGAAGTGGAAATGATCTAAATCATCACTATCAATAAAGGAGGAGGTTTAATATCCCCCAAGGGATCAATACAACCATTCTCCCAATATCAAAATATGATGTAAGACATTTTTTGGTCCAACATATCCAAAGGCATGTGAATGACCATTTATGATATAGTTATAGTTTATGAAATTTGATCCACATTGTTGGTGCCTAGTATCTAGGGAAGTGGTTTATCTACTTCACTCACTTGTCCTATGTGTCTTTTTTGTGTCCCTTGGGTGTCTTTAGGGTATTTTTCCTATTCTAACATGTTTGTGGTGTCCATGACACCTTACCTTGACTTCAATGTTATCATTGGTCAAAACACCAACATAGCTCAAAGGATGATAGTGCAAGATAGCATTGCCAGGGATGCTAGTGCCTAGAAAGGACACTAGCACGCCTTGTGGACTAGAATGCACCAAAAGGACTAAAGAATTCCATTCTAGTGTCCTCTAGATGTGCATCTATCCTGATTTGGTTCTTAGCTCTATTGAGTGCACCATAGTCCTTAGCACTTTCCTAACAAGGTTTCAAGAGCCTTAGAGTGTCAATTTGAGGGAGTCAAAGTTGTCATTTGGTCTTTGAAGTTATGAAAAACCTCTTAAATAGAA
The DNA here is from genome assembly GCF_030272615.1 of Cryptomeria japonica. NCBI lineage: Eukaryota > Viridiplantae > Streptophyta > Pinopsida > Cupressales > Cupressaceae > Cryptomeria > Cryptomeria japonica. Next base: position 383,163,965 of record NC_081407.1, read on the forward strand.
CTATTATGTTGTGAGTGATTTTCTTTAGTGTTGACTACATCAGTATGTGAGCTTATGTATGCCAAATTTTGATCATTACACCTAGGATAGAGGAGAAAATCTAGTTTGTCAATAGAAGTCTTGAAGCTTAATTTGAAGTCTTGTAAGGGTCAAAACCTTTTGTTGACCTTTCCTTATGTGTCCTAAGCCTTCCTCTATGGCTGGTTTGTTAATAGGGACTTCAGTCTTTCACTTGTGCATTGTTTAATTGCAATAGGATGTTGTATGGCCATAGTTGAGATAGAGGGCTCCTATTAGTGCAATTTATGTTTACACTTGATTTAGTTGGCCAAGTGAGATATGGATTAGAGGATGGTGATTCCGTCATCCCATTTTGGTTGTGTTTGGTGAGAAGACACAATTGTGGTTTGTGTTGATCATTGTTGAGGAGTCATACTTCCTCTCTCTCCCTTTTATTTTTCTTCTTGGAAAGTGTGTCCATTGTTAGTCTTCCACTATTGTCACCTCACTTGTGTGATAGTGTGGTGTTCTAGTATTCTTATGTGTGTCATTGTATCTCTTGTGACATTCTGGTGGATATTGTTGTGCAAGTATGACATGTTGTTTCGTATGCTTGGTGTTGGAGTTGTTACGTTAATCTAGAATATTTAAAAATAAAATTATTCTAGTTTTTCTTAGCTTGTTTCCTCAGGAGTTCTTTGGTGGGACATTACATAGTTAACCTTCTTTTTGGAGTTTTCAAAGAGGAGGTGGTAGTTTTGTAAAGGGATATTTTGTAGGTGGGAGGATTAAGGAGCATGTTTGTTTTAAAAAAAAATGATTTCAAGAGGGGATAATTCCATGGTAGTTTGTGTTTGTGTAGGTTGTTGACTTTCATCACATGTTGTTTTTTGTATGAAGGCAATAAGGATAAAATATATTGTAACTTTCAAAATATCTTTTTGATTCCATATTTTATGAAAAATAATTGAAAGCAAGAATCAAGTCTTGCATGTTTCTTGTAGTTTCATTATTATTTTTGTGAGTTTCTTTGTGTAAGGGGATCACCCTTTGCGCCAATGGTCTCAGAATGGGAATTCCTGAGCATGTAGGCAGAAGTGTTGATGCTAGGTAGTTTGCACCAAGACCTTGAGGGTTGGATTGTGTGAGATATATTTTGCATGTGTATATGCAACCTATAAGAAGAAATTATCAGAGGGTTTGAGGAGCTAAGGTTCATGTGGTTGTAAACAAATTGCCGAAGGAGGTAGTTTACATTTGGAACCTGAGGGTTTTGAAAAATTGTGTTTTTGAGGCTTTTGTGAAGCCTTGAGTATGGAAAAGAGAAAGGATAAAATATATTTTATTATTTGAAGGATTTTGATAATTCCTAGACTTGAGGAAAAAAAAAAGACTATGGAAAATCAAAGAGAGATGGTGAGAAGAAATAAGGGTTGGAATGATAGAGTTGAAGCAACAAGTGAGATAAATAGTAGAGTTGGAAAGGAGAAGAGCCCTTCATGAAAAAAGAGGTGATGATAATTCTATTTATCTTCCTAACGATATTTTGAATGCAAGAAAGAAAGAAGATGCAACAATGTGTCATGCATGTGACATTGAGGAAGACAAAGAGAAAGAATATGAATAAATTGATGAACTTGAAGCTAAGGAATGTCTATTGGAAGACATAGTCGACAAAATTATAGAGGTTGGAGCAACACAAAAGAGATAAGTTCAATGGAGGACATTGAAAAAGAGGACAACCAAGTTGTAGTATTAAAAGAAAACATAAAACTTAAATTTTGTGAATCAATTGATGATTCTAGTTTGCATGTGAATGATATGAATGGGATGGATGGATGTGAGGAGGCTTTAATATCATATTTTGATGAGGTTAAGAAAAAATCTAATTTGTGTTTGAATTTAAATGAGATAGTTCAGTTAGAATTTTCTAGTGATGTATCATATGTAGAGGATTTGTAAGGTGTTGTAGAGTTTAGTGTGGGTGTAATTTGGTGGAGGTGGTCATAATATTAGGGTTGAAAGTCAAAAAGTGATGCAAGAGCATCCGATGGTGTATGGGCAATCCTGCATCACCCAAAAATATTTTTTTTAATTTTGGTTCTCTTTAATGTTTTTTCAGTTCTGGATACCTATTTGGATGAATAAGAGATTCCAACTCTAAGAATTGTCAAGCTTCTTTTTCTTGCCGACTGCCCAAAATAGCAGGTTTATATTTGAAGCCAGATGGAGCCCAAAATTTATAGGAAGATTAAGGAAGTAAAAATAATCTCATTGGCGAAAGAATCAGGTCAAAATAATTAAAGGTTTGAAAGTTATTAAAATTTCAATTTCTTGAAAAATCGAAAAAAATCTTCCAAGTCAAATTTGAGGCATTAATTGGTGTTGAATGGGCCCAAAAATGGTGGGAAACAGCGGAGTGGATTCTTAGCATATTCTACACTCAGAGATATTTTTGATGCTTCAAACGATTCGTAAATCCGATTCCCGGATCAAAAGTTATGGTTGTTGGAAGTTGGACAATTTTTGGAAAGTTTCAATTTTGAATCTGGCTGTATTTTGAAATTTCCAATTTCATATTTTGGCATTTGTCCGACATTTGGTAATTTTTATATTGTAATTTCAGCTTCAAAATAGAAGAAATTCTATTTAAGACTCATATGTAGAAACTTGGGAGTAGTTGTTGGAGTTCTTGTATGAGAGTTTTTGGAGAGTTTAGTTTCTGGGTTGGGAAATAGGATTGTAAGGGTTTTCCAGAAAAACTTTGTAAGTTGTTGTATTACAACCTATAAGGTTTACTCATCTTATTTGCATGCATGCATGTATTGTAGATATTTTTAAGATAATAATAATATATCTTGTGTCTCTTTTATTGCAATTTTTTGTGTTTTTGGTTTCTCGGGTTGTGCCCTCATCAAGTGGTATCAGAGTAGGTTGTTCTTGAGTGTGTGGATAGATCGCCAAATGTGAGGCAGTTCATACTAGTATTTGTGATTGTGGGATTATGTTCAAGATGCCTCCAAGAGTGATGCATGGTGGCATAAATGTTGGCTGAAGAAATGTTTTGGCAAGTGAGGGTTTGAGAGCCCTCCTAAGACAAATTGATGCATTACAGGAAGAGTTGAGAAGAGGGTTTAATCTAAGGAGAGGAGAAAGTGATGTTGAAGGAGAGGTTGAAGATTCATCCTCAAGTGGATCATAAGAAGAAATAGATCAAGGTCAGGCTCAATTGTTGAGGGCTATTTATCAGATTGGGAAGATACCTGAAATTGAAGTTTCAAATTATTCTGGGAATCTGAACCCAGAAGTGTTAATTGATTGGATTAATGAGTTGGAGGAATATTTTGAATATGAGGAGATAGAAAACTGAGATCGGGTTAAGTTTGCAAAAACAAAGATGAAAGGTCATACAAATATCTAGTGGAAAGAGGTCCAGCTGGATAGAAATTGAAGAGGAGAGGGAAAGATCACTAGATGGGATCGCATGGTTGATAAACTAAAGAAATAATTCATTCCTATGGATTATGAATTGGATCTGCTGAAGAAACTGCAAGGACTGAAGTAGGGTAGCAAATCTGTGAAGGAGTATATAGAAGAATTTTACAAAATAACAGGCCATGCAGAGGCCAACAAGGAGAAAGTTGTCTGTTATCTTAATGGGTTGTGACCATGTATTTAAGAGGAGCCGAGTCCAATCAGAATGGCTAGTATTGAAGAAACATATTCATTTGCTTTGAAAGTGGAGGAAAAGTTAAATAAAAGATTTGAAGGTAAGCAAAAAGGGAAAGCCCAAGGTGGCAGAGGTGGCGGAAAATCTTTCAAAATACAAAATGAAGATTTGAAGAAAAATGATGAAGTGGGTACTAGCCGCAATCAAAAGGGTGATAATTTTTATTGCCCCCATGATCATAATAATGGTGAACAATGAGGAAGAGGAATAGGAAGGCCTGGACAAGAGTTTGGGAGAGGAGGTTTTAGAGGAACCTATTTCTAGTGTGGTTAAGGGCATAGAGCCTTTGAATGTCCACAACACAAAGAAAGGACATGCAAAAGAAATGAAGGCCATGCATGGGTAGCACATGCAGACGAAGAAGCTGGGTCTGAACATTCTGATGATGTTGAAAGAGGAGAGGCCCTAGTTATCAGGAGAACCCTGATGAATGAGGAGAAAGAACCAAATCAAAGGAAGAGTTTGTTCTGCACTAAATGCAAATGTGAAAATAAGTGTTATAATGTGATTATTGATAGTGGGAGCACTGATAATCTGATGTCTAAAGAGATGGTCAAGAAAGGTAAAGCTAAAGAAGGAGAGAAATCCACATCTGTATTGGATATCCTAGTTGTAGAATGACCACAAAGTTATGGTCAATGAGCAATGTCTGGTAAAATTCAAGATTGGCAGTTACCATGATGAAGTACTATGCAACATCATACCCATGTATGCAGGTCACATGCTGTTAGGGAGGCCATGGTAGTTTGATAGGAGTGTTGTACATGATGGTCGTGCTAATACCTACACCCTAACAAAGGATGAAGTTCTCTATAAGCTAAAGCCCCTGAAAGAGGTAGAAGAAAAGGTATGTAGTAATGCTATAATGTGTTTTGTTGGTGGAAAAGAATTTTGGAAGATAAGAAACACAAATGTGTGTTTTGCTTCAATTCTTAGAGTGGGTAGAGAAGACAATAAAGAAGTGTCTGTAAAAGTTTCAGGTTTGTTGAGTGAGTTTCTGTAGTACCCTTACTTGTGTGAACTGATACTTTGCTCTTATTATTCTCAGTAGATACATTATCATTGGTTATTTAGAATTGTATAACTTTGTTTCATGTTTTATCTGATTATGAGACATATGTTTTATTTGTAGTATTTATGTATTTATGTTTTATGGCATTATATGGTTCATTGCTATGTACTGACGCTTTACTTCATCTATGCACTGTGTGTTGTGTATCTGCGAGTGTATGGGATGCATGGGGACTATTTTCCTTCACTCATCTCGGTGAGACAGGGAACGTCACGAATCTCCTTTATCGGTGTGTATGTTAAAATTTTGATATATGTATATATGCATGTGTGGTCGGTGATGCAGGATGTTGCAGGTACAAGTACCGGGTAGGTACGGGGTATCGTCTCCACCTGGCTACACAGGTCTGAGCGTGCCTTATATTTTCCGATGGAAGTGAAGGAGATAGTAGTTGACCCTAATTTTAGTCAGTTACACTCGGGTGAGTGCCTTCAGTAAGTCATTCTGTCAATTGGTTTGGTCTTCATATTTTATTCTTTGATCTTTATAAAAGTCGCTTGATGCTTGCTTAGTCTGTGTATCCAGTGTCCCAATTTTTGTATGAAATTGGTAACTGTTACGTTTATTACATCCATAAGAGTAGTTATTTGAGTTGAGATAAGGTGATCCTATTATCAGTAGTTTATATCGCCATCGGTTTACTGTGATAATGGATTATGCGTGTATATAATTAGAATTATAAATATGTCATGTTTTATAAACTTTTCGAACGTATAATATATACATAATTCAATTATTTGAAAATATATATATAGGAAAACGCCACTCGTTATAATATTAGAAAAAAACCAAAATACACATTTACAATTGCTATGGAAGGATTAATATTTAAATAATTATATCAACAAAAGTCATTAATTAATTATTTAAATATAACAAAGGAAGGGTGTTAAAACGTAATAACAAAAGTTTATTAAAGAAAACAAATAGAAATTTGTTTCGACCTTATAAAAGGTGGCGGGTTTAGGTTTTGATTGTTTGGGCTATGGTGGTCGATGGTAATATCGACCACCCCCCTTAATATAGGGAGGGGTCGGTATTACCACCGACTACCCTCCTCCTTCGCACACCACGTCTCCTTCTTCCGCCATTACTCAGTAGACAACACGCGAGGTGATGATTCATGCGGGTACACTGCAGTCAGCAAGTAATGGAGGATACCTCTCGCAGTTTTAAATGATAACCATCACCTCTCCACGTTAAGTTTTCTCCACGAGCTCCAGTTCGTTGGCAACTAACAGCTGATGGACCGGTTTGAAAGGAGAATGAACTGGCACGCAAGGTGGAACTAAACCGTAATCCTTAATGGACTCTAGACCTGGCAGTTTGAACGCTCAAGTCGCTGTTTGCAAATGCATCAGTGAATGAAACAATAAGTTAACCTCTCCACCCACCCGATAGGTGTCATAATCATTATCAATGGAGCGCTAAAGACTGAAGTTAACAAGAGGTGAACTCTCTATGTGGAGGAAGTAGAAGAGTTAATAGAAAAAGAGTCTCAGTCGATAGCTATCACTCAGCCAGATTTAGGGGAGCGATAGATGTTTTCTTTTAGTATAAAAGGGGTGTGGGTAGAGAGCAAAGGAGGGGCTTTTTGTGACATCCAAGGAAGGACAAAGGAACGTAGACAGGAGAGTAGAGATAGTGAGGGTAGGGCATGTTTTTTTTTATAGTGTCAAGTGTGATGTTTTAGAGAGGATAGTGGTTGATAGAATCAAGAGAGAGTTGTGTGCCTATTTCCTGATAGAGCTGGAAACATTGGTAAAAAGGATTGCAAGCAAGGTATATTTATCAGCAAACGGGCGTCAAGGACTTGCAAATTGATCATTGCTTCAAGTAGGTTGGGAAATTTCTTAGTGTTTAATCATTATTATTTGCAATCTCAGTTATATATCATGCTTATGAAATAGATATGGTCATGTTTTAGTTATTCGTTAGGGTTTGTTAAATAAAATCGTTTAGTAGTAGTTGTGATTACATTAGGACTAAAGAAGTGGAATAGTTTTAAGTTTAAATTTCTTAATGGAAGAAGGGTATGATTACGTTCAACACCTAGATATTAAGATTTTTTTTGACATAGCTATAGGGGAGTTCTGAGAAGTAATAGTTTACCATTGACACGTTACAGAGATGGTACGAGCCAAGCAAACAGCTCGCAAATCAGTAGCGGGTTATGCTCACTACCTAAAAGTCAAGAAAGATTCTTTGACTCCTGTCCAGCCCATTGAGGAGGACAACTCTGCCAAAGAGAACCCAGCTCCAGAAGGGAGCAAAGAAATAGAAAAAGGTCCTATCCAGAGCCCAACCAAAGCAGCTACCACTGAGAAAGGGAAAGAACCCAAGCCAGAGTGCTCGCCTGAAAAGCCAATAGTGATAAGTTCTGACTCGTCGGAGGGGTATACCCCCTTGAGTGATAATGAGTCTGTGGGGTACTTTCCCCGAAGTGAAAGCAAATCTGAAGGATATACTCCTTTAGATCATGTTGAGTCTGACGAGTGTACTTCTCCGTATTTTCCGGAAGAATGATGTAACACTCTTGTGATAAAAAGATAAATAAATAAAAATAAAGGCATTCTTCTATGAAGAAATGTATTACGTTGTATTGTAAGATTTTCCTGATGAAATGAATATTTCTATTTTAATCTTCATTTATTTGTAAAAATGGAATTTATTAAGGTAACATACCTATAGTTGTTAACAAGAGTAATAGAACTCTTAAACTTGTCATTAAGTGTAAAATTATGTGTTTTACCGACCATATTGTTCTCTGTGTCTTGACAATCATGTTTACGTTTTGCAAGTTAATTTTGTGATAGGTATTGGTACATAGGATTATCTTGTTTTATATGGTGGTCGCAACTAAGTACCTTATGTCATGTTGTCAATTTGTCTTGTGTTGTGACTTGGCCAGTATATTTAGATGTATAACCTTAAGGGAGTGAGCCACTATGAGTTGTTCATTATGGCCAAACCTTAGGTTAGTAATTTTGTATCTTTCATTTGAGGTAGGTCAAGTTTGGGAATGGCTATCTGTGTCGCCATAGAGTTCTGTAGATAGAACTAACCCATAGTGTCCTAAGAGAGAGAGTGGCTTTCGAGCGGGAACTATGCCGAAGAGGTGACAGGATAACCCGTCAGAAGTTGGTTAAGAAAGTGAAAACCTATAAATGACTAGGGAAGGGTAGAATAAAAGTTAAATGAAATAATGTGCCTCGCACATAGGTGAGTGCTAGTATAGGGCTCATAATGTAGCGAGAAGGCCTGGAATGGCAAACTTACCACCTTTTCATCATGAGAGGATTGGTAAGGTCCGCATGAGTCTTAGTTGGAATCGGAGGTTCGGGAGAGGTCACCAGGATAACCCAGGATGGGGGCCGGGACCTATGGAGGCTGTACCATGGTATCCACCGTAAGACATGCGATGACACTTTCTCCTTAGAGTCACTAGTGTTCTGTGAGTTAGGTCACATGAATGTAAGTGGAGTCTTGTAGTCCTTTGTTTTTGTATCATTTTGCTTGCTTGAGGGTTATCTACTATCTCCAGCACGGTGGGGTGGTTCCTTTTCGGAATCACATGGTTGGGTGGTAGTGTCACTTCCCATCGGATGTTCTGTTACGTATCTTCGGGCGAGAAAGGATTTCGTTGATGATCTTGGATCGTGATTCATGTACCGACTCTTCTTCCTATCCATCTTTTAGTTAAATACTAGAGGTTTTGAAAAGAAACTATATGTAACTTTCATTTGTATCATTTTAGCTCATGATGTAATTTCATTTTGAAGACATGTATTTTTGAATATTGAAAGCAAAGAAATATTGTAATATATGCTACTTCAATTACTGATTTCTGATGTATATAATATATGATTGCTTGAAGAAATTTAGATTCTTTCATTGCGGAAATTTTATCTTAAATATTTAATTTATGAAGTAATATTCGTTGGCAACCCTTAGGAAATTCAGGTGTAAAACTTCCGCTATGTTATTAGATGTACTAAGGTTTAATTCATGCATTTAAAAAAAAAAAAAAAAAAATTATTTCACCCTTAGTTGCATAGATTATGATGTTTTCCTTTAGGGTTCCTGACGGGGGCATTACAGTTTCAGAACATTGTGTCTGATAGTGTGCTAGGAGGGTTACCATGTGGAAGGTCTATCAGAGTTGCAGATGCCTTGAGTAGAAGGCATATTTTGTTGACAAAAATGCAATTTGAAGTGGTTGGATTCAATGAACTCAAAGCATTGTATCCCGAGGATCCTAATTTTGTAGAGGCTCGAAAAGCTTTCAAAGAACATGTTACTTTAGACAGGAGAAGGTGGTTGGATTTCATAATCTAGGATGGCATGTTGTTCAAGGGAAGATAGTTGTGTATTCCAAGGAGCTCCATGAGGGAGAATTTGATCAAAGAGAAGCACAATGGAGGTATGGTAGGACACTTTGGTCGAGATAAGACCATTGCCATCATCAGTGAACATTCTTATTGGCTTTAGTTATCACAAGATGTGAACAAATTTGTGAAGAGTTGTAGAGTGTGCTAGAGGGAAAAAGGAGTAAGCCAGAATATAGGATTGTATCAGCCATTACCTGTACCTGAGAGGCCATAGGAATATATAAGTATGGATTTTGTTCTTGGTTTACCAAGAAAACAAAGAGGGAATGATTTAGTTTTTGTGGTAGTTGATAGGTTTTAGAAGATGGTACATTTCATCCCATGCTAGAAGTCCCATGATCTTGTCTACATTGCTGATTTGTTCTTTAGGGAGGTGGTAAGACTGCATGGTTTACCAAAAAGTATCATTTCTGTCATGCCCAAAATTTAGGGCAAAAATGAAACAATTTTTTTTTAAAAAAAACATACTAATTGATTAACAAGTTCACTCACACAACAAGCGTTATTGAAACTTCCATAGTTATACTCGAGCTAATTCTGAAAAGAACCAAGCATCGAAATTTTGTTTAATTTTATTTGCGGAAAGCTATCTGGTTTAATTTTATCTCTACGAGATACCTAGTCATTAGGTTTATTAAATCCATCACGTTAAAGAAAATAGGAGAGGAAATTTAATTCAATTCCCAATAAGACACATAGTCTAAACATCCAATTTAAAATTTAAATACTCTAATTAAATTATCTGGGACAAAATTAAGTATTTATTACATTAAATACATTTAAAATTATAAAGGCTAGGCTTACTTCTTATAATTTATATATTTCACTTCCCTTTTTACTTCCTATGAGTAATCCTACGAAGGTATTTAAATGTTTAAAACTCTATTAAAAAAAACATTTAAATATTTAAAACTTTATTAAAAACTTACTCCAATTTATAACCAGAATATATATATATATATATATATATATATATATATATATTTATATATTTATATATAAATATATATATATATATATATATATATATATATATATAATTTTACATTATTTTTAATCCATTTAGAATTATCTCCCCAAGATAATAGTTAATCTGCTTCCCAACCCTAATTAGGGTTTTATATTTTTTTTTTACACATATTAATAACTCTGAAAACTATCATAATATTTTATTTCATTTACCCTAGCCCTACCCGGGCTAGGGTTTAATCCATTTTTTTGTTTATCACTGAGTATTTTTTTTTACAGGGCCGAAACCCCAAGGCGACGGCCATTTTTGTTGCAAGTTCGAAGAAGGTGACGGGGAGGGCCGAGGCACCACTGTGTGGGCGCACAGTGGGCATCGCGGCACCACTGTGTGTCCACACAGTGTGCGCCGCTAGTGGCTCACACCACTGTGTGGCCACACAGTGGCGGCTGCGGCCGACCACTGTGTGTCCACACAGTGGGAGCCGAGCGGCCCGCACTGTGTGCTCACACAGTGGGCGCTGCGCGGCCCTCACTGTACGTACACACAGTGGGGTCCACGTGGAACCCAAATTTCCCCTTTTTTTAAAATTTATTTTTATTTTTAAATATATTTATATATATATATATATATATATTTATATAAATTTATAATCATAAAGTTATAAGGGTGAAAATATACCAATATATATATATATATATATATATATATATATATATATATATATATATATATATATATATATATATATATTTTAAATAAGATTTACATGCAAAAATTTTATACTAAAATAACAAACGAAAAGCATTATGTTAATTCAAATATATATATATATATATATATATATAATTAGGCCCTTTTTTTTGTTTACTTGGTTTTAATTGCTGATAAAAGAATGAAGCAAAATCTATTGATAAGCTTTTTAATCAACACTAATTAGAAATACAATTTAGAAATACATTTTAGGAAATACAATATACTTCTCTAGAATAAATAGATTCAGTGATTTTTCCTCTAATAAAATAATTACTTAAAACTTTTTTTTTAAATACTTAGGATCTTTCAGCAAAAATAAACTCCTATTTTTCATCAAGTAGAATATAGATAAAATTTAATTGGAAACTATTTTTTTTTCATAATACAAAAGAAGCTTTTGCATGCAACTCAAAGTGGCTTTTCTTTTTCTAAAAAAAAATTAGAAGTAGAAATAAAACAAGCTTTTACAACTCTAAGATATTCTGCATATTTACAGGATGTTTCTTTTCTTAGCTACAACAATAAAACTCAAGTCTATTTTCAAGAATTACAACTTGCTTCTCTTTTCTATGAATGAGGCATACTTCTATAACAAATTTAAACAAATATTTGCAACTGGATTTAAGTATCTTCAACAATAATCTTCTGTGTCTTTTCATGGTTCCTATTCTCTTTCTCCTGACTTTCCTGCATAATAGAAAACACAAATATGACCACGGAGTGCTCACCTCCCAGCCTAGGCTAACTGGTAGCCACCCCCGAGCTCGGAGAAACAATTCCTAGATGGGTAACATACAGGCAAACACATAGAAGGCAAATGCATACAAATTATCAGACACACTCCCAACTTGGCTTCACAGCACCACACTTTGGTGATGATCTTTTCAGAGGGTGGTAGTGGACCAATACCCTGAGGAGAACTACAAGTATGAAATAAACAAGAAGCCACCTCATGGCACAATAATTATATCAAGAATCTCAACCCCTTATTCCTTATGCCCCCCAAAGGCATTCTAGCCTTATATCCCTTCTTATGACCCCCATTGCACAAACAGGCCATGCAGCAAGGGTCACACAAAGATCCCTTGTGATTGCTCTCAAAAGAGAGTCTCTCACTCGAGGGTTGTCACTGCTACCACCCACAAGATCCTCTTCTCTCCCAAGAGTAAGAGGTCTTGACGAAACTCCCAAAACACAACACAAATCATAATGCAAAAATACCAAAAGATTTTTCAACAAAAACATTCAAGAACACAGATTTCTTACACCAACAAACTTCCAAACATAAGCAAGAAGAAGACATTATAATGAATAACTGAAACCAACCTTAATCTGCCCAAAGGTATTATGATATTTGATGAAGAGTTTCCCAATCCACGAATCTTTTTCCTTCTACCCTTAATCAATTTTTCTATTCCATAACATTATTTTCTTTTCAAAATTTCTCTTGTCTCCAAAAATGGAGAGTGGGTGATTACCCTCAAAATCTCAAAATCTTGCTTAAGAAGCTCACTCTCTAAGTTCTCACAAGTTTCTAAAAATCAAAAGGGAAAGAAAGCAAAAATGCAAAAAGACTGCCATTCGAATAAGAAAAATCTAAATTAGATTTAACTTCTAAATTTTCAATTTTCGCACAACTCAAAAAAGCCAATTTTTAAAGCGTTAAAAAGATCATTATAAAGTAGAAACTTGCCTAAAATTACCCCTAACCCCTAGGTATACCTTATGGGCTTTAGGAAACCCTATTAAACTACCCCTAGGTGTTCATTTAACCCATTTTAAACCCCTCTGAAGTTTATTTTCGGGTCAAACATAAGTTGACCACCCCAAATATTATATTCCCAAAGTATTTATGACAACACATTATATTATTTAAGAAAAACTATAATTAAACACTTTCCCACCAAGAGACCAAATAAAACATTTAAATTTAAATCCACACGTGTCAAGTGACACAAATAAAACACTTTTACAAAATAAAACATGAAATTGTCTATTGTGGTTTTACACATTAAATTTAAATAACACTTAACACTCATGCACCATATACTGTTATGAATAAAAAACAACACAAACGGGGTGTTGTCTCTCCAAATAGACAACCCCTGGCTTACGAACATACATAAGTCTAGGTTTGGTTCTCCGTAATTTCCATGGTCACATGGTAAATTTCCTGCGCATCTCATTTAACACATTAGTACTTTCAAATATCCACAAATAATATAATTCAAAGGAATAACAATACACATCATCACTTGCATACAATTTTCATCAGCACAGATTAAATACATCTTTTATCAAGCAAAGTTCTCATAAACAATTTCATCCCAATTCACATAAACTAAACATACATCATAGTTCTATATTTAGAGTAAAGTCCTACAAATTCAATAATGACATCTATCATTGCAATATCATCCTATCTAACAATCATGTAGTGTTCTATCTCATAAAGCATATAAGTAAATCACCAAATCATAGCAATGTTATCCAAATCCTGAAATCATATAAGTTCTAAGTCTCAAAAAGCATCAAAATAAAGTATCCATCATAGTCTAAATATAAAATCCACTGAATGTCAGACTGAGTCAAGGTGAGGCCTCACAGTTTCAAATTGTGATACCAAATTTTTTGGATAATTTTGGAGAGCCTTGTGGAAGAAGTTGAAGACAGAGTTGAAGTTCAGTTCTGCACACCATCTGCAGACTGATGGGCAGACTGAAGTGGTGAATAGGAGTCTAGGTAACCTACTGAGATGCTTGGTAGGAGACAAAGCCAAGGGATGGGGTCTGATCTTACCACAGGAAAAATTTGCTTACAATAATTCTGTCAATAGGAGCACTAGTAGATCATCATTCTAGATTGTGTATGGAGGCAGACCAAGGGAAGCTCCAGAATTGAGGAAGATGGACCGAGGGACACGTACAAGTTCTAAAGCCGAAGACTTTGTCAAACACATCAAGAATATACATGAGAAGGTGAGGAAGAACATCAATGTGATGAATCTACAGTATAAGGTGAAGGCAAATCAAAAAAGGAGGCATAAGGAGTTCTAGGTTGGTGACGAGGTAATGGTCCATTTGAGGAAGGAAAGGTTTCCAATGGGGACATATAATAAGCTAAAGATGAAGAAGTTTGGTCCCTGCAAGATAGTGAAGAAGCATGAATCTGGAAATGCATATGAGGTAGAGTTGCTAGAAGGAATTAACATTTCCCCTATGTTCAATAATTCAAACTTAACAAAATATCATGAAGGTGGCATGGAGCAGGAGATAGCAATCGAACAATACAAAATTCCTGCACCTAATTTAGAGAAGGAGGAGATCAAAGCAATTTTGGATAGTTTGTGAAAAGTACCAGGAACAAGCAGTATGAGGAGTATTTGGTGAAATAGAGGGGAAGACCTGTTGAATATTCTTCATGGTTGTCCAAGGTAGAGGTTGACCGCTTGGGTTTTCCTCAATCGGCTGAGACGTGATGGGGTCACTTCTCAATCTACCCCAGGTGTCTGATGCAAGAGCATCCAGTGGTGTATGGGCAATCCTGCATCACCCAAAAAAAATTCTTTTTGTTTTGGTTTTCTTTAATATTTTTGCAGCTTTGGATACCCATTTGGATGAATAAGAGATTCCAATTCTTAGAATTGTCAAGCTAATTTTTCTTGTCGATTGCCCAAAATAGTAGGTTTTATTTAAAGGTAGATGGAGCCCACAATTTACAGGAAGATTGAGGAAGGAAAAATAATCTCATTGGCTAAAGAATCAGGTTGAAATAATTAACGGTTTGAAAGTTATTAAAGTTTCAATTTCTCAAAAAACAAAAAAAAATTCTTCTAAGTCATATTTGAGCCATTAAACGATGTCAAATGGGGCCGAAAATAGCATGAATTAGTGGAGAAAATTAATAGAATATTCTACACTCAGAGAGATTTTTGACGCTTCAAACGGTTCGTAAATCCGATTCCCGGATCAAAAGTTATGGCTATCGGAAGTTGGACAATTTTGGAAAGTTTCAATTTTCGAATCTAGCTATATTTTCAAATTTCCAATTTCATATTTTGGCATTTGTCCACCATTTGGTAATTTCTATATTATAATTTCAGCTCCAAAATAGAAGAAAGTCTATTTAAGACTCATATGTAGAAACTTGGGAGGACTTGTTGGAGTTGTTGTATGAGAGTTTTTGGAGAGTTTAGTTTCTAGGTTGGGAAATAGGCTTGTAAAGGTTTTCCAAAAAACCTTTGTAAGTTGTTGTATTGCAGTCTATGAGGTTTATTCCTCTTATTTGCATGTATGCATGTATTGCAGATAATTTTCAGATAATAATAATATCTCTTGTGTCTCTTTTATTGCAATTTGTTATGTTTTTTGTTTCTTGGGTTGTGCCATCATCAAAAAATTGGAGGAGAGTGTGATATACACTCATAGGAGGTGGTTGTTTAATGATGGAATTGATTTCACATTTAGGAGGTTGAGTGTAGAGAAGAGTTGTTAGAGCAGAATGCTTGGTCTAGCTAAGTGCTAGAATAGGAGAAAGAAGTAACAATTGGAGATTCCAAATTTTAGTTATGGAGTTTAATGAAGATTGCTTGCAATATGAAAGGGTGGTTTTACCACTCAAATCCATTTTGTGAATCAATATTCAAAATAAAATTATTACCCTAAGTATCTGATGCAGGAACATCCATGGTGTAAAGGCAATCTTGCATCACCAAAAATATTTTAATTTAAATTTTTATTCAATTTTTTAGGATATGTTTTGCAATATAAATTATGTAATAATGGCATAATATTTAAAAAATGTTTTGGCCATAGTCTAAAGTTTCAATTGCAAGGTAGATGGACACATGTCAAAAGCATATTCAAGGTATATCATGGGAACCCTTTTTGTCCAATATGGGAGTGGAAAAAAAAATTCCTTCCATAATCACTCAGGTTGAGACTTTTCCATTCGATACATTGCAAATTTGGGCACCCAAGAACACTTGGAAAAACATGCCTATTCTGGGTCTAGGAAATTCCTGAAAGTTCCTATTTTGATTGGTTAAGAGGTGGCCATTTGCAATTAAGGGAGAGCAATTTAGGAAATTTTGTTAATTTCATTTATAGTCTCGTTATCTTGGTGTGAGAGTTTGGGAGTTGGAATTATCCATGGTTTTTTAAAAATTGAAGGGTTAACCTTCATTCTAAAGTTTTATAAGAGGAAGTGGTAGTTTTGCAAAGGGAGATTTTGTAGGTGGAAGGATTGAGGAGTAGGCTTATGTTCAAAAATAAGATTAGAAGAGGGGAAGAATTTCATGAAAGTTCTTGTTGCAATTTGTTGATTTTCATCATATGTTGTATTTTGTTGTATGAAACCAATAAGGTTGAAATCTATTGTAATTTCAAAAACAACTTTGTAAATCCTTTGTTCATGAAAAATAATTGAAAGAAAGAATCATATCTTGCATGTTTCCTATATTTATTTATTTTTTGATAAAAGTGGATAGAACCACTGAACTATATTAAATTTTAAAAGTTTTTTACAGTGTCTAGTTCAAAAAGCACTAAAGGGAAAGAACCAGTAAGAAAACCCTTTAGTATTTCTTAAGTAACACAAGCCTATTCTACCCAATACACAATGACCATTGGCATAGTACATCAAAAAACCCATCCCAATTACATAAGCCGCATTAGATATAAAGGAAGCCGCCAATAGAAGCACATAGAAGGAAGATTAAAGTATGATCACCGAAGGATGCCTATCCATTGCTGCCCAAAAACACCAGTCTGAACCACCCCTGTCTATGAAACACAATTCTCCAACCACTTGTTAGAATGATACCACAAAGCAGAAATGAAACCATAATCAAACACCCTGTCAAAATAAACATTGTGATCAAGCATAGCAGAACCCACACCAAAGAAAATCCACACCAAAAAAGGAGGTTGATGAAGACTACAACTATGCCCTTCTTTACTTCAAATATTCCAAAACCAAGGAAGGGATCTCTTCCACACTTACCTCCCGCATATTAGCATCACTATCAATGGCTAAGTTAGCCAAGAAATCTGCAATCTTATTCACTTCCCTATAATAGTGGGAAATTAAGAAGGAATCAAAAAAGTCTAATTTTTGCAAAACATGATCAAGTATATATTGTAATTGCCAACAATTCGACTTCTTTTTCATGACACTTTGAATAATAACCATAGAATCACCCTTAATTATCAAGTCCTTAATTCCAAAAGATATAGCCATATCCAAACCAAAGGACAAAGCAAAGAATTATGCACAATTGTTAGACTTGAAACCAATTGCATGACAACGAGCCTGAATAAATGTTATCTTATGATCATAAATTACCATACATGCCCCTGCCAGGCCAGGGTTCCCACGAGAATCACCATCAAAATTCAATTTAAAGTGCCCTTGCAGAGGAGGTTTCCAGCAAGCAAAATTTCTCTTACTTATAGCATTAGTCTTATTTAAAATAGATCCATGAGAAGGTAAGACTGATAATATTCTCCAAACTTGAGTTGCCCTACCATCCCAATGAGAAAAAGAGGTAAGGGTTTCCAAATTCTTATAGATAAAAGAAAAAGAAACTTCAGAGATGGAAGATTCAATCCTCAATAAAACCTCAGCCAAGGAAGAACTTGTTTGTTTAAAAATCCTATTATTACGCTCTAACTAAATATTCTGAATCACAATAGATGGAGAAATAATCCAAAGACATGCATAGAAAGATGAGGCAAACAGGAGAGGCTAGGCTCTAAAGTGGGAAAGGAGATCCTTACCAATAACAAATGATAGATTAATCTTTTCAAACAACCACTGCCAGTAAGCATAGGCAAAATCACAATGAAGAAACAAGTGTGCAGAGGATTCTAAATTTTTATTACAAAAGACACAAGAAAATACTGTAGTAATACCCAACCTGTCCAACCTCATTCCTGTAAGGACCCTGTCCTGCACTGCTAACCAAGCAAAAGCACCAGCCTTTGGGAGGCAAGCTATATGCCAAAATAGCTTGTATGGCCAAGTAGACAAATCTTTAGTAACCAAGAGAGAATTATAGCCATCCTTAACTGTGTACTTACCAGAGATATTCCTTGTCCAGATAAGCTCATCGTCATCATTAGAAAAAATTATTACTCTCTCCGCCAACATCTTTTCATATTCCAATTTCACATTTTGATCAATATCTACAAACTCAATTGATTTCCATTTTGCCACCTTAAGATTCCCAGTATACTCAATTTCAAAATAATCAGCCACAAAGACACCCCAAAGCGAAGAAAGAGTGGAAATTAAAGGAGACCAATCCCTCGAGTTCACCAGAGGGGGATGTCCATTCCAAACTTCCTCCCAAAACCTGACCTTTCTACCATTATGAACAATCCATGAGAGATGAGGCAAAATCACTGATCTACATTTACATAGAAAATTCCAAATAGCTGAACCAAACGGTAAATTAGAAACTTGAAAAACATATTCTCTTGGTCCGTTATTTAAATATTTAGCAAACATAATTTGTGCCCAAAAGGAGAATGGTCTCTCATACAATTTCCAAACCAACTTAGCACCTAAGGCTAAATTCTGACTTTCTAGACTCCTAATGCCTATACCCCAAAGGTTTTTAGGTAAACAAACTTTATCCCATGCTACCAGAGGGAGTTTCTTCTTACCATATTTATTATTACTCCAAAGGAAGGACCTAAGAGTATCTTGCAAACTAACAAGAGCCACTTTTGGAGATTGCAAAACAGACATGAGATAAATAGGAACAACATTTACGACAAACTTAATAAGAACAATCTTACCAGCCAAAGATAACCATCTATGATTCCAGGATAGGATCCTTCTAGAGATAATTGAAATGATCTTATATCAAAACTCAACTCTATCCTGCTTAATGAAGAAAGGTATACCAAGATAAGAACAAGGAAGATTTCCAGATGCAAATCCCAAAAAAAGCTTCAATCTATCCTGAACCAATTGTAAAGCATGAAGGAAAAAAATCTTTGACTTATCAATATTGACTCTCTGACTAGAAAAGGATGCATAATTCTGTATTATCCCCTTTATCACTCTTGCCTCACCTAAAGAGGCCTGACCAAATAACAAGGTATCATCTACAAACAAGCAATGTGAAATGCTTTGTGGAACATTCTGAATCCTAATTCCCTTCCAAAGTCCTCCCAACTTAGCTGCTCTTATAGCCCAACTGAACGTTTTAGCTAGAAGAATGAACAAGAAAGGAAAAAACCACAAGGGGAGCCATTAATTAGAACTAAGAACCTTGCAGAAGAAATACAAGCACGAATCCATTTGACCCATGCCTTGGAAAAGCCCAATTTAAGTAGAACAACACACAACGCCCCCCATTCTACTCTATCATATGCTTTCATCATATCTAATTTGAGGATCATGGTTGGGATTCTTTGAGTAGAAATAGAATGCAGAATCTCATGTGCCACTATAGCTCCCTCTGTCGTCTCCCTTCCTAGAACAAAACCACCTTGTTCTAAAGAAATGATCTTAGGTATAATTTTAGCCAACCTTAAATAAATAGCCTTGGTAAAAATCTTGTACAAAGTATTACATAAAGCAATTGGGCGAAAATCAACAAATGTCTTGGTAACCTCTTTTTTAGGAATAATTGCAATCATTGTATTATTGAGCTCTTTCAAAACAACCTATTCCTTCTAGCTTCCTCAAGGGCCAATAAAACATCATTTCCCATAGAATCCCAACATTTCTGAAAGAATAAAGGAGTAAAGCCATCTGATCCTAGAGCCTTATCAAGGTTCATTGCAAAAACAACATTCTTAACTTCATCCAAAGAAAAAGGAGACATCAACATTTTATTATCTTCTAAAGATACCAATGAAGTAATATTAGAAGAAATGTTATTATGAAGATCTCCATGCTCTGAAGACAATAGTGACTTAAAAAACCTAACTGCCTCTAAAGCAATATCCTCCTGTTCTGTTAAAAGTCTGCCATTTGGACACTCAATACAAGATATCCTATTTTTACTTCTCTTAATTTTTGTTGAAGAGTGAAATTTTTTTGTATTTCTATCACCATTTGAAAGCCAGATCTCCCTCAATTTCTATCTCCAATAGATTTCTTCTCTGGACAAAACTTCTTCAAGCTCTACTTTTAGCAATTTTAGCTCATCAAAAACAAGAGGCACCATACCATGTTGAATCACATGTGAATTAAGACATTGAATCATATCTTGAATCCTCTGTTTTTCCTGAAAGATGTTCTTAAAATGTAAGATATTCCATTCTCTAATATTAAATTTCAAAAATCTCAACTTCTTAACAATTTGAAACATTCGGGATCCAGAGCAATAAGGAGCAGAACTCCACCATTTTTTGAGCAAAGGCAAAAAGGAAGAATCTCTAAACCACATAGGTTCAAATTTAAAAGATGACTTAAAAGGAGCTTTATCTTCCAGAATTGATAGGGAAATTGGAAAATGATCTAACCCCGAAACTGGAAGAATAGAGGAAAAAAATTCAAACTCTAAATCAATCCAAACATCTAATAACAAAAACTGGTCTAACCTTTCCACAATCTGAGAAAAATCTCATCGCATATTTATCCATGTGAAAATCCCATTCTAAAACTGACAATCAGAAAGACCCATGTCCTTAATGAACATCCCAAAGTCTTCCATAATTTTTTTATTAGGAAGAATACCTCCTTTCTTTTCTCCCAAGTTAGTGATAGCATTAAAATCCCCCCCAAAGATTATAAAGGGACCATGTCTTAAAGGGAGGAAATTCTCTTAAGATATCCCCATAATTTAGTCTTCCTTTGAATACCAGAAGGAGCATATATATTAAAAAGCCAAAACTTAACCTTCGAAAGCTTGCTTTTAACTAAGGCCAACATCCAATTTGTAGTAGAAGCAACTAGCTCAACCTCAATGTTATAGTTATTCCAAAGCAATGCCAAACCCCCTGACGCACCACAAGCTGGAGAGGAGAGGAATTCCCACTTTCTCCAAGAAGAAAAAACCAAATCAGCAGACTCCTTTGACAATTTTGTCTCTATAATGTCATGAGATGTTGTACAAGTGAACATGAAGTATTTGACATACTTTTAGCATGTCACTCAAAATCTTTTAGAAGATTTTTTGTTGGCATATTGCCACCAAAATATTTCATGCTTGTTTTTATTGGCCTACTTTGATAGAGAAATAAATTTTTTTTTTATAGTGTGATAAGTGCTAACATATGGGTTTCCCATGTGCACTAATGAAATTCCACTGCATCCACAACCTTCTAAAGTGCCTTTTAAGATTTGAGAAATAGATTTCATTGGTCCTATTAACCCAAATTCTAACCACAAAGAATATATCTTGGTTTACACTAATTATAATATAAATTGGGTAGAATTTAGGGTCTTGAGGAATTCTTGAGAAATAAAGGTAGTTAAATTTTATATGAAGATAATTTCACAAGACATGTAGCACCTAGAGAGATTGTTACTAATCAAGGCTTGTAGTTTATATTAGAATTATCATTACATTAATGAAGGAATATTAGATTTGGTATTAACAATATTATGTGTCATCCTCAAGCTAATGGTGTTACATCCCATTTATTCCCTAGTCATTTTTAATGCTACTTTGTGCCAAGATGTTGTTTGTGCCCTAGTTGTTTTATGTGATATTACGCGATGCTAATCGTGCCCTAGATGTTTATGTTATAACTGAGTGATGATGCCCTAGTTGGTATTTCTATTCAATACAATGAAATGAGGACTTACAATGGTTAGATTGATGTTTTGATATTTATCTTGATGATATTTAAGATGTTTTATTATGTTAATAATATTGTTTTTTTGAAATGTCAGAGTTATGACAAGAATTCAGACTAATTGTTTGAACTGGGCCAAGTGTGTGTAGGAGTTCGTCGCCTCCAAGAAGGGAGGGGAAGTATCATCAAGTTGGGAGATAAAGGGAGGAAATAACTCAATGCATTTTGAAAATCTAACCTTGAGTCAGGTAGACTTACGATTGAAGTTGTCAAACCTTGTTGGTCGCTGCATCAAGTAACCCTAGATGGTCCTTGCAGAGGTTTTAGGGTACATAACCCTAGGTTATGTTTGCATTTCGAGGTAACTCGTTATTATTATTTTTAAGGAATATTTAATTAATTATTATTTTAGATCTCGCAAAGGCTCATGATATATATATTTATGAATGTATATATTCATATATGTAAATATGTGAATATATTATTGAAAATTCTTGAAAGGTTAAGTAACCTTAAAAATAAAAGAAGAATAAAGGCTTTTATTTAATTAAAAAAAAAATTATCCTCGAGTCACTAGAGGTGGAAGAGATGTGAGGAAATAAGTTTTAAATAAAACATTTTCACCCCTTTCATGGCATGATTCATTGATTTAAGAAAAAAACGTAAGGCATATTGATAAATAATATCGCCTAACCTTGATATATATTGGGAGGAAATAATGAAATTTAATACATTCATATATCGATATGAATAAAATATTTTTGGGCTATAGTGCATTTTCCATGAAGTTGAAAGGAGAAAAACATGAGAAACACATGAAGATGGAGCATGAAAATGGCATCACTCCTAGCGGTTTGAAGAAAATGCTTGGAATTAGGGCATTAGAAGGTAAAAAAAAGGTGTTTCGAAATACATAAGGAAGGGGAGAAAGAAACAAATCACTGGATTCTTCTTTTCATGACATGAAACAAGGGTTTTCTCTGCATTTTCAGTCATTTGAGCTCTATTATTTTGAAGTATAGAGGGTTTGCAATGAGGAAAGTATTTACAAGATATTTCCTCTTCTATAAGTCATACCATGTCATGTAAAGCTTAATCTCTAATGCCTTAGTGCAAATATTTCATTTCTTTCAGCAGTAAGAAATTAGAGAATGGGGTTTTCAAGGAATTTAAGTTGTTACTATTCTCTTATTTTTGTTTCCACTTGTGTTTTGCTGAAGAGAAATGGAAAATTAAATTTATTCTTCCAAATCTGTTTATATCAATGAATGAGGGTTATATTGCTGACTGCATTTTCCTCTTACCTTAAAAGAATGTAATAAATAACTAAACTGCTTGTACAATTTTGATTTAGAAAGGGAAAATATTATTAAACCTGCACTTCTAGTTTTTGAAAAGGGGTTTTGAATAGTTTGCAAATTATAAAGAAATTTTCATCTTAATTTTTGTTATGACTATTGTTAATCTCCTTCTTGAATAGATGAACCTTTGTTTCCTTCATAAAATTTGTGGATAATATGTAGTTATCTGAGTTTCATAATAGAACTTAAGGTTCAACATTTACATCAATGCCTGGATGTAAAATATACTCTCACCATTGTAAACCTTGGACTGTAGCAGCAACCTTCTTGAAATTTGAGTAATTTATTCAGAAACCCTTGAATAAGGGTAGTTGTTAAGTTTTCTTTAAGTAAATTAAGCTCTAAATGTGAAACATTTGAAAATACTTAATGTACATGTGAAGGTATGACTACTTGTGTATACTTGTACATGGACATTGACATATACTAGTAAGTATATACCAATATGGTTTATAAATGGTAATACTTAATGTGTATGTGAAGGTATTTGTACATGTGTATCCTTGTACATGTACATTAACATGTACTTGTAATAATATATCAACATGGTTAATAACTAATAATTAGTAGAGTAAACTAGTAAATATTTATAACCTTACCTCTCAGTTTAGAAGGGGTGCTTGGAATGTAGATTTGTAATACAAGAAATTACCTCTTAAATGAGCATTCTTAGATTTTTCTAAGTTTGAAACAATATCATAACATCAGTATCAGATAACCTATCTGTAGACGTATAAAAATGACCATATTCCTAAATGAATATTTTATGTTCATTTCTCTATTTAATTAAATCTAATTTAATTGAATTATCCACATTCCTCTATTTAATTAAGTAAATTACTCAATTAAATTCACTATACCATTTAATAGGATAAATTCATTTTATTCAATTAAAGCCCCTGTCCACTTTTTAATTAAATTCAAATTTAATTAAAATAGTTATCCTAAATTAAATAAATCTAATTTATTTAATTGCAACCAAATTGAATTAAATTCAATTAAAACCTATTTTCCCTCACCCACTTGCAAAATCCTACACCTCCCACTTGCATCCTAACCCTCTTTCTAACCTCTTCTAGATTATTCTAAGCCTAATTAATTAACCCAAACCCATCGATTATCCCTTTTCCCTAAATTTGAGGAGGTCACTTCTCAAATTTGGAGCAAAGTCTTCAAATTGCATTAAAGCCTTTATCTAACTTGTTGAATGCCCCCAAATTTGGAAGGACTCTTACAAAGTTATCCCCAAAGTCTTCATAACCATTAATGGTTAACTCAACCCTCTTACATGGTTAAAGAATTTCCATAAAATCAACCTCCGTCTAACCCAAGGGTCTCATCAAGCATTTATTGCTTTGACCATGGTTATCCTTAAACCTTTGCACAAGAGTTTATCCTTTGGATAAAAGCTTTATCCAATGGATAACCCTAACTTAAACTTTAACCCTTAACCCCTAGGGTAACCATGAGGTCTTCTCAAGCATTTAATGCTTCTTACATCTCTCTACCAACCTTATGTTGACAATTGTCACCATTTCATTGGTGCCAATTGCAAACATGGATTCCCAACTTTCAAACTTGGCCCTTGATTAAATCTTTCAATCCTGGCCATCCATTGCCCTATTTTTGCTATAAATAGAGCTCTCATTCCTCCATTTTCATAATCCAAGTCTTTAGCATCACACTTATACTTAAATCCATTCAAGCTTTCATATTTTATATGCTCATCATTTAGCTTCTCTTTTAAAACAGGAATTAATCTAAATATCCTAATTTAGAGTATGTTCCTTATCATCTAGCTTAAATCATGAACTAATATAGTATGCTAGGATAGTATTGTTTACTAATCTTGTCATCTTATAACTAGTTTATTGCATTTGTAGCATCATGCATAGCTTAGGATGCATCTCATCTTAAAATCCATAAAAGCATCCCTCGTTCTCGCATTTGCCATCCCTAAACCATTTTGCTCAGTGATCTAAGAGCAAAAACATTGGTTTGAGGGACCGTGCAAGATAGAGAACCATGGAACCATCCTTGGGAAGCTGAGCCATACTTCATGACTCCGTAGCTTGCACCAAGAAGTCCTGTGGGTGTGTGAGAAAGGCTCCATAGAGCTCTGTTTTACACATATTGAGTTCTATCAGCCCGCTTTCCCGCATACACCATCTAATTGACATTATCATCTCTCGACTATGAAATGAACTAATACCCTAGCCTAGGAAGGTAGTGGGTATAAGGGAAATGTTGTACTTTCGATGCAACTATCATCACCATGGAGAGTGTACTCTCAAGATGTCAGGACAATAGAGACATGTTAGGCATAGTTTATATTCCATACTTATGAGTTGGATGTACAACTGGTGACTCTTATTCCCCCTATTTTCCCATGTTAGGGATGTAGTTGTATCAATACCAATCTTTTCTTAATGAATGATTAGTTTATAATAGAACTCCTTAAGAGAATAAGTGTTGATAATGAGAAGAATGTAAAATAATTGTGTGACCAATAGTCTCCATGTGAGCGCAAATATGGTCAACTGGATTGAAATCCACTTGTTCTAGACCTATGCCCTACAGTCCTTTAATTGCAGTCATGAAGGGAGTAATTATGATTTCACTCACAAGTGTAATCGCAAATATTGGGAAACCTTTGGGAAAAAGGTGTCCTCTTACCAGAGCATCAATCAAGATGGTTAAGTTATCTTCAACTTGGTTAGAAACGACTGACTAGAGTAGTATTTTAGAGCTCATTAATGCGGTTGGACATAATAAACATTATGGGAGCATTTAGACTTTTAGTAAATACCACCTTGGTGAGAAAGGGGTTGATAGGGAGGGGAACTTATAATGCTCTCAATGTTGATAGTCCTATTTATATGAATACATAGCTTCACAGCCCCCTAATGCAGCTGTCATTCAAACAAAGAAGTAGTTTCTCTTAACAATATAGTAGCAACATGAATGCTCATAACACACAAAAACATAGAAGCTAATGTTGATGAGGGAGATAGTAGTTTGTGGTCTATCACATCTTTTCCTCTCTAAGGCAAGTTATCAGTTTAAACCATGCTTCAATTAAATCAGAAAGGAACAATTTTCAACTAATATAAAGAAAGGTATCATACCTCAAGATTGGGTAGAGTACTGGTCGATACAATCAAACATGTTGGACTAGGGTGAACAAATAATTGTATGAGGTGCATGTAACATTCATGTGTAAAAGGGCATTGTTTGTTAATCATTTGTAACTTAATCACAGATGCCAATTAATAAAGGCCAAGTATGGGCTAGTTCTCTTGTGTATACTATTAGGATAACTAGTGGACAACTGAGAGGGGGGTGTTGAATCAGTTGTCACTAGATTATGAAACTTTAAGCAAACAAAACCTTTTACCAGAATGCATAAACCAAACACTGGAATATTAGATATATCAATTAAGCATTAACATAAACCATAAACCAAATACCATGCATCTGTAACACATAACACCAAGATTTGTACATGGAAAACCTAGTAAAGGGAAAAACCACAATGGGAAGCCTACCCATAGTCAGATGATACTTCTGCAATAAGTATGTGATTACAATAAGAGGGGCCTGCACATGCAGGAAGACCAACAACCCAGAGCGCACTGCTCATCACAAAGGAGCCTCACTAATTATGAAAGAAATCCAGACTACAATCCGGAAATAAGAATTGAACTGCAAGAATAGCATCTCCTATGCCTAAGTACAGTTTCGATTAAGCTCAATACCAAAGGTCTTAAACCTCTTACAGAAACCCAATTCGATCACCTATGATCGACCAAAATCTTTGCACATAATTACAAATGTATTCGCACATAGATAATCCCATAACCATGACCCATGATCTACAAAGAGATCTTATATCATATATATAACAACCCGGGACCTAAACAATTAGGTCGGCCACCTAAAAGATAATACAATAAATCCATAACGTAAACCCACAAACCATTGATAAACTAAGTTGGCCTAAGACCGAAACAATATAAACCAATCAATAAATTCAACTGGTAATGCATTGGGAGCATCCACCAACACGTTACATTAACCGGTCCATAACATAGCAGAATAGAACCAAACCTAAAATAGGTCACCATAAGCCAAATGAAACACCATCGATACACTGGAACATGAAAAAGATAACCATCAGCATCTTGGAAACCTTCTAGAAGCCGCACCAATACCACTTATTGAATCCGTCAAAAGATCTTCAACAAAGCTTTGTTGGCAAAACCCTTACAGGTAGCCAAAAGGCTTACTAGAATGAATGATAGCATCTGGATCACCAAATCCTAAACCAACTAAATGAGATACACATCTGAACCACATGAATAACCAATCCAAACCATTACCAATAATTAGACCATTTCAAAGAATATCAGAGATAAATCTCTTGATCAAAATTAAAGTCCAACCACTCTACCGAAACCCGGTAGACAACCAAAGAAGCTAATGTTGACATCAATGAAAAACACCAATGCAACACATAATCAATTCCTCCATATTGCCAACAATCTCCCCCTTTGGCATTGATGGCAACTTTAGATGTGAAAAACATCCAAGTGCCAAGAAATTCCAAACAAGTCTCCCCCAATGGAAGACATACAATCAAATGATATATCAATGAAGCTCTGAACCAAACCATAAAAATGAAACAAACTCCCCTTGGGACTAATATCTCTATTAAGATATGTTTCACATGTATATCTCTCCCCCTTTGACATCAATGCTAGAAATCTAACATAAACATCAAAGAAAAATCATAAATCCTCTGAACCACACAACTGACTACTCCCCCTGAGTAGTAGCACCAACACATCAATCCGAAATGAATGATAGTTCTGAAAAATGCATATCGGACTGATGTCAATCAACATCACTCAAGTCTCTACCAAAGGGGCAAAGACCCCTAATCTGTCTCTAAAGTAATCAAATGATTCCTTAGGCAAAGGTTTAGTGAAGATGTCTGCAATCTTCTCTTTAGTGTTCACATAAACCAATTTGACTTCATTTGCTTCCACCTTCTCCTTTAGAAAATTATACTTGATTGATATGTGCTTTGTCTTAGAATGAAATGCCGGATTATTTGATATGTTAATAGTAGCAGAGTTATCACAGTCAATAACTACGAGTTCATTACAATCTACCCTTATATCCTTCAACATTTTCTTCATCCATAGAATTTGAGCATAGTTAATAGCAGCAACAACATACTCAACTTTAGTAGTAGATAAAGAAGTACATGCCAATTTCTTGTTGATCCATGAAACAAGTTTCTTTCCAAGAAAGAAAGCTCCACTAGATGTGCTTTTCTAGTCATCAACACCTCCAGCCCAATCTACATTTGTATATGCACATAGTGTAAAGTCATCATCTTTAGGATACCATAAACCATACTAAGTTGTTCCTTGCAAATATCTGAAAATCCTTTTCACCGCACTCTCATGATTCTCTCTAGGATCACTCTGATATCTTGATACAATACAAATTGCATTCATTATATCCAGTCTAGTCTAAGTCAAATATAACAAACCTCCAATCATAAACTTATACCTTGTAGGATTTACTAGAGCTGATACATCTTTCTTTGTCAATTTCTCACTTGTAACCATAGGAGTACCAATCGGTTTAGAATTTTCCATACCAAATTTCTTCAACAACTCTCTAGCATACTTAGTTTTCCAGATGAAAACACCTTTGTCAGTCTAAGTAATCTGCAAACCTAAGAAAAATTTCATCTCCCCAATCATATACATCTCAAATTCAATCTTCATATTATCAGAGAATTCCATACATAACTTATCCTCACCTCCAGAAATGATATCATCAACAAAGACCTCAATAATCAATGTGTCATCATCAGTGATCTTATAATACAAATTAATGTTAGCATTACCTTCAGTGAAACCAAGCTTCAAAAGACATTTATCCAATTTTAGCATACCAAGCTCTAGGGGCTTGCTTCAATCCATATAAAGCTTTCCTTAACCTGCAAACCATATTTTTGTCATCTGAAAGTGAAAATCCATCAAGTTGCTCAATGTAAACTTCATCTTCCAGATCTCCATTCAGAAATGCACACTTAACATCCTTTTGATAAACCTTTTATTTCTTATGTGCAACATAAACAAGAAATAATATCGCAGCTTCAATCCTAGCTACTGGAGCAAAAGTCTCAACATAATCAATTACTTCCTTCCTATAATATCCTTTGCAAACCAATCTAGCCTTGTTCCTCACAAATTTTCCACCTTCATTCAATTTATTCCTAAAAACCCATTTAGTTCTAATAATATTCTTATTTTTAGGTCGGGAACTAAAGTCCACGTGTTGTTCTTTTCTATCTGATCTAATTCCTCTTCCATAGCCTTCATCCAACATCCATCCTTACATGCTTCAATAATTGATGTTGGTTCAACTTGAGAAATTAAACATACCTCTTCTATTGCCAACCTTCTTCTTGTCATTACTCCTTTTCTCTTATCTCCAATAATTTGATCTTCTGAATAATTCAACTTTACATACCTGGGATTCTTCTGACTTTCTATTTCTCTGCTCTGATCTTCAATTATTGTTGAATTTTTTGATGTTGTCGGGGTAACTGGTTCAATATTTTGTTCTGATATAGGTGCTACTGGTTCAGTTGTGATCATTTTCACTTTTGGTTCTCTCTCATAGGTTATGATTTGACCTCTGTACTGCTAATCCACCTTGACATTATCACTCTCCATAATTCTCTACAATCTTTTGTTATAACATCTATATGCTTTTATTTCATTAAAATAACCAAGAAATATTCCTTCATCACATCTAGGATCAAACTTTCCAATGGAATCATCTCTTTTGATATAGCATTTACTACCAAAGATTCTAAAATAATTAACTATAGGTGTATTACCAAACCATAACTCATAAGGTGTCTTACAAGTGTCTCCTTTGATATGAACTTTGTTGAACATGTATACCGTCATGCTCACAACTTCTCTCCAATAGATATGAGGTAGATTAGCTTCCATCATCATAGTTCAAGCTACATCAAAGATAGTTTTATTCTTTCTTTCCACAACACCATTATGATGAGGTGTCTGGGCTAAAGATAACTATCTCCTTATGCCATTTTTCTCACAACAACTGTTAAATTCACTGAATGTGAATTCACCACCCTGATTAGATCTTAAGCATTTTATCTTCAACCATGTCTTTGTCTCAACCAAATCTTTAAAGATATTTAACTTTTCAAGGGCTTCAAATTTCCCCCTTAGAAAAGTAACCCACATCATTCTACAATAATCATCAATGATTAGCATGAAATATCTATCACCCTAAAAGCTTCTTATTCTAGCAGGACCACACAAATAAATATGAATAAGATCAAGAATATCATTAGATTTGTCTTGTATACTCTTAAAAGAAGTTCTGACTTGTTTTCCCATTTCACATTCCTTACATACTGGATTATAAGGTTCACAATCTTAGGTATATCTCTAACTGCCTTAGTTGAACTGATCTTTACAATACAATCAAAATTTACATTACACAACCTCTTATGACATAGCCAACTCTCATCAATATGTGCAATCAAACATGTCTTCTCACCGGTGTTCAAATGAAAGATGTTACCTTTAGTCTATGTACCGGTTGCAATCTCCAATCCAGATCTGTTAGCAATTTTCCATTTTCCATCCTTGAACTGTAGTTGAAATCCCTTATCCATCAACTGTCCTATACTCAAAAGATTATGCCTTAAACCTTCAACATAATAAACATTATCAGTGTTATGCCTACCATCCAATGATATAGTTCCTCTTCCTTTGATCATGCATACTTTGTTATGTCCAAATCTAACCAAACCACCTTCAAATTTTTGCAAAGATAGAAACTTCATTTTATCTCCAGTCATATCATGTGAACATCCACTGTCTATCACCCATTTATCCTTTTCTTCAAATTTAGCAGCAAGATCCTTCTCCTCATTTTTAATGACAGGTTCCGGAGCATCTTCCTTGATAGCTAAAAATACCCATTCCTTTCCATTGTCGGATCCACTAGCTGAATCTTTTGTCGGTTCATCATCAAAATCACCAGTCACACCTTCCTTATCTGCATAGTAGCATGATTTTTCTTTGTTCCTCCTGTACTTATGCTTGTTCTGATATTCATGGTTAGGCCTAAAAGATCTTCTAGGTTTCTCCTCACATCTTGAATTCCTCTCAGGACATCTAGATGCAAAATGACCTATCTTATTACATGCAAAACATTTGAAGGGTGATTTTCCTTCATACTTACTTCTTGTTAGACCTTTAGGTACTCTTCTAGAAAATAGGGATTCAAGTTTCTTAAAGCCTTCATCTTCTTTCTTCATTTTCTCTGGTTCCTTTGCATATAAATCTTTCCAATCACTCTTGCTGGTTGATGATGTAGATGCATGAAAAGAAGATTTTGTCTTTGTAGCTCCTTGAGGACCAAATTATTCAAGCTCAAAAGCAAATAACTTTCCAACCAAAGTATCCCTATTAATAGAATTGTTAGACATTGTTCTCGTCTCTTTAATTGCAGTAGCCTTTATCTTGTAAGTTGATGGTGAATCTCTCAATACTTTAGAAACAATCTCATCTTCGCTCATAGATCCACCACAACATTGAATTCTCATGACAATTTCAGTTACTCTTTCCATAAAAGCAGTAATTCTTTCATCTTCCTCCATTTTTAAGTTCTCATATCTCACCCGATAACCATCAAGTTTAGAAATTTTAACAGTAGGGTCACCTTCATTCAGAGTCTCTAATTTATCCCATATAGATTTTGCAGATGATTTGTCCATTAATCCCATAACTTGTTGATCAGAAAGGGCACACAAAAGGGCTTCTCTAGCTCTATAATCATTCTCAATGTTCTTATCCAAGTCTATCGGAGGAGGATTCCTAGATGTTAGATCATAAGGAGTATAGCTTTTCTCAGTGACCTCCCAAATCTCCTTGCTAAGACGTCTCAAATGAGTCTCCATTTGAAGCTTCCATACTCTGTAATCCGTTCCTTCAAGCCTAGGACTGTCCTTCTGATAAGCAATTGAAGTTAAATTATTATTCGCCATAGGATCTTCCTCAAGCAGTTAAGCTTCTATAGAGAGGATGCAATCTATGATACCAATTGTTAGGATAACCAGTGGACAACTGAGGGGGGGGTGTATCAGTTGTCAACTGATTATGAAACTTTAAGCACACAAAAACTTTTTCTGAAATGCCTAAACCAAACACTGAAATATAAGACATGTCAATTAAGCATAAACATAAACCATAAACCAAATACCATGCATCCGCAACACATACCACCAATATTTGTATGTGGAAAATTCGGTAAAGGGAAAAACCATGGTGGGAAGCCTACCCACAATCAGATGATACTTGTAGTAAGTATGCGATTACAATAAGAGGGGCTACACATGCAGGAAGGCCAACAACCTAGAGTGCACTGCTCATCACAAAGGAGCCTCATTGACTATGAAAGAAATCCAAACTACAATCTGGAAATAAGAATGAACTGTAAGAATAAAATCTCCTATTCTTGAGTACAATTACGGTTAAGCTCAATACAGGAGGTCTTAAACCTCTTACAGAAACCCAATTCGATCACCTATGATCGACCAA
This sequence comes from Cryptomeria japonica, assembly GCF_030272615.1. NCBI lineage: Eukaryota > Viridiplantae > Streptophyta > Pinopsida > Cupressales > Cupressaceae > Cryptomeria > Cryptomeria japonica. The sequence continues at coordinate 383,196,679 of NC_081407.1, forward strand.
AACCTCTACATAAGATTACAACTTTATTCACACACAGATAATCCCATAACCATGACCCATGATCTACAAAGAGATCTTACATCATATATATACCAACCCGAGACCTAAACAATTAGGTCGGCCACCTAAAAGTTAATACAATAAATCCATAACTCAAACCCACAAACCAATGATAAACCAAGTTGGGCTAAGACCGAAACAACATAAACCAATCAATAAATTCAACCGGTAACGCATCTGGATCATCCACCAACACATTACATAAACCAGTCCATAACCTAGCAGAATAGAACCAGACCTAAAATAGGTCACCATAAGCCAAATAAAACACCATCGATCGACTGGAACACAAAAAAGATAACCATTAACATCCTGAAAACCTTCTAGAAGTCACAATAATGCCACTTATTGGATCCATCAAAAGATCTTCAACAAAGCTCTGTCGGTAAAACCCTTACCAGTAACCAAAAGGATTACTAGAACAAATGATAGCATCTGGATCACCAAATCCCGAACCAACTAAATGAGATATGCATTTGAACCACATGAATAACCAATCCAAACCATTACCAACAAATGGACCATACCAGAGAATACCAGAGACAAATCTCTTGATCAACATCAAAGTCCAACCACTCTACCGAAACCCAGTAGACAACCAAAGAAGCTAGTGTTGACATCAATGAAAAAAATTAATGCAGCACATAATCAATTCCTCCACATTACCAACATATACAACATGGAGACTATGGGAAATACGAACTAATCAACTATTGTACTTAAGACTGGTAAATTTGTGCAGAGCTTTGGTTCATGAAAGAAGGACGATGAATTCTTAATAATCATTAAGCTTGGATTCATCCTTGTACTCCTGAGAGAGAAGGTTGCTAGCTCAAGAGCATAAGTACGAACTCTGTATTTATTACCCTAGGGTTTTATCAAAGATAGGTTACACATTAAGGGTATAAGACACCTCAAGTTTGTCGACCAACAAGTGAAGTTGGGTCCAAACATTTATGATAGCTAATGAGTATCATAGAGTTGGAATGTAGGTAGCATAGAGACAAACATGAGAACTCAGATACCTTCATAAATTCAACCCAACCATGCAGGATGACAAACAATCTTCATGATTTAGCGAGTTTTCTATAATCCTAGAAACCCTTAATCAAGGTGAGGCTATTGTTGTAAGCATCAACGGGTATGTCGATTTAGATACACAATCCAGTCAGAGGTCATAGTAGTTAGGGATGGCCTATAGTGTATGACTGACTAGGAATCTATGTAGGATTATCCACCAGTTCAGATGGCATGAGCTAGATTTTCATTACCTCTCTGTGAAGGGTCAGGACAATCTAGTTAGATATTGGGCGGAGGACTAGCAGGTTTGTGGTTGGACAGAAAAATGCCCTGATGATACTTTTCCCTCCTCACTGGTATCTTGATAAAGATATGAAGTTTGGAATTCTAGCATTAGATGAAATGTACTCTCTAAACTCTCTCTTTCATTCAATGCAATGTTTAATTATTTTCTTATCTTACGTTTATGTTTGATTTAAGAGAAATGTAATTAATTTCAATTATTGTTATCTAAAAAAAAACTTCTCTTCCCTTTTATGTTAAGTTGCAATGATCATGTTAATGACTATATTAGTTAACAACTATATTTGTTTCAGCAAGTTATGTTTTTGAATAAATGCTTCATTTAAATTTAGCATGTTACAAATGGTCAAGTTGAAGTCACTAATCACTAACCAAAAATATCCTTACAAATAAGTGTCTTTATAAGGATTGGGTTCATCTTGTAATTGAAGATTTTTTAGCTTATGAACTTGGGAAATCACAATAGGTTTCACTACTTGTGAGCTTGTTTATGGTAAGAAAGCACTTCTTTCTTATAGAGTTTGAGATCAAAACTCTTTGATCTACTTTAGCTTAAACATGAATATTTAGAACCACAAAAACAAAGGATTGAGTAAATACATTCTCTTGATAAATTGTTAATATATGTTTTTTTTACTATGAGGTTGTTCAATAGTAGTGAAACCACTAACATGTTTGTTTCATTATAATGACCATTTGACCCAGTGGATTGGACACTTTTATCTAACCTCATTTTTTAAAATGAAGGTAAATTTCACAATAAGTGGATGGGATCCTATGAGATTGAACACACCTTTGATAATGGAGTAGTTAAACTAAGAATTTAGATTTTGACTAAGTGGCCTTGATTATTGATGGTTATCAATTGAGAATGTATCAACAACCATGCTCAAACTATAATTTCTTGATGGGTTTAGAAGGGTAATTGAAGTTAGTAGACACTACATAACTTATGCCTACTATAAAAAATATCATCTCCATAATTCAATAATATAATATAAAAAAATGGTAGTGAATCCAACAATGAGTACTCTTTGTGAGTGTTGTTGGATAATAATTATTTAAAACTAATTTATTGGTAGATCACTATCGAATTAAATAACACAGTAATGAAAATACACATGGTACTTGGCAATTTGGATATCGAAAACTAGTACCTATTAGATCCTACTCATAAACAAAATCAAATCTTATAACATATGCTAGCATTATGTTGTCATTGATGTCAACCGATATGGAATGGTCATCGGTGAGTAGGTAGTGGTGACCGGTATGGGTGAAGTAAGTAATTATGTCAACCGGTATGAAAGTTGGAGTGTGTAAGCAGACATACAGGTATGTTACCGGTACATATAAAATGCATCATTGACTAGTAAAGCAGAACCATTGGAAAGGTAAAGCAAGCAAGTGAAAGAAGAACTGAAGGATGCAAACTGTTATACACAAAGAAGTTTAATGCTGCCAATAAATGGATTGAGTAGTTGGACCAACATGTTTGATGGAAGGCTAAGTTGATCCACTAATAGAGAAGAGGTCAACAGATATGAAGGACCACCGGTGGAGGTAGGGTATACCGGTAAGGTGAGCTAAACCGGTAGTCAATCTTGGTCGGTGAAGGATGTCAAATTGACATAGAAAACCAAGCATAGGTGGATGTCAACAAGGATGACAGGTGGTGATCACATAGAGATCGATGAAGTATTCATTGATGTAACAGTCAGCAAGAAGGTCAGTTTTTATGAAGAACTCGTAAATCATGGGAGGATGGCATAAGGTTGTAGCTCGATGAAGACAAGGTGGCAAGTGATTGAACAGACCGTGCAAGAAGATCTGATCTTTGTACCCATTTATCGAAGGAAACAGCTGAGCCATTAATGGCGTTTGATAGAGACACAGAAAAGCATATTGCAGACATCCAAATATAGAAAACATATATTGGAATGTGATGGGTTGGCGGTGTTGATCAGTGACATGCAAATCATCACTCCAGAAAAGAAGATCGGATCAAAACCAATACAAATTGAGTTTGTGAAGGGAAGTTACTACTCAAATACTTTAAGTGTGGTAAAGCTGGACACTTTTCTGCAAAATGTCCTTATAATGAAATTCATTGAGATGAGAAAAGAAGTTTTGGCAGATCAACCAATAAAGACAAAGAAAGGAATAACTACCGACAAGGAAGAAGATGCTATTGGAAGTGGAACAACATATATACTATTGAGGATAATGCGACAAACAAAGAAAGTGCATTAGAAGATGACTACCATGAGAATGAAAGAGAAGTTAATCTTTTTATGGCACTAGATAAACCGTTGGAGAAGATGAGGAAGAAGAAGACATTGAAGCCAAAGTGGATCTAGAAGGTGATCTCATAAGAGCTCTTGAGGAGTTAAGTAAGATAAGAAGAGAACTCAAGAAGGTCAAGCTTTCTAGAAATAGAAGAACAAGGTCTTTTGAAGCAATCCCTGGATGAGTCCAATCAAGTTATATATGACTTGAAACTCCAGTTGGAAGAAGCCAAGAGGATATGTGAAGTTGCATCCTCTGATTTAATGAAGAAGGAAAAGAAGCATCAAGATCTGGAAGTAGAAATAGTAAAGCTCATAAAGGAGCTTGAAAAGAGTAAGGATGAACTGAAAGTGGGAAGAAAATATGATGGTAGCACAGAAGCCTTGGACAAGATGTTGAGCAAACAGAAGCAATCTAAAGATACTAGTGGCTTAGGATTTGAAGAAGGACAAAGTTCAAACAACAAAGACACATCTGATAAGGAGTTACAGTTCACCTCTTCAACTAAAGGTGAAGAAAAGAAAACATTCATAGTAAGAAAGGATATTGGTAAGAAGACTTATGCATAAGCTGTTAGAAACCGTCACACAAACCGGTATACACAATCAATGAACGAGAGACCACACTCAATGTAACAGAATGCAGATTTGAAGAGAAATGCAAGGGCTGATCATGAAGTATTCACTAGAGTTAGCAACATGAAAGGTATACCCCTAGTGAGGCAAATGTTTGCAGGACCAAGACAACCTAACCGGTATGTTCCAAAATTTCATGGTTATTGCTACCAGTGTAACAAATTTGACATAGGTTAGCTGATTGTAGATTAACCAATAAGCCCACTATGAGTTATGAAATAAGAAATCCATTTAATGCACTCTGGGATATGAACTTTTTTTTGTTATCAGTGCAATGGATTTGGTCATAAGAGTTTTGAATGTAGGAATAGTAAACCAATGTCCTACAATAGTTACAAAGATTCATCTTTTAATGTAAATATGAAATGATATAACCATAAAGAGTTTGGACATTTATCAAAGTTGTGTAAGAATAGGAAAATAAAGTAGAAGAGGAAAAATCTTGATCAAGAACCGGTAGTCTAACCGGAGTACAAAATTGCAGCTGATAAGAAGAAGGAAACTCGACCAGTTTGGGTTGAGAAAGAAAAGGACAAAGAAGAATCAAGTCTGATAGTGCAAACTGCCCTACATGTTGAAAGAAGAAATCTATGGGTTGTTGACAGTGGTTGTTCCAACAACATGACCGATAATAAAAAGAAATTTAACAAACTTGAAGACTGGAATGGTGGCTCAGTAAGGTTTGGATACAACTCATTGATCAAGATAAAGGGAAAATGTAATCTACTATTTATGAGTCAAATGTGTGACAAAAGTTATAAATGTCAGAAACCATTAACACTGAGAGGGGGGGTGAATCAGTGTTGTACCGAAATAGTAGATTTTAGCCTTAACAAAACATTCATACACCAACCGGTATACTAGTATAAATAGAATTGAAAGAAGTAAAGCAACCAATAAGCCAAACACATAAATGAGAATCATAACACATAAATTTATATGTGGAAAACCTCAAAGAGGAAAAACCATGGTGGGATTTGTGACCCACGATATCAATCCACTGGCCATATGAAGAGATATTACAATATATGATGGGCCTGCACTTGCAGGATGGCATACAACCTAGAGCACACTGTTCAATCACAATAGGAGCCTCACTAACTACATAGACTTCTAGACAACAATCTAGGGAAGTGTGAGCTACTAAGATAACATCTCTTATGCCATAATACAATTCTAGTTTAAGTTCTATCTGTTTCGGTTGAAACCCTAAACCCCTTTACCAGAATAATCCTTACAATAAATTCCTCACATACATGATCTCTCAGAGTAATTTCGCATCATATTACATTTTCATATCCATCCTTAGTCTTATATAAAATGATCTATCAAACTGACCTATATGCCCTATACAACTTTTATGCCTTATGTCGACTTACAAAGATATATACAATATTAGATTACATGTTGGCCAGATAACATAAATGTATAAACATTAAAACAAATTGTTGATGCCAGATCTATGACATGTTAGCCTCCAATACCGATATCCTTTACTATACCATGTTGTCTTGCATTGTCGGTGACCAAAGAAATCTTTTTTCCTACTGGTGCTTGTGCCAGTGTAGAATCTGTGAAGTGCCTGCTGGTACACCATATGAAGCAAGAACCCAAAATCATATTGGCATCAATGACAACATAGTGAAACTAACCAAAAAAGTGTCAATTGCCAACAATCTCCCCCTTTGGCATTGATGGCAACACTCATGTGAAAAAAATGGTCATGGTTTCATCTGTCGGTTTCATCCTGCCTTGCTCCCCCTGAGCTAAATATGCAAAATACTCCATATCTCCAAAATTCCAAAAACTCTGTAACACCCCCTAATGTATGTAACTCTTTCATTCTTTTTCACATCTATACTACTCCCCCTTTGACATCAATGCCCCAAAAATTGTAAAAATAATGTCAAGGAATAAGAACTGTACACTGAATACCTCCAAAAATGTCTTACCGGAGCTTGACCAATTTCAAAATTTCTGGATAATCTTTCTCTAGTAATTCCACATAAGTATCCCAGCCGGTTTTGAATGTGCTAGAAATAGATACAAGTCAACTCAATAAATGTGCAAAAGATTCTTTCTCATTTACCTCTGTCGGTGTGGGCTTTCCCACCATATCCATGAATTCTCTCTTATGTACATAGAGTGAATCCAATCTTGAACCCACCAAGCCTCTCAGACTTCTATCTCTCTGAATGATTTTATCTCTTTCCTTTTCAAGAGAAAAAATTTGGTTCTCCAAAGTCAAAATTTGTCCATCAATTGATGTTGTCAATGAAATTAATCCATCAAAAGAGTTAGCAATACTAGCAATTTTCTCCTGTGTCTCTTTTATCTTTTTATCCACATTTTTTGTAAGTATTTCAGTATTGCAACATACCCTATATATATATTTGTACATTATTTAAAAAAAAATTCAATTAGAATTAGCTTCTTCTCAATCTTTTTCTTCTCTATCTCAATTATTTGATCAAAAGCGGTTCTCTTAGCTCGAGTGAATCTTTCAAGTGCTTGTCGGTTAGAGATTTGCTATAAGGATTGAAAGTCTTTTGATATGTGCTTAGTGATTACCTTAAGCTTTCTAGAAAGGCTAGCTTCATTTTTTATCTTACATTTCAGGACCAATCTGTGCAAAATAGTTATTGACTGATCTATAATCCACTTGTCTATGGATCCCTCCTTCATTAGTTTTTGAGAAGCCATCATCATCAATTATGTGGGAGTCATCTCTGTGATGGTTTCCTTTTCTACTTGAGAATTGTCAATTGTCAATAATTATGTGCCAACAATTGGCTCCTTACCAGATTCCCCTGTTTTCTCTAATGATTTATCCTTTATTACCTTCTCACTTGCATTGGTGGCTTCATCACTTGGTGCAGTCTGTGCAACTATTGGTTCCTCTTTAGGAACAATATCCTCAACCTTTACATTAGTATCCAGAGGACAATTATCCTCAATGTTAGTATCATGTATAATAGTCTCACTATTAACCGCTGTCTCGGTATTTGTCTATACATTTGTGTTTATAGGTGGCTCAATTTCCACTATCTTGATATTTTTTAAAACTGAGAGTGGAGTACCCATAATCCCTTTTCCTTTCCCTTCAACCGAGCTATCTATAGTATCGGTTTTTGTCTCTAGTGAAGTAAAGAATCCTCTGTCTTCTCCCAAAAATTTGATCCAATCCTTCTGATTTTCCTTTATTACTCCATTCATTCTCTCTAGCATTAGGCTAGTTATCCTATGTTTTCTATTGAAAACCTTTCTATCTCCAGCCTCAATTTTCTTTTCCATTTCATCTGGAACTATAGTAACAAAGATAGCTAGTAGTTCCTTCATCTTAATGTGTTTATCTTCTTGTATAGTAGATAAACTTCTAGAATCTAACATGTTATATAACTCATCTGGTATTTGATTTTCTATCTCTATTAAGGCTTTCTTATAAATATCTAAGTATAACAAGACTACTTCTTCTACCTCTCTTTGTTCATCAACCTCTAATTTGTCATAATAAAACTTAACATTCTTTAGCATGCCATCTTTAGTTATTTCATCTACAATTTTTGCACAAGTTTTGGTGGTATGATAGTTACATTACCATTTCAAGTGCTAAATCAATGTCACTCTTCTTCCTCCTCTTGGCAGTACTAGATGTAGTTGTAGGTGCAACTTTAGGTGCTTACTTCTACTAGATGTAGTTGTAGGTGCAACTTTAGGTGCTTACTTCTGAGCTGGTAACTTGATTGTGACCTTCGTAACCAGTTTCTTCTTTGCTTCCACTTTAGTTTCCTCCGGTTTCTCCCTAACAACCCTCTTGAAGGCTAACGATGTGTCATCCTCTGATCAAAATCTACAGTAACAGGTTCAATATGAACTACTAGATCATTCCCATTCCTACCTTTCTCTGGGACAACATCAATTAGTGCCTTTATGTGCTTCTTGTTTCTCCCTTTTCTTCCAGTTGAACTCTATTTCAACCTCTAGAGTCTTCTATTGTGGAATTCTACAGGCCTTCTCTGCCTCATCTATTTCTACATCAATTATAATTTTTGCATAGGCATCAAGGATTAATGCATCTACCTCATAGCCCATTTCCTCTATCCAAATATTTTAGGGCTTGAATGCTTCCATGAGAGTCTCATCCTTCTTTACCATGAAACATATGCTAGTAGAGTATTTCTCTACTATATGCTCAGGTACCCTTACCCTAGACCTCATAGATTTTTGAAAATCCTTGAAATAACCCCATATCTTATCATCTCTTTGGCTTCCTAATGCAGCAATTGATTGTTTTAATTTCCTTCCTAACAGAATGTCAAAACCCCATTGTTTCCTACCAAAACCGGGTGTATCATTCAGAAAATATAGCATCAAGCAAACTAACAAATTCCCATACCAAAAGGTGCCCTTCTTCTCACCTTTAATCTTTCCTCAGTTGATTAATAAATCATCAAGCATCCAACCACAAAGATCTAACTTTATATTTTCTCTCATCATCTTATATGCAACCAAAATACATGAATTGGAAACAGAATTCAATTGATTTGACTGAGTTACCTTGTATCCTATAACCATGCTACCGAATTTGATGTCGGTGTTGGTGATAGTGCTCACTTTCATCGATCTCTTGTCTAACGTAGGGTCGGTGATCTTCCTCATGAATTTGTTTGACACTTTCTTATCTGGATGTTGCCCTACCGATGATAAGCCAGTAATTTCCCAGATAGCTTATTTAGTGATTTTATAAGGTCTGTCCAGCCATATGAATTCCCCATGTACTCTACTTAGTACATATCTAATTATTTCATCCTCGTACTCTGGAATATCTAGAATGTATGTAAACCCTAGATCCTCAATATGTTGATATGCCAGTTTAATCTTTACAAATTCTCCCATTAGTTCATTCATATACATTCCCTTGATCTCTAAAGTTCCTAAGTCCTCTCTATGATAGTGAATGTATGCCCTAACATCCTCTACATACACAACTCCCTCCACAATGTGAGAAAACGCTCCAACCAAATCTTCTAGGGTAGGCACATGTGGATACCACTTGAAAATTGGTGTAGGATAGTCCTTGACCTCTACTATAGTTGGGTTTGCAATAAAAATAGGAATAGAAGATGATCTTGCTTCCATGTTTCGAGATAAATACCTTTAGATCGCTCTCGGTGAAAACCTTCAATAAATTCTTCCAGATGCTGGTGTAATCGCTCAAGAAGAAATATGATTGCCTCTGTGTTACCCTCCTCATTTTTCATGGGCATCTTGTTCTTATGTCCATTAAATAAGGAGTATTATTTAATCAAGCCTTGTGGAATTATCGGCTTTGGTCTTGTGAAATTTGTTTTGAACTTGAACTTGTTGGTTGAACCTTCCAAAGTTCAAGGTACAAAGCTTGAAGGTACAGTTTCATTCAGAGTACAAAAATGCAGCAGGTTTAGGTTCAAAAGTACAATTCAAGTTCAAAGTATGAGCAACACATATGATTTTCAAATTCTTTTGTTCTGATGAGCCTATGAATACAAAAAGGATGATAAATGGCCATAACATATGTTCCTGTCATCACAGAGTTGATGTAGCAATTGGGCAGTATATAATTTGAATATTTCTATGCAAAAAGATGATTGAATTATGTGACAGAGTGTTTCCACCAATAATGATGAACTCCAGTAGTTTGTGGGAAAAGATTAGTTTGAAGCATAGGCATTATGCAGTTGATCTTTTCATGAAAATCTTGATAGTACTCAATTTTGTTAATCATAACTTTCGAACCAATCATTATCTTGCAAATCGCGCCAGTCAAACTTCAAAGGACTAGGTTTGCAAAATTATATAAAAAATTGAGCCAAATCCAACAGTGCAATTGTGAGTTATGGCTCCCATATTGAGACCCATTTTGAATGTCAATGGTTAATGCCCGATATATGATGACATCCTCAAGCTGTGACAAAAGACATTATTTGGAACAGGTGATAGTGGGCTCAAATAGGGCAGATTATACTTTATCTTTCATCTCCGCTATTCATATATGTTTTAATTATTAAGTTGCATTTATAATACTATGGGAAAATATTTACAAGCAACATTATAATGAAAGGAAATCTTCAAAAACAAGGAGTTATCGGGAGAGAAATGAAAGATAAAAAACAAGGGGGATATTAATCAATGATGTTTTCAAGAAATGGCTATGTAAACCGAAAAGAGGTCTTTAAAAAAAGAGATTTTCAGTGGTAAAAGGGTTCTTCTTTTTCAGGAGTCGGTGTGCTATAGAGAAAGGGAGAAATTTTCAAATTTCTGACTGTAAGAGGGGAAGTAGTTTTCATGAGTTATTTTTTTTGTTTGTTGTAGGGGATTTGGGTCTGTGTACTCCAGATTGTATTGAGAAATAAAGAAATGCAGATTTTGCCCATGTGTAAATTTGTGCATTCTTTAGATTATAGATTCTTGATGCTTTTATAATCTTCTTAATACTCGCTCCATTATGGTAAACAGATAAATTATATTTTCAAATCTGTGCGTTTGAGTGTAAATATAAAATCTTTGTTGGGATAAATATTCATTTATGTGGTATTTGTTGCTTCCTTGGTCATTTTACTTTCATAGTTTTGTGAATTAATTTAATGAGTAGGTCTTTTGTTGATTTTGCACGGATATTCTGATCCCCCTTGTCTTGTGAGGCATGAGAGAGACTCAATCAAATCTGTGTATGTGGGAAGATCAAATAGATGGTCTGTGTGCTATTTATTTGTTTCTCTCTCTATTATTTAAATCCTGAATCGCATTAATGCCATGTTGATGGATGAGTGTTAATGTGCCTTCGTGTCTTCTGGTTAAAGACATATTCAACATTTTAATTTATTGTAAATATTTTAAAGAGGGAGTTGTACCTCTCAATTTAGAGGAAGATTATCAATTCAATGATAATCTATCCAACTATTAGTGCTCTTTGTCCTTTATCCCGGGCATTTGGAGTTAGTATGTGTATTTATTTTTGAGGGACAAATCTGTTCACAAACACTCTGAATAGCCTCTAGTCACACTTAGTCACTCTGAATCACTATGAATGTAGGGTGATTAACAATGAAGTGTATTCGACCTTTTATCCATCAAGAAAAACCCTAATCTTCCATTGACATAAACACACTTCAATGATTATCAATTCAATGATAATCTATCCAACTATTAGTTCTCTTTGTCCTTTATCTCGAGCATTTGGAGTTAGTATGTGTATTTATTTTTGAGGGACAAATTTGTTCACTAACACTTTGAATAGCCTCTAGTTTCACTTAGTCACTCTGAATCGCTTTGAATGTAGGGTGATTAACAATGAAGTGTAATCGACCTTTTATCCATCAAGAAAAACCCTAATCTTCCATTGACATAAATGGTTGTCGCTGAAAGATACCGGATCTCGCTCAGAACATATCCATGTTGGATAATCCTCTCCAATAGCTAGAACATCTTCCAGAATATCTTCCCGAGGCATATGCATCATCTTCATGAGTTTTGCCTACCCCTAAGGCATCTGCTTTAGTTACCAGATGATCTCACTGTCAGTGCAAGCACAACCTCTTCTGCCGGATAGGTAACTGGGACATTCCCATCTGATGATTGCTCTTCAGTCTTCCTAACCCATCTCTGAGTGTGATCATGTCTAATTTCACTAACCTTCTCTTTCCCTTTTACATTTGATCCTCTATTACTAACCGGTGGTTTTTTGCTTTTGCAGAACTTAGCAATATGTCCAACTTCATTGCATGCATAACATGTAACATTGTTCTTTTGAATTGCTTTGCTAAAACTGATGAAATTGCTTCACCTACACTGATTAGCCATATGCACAAATTTTCCACAAGCATAGCATTTTACATTCATTATGCAATCTTTTATCTTATGACCAAACTTATTGCATTTAGAACATTTATCGGGAGCATAATTGGGGTTTTGATTTTATCTGTTTCTACATTGCCTATCCATGTGACCAAATCTATTTTTCAAACAAAACATCTACCATTGAATTTATAAGCATTGAATTATCTTATCGGTTCCTTATGGTTTTGATCATCATTAGTAGTACTGGAACTTTGTCCTTGCTCAAATCCAAGTCCACTAGAATCTCCAATCTACCTCTATCTCTTCAATAACTCATCAAGTTGTGTTGAGTTGATTTTGAATTTTTCTTTGTATTCACTTGCTGCAGTTAAATCTTCTCTTAGTATTATCATTTGTCTCTCAAGCTCTAGCTTATTGTTCTGGGATTGTACCAAATCAATTCTCAATATATCATTTTCATGAACCAACATACCACATTCTTCAAATTTTTTTTTTAGGGATACAACAAGATTTTCTTCCTTTTTCTTTTTGTCCTCAATCTCCTTAGACATCCTCATAGTCATAGTTTTCATTTCATTCTTCATAGCCATGTTCTCCTGACTCAATTTCTAACATTGTTCCTTAAGTACAACTTTCTCTTCATCATCCTTATTCTGGAAAAGTTCCTTCCTCCTAGCTTGAACAAATGATAGCCTCTCTTGTAGGACAAGAATGAATTCCTTAGAAGAATTCAATTCATCTTGTGGCTTTAAGTTCTTCAACCTTTTAGCATCATAATCTTCAAGTGCCATCTCAAGCTGCTTCTCCAAAGCCATATTCAATGATTATGGTTTCAGGATCTTCCTCAAACTGTTTAACTTCCTCTGAGGCACAAGGCTTTGATACCAATTGTTGTAAACCAATAACATTAAGAGGGGGGGTGAATCAATGTTATACCAGAACAATAGATTTTAGCCTTAAAAAAACATTCATACACCAACTAGTATACCTGTATAAACAAAACTGAAAGAAGTAAAGCAATCAATAAGCCAAACACATAAATGAGAATCATAACACACAAATTTATACGTGGAAAACCTCAAAGAGGAAAGACCACGATGGGATTTGTGACCCACAATATCAATCCACTATCCATATGAAGAGATATTATAATATATGATGGGCATGCACTTGCAGGAAGGCTTACAACCTAGAGCACACTGCTCGATCACAATAGGAGCCTCACTAACTACATATAATTCCAGACAACAATCTGGAGAAGTGTGAACTACTAAGATAGCATCTCTTATGCTAGAATACAGTTCCGATTGAAACCCTAAACCCCTTTACTGGAATAACCCTCACAATAAATTCCTCACATACATGATCTCTCAGAGTAACTTCGCATCATATTATATTTTCATATCCATCCTTAGTCATACATAAAATGATCTATCAAATTGGTCTGTATACCCTATACAACTTTTATTCCTTATGTCAGCTTACAAAGATATATACAATACTAGATTACATGTCGGGCAGATAATATAAATGTATAAACATTAAAACAAATTGTCGATGACGGATCTACGACATGTTGGCCTCCAATAGTTATATCCTTTACTATACCATGTTGGCTTCCATTGTCGGTGGCCAAAGAAATCTTCAGTCCTGCCTATGTTGGTGCCGATGCTGGTGAAGAATTTGTGAAGTGGCTGTCGGTACACCATATGAAGTTGAAACCCAAAATCATGTTGCCATCAATGACAACATAGTGAAACCAACCAATAGAGTGTCAATTGCCAACAATAAATTCACCTTTGATTCTACTGGCTGCAAGATAAAGAAGGAGAGTACTAGTCAGAATCTAGCAGAAGGCAAGAGGACAGATGATAATGTATACAATCTGAAAGAATGTTTTGAATCCAAATGCATTTTGGCAGAAGTGGATGAAAGCAGGTTGTGGAACATAAGATTAGGCCACATAAATTTTGATAATCTAGTTGTTGTAACCAAAAAGGGGTATGTAAGAAATATACCACCAATTATCAAATCGATGAACACATTTTGTGATGAATGTGTGAAAGGTAAGCAGACTAAGGTGAGCTTCAGGACAAAAGAACACAACACCTAAAGACTGCTTGAAATAGTACATATAGATCTATGTGGTCCAACTAGGACAAGAGCTCTTGCCGATGAAAGATATTTTATGCTCTTCATTGATGACTATTCAAGAATGACATGGGTCACTTTCCTACAAGATAAATCACAAGCATTTGATAGATTCAAGATCTTTAGGAAGATGGCAGAGAAGGAAAATGGGTGTAAACTGAAATGCCTAAGATAAGACTGAGGTGGAGAGTTCACATCAAGTGAGTTTGAAGATTACTGTGAAAGATATGGAATCAAAAGGCAATACTCAGCTCCCAGGACACCACAACAAAATGGTGTGGTAGAAAGGAATAATAGGATAATCAAGGAGATGGGTAGAACCATGTTAAATGAGGCAAGTTTGTCAGACTTATATTGGAAGGAAGCAGTTAATACTGCTGCATATACCTTGAACTAGGTTCAACTTAGAACAAACAACAGAATGACACCTTATGAGTTGTGCTATGATCGGAAACCATTAGTCAAGTACTTCAAGGTATTTGGAAGCAAGTGTTTTATCAAGAGAGATATGGATGGTTTAGGTAGTTTTGATTCTAGGAGTGATGAAGGAATCTTCCTTGGTTACTCGACTAACAACAAGGACTATAAATGCTACAACAAAAGACTAAGAAGAGTCATTAAGAGTGTGCATGTAAGAATTGATGAGGATATGCACAAAGGAAGACAAGCACAAGTGAATTGGTATGATGATTCTGGTGATGAAGGAGAAGAAGCTCAGTCAAACAATAAATAGGAAGAAACATCCAAAAAGGTCCCTAACCAGTATGTGTAGATAAACCACCTGGAAGAGAAAATTTTAGGTAATAAGAGTGATGGTGTGAAGACTAGGAGAAGACTTTCCCAGAATGATGAAAAGTAAATTTCTGCCTTATGACTGAAGTAGAATCTAAAATGTTCAATAAAGCAAACAAAAGTCAGAAATGGATGGATGCAATGGAAGAAGAGCTGCAACATATTGAGAAGAACAAGACTTGGGAATTTGTCCCTAGACCAGAAGACAAGAACATCATTGGCACCAAATGGGTCTATCGGAATAAGATGAATGAAGAAGGTAAAATTGTTAGGCATAAAGATAGACTTGTGTGTAAGGGATACTCTCAAGTAGAGGGCATTGATTTTGAAGAAACATTTGCACCGATAGCTAGATTAGAATCAATTAAAATGTTTCTAGCATTTTTAGCCTATAAGGGTTATAAGGTATATCAAATGGATGCAAAATTTTCCTTCCTTAATGGAAATTTGGAAGAAGAAGTGTACATGGAGCAACCAGAAGGGTTTTTGTTACATGATGATAAAACCTTTGTATGTCAATTGAATAAATCCCTATATGGTTTAAAACAGGCTCCTAGAGCATGGTATTCAAGGATTCAAAAAGGGGAGTGCTAACAACAATTTATACATCAAGGCAAATGGAAATCACACAATCATTGTGGTCATGTATGTAGATGACATCATCTTTGGAGGCAACAAGGACACTCTTTCAAAGATTTTTCTCATGAGATGCAGTCACAATTTGAGATGTCAATGCTTGGATTATTGACATACTTATTTGGCTTACTAATATCACAACTAGATAAGGGAATCTTTATCTCACAAACAAAGCATGTAAAGGACATGTTAAAGAAGTTTCAAATGGGGGACTGCAAACTGGTGTGTACCCCTATGGTGACCTAAAGTAAATTAAGAAATAATGATGAATCACGGTGGTGGATAAGAAATTGTATAAACCCATGATAGGCAACTTATTTTATCTTACTGCTTCTAGACCGGATATAGTGCAGGCAATGTGCATGGTGGCTAGATTTCAAGCAGCGCCTAAGCAGTCACATATGAATGTCACAAGAAAAATTTTTAGGTACTTGCAAGGGACACTTAGTTATGGTTTTTGGTACCCTAAACAAGGGGAATTAATCTTGGAAGCATATACTAATGCTGATTGGGTAGGTTACATTGATGACCGGAAGAGCACAAGTGGTGGTGCATTCTTCCTAGGTGACCAGTTGGTCTCATGGCATAGCAGGAATTAGGAGTCAGTCTCCCTATCATCTATTGAAGAAGAATACATTGTTTCTACTGTATGCTTCTCTCAAGTGCTTTGGATGAAGAAAACCCTCAAGGACATACAGGTGGACATATCTGATCCTATCCCCATTTGGTATGATAATTCAAGTACCATCAATATATCAAAGAATCGATAATGAATTCAAGGACAAATCATATAGCCATCAAGTATCATTTTCTCAGAGAGAAGGTTGAAGGACAAGAAGTAAAGATGGAATATGTTCATATAGGAGAACAAGTGGCAAACATCTTCACCAAACTATTACCGGTAAGAAATTTTGAGTACTTAAGACACAATTTGGGAGTTGTGTCACCTGTCTCATGCACTTAAGATTGGAAGCAGATCTATGGTTCAAGGGGAGTTAATTGTAAAATCTCCCATCTCTTGAACCATATGCTGGACACAAGGGGAGATCAAGTGTTTATGATGCAGAACTAACATGCTTGAACTTATGGGTATACTGACAACATCAACTACAAAAGAAGGAAATTTTTGTAGGAATACCCAAGAGAATTTCATATTTATGAGTATCTACTTTCCCACTTGGGAGCACTCATAGTACAATCACATTTGAATTTTCTATGCTACTGATTGAGCGGATTGTGGCCAAAAGGGGAGAATACACTATATAATCGGTGGAGAATGGATTTGATAAAAGGATGCCCTGACCCTTTGTCATTGTTGTAAAAGGGGGAGAATGGTCAAAAGGGCTAGATGAAGGAACAAAGTATGTTGACATCAAAGTGTGTTGACATCAATGCCAAAGGGGAGATTGTTAGCATTATGTTATCATTGATGTCAACCGATATGGAATGGTCACTAGTGAGTACGTAGTGGTGACAGATATGGGTGAATGATGGGATGGGGTTTGGGATAGACTAGCCTAGTCTATGCTCTTGGATCCTTTCCTTGGATCATATGGTGTTCTCCTCACACTCTAGGGTCTCTAGGACTTCCTTTTCTTGTGGAATCCCTTAACCTTTCCCAATCCACCCACCAATGAGTTGCTTGGCTGCTCGTAATGTCTCACCTTCTCATGAGACTTCAAACCCCTTACTATGGCTAATAAGGGCTAATCTTGTTCCACACCTTCCAAGGTCTTAGCAAGGTTGTTTCAGGTCTATTTCAAGGTCTATCCACCCATTCAAGTGCCCCCAAGAGGTTTCAAGGTTCTAACCCCTTACCAATTTCACAAATTTGGGTTTTTTCCTTCAAAAAGGGCTACAAGGATTAGGACCAATTAGGCCTCCTAACCTGTCTTCTAGGGCTCCCTCTCACAAACAATACACAAACAACCCAATCTCCCAAAAAGGACTGCCATTCATTTGGAAAAGACTCAAGGATTTTCTAGGTTTTAGGCCTCCAAGTGTCTGTACTCTGTCCTTGGTGGATTTTAAGGGTTTTTGTGAGGGTTTTTAGGGTCTGCCTGGGTCAGAGTGAGTGTTTTAAGTTTTAGCCAGCTTGTTTGGATTGGTGGAGGCTCCTCCTTCACACCAATGATGATTCACTCACTCCTCTACACTTCCTCCAAAGGATGCACTCTCCACTAATCAACCTTCCTCTCCAAGACCTCTACACCAACAGCCATTCCTAACCGGGCACTATCCAGTCTCACCTAGGAATGGATATTTGCTTGGCCTCCTTGCATTTCCAAGGGCCCTTCTTGCTTGGGACTATAGTATAGGGTCTCCAGATCCATTCCCCATGGTTTCATGGTGGTTCCACAACGGGGAATGCAGTCAAGACTTCATTTACTCAAGCCGGTCCAAAACTGGATAGTAAAACTGCAATTCACAAACTATTTACAAACACACTCAACTGGTAAACAAAAAGCTAATATAATCACTCGCAATGAAGATATGTACACCAAAGAAGACATTCCTCATAGGTTTGGTCACAAATCAATCCATTTGTTTGCTCGGTAACTTCATTCAAACGAACTGGTAACTCAAAAACAGTCACAGTCAATACAGTTTGCTTGAGCCGTACAATCTCTGACAACCAACCCTTTAACTTAGGGTTTAAAACATCTTATACTACCCATACCTTGATCAGTGTGCCACATTTAGGGTTCTCCATGCCAACCTAATGATTTTGACAACATGGTGGAAAAGTTGCTTGACAACTTTTAAAAGTTGTCATGCAACTTTTGAGCAACTTTCCCAATGTTGCTCTTCATGACTCCTAGACCCACAATGGGCCAACCTAAGGACACCACCATGATATGAAGGACCCCTAAACACCTCCAGGACACACACAACCTCCATTTTCAAAGCAATCACAATTTTGACTTATGACCCCTAAGATCTCCTCTAGGACCCTACTTAGGACCTATGAGCACTTGGCTCATTATTTTATATACAATGGCTTCATAAGAAGCATAATACCAACAAAACAAGGAGGGAGAGCTTGAAAGGGTGCTCCTGCACTAGTGAAGTATGTAATGATTTCAACCAGTATGAAGGATGGAGCGTGTAAGCAGACATACGGGTATGTTACCAGTACATATGAAATGCATCATTGATCGTTAAAGCAGGACCACTCGAAAGGTAAAGCAATCAAGCAAAAGAAGAACTAAAGGATGTAAAATGGTAAACATAGAGAAGTTAAATGCTACTAGTAAATGGACTGAGTAGTTGGACCAGCATGTTTGATGGAAGGCCAAGTTGATCCACCGACAGAGAAGAGGTCAACAAATATGAAGGACCATCTATGGAGGTAGGGTATACCAATAAGGTGAGTTAAATTTGGTAGTTAATCTTGGTCAGTGAAGGATGTCAAACTAACATAGAAAACCAAGCATAGGTGGATGTCAACATGGATGACATGTGGTGATCACGTAGAGATCGATGAAGTATTCATTGACGTAACAGTCAGCAACCAGGTTGGATTTTATGAAGAACCCACAAATCATGGGAGGATGGCAGAAGGTTACGGCTCAAGGAAGACCCAATGGC
The DNA here is from genome assembly GCF_030272615.1 of Cryptomeria japonica. Lineage (NCBI taxonomy): Eukaryota > Viridiplantae > Streptophyta > Pinopsida > Cupressales > Cupressaceae > Cryptomeria > Cryptomeria japonica. The sequence goes on from NC_081407.1 coordinate 383,215,992, forward strand.
AAGTGATTTAATAGACATTACAAGAATATTTGATCTTTGTACCTGTTTGTCGAAGGAAACAACTAAGCCATTAATGACGTTAGATAGAGAAACATAGAAAAGCATTTTGTAGACATCCAAATATAGAAAACACAGATTGGAATGCAAGGGGTTGGCAGTGTTGATCGATGGCCTGCAGATCATCACTCTAGAAAAGCATATTAGATCAAATCTAATACGGATTGAGTTGGTGAAGGTAAAACCTAACATGACACCATTTGAATGTTGTTTTGGCGGGATCCCTAAAAGATAAATATATCAACTCGAGACTGGAATCAATTGATGCTTGATGCAAGGTGTGAGAGGAAAGAGAGCCTAAGCAACAAAGATAATCTGCATTAGAGTTATTTTCTTAGGGAGTTACAGTGTGTGTTAGAAAGCTACACTAGTGAGAGGGTCTTACTAGTAGAGATAGAGTAACCGGTAAACTATTGTAGTTCTAACAATCAAGCAAATCGATGAGGAGAGATTGGTTAAGAAGACATCCAAGAGTGATATATTGGAGTGTGAGGCTAAGGGAGAGAGAAGAGAGGCTAGGGGTAACCGATAGTGTGAGAACCAGTGAAGAAGAGGAGGTTGTTAACTAATAGAAATCCATTGATCAGGTGTTGTAGAACTCATTTGCAACTAGGTGCTATTATTGTATCGAAATTGTATTTCATTATATAACACCAAGTTGGAGCTTGGTACAGGGGTTGGTGCCCTAAATCTATAGGGGTTGGTGCTCTTTGGGTTGGTGCCCTAGATCATTGTAATATGTTGTTTCATTGTGAGGCTAGATTGGAGCAGTAAGCTCCAACAACATTTCTCACCAAGGTTTTCCTCGTACATCTGGTGTTGTGGGTTATGCATTTGTGTGTTTGCCTTTTTGATATCCACTCTTATCTTATCAGTTTTTTTTGCTTAGTGTGTAGGTTAATAACCGGTATTCCAAACTTGGTTTAAAAAGAAAATAATTTAGGAACCATTGATTCACCCCCCTCTTAGTGGTACATTGTGTCCAACAACATCTTCCTTGCAAGAAACCACTTGAAGTTTATTTTAGGCTATATTTTATTTGGATTTTTATAGATACCTACTATAAATGTTTTATTTAAAAAGAAACCAACTTGCAATATCTTACAAAAGCTTTCAAATACATGGAAAGTATATATAACATTTAGCTTAAATATGGTTGATCAATCTAATAGCATTCTTATAACTGATTTGTAATTATTAGTCATTTTTATTTATTTTATTAAATTATTTATATATTTATTACATTTAAATAATTTAGAATCATTGTTTGAAATGTTTATGTAATCAATCATTCCACCTATGCTTCAACCCCTTCGGTTCTCATGAGCTAAGGATGACACCACCTTAAAGTCAAGGGAATCAGATATTGTTATGTAATCTCATAACAATTATGGAAGCTAGTCCTATCATATATATGTCTAATGATCATATAATCTTCCAAATGATGAATACTAAGAGGGGGGGTGAATTAGTATGCCAGAAATTATTGTACTTAAACACTTTACTAGACTACCAGTAAACCGGTAAAACGGTTTAGCAGACAGACCAGTTAGCACACATGCAAACCAAATAGCAAATAATGCATTCACTCATAGAAGCACAAACACCATAACACGAGAGATTTTGACGTGGAAACCCAAACGGGAAAAACCACGGTGAGATGGAACTCACAAGTAACTATCTGCAGAATAGGAACCAGGCCGGTTAAGGTCATACAATGTTCTTTGGCAGAGTAGATCGTGTTAGGAATCTCAATCTCTTTTAGGAGATAAGTTTGATTAAAGACTACCTTGCTAGAGGATTTTAGATCCACAGATGTGAACCACATTGTTAGAGGATTTAAAAAAGGCTTTTGGGCCTACCCGATTAAGGGCTTCAGACTTGTCGAAGATGTGAGTAATCAACAAGTGAGTGATCTAGTAAATAGCACAGATTGCTTGGTTAGATCCTTGATAGCTTGTTCCTAATGCCTTCCAGCATTACTTCAGTCTTCAACATATTCACTCTCTGCCTCTGCTCGTAGACTTGATCTTCTCTTCAATCTTATCACTCACAAAAAAACTCTCCTACCACCTTGAACCCTAGCAACAACTTAAAACCCTAGACATGATGTCCTTATCAAGGAATCTGATTTCATGTCGGTCCAATAGGATTACATTACAATTTCCTAGGTTCAATGCATCTAGACATATTCTGTAACATGACACAAAAAGCATCGTTAAAGTGTCAGCACCGTCAAACAATCGATGGAAGGTAACTCATCACAAAATGTTGATTGGTAACTCATCACAGAGTATTACCGGTTCATACAAAATACCGGTTGCCGGTTTGACAAAAATGAAGACTGGGAAACATGTGTTCTGTCACTTTGATCCTTCATACCACTTGAGATCCTCAAACCTCTTGGGTCAACATACCACTTCAGACCGGTGAACACATTCTGCAAAACACCGATAGTCTAAAGACTATAATGCATCATACCGGTTGGGAACAATTGATGGTTGAGCATAGCTCATACATATAAAAGTGATCTCAAATCAAGTGTGTGTCTATCAATGAAAATCACAGCATTAATCATCAAAAATGCCAACAATCTCCCCCTTTGGCATTGATGGCAACACTTAGGCAAAATTTTGACATCTAAGTGTTTTACAAAAAAAATGTGCTATAATCAAAATTACCCCCCTAAGCATATACAATATCCCTTTTGCAAACAAAACAATGTATAACTATTTGCATACAGAGATAGACATGAAGATATACAAAGCATACATCAAAATTTTAAATACCAGAATACTTCTCCCCCTTTGCCAACAATGACAAAGTACATCTGAACAACCCCTGTTTCCATTTGGTATTAAAATAATAAGAGTTTATGACAATAAAGAATAAAACTTGTCAAAAACTGATTTAAAGTCTTGCAAAAATTGTTTCATAGATAAGGACCAGGACTCAAGTAGGGAGGTAGCCACTTCCTTCATTGTCTACATCTGGGGGACCTGTTGTTCCATGGCGTCTATTGTGCTAATCTCTTGAGTCACCGTTAAGGCATCCATATTGAGATAAAATTTCTGAAGTATTTGTAGGCATGGGAGTAGAACCAGTTGTAGTTCCTGCAAATCTCGAGTCCGGTTTCTGATTTCCAACTCTATTTTGGCAGAATGGATATGAAACCGATGAATAGTTTTCCCATAAGCTATAAAAGAGTCATATGGCAGCTTGAAGGTGCTCATGTATAACTGCAAGTTAGATTGAAGCTTTTGCTTCTGTACAAACACATCATCACAGAAGAGATGGGGTTGGCAAATCTTACTCAGTAGTAGATTCCCCTCATCTAGAGCATCCCTTATATCTTTTTGAGATTTTTGCAGATCAGACTGGAGCTCATTTAGCTTCTTCACCAGGGCAATGTTGAGAGCCTTTTGATGCTCTTTCTTGGCATTTGCCTCTGCTACCTCTTCTAGGCTCTGCACTTGATCATCCACTATGGTGCATAGGAGCTTCAATTATGCCAGTGATGAATCAGTATTGGGGAGGTTTGTGCTGGGTAAAAAACCGATAAGAGTGTCCACCGCAGCTTGGATCACATCTTGCTCCTTCTTCCTCCTTATCACTTCAAGGCATTCTTGAGAAACCTTAATGCTTTGTAGCAGCTCCATTTCATTCGCAGACTGGAGGTCAATAGGACTGGTGAGGTCAGCCAGTTTGGCTTGACTACCGGTTGCCTTTGGAGTCTCCATCTGAGTGCTTTTTGCTGCTTCTTCTTTCTTTGTAGCTCTTAACTTTTCCTCTTCTGTATTTTTCTTTTCCTCTTCTTCTATTTTCCTTTTCTCTTCTTTCCTCTACTTCTGTTCTTCTTCGTCCTTTTTCTTCTGCTCCTCTCCCTGCTGCTTCTTCTCCTCTTCCTTTTTTTTTTCTTCATCTTTCCGCTTCTTTTCTTCTTCATTCTTCTTCTTTTCCTCTTCCTTCTTCCTCTTTTCCTCTTCATCCTTCTTCTTTTCCTCTTCCTCTTTTCCTCTTCATCCTTCTTCTTTTCCTCTTCCTTCTTTCTCTTCTCCTCTTCATCCTTCTTCTTCTCCTCTTCATCCTTCTTCTTCTTCTCCTCTTCCTTTTTCCTCTTCTCCTCTTCATCCTTCTTTTTCTCCTTCTCCGTTTCCTTTCTCTTCTCTTCTCCTTTATCCTCCTCTGCTTTCTTCTTCTCTGCTTGCTTCTTTGCTTCCTCCTTTTCGTCCTCTGCTTCCTTTTGTTTTTCTACCTGTTCAGCCTGCTTCTTCTATCCTATTGCTTCTGATGGTGCATCCTGAGTAACATTTTCACCATCTAAGGCATCTACATTAATGGGGTCCATTTGTTCTGTGACTGGTTCTTGTATGTGTATACTTGATCACTTCTTGACCCTTTCCTTCTAGTAACATGAGTCTTCTTCTTCTCATGAAGAAGAGGCCTTTGTATTTATTCATAAATTTGAAAAGTTCTAAACTAGATACATCAGGAAAATGTTGAGCAAATACTTTCTCCCTCATTTCATGTTCCTTTTCTATGGCAATGTGCCATTTATTGTCTAAAGAATTATATAAAGAATCCAATGTCTCAGATCTAATTTTTGAAGGCGACCGATCATTAACACACAAATACTTAATGATTTCAATTGCTTCCTTTTCATCATCATTGAAGTCATCAAATCAATCAATTAAATCATTCAACACTTTTTTCCTAATGTTCTTTATAGTTCTTTGACAATGTGTCAAAGGTTTGTAGGAAGAAATGCCAATATTTATCGGTACAGATGATGTCGACTCATTATTTGTCTTTTTCTTTGTTTGCCTAGTCTTATTCTTAGGCGGTTCTTCTGACACGGTTTCTTCTGAGTCAGGTGTATTGCTTTTTGTCTTCCGCTTCCTCTCTAAGACTTTTTCAGGTGCCGATTCAGGTTTCTTCTTAACTGGTGACTGCTTGGTCACTTTGGGACTGGCTGCAGTAACCGGTGTCAATGCTGAAGGCACTGCCTTTCCTTTCTTTTTCAGAGGGTTCTATAACCAGTGCAACCCTTTCCAAATAGGTGCCAGTTCTCTTTGCCTTAGGATCAAGGGGTGAGGCGACTAGGGTAGAAGCATACTTGTCCAACATATCATACATCACCTCATAGCCCATAGGCTCCACTTCTTCCTATCTGTGCTCAACGGCCTCCATTATGTATTCATCCACTTTGATGATAAAGAAGATGTCCTCTTCATATTTCTTGACAATATCACTGGATATCCTTATCCTTTGGCTCATCTTGTGCCTAAACTCATCAAAGTATTTGTTCAGTGCTTCCAGGTAGCCGGTTCCAACTGCTTGTAGGTTCTCCTTGATTTTTTTTGTTACCGGTTGGTCGACAGAACACTGAATATCACCTACTCCTAGATAGAAGCCTTGAAAGTAAAAGAACAACCCAACCAGTAGTCGCTCGAACTTGAATCTCAGTGCATTGTCTTGTTTGATTGACTTAAGATTCAACATAATTTGTCTTTGCATACAGGTGCACAGATCAAACGATGCGTCCTCCTTGATCATCCGGTAAGCAACATTTACCGCTGTAGGAGAGATAGAATTAATTTTGCTGGAAGAGAACGCCCGGTAGCCTATCACCATGCAGGCATACTTGACCAGATCATCCTTGATTGAATTGACGGTCATTCCACGTGAGTCACTCACTAAACCAGTGAGCTTGGACATTTCAGTCTTGCTGACCTTCCTTAGGGCTGGCACTTCCCCTGTATTGTAGAAACCAGTGATGACATGAATCGCTTCCGGTGTGATATCATGTGTTCTCTCAAGATACATCTTGTCACCATGAACTTTGCTCAGAATGATCCGAATGTGGTCATCTGTGAAATCCTCTAGGAAGTAAACTGCATTGTGAAGTTTTTTCTTCTCCAAGATGCTATACTCTGGTTTGATCTTTTTATCCTTCCCACAGAACAGACCTAGCAGAGAATGGATTGTGAGAGATCTTAGGTCTTCAATTTTATAATCTATACAATAAAAAATGCCTTCTTCTACTATCACACCAATCGGTACTTGAGACAAAGGCATTATATTTTGACTTTCATTATATGAAGTCCATAGAATCAACAGTTGCACTAGAACTATCATGAGATGCGGAAGCCATGATAAAATGGAAAACTTGAGAAATACCTTTCGGAAATCAAGAATTTAGGGCTTGATAATTCCACTTTGCCTCACACTTCGTCGGTTGTTGAATCACCGCTTTGAGTTCTTCTCTTGACCATTTGATATTTGCTTCTGAATCTTCTTTAGGGTTTCGAAATTTCTTTGAATCGCAACACAAATCACTTTTTCTTCGCTCTGCACTTGAAAAACTTCTTCGCTCAAAAAATGGTAGTGAGAAATGATTTGAAAATTCCTTGTAAACATATTCCTCACCTACCATAATAAATGATCCACCATTATGGCGTAAACCCTAACTGTTTACCATTTCCGATCTTCTGCCAAATGACAGGTATCACATACTGGTTAAGGTCTTTTACTGGTGTAAACCAGGGGTTTGAAGTATTTTTTCATTTTCTCCCCCTAGTCTTTTCAAATGCTTAGTTTGTCGGTTCCATGATTTCCACACTAGGTGCAGAAACTGGTTCATCTTGTAACACCGTCGGTTTCTTTTTCTAGGTTTTGTTCATATCCGCTTGAACAGTTTCATCATCAATTTTTCCTTCCAGAGTGACCGGTATATCATCCGATATACTCTTTCTTGTTCTACAGAATCTGATAATGTGACCAGGTTTGTTGCAATGATAGCAGACCATTCCAGGTGCTCTCCAAGGTCCATTATTCATGTTTCCATTCTTCCTTATGCATGTTGCAGCTGTGTGACCATGACCATGGCAAATCCAACAGTTTTCTCTCCATTCGGTTGCCACTTGATAGCCACCGCTACCTGACTGGTGATTAAAGGCATTAAGCTGGTTGTGATTCTGGTTCACAAAAGGTTCAGGACCAACTCCTTGAGTCCTTGGAGGATATCTTCCAGTGTTGTTCATAACAAACCTACATTCAAATGCTCTATGCCCAAACTTGTTGCATGCATAACAATTACCATTGAACTTATTGGATCTAGGTACATTGTTTATAAAGTAAGGAAAATTATTATAGGCTTTGCTCCTACATACATTAGCAATATGTCCTTCTTTAAGATAGCTAAAGAAAACAGGTTTGAACTTTTGCTTACCTTTGCCTTTGAATGTCGGTTGCCTCATTGATGCTTCAACATTTGCACCAGAGGTCTCACCTTACTCATGACTGGAGTAACCAAGTCCATCAGTATTCTTGACAGGTTTGGTTGATTCAAGCTTTTTCTCTAGCTTAACAGTACTCTTGTTGAACTTAGCAAGTATTTTCTTTGACTCAGAGAGTTCTTTGGAAATAGCAGCATTTGTTTCCATCAGGTTTTCATTCTCAGAGATGGCTATGTTCAGTTCTCCTTGCATGTCTTCCTTTTCCACTTTGCTCGCATGCAGTTGAGCAGTTAGGGAACTAATCTCTTACTTCAGCTTAGAGATCTCATGATCTTTGTCCTTGACCAGATCTTCAGCCTTCCTCCGGTTCTCAAGCTCTTGGCTGATGCAAAGGAATAAGGCAAAATGAGTAGTTTGTCTTGGTTTCTTCTCAAGGGTTTACAAATGGCACCATCCAATGGTCCAATCTCCAAGACCTTACAAAGGCATTTCAAGCTTATCTCTGATCCTTCCCAAGGATCCCCACAACATTGACAACTTGAATCAAATGAGGAGTTTCCCAATCACAACTCCAACTACCCTTCTTTACCAAGCCTACTCACTACAAAAAACCCTCTACCAAGTGGATTTTTGAACAAAGGTGATTGTAGACATATCTATGGATTTTTTGAATGTTTGGGATGAAAAATGAAAGGTTTATAAACATTCAAACCAACCCTTTCAACCCCTGATCAGAAAATGCCCTTAGCAACCTAGTGGACAGGGCTACAAGGAATTAGGCCTAGTTTTGCTATTTTTTTGACTTCATTTGAATTTTACCTGAACAATCCTCCAAAAAAATTGGATATTCTAATACCCTTTTGGAATAATCAAATGATTCCAAATAATTGCATCTGGGTTTGGTCGAAAAGTATCTTAACCCCAATATGACCTATTTGCCCTTCCCTAGGTGGTATGGGGTATTCGTTATGAAAAACTTCACCAGTCAAAATGGATTGCAATAAACCCTTTTGGAAAAGGTCTGCACATGTTTATGGGTCACTTTAATGCCAACTTGAGTCACCGTTTGGTCCACCTTCATTGGTTTACACACCCTTTTATCCCTGCACAGACTTGTCACATAGAGAATGCCAAGTCTAGGGCATCATCTTAAAAATAGAATATCACACTCCCTGATCTCAAAACCAAGTGAAACAATTAGTATACATGTTATTTCATCATTCCCCAAAGTTTCATATTTTTCCCATGGTGGAATGATGAAATATGGTTCTTTTTGCATCCAATCCCTAGGTTCTAGGGCTTTTCCCAGGCAGCGGCGGTATAAATTCAATAACTTCTTTATTCTGACATTTAATAAGCCCAAACTAGAATCAAATGAAAGATAAAACATAGGAGCACATTTCCCAATGGTTCAGACCATGAATAGATCTGTACAATTCTATACAAAACTGAAAGAACAACAAAAATGTAGTAAAATGACAGTTTTTTGATAGTTTGAAAGCAAGAATTCTTCTTCTTCAACTCTAAATGGCCATAGTGAGTTCCAAAGGCTTATATGATGCCTTGGAACAAGTTACAACCTCCTCCAACAGTTAAGAACAACCTTTTAACCATTGGAAACCACTTTTTGAATAGTGTGTCAATGTTGTCTAATGCAACATGACAACTTTTGACAACAAAGCAAAACATGAAACATGCCTTCATGATGAAAATATAAAGTGGACCTATAACCCATATATGACCCATAAACACAAAAAAACATGAATTAAATGCCCAAATAAGGCCTTTGACCAAGTTGACCAATCTTGGTTGCCTTTGGGCTTATTACATAGAAAAATTGCTCAAACACAAATGTAAAGTATTAAATAGGACCTAGCCATAAAAGGCCCATCCTAACACATTATTGGACACCTTACAACATATGTGGAAGAAGGTAAACTCCTTTGCGGTGCCCTTGCACCATACTCCCCAGGTTGAAGGAACTCAAGTCCTTTGAGTGGCTAACCGGGTGATGGTAGTCCCATGCTTAATGACATCATTTTCAAACATCCAAGAGGCCTCAGAATCAAGGAGGCCCTTCCACTTGATCAAGTACTCTTTGTAGACTCCTTTCCTGGTTTGTTTGATCACCTTAGTATCTAGAATACTCTCCAACTCCAATGGTTTGCTAGGTGGCAAATCCTTCACCCAATCTACACCATCCTCCACAAGAGATGGACCGGGTGTAGCATCCTCCAAGGAACCTTTGAATGCTGTCAAATCACATATGTTGAAGATGGGAGAGATCCCCAAATCTGGTGGAAGTTCAACTTCATAAGCATTATTTCCAAACTTATGCACTATTTGGAGTGGTCCTATCTTCTTCATGAGCAGTTTAGAGGGTTGGCCCTTAGGGAGCCTTTCTTTTCTAAGGTAGGCCATTACCAAATCCCCTACACTGAACTGAACATCCCGCCTCTTCATATCTGCTCTGAGTTTATATTTATTAGCACTTTGTTGGAGAGTGGCCTTGACTTGATCAAGGAATTTCTTTCATAGTGAGAGCAAAGTCCTCACCTTGTGCACTCCTCTTTTCCATACCTCCAAGGTCTCTTAGTTCAAGAATCCCTCTAGGATGTAAACCATACACAATCTCAAATGGGCTCTTACCTGTACTTCTATTGATGGAATCATTGTATGCATATTCAGCCTGTCCAATCACCAAATCCCAACACTATCCATGTTGCTTGGTAAGACACCTAAGCAAATTTCCAAGAGATCTATTAACCACCTCAATTTGGCCATTAGTCTGAGGATGGTATGCTAAAGAGAATGACAAATTAGTACCCAACTTTTTTCAAAGAGTCCTCCAAAAATGACCCACAAACTTAGAATCTCTATCAGTGACAATATTGAGAGGTAGACCATGAATCCTCACAACTTCTTTGAAAAATAGACCTGCAATATGAGATACATCATTGGTGCACATACATGGCACAAAATGAGCCATTTTGCTGAACCTATCAACAACTACAAACACACTATCAAACCCCCTAGGAGTTTTTGGCAAACCAAGTACAAAATCCATACTAAGGCTTTCCCAAGGCCTAGTAGGAACCGGTAAAGGTTGATACAATCCAGCATTAGTAGAAACACCTTTTTCCCTTTGACAAATAGGACAACATTCCACAAACTTTCTCACCTCTGATTGCATCTTAGGCCAAAAATAAAATCTTAATACTTGCTCCAAAGTTTTGTCCAAACCAAAATGGCCTCCAAGACTACCATTGTGCTTTTCCCGGATGATATTCTCCCTCATAGAACATTGAGGAATGCATAGTTGATGCCCTTTAAAGAGAAAACCATCCTGCAACATGAAGTCAACAAACTCAACATGACAAGAATCAGCAAATTTAGAACATACATCATATGCATCTTTGAAATCATTATCATCCTTATACATGGATTTGAGAGAATCAACACCAACACTCTGCCATTGGATCTTTTGAATAGTAAGTGTTCTCCTACTCAAGGCATCAGCAACCTTATTAGACACACCCTTTTTATGTTTGATTGTAAAGGTATAAGGTTGGATTTGCTCAACCCACTTAATATGCCTTTGATTCAACTTCTCCTGTCCATTAAGAAAACGCAATGCATGGTTGTCAGTATAAACAATGAACTCCTTAGGAAGAAGGTAATGACGCCACTTTTTGAGTGCTTGCACCATAGCATAGAGTTCCAAATCATAAGTAGAATACCTTTTCTTTGCCTCATTCAACTTCTCTGAAAAGAATGCAAATGGATGGCCTTCTTGACTAAGGACTGCACCTATAGCCTGCTTGCTTGCATCACATTCAACTATAAAAAGCTGATCAAAATTAGGTAGCCTCAAGGTAGGAAGAGCAGCAACCTTCCTTTTCAATACCTCAAAGCTTTGGGATGCTCTCTCTGTCCATTCAAACCTACACTTGATTCCTCCTTTAATAGTGTCAAGAATTGGTGCACAAATATGACTAAATCCCTTTATGAACTTTCTATAAAAAGAAGCCAATCCATGAAAGCTCCTAACATCACCTACTGTCCTAGGTGTAGGCCAATTAACAATAGCCTCAACCTTTGAAGGATCCATTTTTAAAGATCCTTGAGAAACCACAAAGCCTAGATACACCAATTCAGTTTTCATGAATTCACACTTTTCAAGATTGATTACTAGTTTCTCCTCATGAAGCTTCATCAAAACTTGATCCAAATGCTTCAAATGCTCTTCCTTGGACCTGCTAAACACCAAGATGTCATCAAGATAAACAATAATTAACTTTCCAATGAATTCAACCAATACCTCATTCATGAGGCGCATAAAAGTACTAGGTGCATTTGTGAGCCCAAAGGGCATCACCAACCACTCATACAAGCCCTCATTTGTCTTAAAGGCTGTCTTCCACTCATCACCAAGTTTGATTCGGATCTAATGGTAACCTGATTTCAAATCAATTTTAGAAAAGTAGCATGCTCCTCCAAGATAGTCCATTACGTCCTCAATTCTAGGCATAGGGAACCGGTATCTGATAGTGATCTTGTTGATGGCCCTGGAATCAGTGTACATCCTCCATGTTCCATCCTTTTTAGGTGCTAATACAGTAGGTACAACACATGGGATCAAACTTTTCCTAATCAACCCTTTGTCCAATAAATCTTGCACTTGTCTTGCTATCTCTTCATTTTGTTTAGGAGTCATCTTATAGGTAGCTTTGTTAGGCAAGGTTGCACCAGGAATCAAATCAATTTGATGGCTGATATCTCTGATAGGAGGCAAGTTATCAGGCATATCTTTGGCCACAACCCCTTCATATCTATTCAACATGGTTTGAACTTCTCTAGGAACTTCACTTTTGCACCTTTCTCTTATTGAGACTTATCCTTGGGATTCAAGACCAAAGCATAACCTTGGGTTTCCTCTTGCTTAAGGGCATCTAAAAACTCTTTCCCATTAACCATCATGACACTTGGACTAACAATTTTTTCTCCCCCTTGATCAGCTAATGGTTCCATCCTAAATGGTCTTCCATTCTTGGTGATGAAATACACATTTGTCTCCCCATCATGTTGGGCTTTAACATCATATTGCCATGGGCGGCCTAACAACAAGTGACAAGCATCCATAGGAAGGATATCACATAAGACTCTATCCTTATAGTCTCCCATTTCAAATTCTACCCAAGCTTGTTCATCTACCACTACATGCTGCCCCTTGTTAAGCCATGACACCCTATAAGGACTCCCATGTGGCAATCTTTCAATTTCAACTTCTCAACCATTTCCAAAGCAACAATATTTTCAGTAGAACCTGAATCTACAATTACCTTACATACTTTACCATGAGATAGGCAAGTAGTCTTGAAGAGTGACTTCCTTTGTGGTGGCTCCTTGTGTTGGGGTACGTTCAACAATGTCCTCCTTAGCATACGAATTTCTCCTTCCAAGGTAGGACCAACATTACCCATGGGTGAATTGACACTATGTCCATCATCTTCTTGTACAAGTTGAGTTCTCCTATCAGGTCCATGTGAACTAGAAGCCTTCTCAGGGCACCTACTCATAGTATGTCCCACTTGATTGCAATTGTAGCATTTTCCTATGAAAACACTAGGACCTCTTCCTCCTTGATTTCCTTGTCAACCCCTTCCAAAGGGTCTTCTTCCTCCTCTAAAGCCTCCATTCCTATTACCAAAGTCTCCATTGGACTCTTGCTGATTTGAATCTCCATTTTTGAAAGGTGTGTTTCTTCCTCCAAAGCCACCTCTACCTCTGAAATTTCTACCTCCTCTTCCTCTATTGTTTTGTTCTCCTTTCCTTCTAATCTTATCTTCCACTCTCAATGCCAACTGAAAGCATTTATGCATGGTATCAGGTGCCAAGATGCTGATCTCATCTTGTATGTTTTGCCTTAACCCATTCAAGTACCTAGCCACCTTCTCTACCTCTTCTTCATGCTTCCTTGATCTGAGACTTAGTTTATGAAACTCCTCAGTATAGGCATTCACATCCAACTCCCTTTGTCTAAGATTTTGCAGCCTCTTATATATCTGGACCTCATAGTCAACTGGCAAGAATTGCTCTTTGATTTTAGTCTTCATCCTCTCCCAAGAGGTTATCTTCTTCTTGCCTTCATTCGTTCTTTCTTCTTGCAGTACTGTCCACCATAGCAAGGCTGACCCTTTGAGTCTAGACTTTTCCAAACTCACTCTCTTCTCCTCAGGAACTTCCTTGTATTCCAAATGGTTATGGAGTGCTTCAATCCAATCAAGCACCTCTTCTCCATTCAGGCTACCACCATAGGTAGGTAAACTCTCCACATTATCTCTATTCACTGACTTCAAAGCATTTAGGAACATCTTCTGATCAAGTGCCAACTTCTCCATTTCTTTGGCATCTTCATCAATCTCTTCCTCTAACTCATCTTCACCGGCCTTGCCTTTCTCCTTAGACTGCTCGGCCTCTTTGAGTTTCTCTTCAAGTAACTCCTCTACCAACTTTTTGATGGCTTCAAAATTCATTTCCTTAGGAGGCATGGTGTCCTCTTCTTCTTCAAAGACTTTTGTGTCTAACATACACTTTTCCACCTTTGGTATGGCTCTGATACCAATATGATGCAGAGGAATAAGGCAAAATGAGTAGTTTGTCTTGGTTTCTTCTAAAGGGTTTACAAATGGCACCATCCAATGGTCCAATCTCCAAGACCTTCCAAAGGCCTTTCAAGCTTGTCTCTGATCCTTCCCAAGGATCCCCACAACATTGACAACTTGAATCAAATGAGGAGTTTCCCAATCACAACTCCAACTACCCTTCTTTACCAAGCCTACTCACTACACCAAACCCTCTACCAAGTGGATTTTTGAACAAAGGTGATTTTAGACATATCTATGGATTTTTTGAATGTTTGGGATGAAAAATGAAAGGTTTATAAACATTCAAACCAACCCTTTCAACCCTTGATCAGAAAATGCCCATAGCAACCTAGTGGATAGGGCTACAAGGAATTAGGCCTAGTTTTGCTATTTTTTTGACTTCATTTGAATTTTACCTGAACAATCCTCCAAAAAAATTGGATATTCTAATACCCTTTTGGAAGAATCAAAGGATTCCAAATAATTGCATCTGGGTTTGATTGGAAAGTATCTTAACCCCAATATGGCCTATTTGCCCTTCCCTAGGTGGTATGGGGTATTCGTTATGAAAAACTTCACCAGTCAAAATGGATTGCAATAAAACCTTTTGGAAAAGGTTTGCGCATGTTTATGGGTCACTTTAATGCCAACTTGAGTCACCGTTTGGTCCACCTTCATTGGTTTACACACCCTTTTACCCCTGCACAGACTTGTCACATAGAGAATGCCAAGTCTAGGGCATCATCTTAAAAATAGAATATCACACTCCCTGCTCTCAAAACCAAGTGAAACAATTAGTATACATGTTATTTCATCATTCCCCAAAGTTTCAAATTTTTCCTATGGTGGAATGATGAAATATGGCTCTTTTTGCATCCAATCCCTAGGTTCTAGGGCTTTTCCCAGGCAGCGGCGGTATAAATTCAATAACTTTTTTATTCTGACATTTAATAAGCCCAAACTAAAATGAAATGAAAGATAAAACATAGGAGCACATTTCCCAATGGTTTAGACCATGAATAGATCCGTACAATTCCGTACAAAACTGAAAGAACAGCAAAAATGCAGTAAAATGATAGTTTTTTGATAGTTTGAAAGCAAGAATTCTTCTTCTTCAACTCTAAACGAGCCATAGTGAGTTCAAAAGGCTTATATGATTCCTTGGAACAAGTTACAACCTCCTCCAATAGTTAAGAACAACCTTTTAACCGTTGGAAACCACTTTTTGAATAGTGTGCCAATGTTGTCTAATGCAACATGACAACTTTTGACAACAAAGCAAAACATGAAACATGCCTTCATGATGACAATATAAAGTGGACCTATAACCCATATATGACCCATAAACACAAAAAAACATGAATTAAATGCCCAAATAAGGCCTTTGACCAAGTTGACCAATCTTGGTTGCCTTTGGGCTTATTACATAGAAAAATTGCTCAAACACAAATGTAAAGTATTAAATAGGACCTAGCCATCAAAGGCCCATCCTAACACATTATTGGACACCTTACAACATATGTGGAAGAAGGTAAACTCCTTTGTTGTGGCCTTGCACCATTGGCACATTCGGATAGTCAGTCCTTCCAACTCATTTCTCAGGTTGGAATTGGATTCATTCAACTTTTCTACTTCTTGGATTAGGGCTTCCATGTCCGCTTCATTAGAAGAACTATTTTTAGATAGCTCCATCAATTTTTCAGCATGTTCTATCTTTTTGCTTGAGAGGCCTTATATTTGACCATAAGATCATCATAGGCTTGCTCAGACTAAGTGAGCCGATGAGTAAGTTCCCTCATAGTGTATTCCCCCATATCTCTTTCCAAGTGGTTAAACTTGTAGAAAGGTTGGCTCTGATACCAATTGATGAATACTAAGAGGGGGGGGTGAATTAGTATTCCAAAAATTACTGTACTTAAATATTTTACTAGACTACCAATAAACTGGTAAAATAGTTTAGCAAACAGACCAGTTAGCACACATGCAAACCAAATAGCAAATAATGCATTCACCCACAGAAGCACAAACACCATAACATGAGGTATTTTGACGTGGAAAGCCAAATGGGAAAAACCATGGTGAGATGGAACTCACAAGTAACTATCTGCAGAATAGGAACCAGACCAGTTAAGGTCATACAATGTTCTTTACTAGAACAGATCCTGTTAGGAATCTCAATCTCTGTTAGGAGATAAGTTCGATTAAAGACTACCTTGCTAGAGGATTTTAGATCCACAGATGTGAACCACCTTGTTAGAGGATTTACAAAAGGCTTTTGGGCCTACCCGGTTAAGGGCTTCAGACTTGTTGAAGATGTGATTAATCAACAAGTGAGTGATCTAGTAAATAGCACAGATTGCTTGGTTAGATCCTTGATAGCTCATTCTTAATGCATTCCAGCATTACTTCAGTCTTCAACACATTCACTCTCTACCTCTACTCGTAGACCTGATCTTTTCTTCAATCTTATCACTCACAAAAAAACTCTCCTACCACCTTGAACCCTAGCAACAACTTAAAACCCTAGACATGATGTCCTTATTAAGGAATCTGATTTCATGTCGGTCCAATAGGATTACATTACAATTTCCTAGGTTCAATGCATCTAGACATATGTTGTAACACGACACAAAAAGCACCATTAAAGTGTCGGCACCATCAAACAATCGATGGAAGGTAACTCATCACAAAATGTCGGTTGGTAACTCATCATAGAGTATTACCGGTTCATACAAAATACCGGTTGCCGGTTTGACAAAAATGAAGAGTGGAAAATATGTGTCCTGCCTCTTTGATCCTTCGTACCGCATGAGATCCTTGAACTACTTGGGGTCAACATACCACTTCAGACCGGTGAACATTCTGCAAAACATCGATAGTCTAAAGACTATAATGCATCATACCGGTTGGGAACAATTGCCGGTTGAGCATAACTCATACATATAAAAGTGATCTCAAATCAAGTGCGTGTCTATCAATGACAATCACAACATTAATCATCAAAAATGCCAACACCAAACACCTTTTTGCCAAAATATCCTCTAATGTGAAGTAATTATTGTAATAAACTTATGCTACTTGCATTTGGTTTACTACATTGGTTTGTTATTTTATGAAAGGAAATTCACAATGTTAGGATTTTTTGAGGTCAAATTTGTAAAATGATTTTGTTGAACCCATCGTAGGATTGAGTGAGGGGGAGGGGGGTGAATCATTTTTTATTGAAATTAATACAACACTTTATAAATTAAAGAACAACATATAATCAACACATCAACACCAAAATTTTGTACATGGAAAACTCTAACTAGGAAAAACCATGGTGAGCACCAACTCAAAAATTATATCCACTATGTATATCCGATTATGATGAAAGAGCTCATTACTCTGAACTTGCTAACCAAGGCTAAATACTCTTGGGGAAAGATACAAAAATGGCTTGGAAACCTGATTCTAACTACAACATGGCATAATAAAACAAACTGATTTGAAAAGAAGGATCTCCTGATGAAGTTGTCCTTAAAATTTGCATCAAGTGGCCAACATAAACACTCACAATTCTAACCTCATTTGTCAACACACTGTCTTATAGTTCTATCACAATCTCAATCAACTTGCATATCATTCAAACAAAAATCTTCCTTTCTATTCTTTTTTGAATCTCGTTGTCTATCACTACATCACATCCTCACACTCACACACAACTCACATATATTTTTTATATACAAGATAGATCATTAAAACTTGAGCCAAGTCGGCCTTTAGCAAAATAAACCTTCTAGACCAAAAAAAAACACATTGATCCACTCCAGGAGAAAGAGGGGACTAAAACACATCTTCTTAAGTCCAAACCTTCATTCCACAAATACTTGAATATAACCCATGACATAATTCAAAAATGTAATGTTTCTATATAGACAATCAACAGACCAAAAGACATTCTCCAATACAAATTACTGTTATCTGTATCTCCACACACTACTATCAAACCCATAACACATCAAATTAAACCCCACAAATCATATCTGGACCAAAAAGTAGGATCAAAACAAAATATCATATTCAACCATGAAAGACACAACAACATCTGGAGAACACAAATATTTTTTGGACCACAAAACTAACATATCCATAATGCCAAAAACATAACCAAAGAAGATAACAACGCCAAAAAACATCAATAACAATTTCAAACCCGAAAACATTTAGAACAACCAATGGAATAACTGCAACATCAAGGTATCTCTGCACCAAAGAATTCCATACCAACATTTATCTGGAAGAATGTGTTTGATGTCAATAATCACTACAAAAACTCATACTTCCAACAATCTCTCCCTTTGTCATTGATGTCAACACTTGACCAACTTGCAAAACATACTGCTCCATTTCAAAAAAAAAACTTTCTCTTTCTTTCTGAAGTAACTTTCTCTTTCTCTCCCCCTTTGTCATCAAAGACAATGGCCACAACACCATCATACACTCTACCACTCCTCTTGAGAGCAACAACCACAACATCAATCTAGGAAAAGAAATAGTAATGAAAGCTCCCCCTTGAAAGATGCACCTTCATAATGCACCTAGTTAGAAGGAGGGGAAATAACCCCAAGCTTCTCCTGAAGGAACTCAAATGTATCCTTTAACAATTCCTTAGTAAAAATATCTACAACCTATTATTTTCAAGAAATATATACCAACCAAAATTCCTTCTCAAAAACCTTCTCCCTTAAGAAGTAAAATCTAATTGAAATGTGTTTTGTTCTTCTAAATTTTTTGAAATATTTATTGCACTTGTATTGTCACACATAATAGGAATTTATTCATCATATGTTACCTTGGTATGTTTAAGTGTCTGTCTCATACACATTACCTAAGTACAACAAGATGCTACTACAATGTACTTTTCTTCAGTAGTAGATAAAGAAACTGAATCTTATTTCTTACTGAACCAGGAGACCAATATGTCTCCTTAAAAGAAGGCACTACCACTAGTTCTCTTCCAGTCATCAACACTTCCAACCCAATTTTTATCAGTATAAGCCTTCAACATATAATCTCCACCCCTTTGTCCCAAATTCTAGAATCTATAGTACGTTTCAAATAACTGAAAATTCTTTTCATAACCTACCCATGTGTCACCTTTAGATTTGACTAAAACCTATCCACCAAACAAACAACTTGTATGATATCTGGTTTGGATGCAGTCAAATACAGTAACCCACCAATCATTGATCTATACTTCTTCTAATCAACCTCTAGAAACTCATCATCTTTTCTTAGCTTTTATCCAATAGTAAAAGAGGTTGTAACAAGTTTACAACCATCCAACTCAAATTTCTTCAACATTTCTTTCACATATTTTATTTCTGAGATAAAAATTCCATTTTTAGATTGAATAACTTGTAACCCTAGAAAGAAAGATAACTCACCAATCATTGACATTTCAAATTCTTTACATAGGTTATCATTTCCTTCGAATATAATGTCATCAACATAAACTATAATAATTAGTAATTTATCTCCATCAATCTTGAAATAAAGATTACTAGATCTGTCATACCTTTCTTGAAATTTTGTTATAGCAAATACCTGTCTAATCTTGCATACTAGGCCCTGGGTGCCTATTTGAGCCCATACAATGCTTTCTTTAGTCTTCACATCATATCCGAATCTTTTTCCAATCTAAACCCATTTAGTTTCTCAATGTATATGTATTCTAGATCTTCATTAAAAAATGTTGACTTGACATCCACCTGATAAACTCTAAAGTTCTTGTAGGTAGAAAATGCAAGAAACATACGTATAGCTTCTATCTTTGGTACCAGAGACAAAGTTTCTTGAAATCTATGCCTTCCACTTTTGAATATCTTTTACATACCAATCTTGCTTTAGTTATTGTGACCTTTCCTTCCTCATTTAGTTTGTTCTTGCATACCCATTTAGTTCCTATCACATTCTTGTCCATCGATTTGGGTACTAGCTCCCAAGTCTTGTTCTTTTGTATCAGGTTAAATTCTTCTTCCATTGCTTTCGCCTAGCTTTCATATTTACTTGCTTCCTCATAAGTCTTCGACTCAGTTATTGGTAGAAAATAATAGTTGGCAAGTTCTTGTTCTTTTGCAATTTTCCTTTTTATCAAAAAAATGTTTCCCTTATCTCTAATTATTTGATTTTTTGAATGATTCTTTTGGACATACTTCGTAAGAGCTTTTGTTGTATCCTCCTCTTCTTCTTCTCATTTATATCCTTATCCTTGTTTTCTTGTGGATCACTTGCCTTCTATATAATCACTAGAATAATCTCAGTGTCGATTTTAGTATTAGGTTGTCCACTATTTTTTTTATCCTTTTGTTGAAACATTGATAAGCCTTGAGATATTTGTAGCATATCCCAGAAAGATCCCTTCATTTTCTCTAGTGTCAAACTTTGCAAGTTTGTCCCCATCTCTTCCAATATAAGATTTTCTCTCAAAATTTTTGAAGTATTTCATAGCAGGCAATCTTCCATTCCATAATTCATAAGGTGTTTAAGTATGATTTACCTTGATCTGCACCCTATTAAGAAGATATACAATAGTATGGTTTGCCTCTCTCCAATACACATTAGCCAAGTTAGCATCCTTCAAAAAAATCCTAGCCATCTCTATATTTATCTTATTCTTTCTTTCCACAACACCATTCTATTGAGGACTCCTCGAAGTAGAAAAGTGCCTTCTAATCCCATGTATTACACAAAAATTATCAAACTCCCATGAAGTGAATTCTGAAAAAAAATTAAAAGGCACTGAGAGGGGTCCAATCAGTGTAAGCAAATACAATATGAATCTGATCACCAACTTAAACAACTTAAAACTTAACAATCATAATAGGAATATCACCACATAAGCTAATGTCCAATAAAACAAATTTCACATAACATAAGAGATTTATACGTGGAAACCCAAAAGGGAAAAACCACCATGGAAGTTAATACCCACTATATTCACTATCTACAGAATAGAAATCTTGACCAGTTAAGGTCTTACAAATATGTCCTATTAGGATCAGATCTAGTTAGGAGTCACTCGATTAATGGATTTAAATGATGAGCCCTGTTAGGAGCTTTGACCTATTAGGATCAACCTCACAAGAGGATTTAAGACTCTAATATACAATTACCCTATTAGGGGATTTACAAATTAATGCATGTTAGGACCTACCCGGTTAAGGGATTTTACTATTGCAAACTGTTAGGGAAACAACAATCAAATGATCTTCATGTAACACCACAATGTATGACAAGATCTGCTTTGGATCCTCAAAAATTCAATAACACATCAATACAGAGCTTCACTAATCACCGCACAATCAAATTCACATTATTCGCTTTCGATCTCATCCACATATGCATATCTATCTCATAACTCATCACATTTTTTATAGACATCAACTTAGTCGGCTAACATTACACGCCTTACTTATGTCGGCCACCGACATAAGAAATAAAAAACAAGACAAAACTCATGTCGGTTTATTGATTTAAGTGACTTTATCACTATTGATTAAGTGTTCTCCCATAATGCCTGCTCTGTACATCAAATCTCACTTGTTCAATTGAATATGCCAATGCGGTCATGAACATAGCTCCAAATACCCGTCTCCATCATTTCTTTAAAACCGCATCATCCAACTCTTCATGAATCGCCTGTACCGATTGCTAGAATGCAACTATGTTCATAGTTTACCGGTTGAGGACCTATTTGTCGGTTCACTGGAAACTTATCTTTTGTACTGGTTATGCTTTACCAGTTGGCTTCCAAAACTCTACAAAAACATTGTTGCCATCAATGACAACACAAGACTTAGTAATTAAACATGAATCCTAATCTCTTCATCACATTCACCAATCAATCATATATCACCAACGGTCTTTACCAGTTCAATCAAATGCCAACATTCTCCCCCTTTGGCATTGATGGCAACACTTAGGAAAAATATTGTCAACTAAGTGTGTAATACAAAAGTTGACTCCATGACATATACTCCCCCTTAGCAATTACATTCTATTACAAAAATTTAAAGACTTATACTACTACTCCCTTTTTACTTTTACATACAACATTTTGACTCGCTACTACTCCACCTTTGACAGCAATGGCCAAGGAAAGTAAATACATATAGTAACATCAAATTTACATCAAAATTTCATAGCATATATATAGATATAAGAGTTCAAAATGTATTTACAATGCAATTTTAGAAAAAGAATCACTAAAATGTGATTTCACCTAGGTCGGATCATTATGCCAGGTCTCCAAAATAGTGTCAGTTATCTGCAGGGTAAGTGCACCAAGATGATGAACAAAAAGGGGGGTATAAGTGGCCACTTTTTTTTTTTTTCCTGAAAACAAGTAAACCTGAACTTCAAAGAGCTATTTGAAGGTCATGCACTCAAAACTAGGTGTTGAAAAAGAAATAAGAATTATAGTACTTTGAATCTAGTTTCTAAACTACTAATTTTTTTTTAAAATTGGATAATATTAAGAGGGTCAAACCTTTCACGCACAAAAAATTGTTCCTGATTTTTTCAGAAAAATATAACATAGCTGTTTTCGTGCGCTGCACAAAATATATAGTTACGTTTAGTATTTTGCAAAACCCTTTGGTAGGATGATAGGTAAGAGTGAGATCTAGAATTTTTGTATTTTTTTGTAATTTTTTGTTGAGTATTTTATTTTTTATGATTTTTGGAAGTGACCGCATCCTGAAAATTTGGTACCTGGTCGTGCGTTGGGCATAACTTGCATCAAAATAATCAAAAATGCAAATTTTGTTTTTTAAAGTGTATAGAATCTAGTGTAGAACAATAATATATAATTTATTTTGAATTTGGTCAAGTTTATCCAAAGTTATTAAAAAAATGGTAGACATATGTCTGTGAGGACTGTCAAGGCACTGATAAAGAAAATTAAAGTTTTATATGCTAATGTTGTCCAAAAATTAAAAAAATTATATGGTCAGAAAACTAAGAAGATGTGTGAGATTATGGTGGTAATTTTAGAGATAGTCACTTCAACATTTGTAAACCTAATGATGATGAAGTCAAGAAATCATGGTGGAGGATGAAAAAACATGTAAAGGAACAAAAAAGGGGGGAAAATGGGCTTGCAAGCCTTAGGGTCGTTTTCCAACCCTCTTACCCAGCCAAAACCCGCACGGGTTTTGAAGAATCAAAAGAATAATTTTTTTTGTTTCACAAAACCCGTACGGGTTATGAAGAACTAAAAACATTTTTTTTGGTTTCACAAAACCCGTACGGGTTATGAAGACATAATAATGTATGCTTGTAAACTTAGCATTTACTACACATGTTTTAGACATACCTAGATAATATGTGTTTATGTATGTATATATGCATATCTATAGTTATATATACATATAATTATATAGATATATGTATATATGTTTGTATACATGCATGTACCTCTTCTTTTCCTCTCTCTCTCTCATCTTACTTCCCCCATCATTGTCTTTGTCTATTTTGAGCCCTAATTATCTTCCTTGAGTTCTATCTCATCTCTCTCCCCCTCACACTTCTCTATTTTTTGATTCTCTCATCCTTTTCTCCTTCTTGTTCTCTCTCTACCTCATGTCTCTTACCATCTCCTCCTCCTCCTCCTCTCTCTCTCTCTCTCTCTCTCTCTCTCACACACACACACACACACACACACACACACACACACACACACACACACACACACACACAAACACACACACACACACACATATTATCCTATCCTATTCTCACCCTCTCCCCTTTCTCTCTCTTTCTCTCCCCCTTTCATTATCTTAAATCTCTCTCTCTCTCTCTCTCTCTCTCTCTCTCTCTCTCTCTCTCTCTCTCTCTCTCTCTCTCTCTCTCCTATACTCCCTCTCCCTCTCTTTATCCTATTCTCCCCATCTCCGCCCTCCCTCTCCCTTCCTCTCCCCCTCTCCTTTTCCCAATCTCCCTCTCTCTCCCTCTCCCCCTCTCCTTTCCCCAATCTCCCTCTCTCCCTCCCCCTCTCCTTCTCTCCTTCTCTCCCTCTCCTTTTCCCAATCTCCCTCTCTCTCCCTCTCTCTCCCCCCCTCTCCTTTTCCTAGTCTCCCTCTCTCTCCCCTCCCTCTCTCCATCTACCTCCCTCTCTCCCTCTCCCCATCTTCTTTTCCCAATCTCCCTCTCTCTCCCTCTCCCCCTCTCCTTTCCCCAATCTCCCTCTCCCTCTCTCCCTCCCCCTCTCCTTCTCTCCCTCTCTCCCTCTCCTTTTCCCAATCTCCCTCTCTCTCCCTCTCTCTCTCTCTCCCTCCCCCTCTCCTTCTCTCCTTCTCTCCATCTCCCCCTCTCCTTTCCCAAATCTCTCTTTTTCCCAATGTCCCTCTCTATCCCTCTCCCTCCCCATCTTCTTTTCCCAATCTCACTCTCTCCCTCTCCCTCTCTCCCTCCCCTCTCCTTCTCTCCCTCTCTCCCTCTCTCCCTCTCCCCCTCTCCTTTTTCCAATCTCCCTGTCTCTCCCTCTCCCTCTCTCCCTCCCCTCTCCTTCTCTCCCTCTCTCCCTCTCTCCCTCTCCCCCTCTCCTTTTTCCAATCTCCCTCTCTCTCCCTCTCCCCCTCTCCTTTCCCTAATCTCCCTCTCTCCCTCTCCCCCTCTCCTTCTCTCCCTCTCCCCCCCTCTCCCTCTCCCCCTCTCCTTTTCCCAATCTCCCTCTCTCTCCATCTCTCCCTCTCCCCCTCTCCTTTCCCCAATCTCCCTCTCTCCCTCCCCTGCTCCTTCTCTCCCTCTCTCTCCCTCTCCCTCTCCCTTCCTCTCTCCCTCCCCCTCTCCTTCTCTCCCTCCCTCTCCCTCCCTCTCTTCATCTCCCCCTCTCCTTTTCCCAATCCAGCTTTCTCTCCCTCTCCCCCTCTCCTTTCCCCAATCTCCCTCTCTCTCCTTCTCTCCCTCTCCCCCTCTCCTTTTCCCAATCTATCTCTCTCCCTCTCCCTCTCTCCCTCCCCCTCTCCCTCTCTCCCTCTCTCCCTCTCTCCCTCTCCTTTTCCCAATATCCCTCTCTCTTCCTCTCCCCCTCTCCTTTCCCCAATCTCCCTCTCTCCCTCCCCCTCTCCTTCTCTCCCTCTCTCTCCTTCTCTCCCTCTCCCCCTCTCCTTTTCCCAATCTCCCTCTCTCTCCCTCTCCCCCTCTCCTTTCCCCAATCTCCCTCTCTCCCTCTCCCTCTCCTTCTCTCCCTCTCTCCCTCTCTCCCTCTCCCCCTCTCCTTTTCCCAATCTCCCTCTCTCTCCCTCTCCCCCTCTCCTTTCCTCAATCTCCCTCTCTCCCTCCCCCTCTCCTTCTCTCCCTCTCTCCCTCTCCTTTTCTCAATCTCCTTCTCTCCCTCTCTCCCTCTCCCTTTCCCAATCTCCCTCTCTCTCCCTCTCCCTCTCCCTTCCTATCTCCCTCCCCCTCTCCTTTCCCCAATCTCCCTTTTCCCAATCTCCCTCTCTCTCCCTCTCCCCCTCTCCTTTCCCCAATCTCCCTCTCCCCTCCCCCTCTCCTTCTCTCCCTCTCTCCCTCTCTTTTTCCCAATGTCCCTCTCTCTCTCTCTCCCTCCCCCTCTCCTTTTCCCAATCTCACTCTCTCCCTCCCCCTCTCCTTCTCTCCCTCTCTCCCTCTCCCCCTCTCATTTTCTCAATCTCCCTCGCTCCCCCTCTTGCCCTCTCCTTTCCTAAATCTCCCTCTCTCCCTCCCCCTCTCATTCTCTCCCTCTCTCCCTCTCCTTTTCCCAATCTCCCTCTCTCTCCCTCTCCCTCTCTCCTTTCCCCAATCTCCCTCTCTCCTTTCCCCAATCTCCCTCTCTCCCTCCCCCTCTCCTTCTCTCTCCCTCTCCCTCTCTCCCTCTCCTTTTCCCAATCTCCCTCTCTCTCCCTCTCCCCCTCTCCTCTCTCCCTCTCCCCCTCTCTTTTTCCCTCCCTCTCCCTCCCTCTCTTCATCTCCCCCTCTCCTTTTCCCAATCTCACTTTCTCTCCCTCTCCCCCTCTCCTTTCCCTAATCTCCCTCTCTCTCCCTCTCCCTCTCCCCCTCTCATTTTCCCTCTCTCTCTCTCTCTCTCTCTCTCTCTCTCTCTCTCTCTCTCTCTCTCTCTCTCTCTCTCCCCCTCTCCTTCTCTCCCTCTCTCCCTCTCCCCCTCTCCTTCTCTCCCTCTCTCCCTCTCCCCCTCTCCTTTTCCCAATCTCCCTCTCTCTCCCTCTCCCCCTCTGCTTTCCCCAATCTCCCTTTTCCCAATCTCCCTCTCTCTCCCTCTCCCCCTCTCCTTTCCCCAATCTCCCTCTCTCCCTCCCCCACTCCTTCTCTCCCTCCCTCTCTCCCTCTCCCCCCTCCTTTTCCTAGTTCTACATAGCTCGTACGAGTAGAACTAAGGCCAAAACTTCTAGTTCTACATAACCCGTATGGGTTATGAGAAATTGTGAACTTTGACATATAGGGTTTCCATAACCCGTACGGGTTATGAGAAAATCTTTATATATGTTAGTCCCAATGGCCTAAAAAATAGCATTGCAAGTTGTTTGAAGGCCCCACTGCTTCTGCACATGATTTTCTGGGACAGTAACAGTCAGGTTTTCATATTCTTTTGTCACTTTTTCTTTGGAATGATTGATTTTTAAGTTATTTTATAATTGTTACTTTAGATAATAACAAAATCATGATCATTTGTTGTGTTTTTGCTTTGATTATGATTTATTTGTCTTGTATTTTGGTTTTTTTGAAGTTATTTTATTATTGTTACTTTAAATTATAACAAAATGATGATCATTTGTTGTTTTTTTGCTATTTGATTGTGGATTGTCATCATGATGTTATGTGTAGGACAATGGGAAAGAATAAGAGAGGAACAAATGAACAAAGAGAGGCAGCAAAGGAAAGACAAAGGGAGCGTATGAAGAGATTATGTGAAGGTACGTCATCTAATTCACCTAATGAAAGTGATGAACATTCAACAATTGAAATTGATATGATTAATGCACCAAATCAAAATGATCAACATACACCAATTCAAATACATATGATGAATGCACCTAATGAATGCAATGAACATAGACCATTTGAAAATGATTCGGTGAATGCACATGTTAATGAAATTGAAGAAGATTTACCATTTGAATTTGATGTGATCAATGCACATAATGCACCTAATGAAAATGAAGAGCATGCACCAATCTTAACACCTCTTAGAATAATTCGTAGAAAACCAAAGTTCCTAATAGATATTGATGAAAATATTGTGAAGCCAATGCATAATAAAATTTCTGAAAGAACTTGTAGAAGAACAGTTAGAAGAATTTGGAATAACTATTTTGAAAACTTAAATCAAAGTGGAAGATGCCAATTAGTTTTTGAAATGATTAAAAATCTAAAATTTAGAGAGACAATGAAAATTTTGGGGTTAAGAACATTCGAAAATAATAGTGAAAGAACCATTGTGAGAAATCTTTTTGATGCATACCAAGCCATTGGTTCAAAATCATGCACTAAAGATGCTAATGTTACTCGTCGTGTCCTCACATCAACCATAATGGGAAAGGAAATGAAAAAATCTCGTTTAATAAGCAAAACAAGCAAGTCATTAAGGATAAGTATAACCACATTACACTATGCCTTAGAGAGGCGAGAGAAAATTGAAGATCCTAGCAATAATTCTCTTTGGGCATTCTCCGGTAGATTCCCATGCAAGGACAAGGTTGTTGTTGATGCACTAAGAATGTTAATTGAGAGATTTTGGCATGACAACACAAGGGTTTCACCCAACCAAAGAGATGTTGTTAGAAGGAGAATTGGAATTAGTAATCGTGAGCCACATCCAAAACACTATTTAGATACAACTCAAACACAATTTTATGAAAGGTTTCTTCAAAGCTTTCCTCAGATTAAAATTAGTCAAAGATTTTTTGAGATGACAAAACCATTTTATGTTAAGATTAATCATGCACGTACTACATGTTGTTGTAGGGTCCATGTTGAATTTTCCATGCATTATGATATTTATTGCTATATCTATTGTACTTTGCACACTAATGATGTTTTGCACGAATGTGGTCTACAAGCACCTCCTAAGTCACCGAGAGAATTTATCTCAAGTGTACTATGTAGATGAGATGACAGGTGCATTTATTATAAGATGATGTGTTTGAGAGGTTTTTGTCCTACATGTGGTATTTTGCAACAGTTGCATAGATGCATACATCTGGATAGCACACATGAAATTAGTAAGCAACTAGTTTCTATTAGAAAATATAAGTTAGTAACATATGGTGTTAAAGATGTAAAAGAATTAAAGAGGTGTGAGTTAGTGAAAAGGGATATATGCGTAGCTGATTTTATGAAGATGTTTCAAGAGAAACTAGTATATGAGTACATAGGTCACACACATAGAGCTAGATGGTTAGATGGGCAATTCAAGTTGTGTAAGGACACTTTCCCCCTCAGCACTATTGTCTTTGTTGTTGATTTTGCTAAGAATTATACACTAAAGCCACAAAATGAAGTACAATCTATGTATTACCACTCTACACAAGTGAGAATTTTTGTATACATAGCATTCATGCATGCACATGATAGCATCGAGGAGGACAGAAAGGTTATAAGAGAATATCACTTCTATATCAGCGATGATCGTACACATTCCTCAGAGTTTGTGCAGGGATGCTTTACAGTCTTCTATGATAGTTTAAGGGAAAGAGATATAAGATACAACCAACACTTAATATGGTCGGACAATTGCACCGCACAATTCAAGAATGCAAGGATATTCTACTGGTATCAGGCCAACATCACGATTTAAGTCTCCCCGGCCCCAGGTTTCATAGCAGCCTAGTGTTTTGTATACAAGCCCTGGTGACTGACTTATACGGAGTACTTTGGGCGGGGGATTCACTACTCCAACCAAGACACTAGAATATGTTCTCCCTCGATTGACGTCCTAGTAAGAACCCTCCCTAATATGAATATATTGGTCCAAGATCTCACATAAGATGACTTATTCAACTTGGCATTTCATGACTAACATGCATGTGACAAGTGGTGTGCAACATTTTTGGAATTTCATTGAGGCAGGGCATGGAAAGGGAGAGCATGATGGTGCGGGAGCATGTGTGAAAAGAGCTCTTACTAGAGAGGAATTGAAGTACGAAGGTGGTACACTGTTAATAGATGCAAAAAAAATTGTGCAATGGTATAGCTCTACAATGGGACCAGGTAATGTAGATAAGTCTATGGTTTCTAGATATTTTTGGTTAATAAGTGAATCTAACATTGAAAACTATCTAGATTGTTGCACACTTATTGGATCAAGTGACATGCATTCATTTAGAAGTTCAAATGCAACATCGCTAGTTATTTATACTAGACATATTGCATGATTTTGCTCTTCATGTATGCATTTTTTGTGGGATGAATGTGAATCAAAAGAGTGGGTTGACCAATGGTCTTGTAGACCTTTGCAAACCCTAGATAAATATCAACTTCCTAGAGCACTACAAATGAACCGGATTGAAGCATCAGTGGATTTTGACCATGTATCAGACATAGTTGAACCAGGTAACTTAGGTTGCAATGTGCTACAATTTTAAGCTTAATTTATTAGTATTAAGTTATGCTAATTTTGGTATTAACTTATATCCTTCTATTAAATGCAGGTCATGTATATGCAGTTATTACGGATGAGAACAATGAAGAAGGAACAAATTACTTTTTGTGTCATTGTATTGAGGCCAAAAAGAAATTGACTTCTATAGTGGTTGATGGAGAGGGTATTGAGTACCCAATAGGATCCGTTGTTGTGACAGGGACATGGCTTAGAAGGTAAAACTCATTTATGTCGAGTTGTATTAAGACTTCTTAAACTCATTCATTTAGCAGTCATTGTATTTATTTTGGCATTATTCTTCTATAAAATGTAGGTACCCTATCAAAAATTCTAATGCCTGGTTGTTTGAGGATTCTGAGACACATAGACATATTCTTCATTACTCAAACCTTCTTGTTCCAACAAATATTCATTTGATTAAATATCCTGGTTGACCTCTTAACAAGGATTTGTGGAAAGTTCGTGAATCAGACCATGCGGCAATACTTGAGACACTAAGGGTTAGAGCTGATCCAGAAGGTTCACTTGATTGATTTTGGGCCATCTAGAAGAATAATTCTACAATATGGTAGAATAATTTTGACAATTTTGTATATATCTTTTGCGAAAGGTTGTAACTTCGCTTTTTTGGATGTGCTCTACATGCATATTAGTTGTAATATGTATATGAGCTATAATGTGCATATGTAGATGCCAAATTTTGTATATAAAAACATCAATGAGTTGCAATGTGCATATCTAGATGCTAAATTTTGTATTAAAAAACAACAATGAGTTGTAATGTGCATATCTAGATGCTAAGTTTTGTATAAAAAAACAACAACGAGATGTAATTTGCATATTTAGATGCAAAATTTTGTAAATATAAACAGTAATGAGCTTGATAGTTTATATAAGATCCAAATTTTATATATGAAAGTGTCCACGGGGCTGATTTGCAAATTTTCAATATGAATATGCAATTTTTTTTTCCAAGTGTTTTGGGAAAGTTTTGAGTTATTATTGAATTACCCGCTTTGAAGAGATAGTATGAATAGTTTGAATCCGAGATATGATTTTGGTAGGCAGAAACAACACAACCCCATAGGTTCAAATGAATCGTCCATAAGTGCCACGGTCTCTGAGTTAGGCTACGTCAAAGTTTGACCATTTTTTCCGCTTTGAGCGCTCAAGGGAAAACATCGCTATGAGGTGGCTCGTAAGGATCAGACATCTTGGGGAGTGAGACAAGGGCACACCTAGGGTAAACACGGCCACTTGGATGCGCTCACCCTGATGGTTCATTCCCACGACAAGCAGAATGAAAGATGCACTATTTTGCCACCTCTCACTGATGGTTTTTGATGCGACAGAAAAAATCTCACCACAAGAAAAAAAAATGGAGTTGCCCAAAATGAAGATAGGATTTTGTAGGCAGTGATAACATGACCCCATAGGTTCAAGCAGATCGTCCATAAGTGCCATGGTCTCCGAGTTAGGCTACGTCAAAGTTTGACCATTTTTTCCGCTTTAGGCGCTCAATGGAAAACGTTGCTACGAGGTGGCTCATAACAATCAGAAGCCTTGGGGAGTGAGACAAGGGCACACCTACCATAAAACCATCCACCCAGATGTGCTCACATTGATGGTTCGTTCCCACGACAAGAAGAACGAAAGATGCATGATTTTGCCACCTCTCACTGACGGTTTTTGATGCAACAAAAAAAATCTCACCACAAGAAAATGAAATGGAGTTGCTCGAAACCGAGATAGGATTTTGTAGGCAGCGATAATATGACCCCATAGGTTCAAACGGGTTGTCCACAAGTGCCATGGTCTCTGAGTTAGACTACGTCAAAGTTTGACCATTTTTTCTGCTTTGGGCGCTTAAGGGAAAACGTCGCTACAAGGTGGCTCATAACGATCAGACACCTTGGGGAGTGAGACAAGGGCACACCTAGCATAAAATCGACCACCTAGACATGCTCACGCTGATGGTTCATTCCCATGACAAGCAGAATGAATGATGCACTATTTTGACCTCTCACTGACGATTTTTTATGCGACAGAAAAAATCTCACCACAAGAAAACAAAATGGAGTTTCCCGAAACTGAGATAGGGATTTGTAGGCAGCAATAAAACAACCCCATAGGTTCAAATTGATCGTCCATAAGTGCCACGGTCACCGAGTTAGCCTACGTCAAAGTTTAACCATTTTTTTCGCTTTGGGCACTCAAGGGAAAACATCGCTACGAGGTGGCTCGTAACAATCAAATGCCTTGGGGAGTGAGACAAGGGCACACCTAGCATAAACCTAGCCACTTAGATGTGCTCGCATTGATGGTTCGTTCCCACGACAAGTAGAACGAAAGATGCACTATTTTGCCACCTCTCACTGACAGTTTTTGATGAGACAGAAAAAATATCACCACAAGAAAATGAAATGGAGTTGCTCGAAACCGAGATAGAATTTTGTACGCAACAATAACACAACCCCATAGGTTCAAACGGATTGTCCATAAGTACCACGACCTCCGAGTTAGCATACGTCAAAGTTTGACCATTTTTTTCGCTTTGAGCGCTCAAGGGAAAACGTCGTTACGAGGTGGCTCGTAACGATCAGATGCCTTGTGGAGCAAGACAAGGGCACACCTAGTGTAAACCTAGCCACCCGGATGCGCTTGCGCTGATGGTTCATTCCCACGACAATCAGAATGAAAGATGCACTATTTTGCCACCTCTCACTAATAGTTTTTGATGCGACAGAAAAAATATCACCACAAGAAAAAAAAATGGAGTTGCCCAAAACCGAGATAGTATTTTGTAGGCAGTGATAACATGACCCCATAGTTTCAAACAGATCATCCATAAGTTCCACGGTCTCTTAGTTACGCTACGTCAAAGTTTGACCATTTTTTTCGCTTTGAGCACTCAAGGGAAAACGTCGCTACGAGGTGGCTCGTAATGATTGGATGCCTTGGGGAGTGAGACAAGGGCACACCTAGCATAAAATCAGCCACCCAGACATGCTCGTGTTGACAGTTCATTCCCATGACAAGGAGAATGAAAGATGCACTATTTTGCCACCTCTCACTGACGGTTTTTGATGTGACAGAAAAAATCTCACCACAAGAAATCAAAATGGAGTTTCTCAAAACTGAGATAGGATTTTGTAGAAAGTGATAACATGACCCCATAGGTTCAAACGAATCATCCATAAGTTCCACTGTCTCTGAGTTATGCTACATCAAAGTTTGACCATTTTTTCCGCTTTGGGCACTCAAGGGAAAACGTCGCTACGAGGTGGCTCATAATGATCGGACACCTTGGGGAGAAAGACAAGGGCACACCTAGCATAAACCTAGCCACCCAGATGCACTCACACTAACGGTTCATTCCCATGACAAGTAGAACGAAAGATGCACTATTTTGCCACCTCTCACTGACTGTTTTTGATGCGATAGAAAAAATCTCACCACAACAAAAGGAAATGGAGTTGCCAAAAATTGAGATAGGATTTTGTAGGTAGTGATAACATGACCCCATAGGTTCAAATGAATTGTCCATAAGTTCCATGGTCTCCGAGTTACGCTACGTCAAAGTTTGATCATTTTTTTTGCCTTGAGCACTCAAGGGAAAGCGTCGCTACGAGGTGGCTCGTAATGATCGGATGCCTTGGGGAGAGAGACAAGGGCACACCTAGCATAAAACTAGCCACCTAGATGTGCTTGCACTAACGGTTCATTCCCATGACAAGCAGAATGAAAGATGCACTATTTTGCCACCTCTCACTAATAGCTTTTGACTTTTTTTGATGCAACAGAAATAATATCACCATAAGAAAATGAAATCAAGTTGCCCGAAACTGAGATAGGATTTTGTAGGCAGCGATAACATGACCCCATAGGTTCAAACGAAATGTCCATAAGTGCCACAGTCTCTGAGTTAGGTTACATCAAAGTTTGACCCTTTTTTTCGCTTTGAGCGCTCAAGGGAAAACATCGCTACGAGGTTGCTCGTAATGATCGGATGCCTTGGGGAGTGAGACAAAGGTACACCTAGCGTAAACCTAGCCACCTGGATGTGCTCGCACTGACGGTTGATTCCCACGACAAGCAAAATGAAAGATGCACTATTTTGCCACCTCTCACTGACAGCTTTTGATGGTTTTTGATGCAACAGAAAAAATATCACCATAAGAAAACTAAATCGAGTTGCCTGAAACTGAGATAGGATTTTGTAGGAAGTGATAACATGACCCCATAGGTTCAAATGGATCATCCATAAGTGTCACGGTCTTCGAGTTAGGCTACGTCAAAGTTTGACCATTTTTTCTGCTTTGAGCGCTCAAGGGAAAATGTCGCTACGAGGTGGCTTGTAATGATCAGATGCCTTGGGGAGTGATACAAGGGAACACCTAGTGTAAACTCGGCCACCTAGATGCACTCATGCTGATGGTTCATTCCCATGACAAGCAAAACCTCACTAAGAGATGAAATGATGAAATGATGAACTTCACTAAGTGCTTCAACTCTTCTTTTATAGGTGATGAAATGATGAACTTCACTCCATAAGCATGAAATGTCTTAATTGGTTCTTGAAATGATGAACTTCACTCCATAAGCATGAGTTTATGAAATAATAACTTCACTCCTATCTCTTCACGTACAAAGGACTCAAAGCAAATTCACTCAATCAAAATATAGAATATCAACATTACCGGTATCAGTACTTGGGTATACACAATATGAGCAATAGATAGTTTAAAAGTATACACCATATGAGTTACAAGTAATGAACAAATTGGATCACGTTTCAAGATATACACAAATTAAAAAATTGATCATATTTCAATAGCAAATAACTAAGTTTCAAGAATATCATGTTTCATATATATCAATGAACAAATTGGATCGAATATTAAGTTTCATATATATCAAAATGAACAATAATCATGTACATATATCAAAAAATGGCATGGATGCCAAATCAATAATAGTTACAAAAATGTGGCATGTGCCATGTCTGTCAAAGTCGATATATACATATACAAATGTCAAATATATAAAAAATTGGCCCTTCAATGACCACAAATATAACTATATGTCTCTATCTGTATCTATGGCTGTGGCGGATCATCAAAATCGAGCCTCTTCGAAGCAGTACGTGGCTGCAAAAGGACAATTCAAATGTCTAATCAGATATATTTTCTCAATATAAAATCAAAATAACTAAATATTGAACTCTAAATTGTTTGAAGTTGAAATGTTGATTACCTCATCTTTGTCTTCTACAATTCGGTGAGGTTGAGGATTCGCGGGATGTTCAGCAGGAGGCTGTAACTGGTAAAACAATATCAATACATGTTAATGACGTATATGTCAAATAACACATAATAACTAAAAATGAATTGACTAAAAACTAAAGCATACTAGAGCCTCAGATGGATGTGTTGTGGTCATAGAAGGCAAAGTCACAGATGAATCAGTTATGACCATTTCCTATATCCATGGTAAGTGATCCAAAAGGAGTTAACTAGACGGTTTCAACTCCGTTGTGCACTTAGTGAAAAGGAGTTGATCTAAGACAAACATACCTTTTCCCTTGGTCGTGTTGGATCCCATAATAGACGTGTAGGACTTCTACTGAAATGGAATGGTAGAATAACAGTAAGAAGTTTGCAAGGGGCCTGTAATAGTTTAAAGACAATCATACAAGTTAATAACCCAAAGTTGTTGACAAACTAGATAAAACAAATATTTTTAACATATGTAGAAAAAATGCACATCGAAGCCTCGTATAGTTCTCCTGTAACCTTAGGAGGCCTTGTCTGATGCAGCTATTACCATTTCCTGTATGAAAAATGATAACATATGATATAGACATAAAAGGATTTAGTTATTTTGAACAAGCAAGAATGCAATCCAAAGTGAATATGAAGATATCACCTCTTCCCTCTGCTGAACCTCATCGACATTAGGTGCATTCATTAATTTCATAAACCCCATATGTTTCTGTATATAGAACAAATAAACTAAGTGCATTTATCAATATCTACATATACATGTTTAATCATAATACATTTCAACAATTGAATTTAAATTGCAGTGAATTACCTTTTGTCGTTTGGGTGTCCAAGAGGATATCTTTTTCTGCCTCAGAGTGCTAGAGGATGGCTTTCTCACACGAGATTTCCTCAAGGCGGGCGGGGTAAACTAATGGAAAAAAATTAACATAAGGGAAAAGAGCATGTATTTAATATATCACTTAAGTAAAAAATATATAAATCTAAATGGTACCGCATAGCTATCTTGACCAAAGTCAATGGCTGAAAGCGTGATATCATCAACTTGGGACATCTCAGCCACTGATAAGCCCTACAAAATATCAAGTAATGATACATATAATTAACAAAATATATTTTGAATCCAATGTATTATTATATTTTTAATGAATTTACAAATCTTTACCTCTGGTGGCGAAACTACTCGTGACCATGGAGTCGACTGAACAGTATGTGGTGTACTCCCACCACCTGTTGCACCCTGTAATGCATTTTATTTATATGTCACTTTAATTTTTTCTAAAAATAAAAATTCATTTATTTTTATAATATTCAGTCACTTAATTGATAACATGTCATAAATAGAATTAAACGCACCTGTGTCTGATAGAGGGTACAACATATTGAGCAGTTTGTCGGTGAGGGCCACATCCTCTGCAGTGGAAGCATAGCATCTACTCCCACAACATGTACATGAATGAGATGTCCCACCATCCTCATCCGCGTCAGTGTCTACACCAGAACATACACCCTGGGAGGTGGGGCACATATGCTGAATGGGTTGGCTTGTGCCAAATGATGCATGAGGTGTTGTTGATGAAGGAGGTGTCATTGAGGAAGGAGGTGTTGTTGATGAAGGAGGTGTCATTAATGAAGGAGGTACTGTAGGTGCTGGTACATCCTTAGCTATGTCTCATGCTGAACAATGACATCAGTCAATGATGCAGATGCCTGAAGAGTCTGTATTTCCATAGACTCCTTCAAGGATATAGGGACAGTGACATGAACCATGGGTTTAGGAGCTGTAACCCTCCTATGTTGTGGATCTACCACCCTATGGCCCCCAGGTCTATCCTGTACAGAGCCTCTCCCTCTACTCTGAAATTGTCGAATGTCAAAGTAATTCGGCTTCTCACCGAGGATAAACTCACAATACAACTTTCTCAAAAAATATAGAGGCACCTCCCAATTATTACAAGGTGGTTGGTCAAAGACCATATACCACCTATCCAAAAAAGCATCTTTCAACCTATCACGAACACACCAATGTATAGGAAATTGAGTCGTATTTAGTTCTAGGTTGTTACTGGTAATAGGATCGGTGAAAAGAGCACATATGCCAGCTTTAACTATGCCCTTTTTCTTCACTTGATCATATGACAACCCATCCGCATAAAATGTTCGACATCTATCCCTCCATGAACCCCATTTCGTAACCTCCCTAGATACCTCATTGCACTATTAGCCATTGTTTCTAGTGTTTTGGCAAGGGTTGAGTGGTGCTCAAGCTTAGAGGTCCTCAACCTATTCACCAATATAGAAATTTGGGCACTATTTTGTGTAAGGCGATTGATGAGATCCTCTTGTGTGGCATCTACATGATCTAATGGAGGATGTGGAGGGTTTCGGGGTGGTGGTGGTTGTTGAGGAGAAGTATTTTCAGGATTTTGAGGGTTTTCTTGTTGCTCTTGTGCAATGTTAATAGGGTTTTCTTGTGTTGCTTGTGCAGGAGGAGGTCTTTGTTGTCTATTTCATTTTTGGGGATTGCTTGAAGAATTTGACATCAAATTAATAAAAACAAAACTTAAATCAATTGAAAAACCCTAATTTAATTAAAAAGCAAAGAAAATTAATCAAACAAATCAAATCTTACCTGTTCGACGAGGTGCCATTGTTGAAAATTGCTTTTGATGATGGGAAAAAAAAATTGTTGCAAACCCGTGCGGGTTCGATGCTTTTTTTGGCTTCTCCTTGCTATTGTTCCACGGGTTTTAGCGTTGAAAATGGCCAAAACTCATGGCCTAAACAAAAGAAATATGTTTCTCAAAACCTGTACGGGTTTTGAGAAACTTCAAATTTTCTTATTTAAAAAAAATGTTCCACAAAACCCATACAGGTTTTGAGGAACTTTTGGTTTTTTTAATTGTTTTTTCTCTAGGCTTGGTGTTACCAAGCCTAGCATGTTTTTGAAATTTTAGAACCTATACAAGTTATGAAAAATTTTCTTTTTTTTTGGCATGTGGCCACTTTTCTGTTCACCATCTTGGTGCACTTACCCTCCACATGCGTATTGATTTGTCCAACAAGCTCCTCCATGGCATCTATGGTACTCATCTTCGGTGTTGCAAGGATAAATTCAATTTCCTTATAATCTCTATGTAATATTTCCACCTTCGGTATCAGTTGTGTCTATAATTCCTCTAGTGATCTGATCCTCTTAACCTATTCATTTTCATAATCTTTCAACTTATGTTGAAGTTCTACAATTGATCGTCCAAAATTGATAGCAGAGTTATTAAGGGGCTTGAATGACTCACTAAGAACTTCAAGTTCTTGCTCAACTTCCTCCTTCAAATCAGCACAAAATAATAAAAAATAGCTATAGTTGAAAGTATTTTACCTCCGGTCTCAAGTCCTTTCAAATAGTCCTTATTGACAGTAAGAGAAACTTTCCCTTTGTCAATTTTAGTCATTAAGTGTTTTGTCCTCTTCTTCTTGTAATCCTTCTCAACGCTGACATAAGTTGCATCCTCAAATGTTTTCATTTTCTCTCCGACATCAGAAATAAGTTGTCCAAGCTTGTCAATAGGAGTGGGAAAGTTATCAGTATTAGTCTCTGGTAGGAGACTTGACAAAATCTCAACAACATTCTTTATTATTTCTGCCTCCTTCTGTGATTCTTTCATCCTCTTCTTCTTGGCCCGGGATTGCATGGAAGTTACAATCTCCATCAACTCAGTTGAGCTTAAATTGTCCATGTCTAGTGGTCCTTTGATTCTTATAGCATCATCATCATCTTCATCAATAATTTTCTGTTTAGAATCAAGTGACAAAGGTGTCACTTTAGGTTCAGTATCCTTTGTTTTCTTTTCTTCAATTTTCTCTTCTACCTTGTCCTCTTTCTTTTCCTCGGTCTTCTTCTCTGCATCTACAAGATTATCTTCTGTTACTTCCTCTTTCTTTTCACTTTCCTTATCTTTTTCAGTTTCATGTTCCAGTGGGGGTTGTGAATCAACAATTTGGGTATCCACCTGTGGCTGTTCATCTTTCTTTTCTTCCTATCCCTATTCCTGTTCATGTTTTTTCAGACATTTGAACATCAAAATCCTGTACATCTATATTGTTAATAGCATCAACATCATTATTATTACCATTATCTTCATCACGGATGATAACTGTCTCAGTTTGTGTACTCACTGGTTGATCTCCCATCACCATTTCATCAGGCTCAAAATTAGTTATATTGACTCCTTCACGAAGATCTTCAGCCTTACACCTCTTTGGTTCATCTTCCTTAACTTCCTCCTCTTCATTTGGCATCAGACCCAGTACTTTCCTCAAAATTTATTTAATCTCCTTATGGACTGATTGGGTCTCAACAATTAACATTCTTGTCAACCTTTTCTTCGACCTAAAAGATGACTTTGCCTTAGCAAAAATTTCATCTAGCTCTTCCTTAGTAGCTTCAGGTCACAAGTTTTTCAGAAAATATTCAATGAATTCTCTATCTTGTTTTATGGTTGCCTGCCATCTAGCATCAATTGTATTATACAAATAATTTGGAATTTGCCCTTGCAATTCAATTAGGGCTTTGTTGTATTTATTAATCATAAAAACAATTGCATCTTCAATCTGCCTTTGTTCATCTTCATTAAAAATTTCATAGAGTTTCTTCACAATAGTCAATAAACCATATTCTTTAATGTTTATTATTAAATTTTCAAGAGATGTGGGCTTGGTTACCAGTTTCTTTGAAGATTTCATAGTTAAAGTACCAACACCATTTGACCTTTTTCCACTAGCCCTTAGGGATTTATTTTCTCCCTCAGACTCAGTCTCTTCTTCATCAACATCTACCAGTTTCTGTGCTTGTTGTTTTTTCCTTTTACCAGTCTTAACCAATGCAACAGGTGGTTCAACAATCTTACCTTTTCTTTGGAACTGAATCTTTGATGGTTTGTCCTTCTTTGTTGCTACTGGTTTCTCCTTAACAGCTGCTAGTTTTTCTTTCTCTACAACTTTCTCCTTTTCAGATCTTGTCTTTACACCAGTGGGGGTACCAGTTGGTGCACTTGATGTTCATCTTTTTGAGCAGCATGCTTTTCTCTTGCTTCAGCAATGACTTACTTTGTGAATCCAAGTTGCTCTGCAAATGCTTCAACTTCCTTTCTAACCTTCTTTTCTATTACCGATATATTAAGTTTTGAATGGACTTGAAGTGATTTTTCCTTGTAAGTGCCAAAACGTTTTGCTATTGTATCTACTGGTTGGGCAAGCAAATGATCAATATAAGCAATTAGAATATCCTTGTCCACTTCATATCCCATGGGCATAACCCATGTAGTCTAGGGCACAGTTGCCTCCATCATGCAAGTATTTGTATCAACCATAAAGCAAATTGAGTTTTCATAGCGGTTGACAACCTTTTCCAGTATCTTTTCCCTTGCATGCGTTTTCTTTTGAAAGTCCTTAAAATAGCCCCCTACAATCTTATCAAAACCATTACCCAACATTCTAATTTTTTTCTTCATCTGCATCAATGCAAGAATGACATCTATCCATTGGATATCACCAGTACTGGGGAAATACTTTTGAAAATAAAAGAATAAACCAAGAATTAATTGTCCAAACTTAAACCTCAACCTCTTATCCTTCTTGATGGATTCTAGATTTAGCATAAGTTGACTTCTCAATGCCTATGAAAAGCCATAATCAACATCCTCTTTTATCATCCGGTAAGATGTGTGGATAACAGCAGTAGGGATGTTGTTCATCTTGCTAGAGTAATAGATCCAGTAACCGATCACCATAGAAGCATACTTTATTGTCGGATCATTGATATTATTCACCGTAATTTATCATCCATCCCATTTAGATTTTGTTAAATTTTCTATATTATTCTTAGGAATGGATCTGAGTACAGGAACCTCACCAGTGGCACAAACTCTGGTGACTGTGTGAACAGCTTCCTTAGGAATTTTATATGGTCTATCAAGCCACATGAACTAGTCACGAATTCTGCTAAGCACATATCTCACAAGTTCATCATCAAAATCATTAATGAAATTCAGTGCATGGTGAAACCCTTTTGAACTATTCCTTCAAAATACCATTCTTATCACACAATGCTTTATACTGATAAAAAATAGCAGCAATACTAAGATCCTCTAGTTTGCAATGATAGAAAGATCTAACATCTTCAACATGTAAGACACCATAAGGAACTCCGAATAGGGCTATAGCAGGATCAGTTGCCTTAGACTTAAATAGGTACCTCTTAAATTTAGGATGGGGTCTATCGGTAACATCAACTAGATGTGGGGTATCCATCTTCAACGATTCAGAAAGATAAGAAGATAACAAGATTTAAATACCTTTTACCACTTCTACACTAGGGTTCCAAACACTGACAAAGCTTTCTCCCAATTGTCGATCACAAACCACACCAAATAACTTCAAATCTTTGTCAAATAGGTTAGATATTGCAAACACAAGCTCTTCTCTTCTCGTTGTCCATGGGCTCATAAGAATGTAATGTGACAAATGACAATCAAAAAGTTCCTTTTATTTGTCCATTAACTACCACATTAAATGCTATTACTAGTAAAACCCTAAAATATCTTTTAACACACTACCGGTTCTCATAACACATCAAACCTACCGATTTGATGATAAAATTATTTCTTAATATCATAATACATCAAAGTATGCATATTTAACATACCTCATGGTCCTTCAGGGGGTTCTAAAATAGATCTAACATTAAGCTCCCCCTAAACCTTTTAGCAGCTTAGTTTGTCGATGAAGGGTTCTCCATACTAGGTGAAGAAATAGGATCTTTAGATGGTTTGTCTTCAGTTTTATCATCATCCTTCTTTTTCCAAATTCTGTTCATTTCAGCTTTGGTGTCCTCCACATCAACTTTCATCATCCCTTTTCGATCAACAAATTGATTCACCAATTGGTTCACCTTAGCTTTACAAAAATTTGCAATATGTCCTAGTTTATGACAATGATAACAAGCCATATAGCCACATGTTCTCCAAGGTCATTCATCCTCTTTTCCATTTCATAGGGACTAGACATATTAGCATAGGGTCTCTACCAGTTAGGATTTATTCGGTAATTAAAAGTTCTTTGCCAATCACCATCAGACCTCTAACTCATGTCAGGTGCCAGAATATTTTCTCTATACCCGCACTCAACAACTCTATGCCCATGCATGTTGCAAGTGTAACAATAACCATTAAAGGTTATAGGCTTATATCCTTAGTATGTATTAGGTCTATAACCACTAGTAACATCAAATCTTTTTCTGCAAACATTGTCAGTATGTACCGGTTTATGACAATTGAAACAAACATGCTTATAAGATTTATTACCAGTGGGTTTCCCAATATTAGGTATAGGTTTACCTTCATGCATGTTGTCCTAAGTACTAGAAGACTCACTTTTCTCAAATGTATTGTAACCCAGTCCAATTGTGTCACCTTTCATCCTTTGTGATTGAATTTGTTCATCAAGCATGGTAGGACTTTTGTTAAACTTTGGAAGCTTCTCATTAGCATCAACAAGTCCCTGTGTAAGGTCTTCATTCATTTTCATAAGAGTCTCTCTAAGAGACATTGCCATATCCAATTCAACCTTTATCTATTCTTTTTCTTTTTTCTCCTCATGCCAATGTGCATATAGAATGCTATTTTCCTGATTTATCTTAAAGATCTCATGTTCTTTCTCTTTGATCTTGTCTTCTGTTGCCCTCCTTGCTTCAAGTTCTTGACTCGTTCGGATGGTTAGGGCTTCTAGCTCTCTCCTCCAGTTGCCCTTTTCATCATTTAGTTTCTCCACTTCATCAGCCAATGCACCTATGTTTGCTTCATCAGAAGATTTGCTTTTGGAAACCTCCAACAGTTGTTTGGTTAGCTCTCTTCTCTTAGCAAGTGAAGCTTTATACTTGCCTCTCAATATTTCTAGGGCTTCCTCAGTTTTTGCAAGTTTATTAGACATCTCTTTATAACTCATATCCCCATGTCTTCCTTAGAAATGCTTCTCAAACAGTTAAGCCTCAAATAAGTTTGGCTTTGTTATCAATTGATAAACTTATCAAGCACTGAGAGGGGGGGTGAATCAGTGCAAGCAAAAACAATATGAATCTAATCACCAACTTAAATAACTTAAAACTTAACAAGCATAAGAGGAATATCACCACATAAGCTATTGCCCAATAAAACAAATTCCACATAACACAAGAGATTTATACGTGGAAACCCAAAAAGGAAAAACCACGATGGGAGTTAATACCCACAAGATTCACTATCAGCAGAATAGAAATCTGGACCAGTTAATTACAAATATGCCCTCTTAGGAGCAGACCCGGTTAGGAGTCATTTGGTTAAGGGATTTAAATGATGAGCCCTATTAGGAGCTTTGACCTGTTAGGATCAACCTTGCAAGAGGATTTAAGACTTTGATATAGAGATACCGTTTTAAGGGATTTACAAATTAAGGCCTGTTAGGACCTACCCGGTTAAGGGATTTTACTCCTGCAAACTGTTAGGGAAACAACAGTCAAATGATCTTCATGTAACACCATAGAGTCTGATAAGATCTACTTTAGATCCTCAAAACTTCAACAACATATCAATATAGAGCTTCACTAATCATCGCACAATCAAATTCACATTATTCACCTTCGGTCTCATCCACATATGCATATCTATCTCATAACTCATCACATTTTTTATAGACATCAACTTAGTCAGCTAACAACATTGGAACAATTTCCTAGGTTCAATGAATCTAGACATTCTTACATTACACACCTTACATATGTCGGCCACCAACATAAGAAATAAAAAACAAGACAAAACCTGTGTCGCTTTACCGATTTAAGTGACTATATCACTACCAGTTAGGTGTTCTTCCAGAATGCCTACTCTGTACATCAAATTTTGCTTGCCTAATTGAATCTCCAAATGCAGTCATGAACATGGCTACAAATACTTGTCTCCATCATTGCTTTAGAACCGCATCATCCAATTCTTCATGAATCGCCTGTATTGGTTTCCAAAATGCAACTGTGTTCATAGTTTACCGGTTGAGGACCTATTTTTTGATTCCTTGGAAAACTGTCTTTTGTACCAATTATGGCTTACTAGTTGGCTTCCAAGACTTAGATGACTACAAAAACATTGTCACCATAAATGAAAAGACAAGACTTAGTTATCAAACATGAATCTCAATCTCTTCATCACATTCGCCAATCAATCATATATCATCAACAATATTTACCGGTTCAATGAAATGCAAACAAATTCTCCTCCTTCATATGATCTTAAACACTTAATCTTTACATCTGCTTTATTTTCAATCATGTATTTGAAAACTTTGAATCTATCAAAAGCCTCACATTTATCCTCTAGAAATGTAATCCAAGTCATTCTATAATAATCATTAATAAGTAACATGAAATGCCTGTATCTATTTAACCTTTTCCTTGAAGGTCCAAATAGATATGTATGAATTAGTTCCAGTGGTTTTGTAGTGGAGTACTCCTCATTCTTCAATCTTCTCTTAGTCTTCTTCCCGAATTGGAATTCTCTACACACCATATCAGTAGGCTTCAAAAATCTAGGTAAGTCTCTAACTGCTTCAGATCCACAAATTTCAATCCTATTATCAAAATTGACATGTCCCATCCTTTTGTTCCATAACCCACAT
Organism: Cryptomeria japonica; assembly: GCF_030272615.1. NCBI lineage: Eukaryota > Viridiplantae > Streptophyta > Pinopsida > Cupressales > Cupressaceae > Cryptomeria > Cryptomeria japonica. The sequence continues at coordinate 383,260,546 of NC_081407.1, forward strand.
TCATTTCTTTGTGTTATAAAACATTTTCTTTCTCTTTTATCCTTGATGTAGTACACATTTCCACTTGTTCTAACCCCTTCTGCAAAATTTTTACCCATATTTTCTTTTCTGATCACACATCCAGTACTACTGAACAAAAGTTCATAACCTTTCTACACATCTGACTAACACTTAATAAACTGTCTTAATCATTAAACATAATAAACATATTATGCTTAAAATCAATATAAATATTTCCAATACCTCGAATAGTTTCACCCATCTTCTCCAACAAATTTCATTGATCCACCATCACATTTATTGAGATTAATAAACTTGTCTTTGTCACCGAACATGTGGTTTGAACATCCAAAATCAATTATCCATGTATTCGGTTCTACTTTTGCATGTAATGTAGTCTTGACTATTTTCTCTTCTTCAAGTTTTTCTAACGTAATATTCTTTTATTCAGCTGCCAAACACAAAGATTGTTCATTTCAGTCATCATCAACTTCATCTTCAGATGAGTGTTCCTCTATTGAACATAAGCCCTTTTTCTATCTTATGTTAAATTTGTCTCTTCTACATCTATTTTTCTTCTCATAATCATCTAGTCTCTTATAGTCCTTTCTATATAAGTGCAGCGAGAAGCACAATGTATAATTATACCACAAGAAAAACATTTCAGAGGTAACTTACCTTTGTATATTCCATTGCCTTACTCCAATCTTCTCACAAAGTTAACCTCAACCTCACCCATGTCTAACTGCATTTCAGATCTTCATATCTTAAAACATTATATGTTGCCTCTTTCTTTTCTCTTTTCTCATCTTCTATTTTTGAAATCTCAAAAGCTAACAAAGTACCAGTAAGTTGATCAAGCGTATATTTTCTTACATCAATACTTTAATGTATAACACACCTCTTTGCTTTGTAGGGTTTTGACAAGGTCAAGAAGATATTTTTAACAACATCACCTTCTTCCAAGTGTCCACCAACAACTCTAATACCATCGGTAAATTTAGTCACTCTATGTATATAGTTCTCAGTACCTTCATCTTCAAGTATTCTCGGATATTCATACTTCTACTTTACATTCATCAACCTAGCCTATTTTCTCTTTGAATCTCCTTCAAATGCCAAACTTAGTTTGTTCCATATAGTTTTGGATTCTTTTAATCCTTCTGCTCTTCAAAACATTGAATCACTTAAAAAACTAAAAATTATTGCTCTAGCATTTTCATTAGTCTCATGCAACTTTATCTCATCTTGAGTCTTGGGACCAACCTACGGGGGTGTATAACCAGTTTGGATGATGTCCCATATTCTATTATTTGATGTCTTCAAATATGCTTCCATTCTCTCCTTCCAGTAAGGAAAGTTTGTGCCATCGAATATCAGAGCCTTGAAATCTAAGTCCTATGCCATACTAGATCTACCTCAAGCAGTTAAACTTACTCAACAAGAACCGTGCTCTAAGAGCAAATTTTCAACCCAAGGGAGGACTAAGAGGAGGAGTGAATCAGTTTTTATTGTAATTAATGCAACACTTAATCAATTAAACAACAACACATAATCAACAGATCAACACCAAAATTTTGTACATGGAAAACCCTAACTAGGAAAAACCATGGTGAGAACCAACTCACAAAATATATCCATAATGTATATTATATTTGAAAGTTTCACAACTCTAGACTTTCTAACCAAGGCTAACTGCTCTTGGGGTAAGATACAAAAATGACTTGCAAACCTGATGCTAAGTAAAACAAGGCCAGATATAACAAACTGATTTGAAAATAATGATTTCTTGATCATTAAACTATCCTTGCACTCTGCATGAGGCAACCAACATCAACACTCACAATTTTGACCTCATCTGTCAACACATTGTCTTATAGTTTTGGCACAGTCTCAAATGTCTTGCATATCATTCAAACACAACTTTTCCTCTATGTTCTTTATTGAATCTCGTTGTCTATCACATCACATCCTCACACTCACACACAACTCACATATATTATTTATATAGAAGATAGATTATCACAACTTGAACCAAGTCAGTCTGAAGCAAAATAAACCTTCTAGACCAAAAATACACATTGATTCGCTCCAAGGGAGAGGGGACCAAAACGCATCTTCCTTAGTCCAATCCATCGATCCACAAAAACTGGAACATATATAACCCACAACATTCTTAAATGTAATGTGTCCATATAGAGAATCAACGAACCAAAAGACATTCGCCAATGTGAATTACTCTTATTTGGATGTCCACACGTTACAGTGAGACCCATAACACATTGAATTACACTCCATAAGTCATATTCAAACCAAAAGTAGGATCAATGCATAATATCATATTTTTCCATGAAATACACCACAACATCCAAAGATCGCATATATTTCTAGATCATAAAACTAACATATCCAAAATGCCAAAAATGAAACCAAAGAAGGTAACATCACCAAACAACATCAATAATAATTTTCAAACCGGAACACATCTAAAACAACTAATGGAACAATTGCAACATCAAGATATCTCTGCACCAAAGACTTCAAGACCAACATTTATTTGGAACAAGATTGACATCAATGACAACCATAATAACACATACTTCCGACATAATTTTCGTAGGTATTAGCTACTTTCTAAAATGTAGGTTGGTCACAATTTTTTAAGTGTTTTGTGGATATAATTATGGGTTCATCTTAGATTTTATCCAAATAATCTAAGGTGAATAGATCACTTTTTGTGGCTTACAATTTGCAGTAAATGAAGAACTTGTAGTAGCAACCGCTAGACTACCTCCAAAAAAGGGCTTGTTATATGTTTTCCCTAATATTGACAAATATTAAGATGCCTTCTTACTACTTAGAGAATTTATGGAGAGAAATATAGCCCAAGGGACTAATTGAACCTCATTACTACTATATGGGGCAATGTGACAATAGTTATCATGCACTACATAACCTACATTGATAGGTATTTTGATGCTATCATCAGGAAGGAGGTACCTCAAAGAGATCAATCCAAACCAGTCAGCAAGAGTAAACACAACAAAAACACAAAGATATGATGGAGGCAATGCAGAACAACTTGAATTTGATAATATGATGAAACTATAAAGATCCGATCAACTACTAAGAGGGGGGGTGAATCAGTAGATAGAAAACTAACTAAACTTTCACCAAACTTATTTCCAACTCAAAAACAACTCACAAAGTTTACTGGTTTAGTCACTTAACCAAAACTACAGCTACATTGTTAAACCTTACCGGTTGACCAAAATACTTCAGTGATATGAAGCAATAGATCTAAAACTTAAATATCCTTTGACCAAAACCTTAAAACACTTCACTAATACTAGTAATAACACATTTCATATCATTTCTGGTCATTTAAATATATCTATACAAATTTACCAATCATTCATATCAACCATACTAGAAACATATCCACAAAATCATTCACCACTTGACACAATGATTTTTCATGTAGAAACCCAAATGGGAAAAACCATAGTGGGGATGAATACCCACAAGTATTTTGAACTCTTATGAGGTTCGCCTCGTTAGGAGCCAAGCCCGGCTAGAAGCTTATACAATAATGTTATGTTAGGAACAGATCCAGTTAAGGACCACCCGGTTAAGGGATTGACTACAAATACCCTATTAAAGATAATCTCAGTGGAGGATTTCAAATCCAAGATAATGGATCACTTGGTTAGAGGATTTCAACAATAAGCCTGTTAAAGCTTACCTGGTTAAGGGATTTTACTATTGTAATGGTTAGAGAACAATAGGTTCTTGAGCGATCTAGAAATAACACTTCCTTGTTGAATCAGATCCTTTATCGCTCCTATCTGCCTTCACATCATTATGTAGACGTACCTCCATGTTTTGCAACAATCACTTACATACTTAACATAACTTGCCAACCACTGTTTCAATCAATCCATCGACCTTAAAAATAAATGCATTAGGTCGGTAACACAACACAAACCCTACAAATCTCATAGAGATTACAAACACATCGGTTTAATCTTGACCATTAGATTATATGCAATCAACTTCACATTCTTCTAGGCATCTACAACCACTCCTGGATCATTGAACTTTGAATCTTGTAACACATCATGCGTTTGTCACTTCATACTATGCATTTGATCATTCCCAAGATAAACGGTTATCTTTACGTGCCAAAACCATTTCAAAACTCATCATGTGCAACATGCTTACATGGCATCTTCATCATCAATTATCATTCGGTCATAGATCATCACAACCAATCTCCAAGCTCCATCGGTTAGGGTTTTGCTTCTCAACTAGTTAGGGTTTCTAGTTGAACTTCACCGCTTCAATACCGGTTGTGTTGCTGCTTCATTACTGATTGCTTTACTGCTTCATTACCGATTGTAATTGACATCAATGACAACACTATACTTCTTCAATGCAATCTTCATGCAATTCCAACAAAATTATAACATGAAATCTGATTACAAATAGTCGGTAACAACCAAGTTACATAAACCAGCACACAAACCTGCTACAACATGCAGAATAGGTCACAATCGGGACCTTAAATCTCAAAATCTATCTTCTATGCTCTATCCTTAACCTTTGATACATTCTAATGTTTGATTACAATGATATATACAATCCAAGTGGATCCAATCAGCCCAAAAAGGATCAAAACCCAAAGAACAAGACCTAACATGTAAAAACCAACAAGGTTGGCCTCCGCTAAAGAAATCCTTCGGGAATATCCCAAGGATGAAGAGTAGATCATGGGAAGAGGTCAGCCACATGCCAAGGAACATCATAATCCACACTCAAGGAACTGCAAGGTACGGTTGGGTTCTGTTAGGTCACCAATGCATAGGTCCAGGCAACCGTTAACAAGAAACAGTCAACTGGTAAAAGGAAACTATCTTGGAAACCGATAGCGATATCCTGTTGAAAAATGATCCAAATGTGTTGCAGTCTAGAAATAAGGTATATGGTCAAGTATTCAATAAAAAATCCAACTCCATAGGTTCCGATGAGCCAAAACTAGTACCCATAGAAAGAAAAGTTGAAATTGCAAACAGAAAGCAAAAACAGAAAAGAAATATTGTTTTGGTTGATGCAAGATTGCCATGAACCGGGGATGCTCCTACATCATATTCCAACATTTTTAATGTACATTTTGTTAATTCCTCATTTGTTCCATGGGTTCCTTATGAATTTACCTTATTTTTAGTTCAATTATTGACAATAATGGCGGTAAAGGTTCAAATGGATAGGGTTAACCATTTATCCCACCATGGGGATAATTTAAATATTTTTTCTTAAATTTATACAAATACAAGGCCCTCTTGTCTCTTGGGAGTCCTATTTATAGTGAGTGGTTCCCAAATATGTTGCAATAAAAAGAAGAAAAATGAGAAAGCATGAGTCACCAACATCAACACTGGGTGAGGATGGCCCTAGTTATCCTTGACAAAAATGATGAAAGTTTGTTACAGAAGAGGGTTTTGATACAAAACAACAACCCATATTTCTAACCCCACCTAGGAGTGTTGTAGGAAATTTAAATCTACTTCCAATTTGTCTACTCTTGCACATAATAAAAGTATCATGAAAAAACAAGGTGGAGATATTAGAGGAAATTTCTTACAATATTGAAACTCTTGTAGTCAAATTCCCCCCTCTATCACCAACAACCCCAAAGAAGGATGATGTTGAAGTTGTATTGAATTCTAAAAGTGTGATGCCTAGTCCTAGTGTTTTGTCTTCTATTGTTGTCACAATTCAACAAAAACAAAAGAAATTGAGAGTGCTGAGAAGGAAATAGAAGATGTCTGCACTATAACTAAAGAATGTGAAAAAGTATAGTGATTGAGGGTTTCAAAGAAGATAGTAGTAAAAATGACAGAAGAATGTGTAGTTATTTTTTATAGACAATAAATCCAAATTAAACATCTTCAAACATAGGTTCACAAACACATAGATTGCAAAAATAATCTTTCTACTCTAAATAGTTTAGTTATAAAACTCTATTCTATTGCTTTCAACTTGACCTCATGTTGACATCTCCCAAGAATTTATATCCTCTGTCTCAAAGGAAAGTATTTAATTTTCAAAGAGTAAGAGGAAACACTTGAATTGTTAGTAATATCACCCTACCAAGATAATTATGTTTTATGTTTTCAAAATAGTGATGAAGAGGCAAAAATATTATTATTTGAGGCATGTGTACATAATTTTCTCTTTTCTAAAAATTTAGTTTGGAATCCTTGCCCCTATGTAGGGGATGGAGTTAAGATATAGGGAAATCGTTATAAAGTTAAGAATAGACTTGAAACTAATAAATTTATTGAAAATATTTATAGGCATTGAGGTATTAAGGGACATCAATGATAGTGGGGGATGTTATCCTTGAATTTAAGATAACAACTATGGATGCTGTTTCGGCATACTAGTGATAGGGGAGAATGTTACCCAAAAAATTCAGTGTAAAGAAAATTTAGGCATTTTGAATTCCAAGTAGCCAAAAAATAATTAAGTTCTATATCAAAATGATGCAAGATACATGGTGATTGGGAGTCCTTATCAAAGAGAGTTAATACCTTGTTTAAGGGAAGTCAGGTGCTATCCTAGTGGGCTTCATTCATTGTTCATCTGGTCTACTAACCAATTTAAACACCTCAACTCTCTAAGAGTGCTCCCAATCCAAATGTACTCACTGGTTGCTCAAGCATGGTTGAGATTCACAAGGGTAAATCCAATGTTACACTCTAAAACTCCTAACAAGTGCTTGCAGAGCTTGTAGTAGGTATTTGAAATGTTTTTCAAGGGAAATTTATTGGTTTTGAGTGAGGGTTTTATTATTTTCCCCATCGCTCCTTCCTTTTCCTATTTTCTAGGCCTAGTAGCCCTAGAGCCCCAATTAGCCCTGCCTAGCCGGTTTTTGTGAATTTTCTCCCAATTTATCCAAAGACCCACACAAAATATTTTCTAATCAGGACAACCTTTTGGAATTACTTTCCAATTTCTGAATTTAGGAATCTTAGTTTGACCGTACAGGTATGGAACTCGAGAAATGCTTGTTTTAGGTGGTTTTGGGCTTGTTTTGGTCTTTTTCCAAGGGTTGGGTATCTTCCTTGATCTGACACACCTCAAAACTCACAAATGTGTTCTGCCATATATCACTTGTTCATTCAAAACACTCTACAATTCCAACCGTACTCATTCCTGCAAACACTTGCATAATCTCATTCATTTCCTAATTGAGCTATGACTGAGCTCGCCTAGGAAATGATTCTCATTGGCCTTTCGATGACCTTAAAAGGAAAATAAAATCTATATACACTGTAAAAAGGTTCCATGGCTTGAGTCCCAAGGGCTATTGAGAAGAACTCAAAGGACTTCAAGCTCGAACCATGTTTGGGCCTCTCAAACACTTACTCAGGTCGAGAGCTTACAAAATTGAAACCTCAATTCAAAGCTAAAAATAAACTAATAAAATTGCTTCCTGAGCACTACAAGAATATTTACAAAACAAAAAACTAATTACAGTAATGCAATGAGTCCATTAAGTATGGATTGGTGCTCTAATTCTTGAAAAATGCAATGTAGAACTTAAAAAATGGTCACAAATTGTATTCCTATCAACTCCAGGTGTTCAAAAACCTCATTAAATTCATTCTCATGGATTTTATATTTCATTTTTGTCCTAACTAACTCTCCATCGGTTTCCTAACCAACCCTTTGCTCAAAAATGTAAAAAGTTGCTCAACATTGCAAAAAGTTGTCAAGCAACTTCGACAACTTTTGCCAAAAAGTGCATTTTTGAATTACATGCTTAGTTTTATCCTCCAAACCATCTAAGATGACTAAAAACCATTACATTGACATGTACCAATGCTAAACAAGGCTATTCAAGGCATTTTTCATCAAAATGCAAGATGGTTCCATTTTAGGCTTACAAGGGCTCACAAGCCAAAATTGAGCAAATGCATTGTCCTAAGGACATTCAACCTTCCAAAGAATTCAAAAAACATATGAAGACATAAGAGAAGACTCTTATTCACCACTCCAAATCAATCTATGAACAAACAGACCAAAATGAAGAAACTGGACTTAAAACTAGGTGCTCCTGCACCACATGGATATAGTGGATAGCTTTGATATGCTATCCTTCCATTATTTGGACCTATTCAAGGGTGTCAACAAAAAAAAACCCATACACATCTAGTAGAAATATGAAAGAATGAAGTAATACCAAACAAACCAAGGATATTATTTATTGGGCTCGACATCAAACTCTTATGCACATTAACTTACCAAGTTGATAGACATGTTTCAATTCTAATTTTGTTAGGTCCAATATGGAAAGCTAATGTACTAAGAGGGGAGGGGTGAATCAATACTTCAAAACATTTCTTCAACAATATCTTTACTGTTATGTATAAACTGAATAGTGCAGTAACATAATATAAAACTAAAATAAATAGATAACAATCATACATGATTCACTCCATAACACATATATTTTGGTTACGCAGAAACTCTTGGTTAGAGAGAAAAACTGCGGTGGGGATGGCACCCACAACTTCACTACTACAATAATAAAGGGTGCTCGATTAGAGCTACATGTTTAGCTATTTCTGATAGCTTACCCTGTTAGGAGTAACAAGATCTGTTAGATCTACCTTGCTAAAGGATTTTACAACACTTCATCTAAATGTTGCACCTGGTTAGAGGCTTTACAATTTATAGACTTGATTAGAGTCTTTTACCCTGTTAAAGGTTTCTCTTTCAATTTCACAATATTACAATTAAATCATTACAAATATCTGCAACTTTACATTTGAAATGTTATAGCAGATTCTATGTGCTCAGAATAGATTACCTTGCTTATAGCATACCTCGGTAACCCATATAGTAACTCGGTAAACCCTTCTGTTTACTCTGTTCTTCGACTATTCTCTAAAAACCTTCTCGATGACCTCTGTGTCTTTATAACAGTCTTCTTACCCTCATGCACACACCTTTAACTCTTAACTCATGATGTATAAATAGATCTCTTATGACGGTGATCCAATTCATTGCTTCGATCTTACAAACATGATTTATTGAATGACTAATCATGTAAAATATTTCATTGGTTAGATAACCTCAAAATCATACACAATCTTTAAGTGCAATTTCCAATGTGATAATGGTTAGATGTGCCTCAATCTTGTAACATGTTTTCATATGCATGTCCAGGTTCAATGAATATGGTAACACATTTCACTTGGTGTGTCATCTTTGCTACTCGATAGACAACTCGGTGTATACTGTGTTCTGTGACTGCTTTCTTCTGTAACCGACTAGACTGTACATACTACCTGAATATTTTCATAATAGATAACCACTAGAGTATATAGTATAACTTTGACATAAAACTAATGGCAATCTGATAAGTAGTAACAATCTCCCTTTTTGACATTAGTTGAGATGTTTGACAAAAACTAATTTCAAAGTTATAACTCAAAAATCTATATACTTTGCAAAATGACTGTACTAATAGTATATACAATAGTCAATAAAATAATATATCAGATATACTCCCCTTGTCGATATATTGTACATAACTCTAATTTTGCATGCTTGGTGATCGGTTCTTATGCTTTGCTTACTGTTCTTTATACTGCTCTTGGATACTCTGCTTATTCTGCTCGGTATACTCCCCCTGTATACTATACTCGAATACTATATCATTCTCTCAATACTGTATCAAAACTGTATCACTCCCCAAATATATTATATTGCTCCCCCAAGACTATCATATTACTCCCCCTTTTTGACAAACATAAAAACTTAATTTCCATCCGGGGGTGGTAACTGGTCAAAAATAGATTTGTACTTGGTCCAGGAATCGGTGAGAGCGACAGAGAGTGCATCCTTTACACTGTCCATTAAAGAATTATGTGCTTGAATATCAGCCAATAGTGATATTAAGCCATCTAGAGTGCTTCCCTCTTGAGTAGTAGATAGGTATGTGGCTCGGTTGATCTGTTCTTGGACTGATGAAAGATGTGGAAGGAATAATATCTGAAGTGTCATTATGTCCATCCTGATCTTGTGTTCTTCATTTCTTAAGTCCAATTGTTGAGCCATGAGCTGTTGAAGCTTTGTATAAAAATTTTGAATTGAATTTGGCTCTATGGTCAACTTGCTTGAGAGATCGGTGATCTCTTTCTCAATTGCCTCTATTTTATTCTTAATGACTTTAATGAATAAAGAAAATGTGTAGAGTTTCTAAAATAAATAATGAATGTGCTTGAGTTAAGGAGTCAACTCAGCAATAAATTTGACAAGTTTAACTTTGCCAATAGTGATAGATTTTTGTACCTCTTCTATCATTTTGGCAGTGAGCTCTTTGTCTTTCAGCTTGCTCAAATACTCAGATGCATCTACAATAGATGTTTCTATCTTTGTTAGGAGTCCATCCAGTTGAATGTGGATGGTTGCATCTATTGATACTGTAGCTTCAGGTAGCATGTCTATTAGGAGTTCTTTTACCTTCTAAAGTACTTTCTTTTTCTTTTGAATGGCCATTTGCTTCTCTTGTTTGGCCTTTGCTTTGCACAGTTCATCAAAATCAATGAGTGCTTGCCCTTTCAATTTTGATATATCAACATTGGGCAACACTATTGGTTTTCACAAATCAAGTTTAAAACTATGCTTCTTCACTTTCTTTTCTTTACCTTTCACCGATGGAATTAAGACAATTTCTTGTGAGGCTTGATTACCCTCGGTAGGTTGCTCGGTAGAGGCAACACTTTGATCAGTTCTTTTAGTCTCTGTAGAATCCTTTGGTGTCTCGGTACTTGGTGTCTTAGTTGCAACATTCTTAGTGCCAGAAGGTGCTTGAGATGTCTGCTCTTAAGTATTACCTTCTCCTGTTGCAAATTTGTGACCTTCAGTGCCTTGATCTGTATCCTAAGGAGTTCTGGTTGAGATAGGTTGCTTGACCGGTGGATAAAGCTGAACTTGTTCCAAGACGGATTCACTAGATACAAGTTTTGCATATGCAGTGCCTTCTATCATTTCCTATTCCGGGGCCTCTGTATCCATGACATCTTCTTCTATTTGAATGGTGTTAGTAGGGTCTTGTTTGGTAGCATCAGGACCTTGCTCGGTGACATCAGGATCATTCTCGGTGACATCAATGATTTCAACTATAGCTTGCTCACCGGCATCCATGATTTTGAATATTTCTTGCCACTTTGCTTTTGTCTCATTTTCTATGTCAATATACAGCCCATTCATCAGTTTTAAGGCTCTCTGTTTGACAAGAAACTTTGAATTGTAGGTTGTCAGATGTTCCTTTATTTCAGCTACTGACATATCAAGAAAGAGATGGACTAGACTTCTTTCTCTGATTTGTTTCTATGAGTCCATTGCATAGTTCCACCTATTATCAATATGCAGATATAGTTCATTTGGAAGTGACTTAGATAGTTCCAATGGAGCTAACCGGAACTTTAGAAGTGTGAAGATGACAACTTCTTCAATTTGTCTATTTTCATCATTGTTCCTGGTTTCATACTTAACATATCTAAATCCTCCAAATCCACCATATTATTTCAAATTAGCACAGAAGTTTTCAACACTATGTACATTTACCTTCTTGCTCTTGACAATCTGGAATTTGCTTGCATCTTCTGATTCAATATCACTAGACTCTTTTGCCAAAATGAGTCTCCGAGTACATTTCTTGTATATCTTTGTTACCTTGGGAACAATAACACTCTTTGTCTTCTTACTCGGTGAGGCTGCAAATGCTCTAGTGTTAGGTCACTTTACTGGAGGTGGAGTCGGTGAGACTTTTGATGTGTCCTGTTTCTTTCTCTTTAACAATTTACACTTAGGCAATTCAGTGCTCACTGTTATAGCTGCCTCTTGGGCTTTAGATTCCTCTTCAGTAATGGTAATGGTGCCTTTGATAGGTGTAGAGGAAGAGTCTTCTCCGAATTTCTTAGACAATGCCTTAATCATGTTTGTTGCCTTTCTTGTAGCTTTGGGTACTACAATATTCATCTTTACCTTTTCCTTTACTTCCTCATAGGTACCATACCTTAGCTCGATAGCATGTTTGGGCAATGTAAGAAATGCATCAATTTGTTGTTTTGTGATGTTAAAATCAATCTCTTAACCCATTGGTGACAAAGATTGAGTCCTCGGTTCCATAGCATTCACATAACAGTAATCGGTGTCAACTTCAAAACATATATCATTTTTGTATTTCTCTACTAGCTGGGGTGGTCTCATATATCTGTTATGCATTTTCTCTTGAAATTTACTGAAGCAATCATCCATTATATCATTGAAATTATCTCCTAACTTCTTAATGAAGTCATTAATCTGATGGGTGATTGGTCGGTGTAGCTCCCAAACAACTTTATCGACTGATGGAAAGAATTTTTCAAAGTAGAAAAACATGCATACCAGTAGTGATCCAAACTTTAGAGTATTAGCCGAGTTATTTTTCTTTGGCTTCCTAATGGTGTTCATATTTTCAAATAGGTTCTTCAGCAATACCTCACATAGGTCAATTTTCATTCCCTTTTTCACAATTTTGTATGCCAAGTCTACTGCTGCACAGGGAACACTATTTTCCCTTGCCAATTGGAAGAAACAATAGCCCATTACTCTAATGGTGAATTTCAATTCTTCATCAATGACATTATTCAGTTTCAATCCTCTGCAATCAGATTCCACTCCAGTTAAACTAATCAATTCCTTCTGTGATATCATCTTCTGGGCTCGTGCATGATCATAGATAGGGTAACCGGTAATTAGATGAATGATTTCCTTGGTAATCTTGAATGGTTGCTCTTCTAGCCACATGAAATCATCCCGAACTCTGCTCAGAACAAACTTGACCCACTGGGGCTTTGAATACATGAGGATAGGTTAGGCCTTCAGTTAATCCCTTGACTTTGATGTGCTCATACTTGTTGTTCAATATACCATCAGTACATAGCTCCTCACAGGTGTCTCTGATTTCAACATGACCGAGTTCTTCAACATGACATTTGGTGAAGAATCTCACATCTTCGACTAACAACACTCTGTCCGGGATGAGTGAAAAGGCAGTTTTGTCATCCAGTTCAGAAGCGACTTTGGGAGTCAAAGAGTATTTCAGTGAGGGCTTCTCTACATTCTTGACAACTATGGGATCTTGGATCTTGGGTGCCATTTGAAGATTTCAGATAAAAAACTAACAAAGAGTCCTTAGGGTTTCAGGATTTCAAATGAAAGATGCTTTATACTTAGTAGATAATGGCAACTAGATTCGCTCGGTAAATCAACTTAACAATATGTTGAGATTTGATGTAAATACCTTGAATTTGCTTTGTAGGAGGTTTGATCGCCTTTGAATCGCTTGCTCTGCTTTCTCAAAAACTTGGTAAGTGTAAATGACTGCGAAAATGCTTTTAAGTACACAAAATACCTTATCGAGCTCCGTACAGGTTAGGTCAAAAACATTAAATGCACTCGGTTCACCTTTAACCAATTTACTCTCCTTTTTCCGTTTTAACCGAGTAACCAAACTTCCTTCATTTACCGACTTGACAGACTTCCTATATTCACCGACTTGATAGGTTTCCTGTAAAGTGCTTCAAAGACTTTGATAGAATTTCAAACTTCTTATTACATCTTAACTATGCAAATTTTGAATTTAGTACATAATAGGATAGGAATTGTTAAGATTTTAACCTTTAGAGAATGCAGACCCTTCATACCTTTACTGATTAATGTGGAATAGGAGCACCTAACTCGGTAGGTAAGGTGCTTTCTTTATTTGACACAATTTCCTTATTTTTCCAAATCATCTTTAATTTTTCTTTTATTTCCTCAGTGTCTTTTCTAGGTTGATCTCTGCAATCTCCAACTAAGTGTCCCACTTTGTGACAATGAAAACATGCCATACCAGGATTTCTCCATGATCTTCGGTTGTTCATTCCAAACCTTATAAAGCATTTAGCACTAATATGTCCATATCTTCCACAACATTCACACCATATCCTTGTATTGTAATCCCATGGTACTACAGAATACTGTCGGTAAGGATCTGTGTGAGTTCGGTAACCTCTAGCATTTGCTCGGTGTGCATACCACATAAAGTTCTTTTGCTTAAACCAGCACTTCTCGGTACTATGTCCATATCTATTGCAGTTTTTACAAAAACCTTTGAATTTTGCCTTTAGATAATTGTTAACAGACTTTGTCCTACATTGATTAGATGTGTGACCATATCTATTGCAATTGTAACAATAACCATTGGACTTAGTGACATTCAGTTGCTTACCTTTTCTGATTTGACATATGTTGGCAGTGTGACCTTGATTTCCATAGTAGTTGCAAATAAGCTTCTTTCTTTTGATGTTATTCCTATTTCCAGCTTGCTTTGATGATTCTCCTCTCTCGGTAGTATGAATTCCCTTCTCGGTAGAGTCTTTTCCTTTGTAACCGAGTCCTGCATCTTTGTTGGGTCATCTTGTGTTCAGTTGCTCATCCAACATCTTTGATGCTTCAAGTTTCAATGCTTGATTCTCATCATTCTTCAAAATTGCTTCATGATGTGCATAACCTAGTTGATCTAATAGGTTTTGTTTAATTCCAGTCATCCTTGTGATTTCATCATTCTTATCAGCTACTAAGACTTCAAGTTGTTGTTTCTCTCTTTCTAGATCTCTTACTTTATCCTCAATTGTTCTCAATGCATCTAGATTTTCAATCATCTGTGTGCTGAAATGTTCATGTTCTCTTTTCATTGCTTTTAGTTGATCAACCAGTGCTTTGTTCTTTTCTTTCAATACTCCAATCATTTCTTCAGTTTCTTCAGATATACTATTCTCAGATGATGTCTCAATTTGTTCCACTAACTCTTGAGAGTCCTGCAAATCATCAGATAATCTTCTTCTCACTTTCAGAGATTTTTGCATTTGCCTTTGTATGTCTGCAATCACTTGATTAGCATTATCCAGCTCTTCTCGCAGATACACAATCCTCCAAGATTGTTTATAGCCTTCCATTGATAAGATCTTTCTCTTTAGGCAGTTAAACCCTTTTCCAAGATATGAGCTCTGATACAAATTGTTAGGTCCAATATGAAAAGCTAATGTACTGAGAGGGGAAGGGTGAATCAGTACTTCAAAACATTTCTTTAACAATATCTTTACTGTTATGTATAAACTGAATAGTGCAGTAACATAATATAAGACTAAAACAAATAGATAACAATCATACATGATTCACTCCATAACACATATATTTTGGTTACGTAGAAACTCTTGGTTAGAGAGAAAAACTATGGTGGGGATGGCACCCACAACTTCACTACTGCAATAATAAAGGGTGCTCGATTAGAGCTACATGTTTAGCTATTTCTGATAGCCTACCCTGTTAGGAGTAACAAGATCTATTATATCTACCTTGCTAAAGGATTTTACAACACTTCATCTAAATGTTGCACCTGGTTAGAGGCTTTACAATTTATAGACTTGATTGGAGTCTTTTACCTTGTTAAAGGTTTCTCTTTCAATTTCACAATATTACAATAAAATCATTACAAATATCTGCAACTTTACATCTGAAATGTTATAGCAGATTCTATGTGCTCAGAATAGATTACCTTGCTTATAGCATACCTCGGTAACCCATATAGTAACTCGATAAACCCTTTTGTTTACTCTGTTCTTCGACTGTTCTCTAGAAACCTTCTCGGTGACCTCTGTGTCTCTATAACAGTCTTCTTACACTCATGCACACACCTTTAACTCTTAACTCATGTTGTATAAATAGATCTCTTATGACGGTGATCCAATTCATTGCTTCGATCTTACAAACATGATTTATTGAATGAATAATCATGTAAAATATTTCATTGGTAAGATAACCTCAAAATCATATGCAATCTTTAAGTGCAATTTCCAATGTGATAACGGTTAGATGTGCCTCGATCTTGTAACACGTTTTCATATGCATGTCCAGGTTCAATGAATCTAGTAACACGTTTCACTTGGTGTAAATCAAATCAGTGTGTCATCTTTGCTGCTCGGTAGACATGAAATGATACTCGGTAGACAGCTCGGTGTATACTGCGTTCTGTGACTGCTTTCTTCTGTAACCAACTAGACTATACATACCAATTGAATATTTCAGTAATAGATAACTGACTAGAGTATATAGTATAACTTTGACATAAAACTAATGGCAATCTGATAAGTAGTAACATAATTGTGTTAGGGTGTTAAAGAAGGTAATTTGGGGAGAAATGAAGAACCAATAATATGCACTTTATTTAATGTAACCTTTCCATGTTGGTATTGGATTTTCATTGATGTCAACATAGTCGATCATTCACATTGATGTTAACATGGTGCATTGATGACATGATCATGCATGTCAAGATGAAGCAACTTGATAGAGATGATGCAAGGAAGGGAGTTGAACAACAAAGAAACTGATTGAGTAGACACAAAGGGATGATTACTTCCAATTTGGCTGGACAAATTGAGCATGCATTGAACAAGACATTGGGAAGTAACTATTTGAATAGAGAACCAAGAAGATGAAGGCATTCAAGCTGACACATCAGACTATGCACTTAATTTTTTTATCATTTATCCCACATTTGTAGACTATCATGTATTGTTCATATGAGAAATAGATCACATGGTATTTCCACTCGACTTAAAGCATGCTCAATGCAAGTTGTATCAATGAGACATAGCTTTTCGGTGAGAGTCAATCCTTGTCTTACCAATATGCCAATATCACACCAATGTGAAGAGTTGAAAGAAGCTTGTCGAGGAGGCACTATGCCATCGAAGTGAATCGATTTAGTTCTTATCTATATGGCCAAGTCACATTGAACATGAAGATAGGCTAGTGTGTGAAGTGAGTGTCAAGGTGACATGAGTATGTCTCATTGATCAGACAAGGTGATGTGTCCAATGATGTGGATGAACCAGTGTAGGTAGAGTGTCGACAATGATCAACAAAATGGTAAATGAGGTGGCATGTGGGACCACCACAACTGAAAATAAAGAAGTTAAATGGTATATCGATGAGACATATCTAATGTCTCACAAATCACCCAAGGAAGTGTGCACACGAGAGTCTTTTGGAATCTTATCGAAGACACATTGGTGAATTGAAGAGACTGGTTGAATTTCACACTGATTGCAACAAGTCCATTCGATAGGCGAGGTATTGAGGTATGTAGATAAGATATTTTATATGTCTCATTGATTATTCAAGGAAGAGTGATCATGTGTGAGGGTTGATGAAGGCAAAGACATTGATAAAGATAGAGAATACTTGCATATAGTGAGTGATTGAAGACATAAAGAGATACAACATTTGGAGACGATGCTAAGAAGAAGTAGAGTTTATTTGAAGCAACAAAGGCCAAGAACTCAAACATATACTCAATTGTAGAACAATACAGAGTGTTACCAAATAAATTTTGTAACAAGGTACTTTAACTGTAATTGAAATTCATTTTCATTGTATCTCATCTGAGTTGGTGCTCCTTTATTTTGGTCCCCATAAAATTAGAGATAGGTGTTCCTTTGGGTTGGTGCCCATAAATTTGTAATTTAAGACATTTTTATTGTGACACTTGATTAGAGTAGTAGACTCTAGCATCTATTTTCACCAAGGTTTTTCCCCATAGAGGCTTTTCCTCATATATGTGGTGTTATGTGTACGCCTTTTGTGTGCATGTGTATTCAACATTTCTCAGCATTTGACATTCTTGATTTCTATTATTAGGATCTGGTTATATAGAATGCTAAATTTTTATACCCATTGATTCACCTAAGGCCCCCACCTCCCTCTTAATGGATTGTTTGTGTTCCTTCATTCCCTTGTTTTATCATTTTCTTATCCTATTTATAATTAAGAATCGTCTCTATGATGTTATAATTGTTTGATTTGGAAAATAGGACGAATAGTGGTGAAAGCATAACTTTTACTTCTAAAAGTTACTCTAATCCTATAGGTTTGTTATTGTGTGCCGAAAATGTGGGATCATCCTGCAATGGAAGAAAACACCTCAAATACACACATGAAATCTTTCATTAGAGTTAGTAATTACAAAAACATGTTAGTGAACCAAAAACTCTCAAAATCATTCCATGCTCCTCTATCCCTAAAGATCCTTAAGATTCAAGGTGGCCCTCACTTGGAAGAGAACTTGATTTCTTGGATGTCAACCTAGAGAACAAGACTTAAATGATGATTCTAGGATATAAATGAATGCAACTAAGATCCTAGTGAATGGTGATATGATGATATGAATGAAAGCTATGTTGGCATATTGGCATAATTGTTGATGATATTGATGAATCGGTACAAGGACTGTTGGTGATGATATAGTTGAGATGTTGTTTGATGACTTGATGATCAATTTGTGTTGTCATTGATGACAACTATGGTTACATTTTTCTATCATGCTATCTATTGTCTATGATTGAATGGAAAGCTATGGAATGGGTTTGACAGTTTACTGGCAAATAGGACTTTAACCGATAAATATGAAATTGTGTTATGCTTAAGTAATTGGATCTCGAGATTGATGAGGAATTTGGTGTTGCGGTTTGAAATAAGTTTTTGTGTAACATAGTAACGAGGTTATGATCAGAACCAGATCATGTTTTGATTACCAGAAGTCATGTTTGTGACTAACTGATGTATTTTCTATAGGGATTTAATAGGGTTTAAGAACTAGTATTCAAATCTTATAACCGGTAATGATTTTGTGTTCGATGGTGTATTACATTATGTTTGTAAGTTGGTGATGATGTGGTTGAATCTGCATGAAGTGTTTAAATATTGTTTTGGCATGATTAAAGATGGAATCTTGTGGGAAACAGTAGATAACATAGAAGACTGTTTTAAGGACTTGATTTCTTATTAGATCATGGTGCAGTGATGATTTATGATCATTCAATGACTATAAATAATTTTTAATTTGTTGTAATGATCCATATGATGATCTGTAATGATTTGTATTATCTATGATGTAAATCTTAGTATGAGATTAGGGTTTTGTAGCCAACTAAGATGTAAAGTCTATTTAGGGTAAGTCTGTGATGATTTACTGTGTCGGTGATCAGAAGAAGAGTGTGTGGTCGAACCAGTGTGAGTGTCTGCAAGAGAGAAGCAAATTGAAGAAAGAAAAGGATTTGTACAAGAAAGCAGAGACTGTTATTTTTAGATCATACATTTGTTGTTCCCTAATAGTTGCAGTAGACACAAAATCCCTTAACTGAGTAGGTCCTCACATGCCTAATTGTATAAATCCCTTCACCAGGGGACTCATTAGCTTGGGTTTTAAATCCTTTCACAAGGTTACTTCTAACAGAGTAAATATCCTAACAAGGCTAAGGTAAATCCCTTAACCGGGGGACTCCTAACAAGGTTTGCTCCAAATCAGGCATAATTGTAAGCTCCTAACCGTGCTAGGCTCCTAATAGGGTCCATTACGAAAGAGTGAAAAATCTTGTTGGTACTAATTCCCACTGTGGTTTTTCCCATTTGGGTTTCTACGTGAAAATCCTGGTGTTCATGTGTTGAGTTGATATCTTTCTATTACATGCATGTTGATGAACACTTAGAAGAACAATTTGATCAATCCTATTAGCAATATGATTTTAGTTACTACCGATACTGGTTATGAGTTATTTTGAAAGAAGTTTTTACTAATTGTTAAATTTTTAAAGTTTATTATAATTACAAATTCATCCCCCCCCCTCTCTCTTAGTAATTACCGGATCCTCACAAATAACAAGATAAGGATGCAAGATGAAAATCTAATTATGATCAAGATGGTGGAGTGATATGAGGCTAAGTTAATTCCAAATTGAAGATTATGATAAGCTAATTAAGTTATATGAGGATGAAAAAGTATGTAATTTAGGCTAAAATGATCTAAAACCTAATGCAATTAAGCTAAATGCTATGATGCTAATGCTAGAAGACTTAGATGATTGAATATGGACAATGAACTCCTTAATAACATGTAAAAAGATTATAATTTGGATGCACAAGATTGGGTTCCTTGAATTGAAGAAATGGGTTCTATTTATAAGCAAAATAGAAAAATGGATGGTTGAGATTGAGTAATCTCAACAAGGGCTACGATTGAAAGTTATCAATCCATGGGAGAGATTCAATCCAATCCCATGTTGACAAATGTCACCTTTAGAGGGCTTGAGAGGATGTTGAACAAGCATTAGATGATAATAATTCAATTAGGGATAACCTCAAGGAGTGACATCATTGTATAGTGTCATTAATCAGGGAGGCATGCTATTACCCAAGAGGTAAACTCTTATCCAACATGGGAAAATGGTTAAAGGGACAACCATAATGGCTAAGGGGTGTGGGCTTGTAAGAGACATTAAATGCCTTTTGAAGACTTTGGAGGCTAATTGGCTCAAAGAGGAAAACCACTAGTGGTTTATGTAAGAGCCTTACAAGTTTGGAAGACTCAACAAGTTAACTTGTTGAAATAGATAAAGTCTTAAATGCATTTTGAACACTTTCTTCCAAATTTGGAGAAGTGACTCCCCCAAATTTACGGAAAGGACATGATTAGGAGATTAGACATGATTAGGATGGGATTAGGAAGTTTCTAGAAGAATGATTATGGAGGCAAGTGGGAGATGTAAGAGAATGCAAGTGGGTGAGGGAAAATATATATTTTAGCAGATTAAAATGGTTTAATTTAGCCAAGAGGGATGCAACTTGCATTTGTAGGATTTTGCAAGGGGGAATTATTCACAAATAAATAATGATTTATTTATTTGCAAAGGGGATTTTCAATTAAATGCAAATTTAATCAAAAGGGGAAAAAGGGATTTTAATTAAATAAATAAGATTTATTCAATCAAATGGCTAAGGGTACTTAATCAAACCTTAGATTAATTAATAGGTTAGGCTAGAAGAAGCAGATTTAATCAAAATTTTCATTTGATTCAAATAAAAACGCTCAATTTATCGTCAAAATTTTTCGATATGATGTTGTAACCAAAATTGTCGATATGATTCCCTGGATATGAAAAATTGATTTCGATATGATATGCTGATGAGATTTTGTCAATATGAAGCTGATATAAGACTGATATGGAGATTAAATATGATGATAATGATATGCCCCCTCCGACGATAAATTGAGAAAAATTGCGGTTTTGGAAGAATGATGATTTTTTAATTTTAGCGGATATTTAAATTGTCGATTTTTTTGGATTTTTAAAATATTCTGATTTTTTTTTGTATTTTTTTTTTTTGTATTTTTTTTTTTTTTGGATTTTTCGATATTTATCTTTCGATAGATTTTATTAAAAAATGATATCTAAAAAAAAGGGGGTTAGTACTATGTTGGGATAGCACGTACATGCCCCATACATCCACCAAGGCATTACAACCGCTTGCATCAGCATGGGCTATATAAGCCTTCAAGGGCCCACTTCCACCTCATTTGTACACTTGTCAGTTGAGAATTGGAGCTTTGAAGTGGAGAGGAGAAATGGCACCACCCTACCATCTTCATCATTTTGAGCGAGTTCAGTGATATCGGTAGCCTCTAGAATATAGCCCATCGGTGAGTTTGATTTTCTAACCCTTCTTGTGAATTTTTAGCTTAGATTTTAGTCGATTTAGCTAGGTTTTTTTTAAAAATTAGCGGTAGGGTTTCGGTTTTTCGCCATTTTTATTTTTGAATTCTTTTAGCATATTTGATTTGTTTTTTAGTGCATCCAATTTTTATTTTCATGCATTTGATGATTGTCGTAGTGCATACGATTGTTTAGTTAGCACGTTTAATTAAGGTTTTAGCGCATATGATGAAATGTTTAGCACATTTGATTGATTAAACAATGCATTTGATGGATAAAATAGCACATTCGAAACAACGCATATGATGTTTGTTTTAGCGCATATGAAAGAACTCGCCATTTTTTTAATTTTCAAAATTTTTTGATATGTACAATTTTGATTTTTAGGTTCGTTATGAAGTTTTACACCCTGTCGATGTGTCAGTTTGTGTCGTTTGTGTCGATGTGATGTTGATTTGTTGATTTTTGTGTCGGGGGCTAGTATGAGTCGATCATCGATATGAGTCAGTTCGATATGGTTCAAATTTTGGTATGCATCAAGTTGGTCAAAGTCGATATGTTTCAAGGTTGATATGGGTCACTTGTCGATATGGGTCAATTTTTGATATGGGTTTGTTTGTCGATATGGGTTTGATTTTGATATGGGTCAAAGTCGATATGGGTTTGATTTTGATATGGGTCAAAGTCGATGTGGTTCTTGGTCGATATGAGTCAAATTTTGATATGGGTTCTAATTCGATATGGGTCAAAGGCCGGTCAAAAGGATGTGTGATTTGCACCCTTGATGTCGATATGAATCTCAAGGTCAGTATGGTATTGATTTCGATATGGCTCTTGTGTTCATTATGGTGCTTATTTTCAATATGAAACTTGGTCTTCGATATGGAACTTGGTTTTTTGATAGAGGTCTTGATTTTTTATATGATGCTTGATTTTCGATATGGGTCTTGATTTAGTTTTCAATGTGGGTCTTGATTTAGTTTTCAAAATGAGACCTATTGCTTGATGTTTGATATGGGACTGATTGATTGATTCTTGATATGAAGTTTGATTTCGATATGGTTTTTGTGTGATGTCGTGATTGTCGTCACTTGATAGATGCCCCTATTGTTTGATTGTTGATTGTTTTATTGCTTAGGATAGATAAAATGATATAATACCCCTTTGTTGATATAGGTCCATCGAGGTGTTCTTCAACTTTAGGAGAAATATCCGAAGACCTTGCCTATGAGAGATCATTTGACTGTTGATGATTTAGCAGTTATAAACATATGTGGTTTGATACACTTACTAGAGATGTGTTCCTACTAGAAGAATAAGGCTCTACTCACCACGTTGGGCGAGAGGTGGCACAATGAGCATTACACCTTTCATTTACCGATGAGTGAGATTACAGTGACACCCGAGGAAGTCTATTAGATTCTTTGGATTTCGATCATAGGGGAGTTGGTCATGTATGATGTGGAGGAGGTTGGCAAGACAGATGCTTTGTGGAACGTGTTCGATGATCCACATATTGCAGGTTACTTAGCGGCTTGGCAGGACATGGTAGATAGCTATGCCCCACTACCTTTGGTATTGGCAAGCTTGATTGGTGGTTTCTTGATTCCAGATAGGAGATCACATGGATTGTTAGTTGGATGGGGTAGAGTGCTTTGATGAATGGTGCAGTTGCGCACACTATATTCTTGGGGTATATGTCTTATCACTCACTTATATCATGAGCTCCACCAGGTTGTCTATGATGAGGCGGTCAGTTTAGCTTTCGAGTGTACATTTCTTCAGATATCAGGATGGGAGAATATAGTAGTGACTCGTTCGATTGCAGAAAAATTCAGGCCAACAGGAGCTCTGTATTTGATGATGTATAGACAGGCCGCTACCTAGCTGATGCTTGGGAAGTTGGAGTATTGGAGGTGAGACCTAGATGATATGGAGACAGTAGTATGGAGGCCGTATCGGCTTTGTGAGCCTTGGCCCGAGGATGGATTAGAGGTGCCATATTTTTTTTAGCAGGTTTCTTTTCAGTCACAGCCCCTATGTTGTAGAGCAATTTATTCTTCCTCGGGTATACCGACAGTTTGGTTGTGTGTAGCCTATGCTACAAGGGATGGCCATTTTTGCTAGGGTGCACAAGGAGAGGATAGATTGGGGGTTGACACTAGATTTTATTATAGCTCATGTCGAGTTCTGCTCCTTTCCCTATTATGTATGGAACATGCAAGTGGATTTAGTTGATGCGGGCAAGACATATGAGTATGCTTAGTATATGATGACATAAGTTCCCATTACTTACAGGACCAGGAGAGCCTATTCCTTCACTTGAGGAGGTGGATGATGATGATGATGATTAGGGCAGAGGGGGAGGTCATCAAGGTGGTAGGCAAGGATGAGGGAAAGGTAGGAGGGGTGGGAGAGATGGGAGGGGTGGTGGTCTGCAAGGTGTGAGGGGGAGAGGAGGGGGATGGAGGCAGTAATTGGAATGAGGAGGGATAGTGCAAGTTGAGGATGTTGCTGTGATGGAGGCTGAGGAAAGCTCATCTGATGACGAATCTGAGGGGGAGACTGATGATTCTTCTGATGAGGAGACTGAGTTTGCAGAGGTTGGTGGTGGAGGAGGGTTGATTGGATTGGGAGGGATTGTGGTGGATGAGGAGGACAAGGAGGAGGATGTTCAGCCACTTGCTCGATAGAGGAGGATTGATATGCCCCCTTCTTCCCCTCAATAGGTTGGTGCTTAGGATTCACAACCTTCACAGCCATAGGTGGTACAGATTAGAGTGCCTTTGCATCAATGCCAAGAATAGCTATCCATATTATAGGCCTTGTTGTAGAGGCTATAGGTTCATCTCACATGGGCTCAGGCATAGGTGACATAGCTATAGAGACAAGTTACCACAGTGTCATTAGAGCGGGATACCACTCGGGCTGAGAGAGATACAACGCAACAGGGTCTACAAGCTGCCCAGACTCAAATTACATAGGTTATATCATAGTGGGACACTGAGATACAACGTCGGGGCCAAGCCGAGGAGATGGTTAAGACTCTACGATAGGAAATAACATAGGGGGTTATAGGAGAGACCATTAGGAGTCATATATATCAGATGGATCGGGTTGCGTACTACAGAGGTCTGTACTTTCAAGCAGTACTTGCAACACAATGAGCTCCTAGTTTTTCAGCTAGCTCACATTAGGGTGGATCTCACAAACATGGAGGTAGTGAGGGGGTCATGGGACCTAGGAGGGATGCCCCTAGGAGTAGCACAGGCGCAGGTAGCTTGAGCTCTTGGCCGACAGGTTCTGGAGGTGGCCACGCTAATCCTACCCCTTGACTATGATCATAGATGTTGATATTGTACCTTGATGTATTTATTGATATATACACACATCTTTGTATTTTGATTCTCCCTCTTGATATGGTACATTGTTGTATTTTGATCTCATTGATATGATACGTTGATGCTCTCGTTGATATGATACTTATTGATGCTCTGATGATCTCATTGATACTGATGTTACTTAATTTGATGGACATTGTTACTTATTGATTCTCGTTTGATACTCCCCAATCACATTCACCTCAGTCTTGTCTAATTGTACCACCTTGTTGTTTGCATGCACTAGGTTAAGACCAAGCTTCTGGCATATGTAATAAGGCATTACGTTTCCAGAAGCCCTTGAATCTACCCAACAACTATGTAAATTCTTTCCACATATCTTGAGGTTGAGTAGGAATGGAGGGTTTTTGATGGCATCATTATTGATATTTGCATTGACCTCATTCAAGTCAGCCATCTTAACCTCACTGCTCTGAGATTCCTACTATTCTAATTTCTTGAGAAGAGCCTTCTTCTATTCGGGACAACATCTCAACACTTCCATTAATGACATAGTTGTTCCAGTCTTCTCCATCTCCTTGGTAACATCAAAAGATCCATTTACAACATATTCTTGGCCTTTTCCTTGTCTAGGATGAATTCCTTGAAAATCTTGAGGAGGGGGAGGATTATTGCTTGCAGTTGCATCAGGAGGTACAAATCCGCCTTTTGGGGGAGGTGGTTCTATCAACGGTACCTTGCCTTGAATTCTAAGGTTATAATTGTTTCTAGTTGGGAAGTCTTGTGCATCATAAACACATGGTTCACTTTTAGATTCTTCTTGAAACTCTTTGTAGAGGAATGTATCAACCAACATTTTTGTATTAACCTTTTTTGGTTCATCGTTTGAGAACCCCTTTGGTTGAGAGTCATCTTGAGAAATCCTAATGATTTTTTTGAACTATGTGCAATTGACTTTTGAATGTCATGCTATATCATGCAACCTACACCAATTATTTAGCAAATTCATATCCACCAAGTTAACACTTTGGATGTTGTTATGGTTGTCTCTTGCATCAGGATAGTCATAGTTTACCCCACCATTGTTTGGACCCGTGTTCCATTGTTTATTATATGGCTTGAAATTATATCTTTGATTTTGACCACGCTGATTATTATACGATTGGGATTGGTTGTACCCTCCTGGAGGATTCATCTTTAGTTGACTAAGATCTAAAGTAACTTGGGAAATCATCTTCTTTAAAGCTTCTACTTCAATGGATATGTGTGACCCTTGATTCTCAGGCGTCGAAGTTGAGGCTTGGTTTGTTGTGTGTAAGTTACCAGATTGTTGTCATGTCCCATGTATTTGATCAATGTATTGTGTTTTGACAGGAGTAAAATTAGCATTATTTTGCCATTGTAAAACTTGTGTAGCAAATTGTTGACTGGCTTGAGGTTGAGGTGCATAAAGTGGTACCATTTTCATTGTTGGGGCTCCTATTGGTAAGGGTGATGGTACTTTGGGGAGTTGGTTGTAGTTTCCTTGGTTCAATCCTATGGGCAAGTTGTATCCAATCCCCCTAGGTGTATAATTCAGTTCTTGGTTCATGTTGATTACCAATGCATAAACTTTTGCCAAGGTATTCCTTTGATCTTCAAGAAAACTCTTCTTGATAAACATCGCACTCTAGGGGTCAATGGTGATAACTCAATGATGAACGGATAGTACCAAACCAGTACTGAGAGGGGGGTGAATCAGTACAGACAAAAACACAATCCCAAACCTGTTTGTCAGCAAACACTGCACTTTGGCAGACAAACAGTAACACTGGTCTTAAACAGAGTACAATCGACAAAACCCAAAATAACTGAGACAAGCATAAACTGGTTGACACTTATCTTTTCATACAATCTAATACTTCATTCCATTTCACCCTAGTGCATGAACAGGTAATCTATCATCAAAGATATATATATATATATATATATATATATATATATATATATATATATATATAAATAGCTAGATCAACATGATTTACCTTCAGACACAAATCACTTAAACCATCACATGAATAACACCACACATGACACACAGATTTTTCACATGGAAACCCAATTGGGAAAAACCACAGTGGGGATGAAAGCCCACAAGCTGTTTTTGAACTCTTTAGAAGTCCGCTCTATTAGGAGCTTTGTCTGGTTAAAGACTGATATAATAGGTTCTATTAGGAACCGATCCTATTAGAGATCACCTGGTTAAGGGGTGGCTAGAATACCCGGTTAAGGGTTAAACCTTGTTAAAGGTTACCTTGTTAGAGGATTTCAAGAACAAAATGGTTTTGAGTCACCCTGTTAAAGGATTTATAGTAAGTCGGTTAAAGCTACCCTGTTAAGGGATTTCCCAACTGTTGAAGTGGTTAGAGACCAATAGGAATTAGAATGATATGGTAACAACACTCAATGCTAATGCAGATCTGCTTTAGCTCCTCTTCACCTTCTGCACTTACACTCTATAGGTATCACTTCTCTCTTCTGGTTTGGCAAGAATCGCGTATCTTTTCACTTGGATACTCACACACAACTTTTTGCCAACAACCTCAAAAAGAAACACAACATCAACCTTATAGGAAACAGATAGGTTGGTAGCATAAACCCTAAACCTGTTAGGTTAAGCAATTCAAATGGTTTCAATCCTAGCCATTAAGCACATTGCATTAAATGCAACAATCTTGAACCAATCTCAAGACGTTATCCATCATTCATTTTCCACCAATTTCATGGCGGCTGATAACCCACCATGTGTTATCACTGTTTATAGACTTCACACATTCCCGAGGTAGATAGGGACAATCTCCTTCATGCAAGATCCTTCACGCGCACAAGGCTGACATGGCAACACGATCTGTTCTTCATTACAATGCTAACTCATTACACAAAGTCACCGATTGAGTCACACAGGCTTGAAGTACTTCAACCAGAAACCTTAAAGTTAAGACTACCAACCGGTAGTCATACAAAGCTTCTATGTACCGGTTCCCATAACCACAGGCCAGTTCACCTTGAACAAACACACCGCTTCACTTTGGCACATATACCGATTCACAATTTTATACCCATTCTCACATATACCGGTGCTTAGTAACATACCTGTTCTCTCTTCATCACCATATTGACATCAATGACAATATACAATGTCATCATGTCCTCATACCGGTTCACATAATGCCAACAATCTCCCCCTTTGGCATTGATGGCAATATACAAAAATATCTCTCTGCTTCACATCTTCTCCCCCAATTTCTGCAGATATCTTCTCTACTTCACTTCTTCTCCCCCTTTGACAACAATGCCAAAGTGGAGGCACAATCTTTCCTGTTCCATTATGCTACTCCCCCTGAGGAGTAGCATCCTTCAACACATCAATCCTAAAGAAAATTTTGACTATGCAATACTTGACTAATGTGGAGCATATACCTTTAGTTTACCTCATGAAGGGGCAGCACCCCTAATTCACCTCTTAAGTACATAAATGTAGCCTTTGGGAGAGGCTTGGTGAATATGTCTGCTAACTACTCCTTACTGGAAACATGTTCCAGTGCAATCTCTTTGTTCTGAAACTTTTCCCTAAAGAAATGATACTTAAGCTCAAAGTGCTTGGTTCTAGAATGTAAAACCGGATTCTTGGAGATGTTAATTGCACTAGTATTATCACAAAATATACTTACCAGTTTAGATACAGGAACTTAGAAGCGATTTAATACATGCTTCATCCAAATTGTCTAAGTGCAGTTCATGAAAGCTGCAACATACTCTGCTTCCATTGTAGACTGAGAGATACAACTCTGCTTCTTACTCATCCATGGGACTAGTCTACCACCAAGAAAGAATGCACCACCGGTTGTTCTCTTCCAGTCATCCACATTACCTGCCCAATCAGCATCTATGAATACATTCAAGTTGAAATCCTTGCTATATGGATACCACAATCCATAATCAATAGTTCCCTTCAGATACCTAAAAATCCGCTTGACTACAACCAAGTGAGATTCTCTTGGACTTTTCTAGAACCTTGCAGTAATACCAACTGCATGTGCAATATCTGGTCTGCTATGCACTACATAATGCAACTTACCAATCATTGATCGGTATTCCTTCTCATCAACCAATGTTGAGTCATCCTCTTTGGATAGTTTACAACCGGTCACCATCGGTGTACCAACCGGTTTGATATCCTCCATGCCAAAGGTCTTCAACACCTCTTTGACATACTTGGACTGAGTGATAAAGATTCCATCTTTCATCTGTTAAATCTGCGGTCCAATGAAGAACTTAATCTCCACTATGAGTGACATCTCAAACTCTTTCTTCATCTCATCCGCAAACTCATGACTCATCTTGTCATCTCCACCAAAGATAATGTCATCAATAAATACCTCACAGATCAGGATCTGATCTCCTTCAAACTTCAAGTAGATATTGCTATCTTTGCTTGTTCTCTCAAATCCAGTCTTCACAAGATGGGAGTGCAGGTGTTCATACCATGCTCTAGGTGCCTGCTTTAGATCATATTAGGATTTATGTAGCCTACATACCATGTCACTGTCTTCAGATAGGGAAAACCCATCTGGTTGCTCTATATACACCTCCTCTTCAAGTACACCATTTAGGAATGCAGATTTTACATCCATTTGATATACTTTGAATCATTTAAAAGCTGCATATGCAAGAAGCATACGAACTCCTTCCAATCTAGCTACAGGAGAAAAGGTTTCTCCATGGTCTTCTCCTTCTTCTTGGGCATATCCTTTACACACCAGTCTGGCTTTGTTTCTAATCACTGTGCCATCCTCATTCAGCTTATTTCTGAAAAACCTATTTGGTACCAATGACATTTTTATGCTCTGGTCTGGGTACCAAAGACCATGTACCATTTCTCTCTATCTGCTCAAGTTCCTCTTCCATTGCCTTGAACCAGTCTTCATCTTTATGTGCCTCTTTGAATGATTTAGGCTCAAATTCAAAGATCATACATGAGTTTTCTCTGACCTTTCTTCTTGTAAGGATTCCTGCATCCTTATCTCCTATGATCTGCTTAGGATCATGATTCAACTTGACATACCGAGGAATGGTCTTGATAGATTCCTCTTTCTTTTCTTCTTCATCCTCATCTCCATCAGTATCAACATCTACATCTACCGTGTAGGAACACTGTTACTGGTACTTGGTTGACTGGCAACCGGTTCCCAGAAGGTTACAATCGGTTCATTTACCACTTCCTCACTGTCGGTTTCCTCATTTTTCTCAGAGGTTTCATCAACTCTTACATTGATGCTTTCCATAATTCTCTGAGTCCTATTATTGAAACACTTGAGAGCTTTGCTCTTGGAGGAATACCCTAGAAATATTCCCTCATCACATTTCGCATCAAATTTGCTCTGGTGTTCTCTCCTCTTGATGTAACATTTGCTACCAAACACTCTAAAGTAGCTAACCACGGGTGTCTTATCGATCCAATACTCATAAGGAGTTTTATCCTTACCTTTCTTGATGAGTACCTGGTTCATTGTGTAGACTGCAGTGCTCACCGCTTCTATCCAAAAGGTGTGAGCGATCTTTCCTTGAATCAACATAGTTTTAGCTGCTTCAACCACAGTCTGGTTATTCCTCTCTACTAGGCCATTCTGTTGTGGAGTTCGGGGGGCAGACAGTTTCCTTTTGATGCCATGTTCTTCACAGTACTTGTTGAATTCATCGGAAGTGAATTCCCCTCCTTGATCAGTTCTCAAGCACTTGATCCTTTTACCACTTTCCTTCTCCACTAATGCTCTGCAAGCTTTGAACTTTATGAAAGCTTCAGACTTAACTTTTAAGAATGTGACCCACATCATTCTTGAGCAGTCATCAATGAGAATCCTGAAGTACCTATCACCCTGCACACTCCTAGTTTTCATAGGACCACACAAATTAGTATGCACATGATCAAGCAAATTGTCAGCAGTGAAAGGTTTACCTTTAAAGGTTGAGGAAGACATTTTCCCCAGTTGACACTATCTGCACAAGGTATTTTCTGGTTTTCTCACCACTGACAACCCTCTAACTGCTTTGATCTTGCTAGCCTTCACAATGCTATCAAAGTTTACATGGCAGTGTCTCCTATGCCATATCCAGCTATCATCAAATTTAGCCATAAGATATGTACTTATATTTGCATTCAGCTGAAATAAGTTACCTTTGGTCTGCATGTCGGTGGCCACCAATTCACCATTCTTTCCTTTGATTCTACACACTCCATTCTTGAATTCCAGAGTGAGACCACTATCATTCAGCAGGGCAACACTCAAAAGGTTGTTTCTTAGATCATCAACCCAATACACATTGTCAGCACTACTCTTTCCATTCAGAGAGATGGACCCTCTGCCTTTGACCATACATGGTGCATCATTACCAAAGTGAACCACACCACCATCATACTCTTCCAAGGATAGAAACTTGCTTCGGTCACCAGTCATATGGTGAGAACAGCCACTGTCAATAATCCACTCATTGGAATTATCAATGCGGGAGACAAGAGCCTTCTTGTCTGACACATCTTCCTTGACAACAACAAACACAATATCTTCATTTTCTTCATCTTCCGACTCCTCATCTGTGACACCTTCATCAATTGCCACAAAATAGTTTGTCCAGTTTCCTCCTTTGAATTTCTTGAACCTTTCCAGTTTGTCCTTGTTGTCACCATAAGGATAGTTTACAACAATATGTCCTATCCGGTTACAAGATGCTACT
This sequence comes from Cryptomeria japonica, assembly GCF_030272615.1. Classification (NCBI taxonomy): domain Eukaryota; kingdom Viridiplantae; phylum Streptophyta; class Pinopsida; order Cupressales; family Cupressaceae; genus Cryptomeria; species Cryptomeria japonica. The sequence continues at coordinate 383,292,314 of NC_081407.1, forward strand.
TCAATATGGATATGTACACTGATCACCAAGCCATGGTGGGATATTTTTTAGATAACTGATTCAGATAATCAAGGACAGTGACTATGCTAAGTATGTCTAGGATAATGTTGTGTGCATAAGTGTTATGCGATGGCTATTGGCTTAAATAAGATGAAGCCAAAGATATGATGCGAATACTGATAGAAAGAGGAGTTGTTCTCTCACAAATGACGCTTGTTGCCAGGTTTTCACCACTTGTTTTTATTACACTTTTTAATTGTTTTTTATTGTTTTTGTCTTTTTCTTGATTTTTGTTTTTTTTGTGTCACAGGGCACCTGTTTTCCAGGTTTTCACCTTAGTGACAATTTTTGATACTTTTTTTATTTTTTTATTTTTTTCTTGATCTGCATGTTGACAGGTGTTTTGACACACTCACCACCTCTCCTAAAAAGCAACAAGTTTTGGAAAACTAACTACTCCAAAGTCTCTATAGTACGGTCTTGACGGTGATGGGTAGCTCAATGGTTGATGTGATTGTACCTGTCAAGGGGCCTGCTGGTTGAAACAATTTCGAATTACCTACTTTTTTTTGTATTTTCTGATTTAAATTTTCTCACAAATAAATAGCAAAAGATAGATTAGGGGAACAAGAAAATAGCAATGAAATCAATACAATAACAACTAAATGATCCACACAGTTAGAATTTCATGACCCAATATTATCAATATTACTAAATCAACATTCAAATGACGAACTCCAAAAAATATGTAAAGTCAGACAACTTCACATACCAACGAAAATGAATATCATCAAACCAATAACCACTCTATCAATTTAATCCTCATATACCATTTACATGCACAATATGATTTATAAAATAACAAAGTATCAAAAAGAAGTAGTTGTTGATTCAAATAATAGAAGTTACCAGATAACAAAGAACATAACCATATAGAACACACAAGTAGATCAGGCAATCCACAAGTTTCTTTTTGTATTAAACTTCAAAGAGTATCACAAAATATTATAAACTCATAAAAATTTGCATAAAAATCTCTAAAAGAATCTCTAAATTGGACCTCAAATCATCAATTCGTGGACCCTTACAGTGAATCAAAATTTCTAATTTATAGAGTTTCAAGTCCTAAATTATAGGAATTAAAAGCTATCTGAACTAAATTTTACAAAAACAAGGAGTTGCAGTTGGCATGCAAGTCTCTACCTTAATTTACAGAGAAACTACCAATCAACTATTACGACGAAACACGTGTTCCCAAAACTGGCCATTACAGCCATGCAAAATTTTTCCTAAAAACTGAAGTCGGTGTTGTGCAGCAGTTGAACTCTCAGCATTTGTTGTAATCAAAAATATCTTCAAAAAGTAGTCAAAATTGCATGTACAACAACTATATGTTCATCCTTTACTCCTTTTATACCTCTTATAGTTACTGATAAAACATGCAATAGTGTCTTCAGGAGGATCAACAACATAAAAATTCTGGAACTCAGACTTCTTCAAAATTTGCTTTGCCTGTTCCCACCTGTCAACCAACTTATCAATCACTCCCTCTGCATGTATATACTGCGAACTAAAAAATGAGTACCTATTCATTAGCTTTGTATTACACTCAGTTGTAGGTCCAAAATGATGAGTCGCATACTGGTCCCATTGATCTAGCACTAAACCTTCCTTCAAGCAACCATCTCTCAAAATGTCATGACCATATGCCCCTAGCAACTTCTTTACAAAATTCTCATATTTACCTATTAACTTCAAAATGGGAGCATGTGCCTCCAAAATCCTTGACCTACACTTCTTCACCCAAAGCCAGAATTTTATTCAAGTTTTTACACTACTTCGTGAATTCTCTAATTCTCACTTCTCAATTTGTTGAGCAGTCTCCTAGTGCTTTCTTTGTTTTGAGGACTCTTTCATAAATTCTTGTTGTATGCTGTAGAAACAGTTTTACCTTTGACATATTATGCTCTGCCCATGATTTTGTAGTGGTTACTACTTTCCTTATTTCAATTAAAGCTCTCACATCACCATCTAGGAGTGATGAAGTGGATGGGAGTGTGTCATCTGCCCTTGAATCTAAAGGCTTCCCCATATCCACAAGCAATTTCTTATACTGTTATAATTGTGCCTTTACCTCTAGCTGGAAGTTATGCTCCTCCATTTTGCTCCTCACTGTACTAGTAGAAAATTCCAAAGTGTCAAGCTCTCCCCATTTTGTCTGCCTCCCAAGCCTAACTTGTGACACATGATCATATTTTGAAGGACCTTCTTCCTCATCCTCCATAGGGGTTGCGATATCCGCAATTACTTCACCAGAGCCAGTTCTAGATAAATGATGAATCATTTTGACCCTCTTTGTTTTCTTTGGCTCCTATGTAATAGCTTGCTGCAGTGAAAGTTTAGGCATTACCACCTTTTGTTTCTTATTAAAAGTGAAGGTTAGTCATTGTGGAGTTCCTTTATTTGTACTCGCCCCTTGGGTGGTTATTTGTTTTGTCATTCTTCCAGCTTCTTGTGATGGTTCCTCCTCTTGTTGTTTCTCTTGTTCTACATCCTGTGTATCGGGAAGAGTTTGGGTCTCTCCTTGGGTAGGAGGCACTGGTACCACAAGCTGCTATTGTTTTGAGAGAATTTGTTGAGTCATGATTGCCCATAGAGCGCTATCAACATCAAGTTGTTACTGGTATTCTTCTAATCTCTCGCTGGCTTGCTCGTTGAAGTCTTTGGTCAGCTCTTGACCTTGTTTCTCCATTTCTCCACCCGCGATAACTTTAAACAAGTTTTTGATAGTTCTGATACTTAAAGATAGATGCCAAGCTAATAAGATGAGAGGAGGGGGTGAATCATACAAACTTAATCTTCCATAAAAACATCAGATTCAACCTCGGTAACATATACTTCAGTAATATAACCAAAACTGCTAAACATGCAAACTCAAAAGAATATAAACATCATAACACTCATAACACCAGATTTAATGTGGAAACCCAAATAGGGAAAAACCACTGTGGGATTTCGGACCCACTAAGAAATATACTCTTCTAGAGTATGCTCGGTTAAAAGCAAATCTTGTTAAAGATTACAAACACATTGCTAAATGTGACCCGGTTAAGGGATTTCCCTCAGATCTGTTAAGATCTTCACCTTGTTAGAAGTGACCTTGTTAAAGGATTTCAAACACTTAATCAGAATGTCACCTTGCTAGAGGGTTTTACAAATAAGACTGTTAAGTCCACTCAGTTAAGAGATTTTCTGTCGCTTTACAAAATAACAGTAATAAAAATCTTTATGCAACTTCACATCTAAAATGATAAAGTAGATTCTTATTTACTCAATACAATATAGACATAGAACTAATCTTGTCCATCTGTTGGGCTCTATACTCTGTTATTCAAAATAGATCTTCAAGCTTTTGTGCTCAGTAATCACTATGTAGCATCCATGTGCATACACTTGCCCGCATACATTGTTTATCAACAGTTCCCTATTTATAAACAATTCGCCAATCGCTTAATCTCCTTGATCACATTTTCCATGATCAATCATAGCCATTAGATCTTCAAACTTTGTCTAGGTTCAATGTATCCTTTGATCTAAAAATGTTTTACCCCACCTTGGAACTTGCATACATTTCTTGGAACTTGTGCTAGGGTATTGCGGTTCAATCTAAGCTGTAGATCTTCCTGCTGATTTTCCTTTGCCATAGATTCTGAAACAAACTTCATTCATGGCATATCAATCATTTAATCATAGCCAACTCATCAGCTTCCTTCATTAAATAATGCATGTAATCATTTAATGTATTCTGTTATTACTCGGTTGCAACTCAGTAAATACTAAACTTCACTCGATAAACATTCTGCCTTCATTAACCAATAGCAATAACCTTAGGGTTTATCGACTAGGTTCTTTTCTCGGTAACATAGTATAGTATTAACCTTACAATCAATAACATATGTAAGATCATCATGATCTCATCATTGTCTAACTTGGTAATAGTTGCCCATTGAATAACTTATTTCTCCTCTTATTCATCATATTCTTTCTGTGTCTTTTACCGACATCTTTATACTCATCAAATCATACTTCTCAAGATATGGCAACATCTTACTGAATTAGAAAATCAATTTCTTGACATCAATGACAATATAATAATATTAAGACAATAAACATCCTTAATCAGTTATATCCATAATCATCAACAACCTTCTCAATATCCTTATGAAATGCCAACAATCTCCCCTTGTCTGTTATAATGCCAAATGCCAACAGTTTTCTACATCCCTTTGAGTGAGAACAAGTCTCTCATCATGCTCTTCATCATTTCCTTGTCCCATTTCCCCCTCTTCACCTTGATGCTTCTACTATGGACCTTGATCATCTGTGTCCATGGGGGTTACCTATGTAATTTCTGAAACATTTTGTACGACGGGCCCCCTTTTATTCTCTGTGTAGTACCCCTCCCCTAATCAGATTCTAATACCAGTTTGACCTTGGTTGATTTACCATGATGTAATGTTATAGTCAGATGTTATGATTATTGTGCGTACTTGTAAATGTGGTTTTCACATCGATTCTTATGTAATTTTATTTATTCTCCTGATTCGTGTTATTAATCTTGGGCTAACACTTTCATTAAATATATATATATATATATATATGTATGCTTGTGTGACTCATGGTTGTAGAATATTGCAGGTACAGTACCGCATAGGTATGAGGTTCATCTCCACCTGGATTCGCAGGTTTGAGTGTTCCTCGTTGGTCCTAAGAGATTGCACTAGGTGGTCGTAAGACCCTCATTTTACCCTAGTCGTGCTCAAGTGAGCGTTGTCAGTCGTTCGTCAGTTTCCCCTTTTGGTTGGGTATGCGGGTCGTGTATCTGGTTGGCTTTCTTAGGTTGCATGTTTTGCATGTGGTAAAATAGAGTACTTAATCCTAAGTATTTAATTTGATTAAATGTGTTTTTACGCATGAGTAATTAAAGGGCTAAATTAAATAGGACCCTTTTTGTGTGATTAATCATTAATTAGAATTGCTCTATTCCTATTTGTAGCAAGTTCGATTAAATGGTTATTTTAAATGATGAATTAATTAAGTTTGTGCGTTTTGAAAGAAAAGATTAAATTTTATTCGAAATTGAAATAATTTACCCTCTTTGGCATTTTGGAAATAGAAATGTTAGTTTCAATTAATTGAGAAAATCAATTTTTAAAGAAAAACAAGTTTAGTATATTTGATTTGTTTAAAGAGAATGATTTTTCATTTTATTTAAAAGAAAGTATTTTAAATCCAAAAATGAGAATTTTGGTCAAACATTTTCCATTTAACCGAGGTTTGGAAAATATTTTGGGAGGATGAATATTGGAGAGTTATTTTTGGGAATTTTTGGGGGGATGGAGAAATTTTGGGCATTTTGGGGGAAGAAGGATTTCTTGAGCTTGCAGCTTGGGTTCTCCATCAAATCTTTCCAGGATTGCTGAATAAGGTAGGTTTTTGGTTTATCTCTTTGGTTTCTTTGCTAAATAGAGATTTTTATGGATTTTGAAGGTTTCTAGTTGTGTTTGCGATAATCTCATATATTTTGGGAAAAATGGAAGAGTTGTAGTTTAGTTTCTGAATTTTAACCCTCCTTGCTTCCTTTCCAAACCTCCAGATCACATTTTTGGTTGTTCAAATTGATTTTCAAAATTAAAAAAATTGAGTTTGGTTGTTCATAAAATTTTGTTTAAATCTTCCATTGAATATTCTTAGATTAAGTTTCATATTGGAAATTAGTTTGGGGTTTGGCAGATTGGTTGAATAAATTTGTGAGAAATGATTCTTTACCCAAATATGATTTTGGTTGGAAAAATTTGCCAATTTTGGGAGGTTATTTAGCAAAATTTTATTATTTTGAATACCATGGGTATTCTGGAAATTGCTTGTCTCAGTTTGAGAATATGTTTTAAAATTGGGGTCTTTTATATTTTAAAGAGTTAGTTAAAAAAATTAAAAAATTAAAAAAAATATAAACCCCCCCCCCCCCACACGTGGTAGGAAAAACCCCACCACGTGGGGAGGTAGCAGGGCTACTAGACCTAGCAGCTGCTACCAGTTGGTAGCAACACTACCTGATCTGCTACCAAGTGGTAGCAGGGCTACCAATGGTAGTGTTGCTACCAATGGACCCTTTGGAAAAGGGAGGGGACCCACGTGGGTACCCCATTATCTTTCTTTCTTTCTTTTTTTTTTTAAATAAAATAAATAATATTAATTATTATTTAAAATAATTTTCTTAAAATATTATTTAATTAGAGGATTTTTAAATAATATTTGGTGATTGGTTATTTTTTTTAATTAATATATTTTATTAATAATATGTTAATTGCTAATTACTAATTAATGTATATTATAAAATATATATATTAATTGTTGTAATTTATAGATTAATGTGTATTATTAATTATATATTAATTGCCATTATTAATAAATATATATTTTTTAAATATATATTAATTGTTATTAATTTATTAATTTATTAATTAAGGTATATATAGTTAGAGATATATATACTAATTAATATCTTAGGTTTGTATATTTGTTTAAATATACACAAGGAAATATTTTGTTATTTGGGAAATGTTTATCTATTTTTGGTTTCTTTAAATGTATATTTCCTTTATCCAAAAAGCGTAACTTAGTTCTGGAGAAGATAAGTTTAGAGAAATTGTTTTCAAACCAATACAGAATGATGTTTTTATTTTGAAAAATGAATATCGTATTTTTAGTTGATTAATGTTTATTTAATTATATTCATGTGAGTTTGGTTTGAAAACTCTTGATGACGTATTTATGTTATTTTATGATGCAAAATAAACTTTAGTGAGTTAGTAAACCATGAGCGACTTGTACCTAGACAAGGTAGACAAATTGCAATCAAACTTAGATCCATTAGAAAGCTGGATTGATTGTTGTGTTTAAACAATATGGAAGAAGATTATCTTTTCCGACTTATGTCTATGCATGTTTAATTTTCTGTATTCGCATTTGCTTAAGAAATGGCAAGTCCTTGATTGTGATTGTTGGATATTGTCACATGTTGATTTGGGTACCTGCTTATGTCCTTGATCTCGAGATTTGACTATTTTCATCTGATGGTGTTGTATCCAGTCATGTCCTTTATGCGAGTGTTGATATGTTGGTATGTGGTTGACCATAGTTGGTCATGTCTCTCGTCAGAGTACTGTCAGTCAGTGCACCTCGTATGAAGACTTGTTTGACCATGTGGGTATTCCTACCGTATTGAACTTCATAATCTTGTCCTGGTGTATTCCTTGGTTTAGGAGTTCATTTGATTATGGTCTAGTGTCATATGGGAAAGTGACTTTCGAGTGGGGGTTGCACCCAAAGTGGTTGTTGGGTAACCTATCGAAAGCGCATCTAAATAATTGATAACCTAATAGCATATTAGAGAGTTTAGTTAATGAAAACACTAAGTAAGATAATTGTGCCTCACGCATTGGCTGAGTGCTAGTACAGACTCAGCATGTAGTGAAAAGGCCTAAAATGGCAAACCAACAACCTTGTCTTCACGAAAGGATGTGTTGGGTCCACATGGGACTTGGATGGGCCGGAGGTTCAGGATAGGTTGTCAAGGTAACCCATTAGATGGGGCCGAAACCTATGGAGGCCTTCCATGGTAACCATACCAGGTTATGTGATGACACTTGTCCCTTATGTTCGCTAGTGTGCAGTTGTGTTGTCTTTGATAGGAGCATTGTTGTGGAGTCGTATCTGTTTGTTTATGCCCTTGTGAGAACCTGATATTCATGTTAGACCATGGGTTTCTTATGATGGGTTGTGAAGACTTAGTTTCACGGGTGCTCCAATTGATCTTTGTATTTTCTTCTTATCATGTTAAGATGGATCATTTTCCTATTTTGGGATCATTCATGTATCTATTGGACCGATGTGATCGTATGTATTATTGGTTTATGTACGCCTTGATGGTAGGATGTAAATGATGTGAACCTTATGTTTTCTTCACCCTATTATTTTATCAGAGGGGTCTTCCAGTTGAGCAAACCCGGAGATGTAGCCCACTAGGGGTGAACTTCGATATCATTTTGGTGTTATGTGGTGGTTATGTTCTTTTGTTTCCTTTTTAATTTAGCATGTATGGATGACATTATGGTTAAACTGTATAATGTTGATTAGATGATGTTGATCTTAAATTCATATATGTAGTCATCTTATTAAATGCAGTAATTTGGATCATGAAGAATGTAGATTTGAATAATGGAATGTATTCATTTGTTGATAATGCAATTTAAGTATATAAGGAAATTAGATGCATGTCATATGTTTTGAATGTAAGATTGATCAAAATGTATGGTTAAATTGTAATGGATGAACTTAATCCTGTTATCTATATTTTTAATCTTAATGGATGAACTCATCATGTTATTATAATTTTAATTTGCCGAACAAATTTATCCTTGTTTAAAGTATTATCAGGTCATTAAGTTAATCAGCTTAATTGGATTTATTAGCGTGAGTTGAGTTAAGTGTTGAATTAAGTAATCACGTTGGGAAATTCTTTAGGTGTTATTTAAGTCTTTCGTTGTGTTATCTGAGCTTGTGATAACCCTTTGTATCATTATGTTGTATTTAATTTAAAATATATATATTTGCACTCTATTCTTATGTTTTAGGCTTATCCCTTCGGGGTTTCCTAGTGGGGCATTACACTCTGCACTAGAAGGAGTCATTATTTTCCTTTTCTTGGTCTCTACCTTCTTTGGTGCTAGCTCAGCCTCTTCTTGGTCTAAGTCTGACTCCACATTATGAATAATTCTTGTCTCAGTTGTGGGAGTCATTGTAGGTACAAGTATCTGTGAAACAACACAAGATCGGGTGACAGTTGTTGTAACAAAAGGTGGAGCAGTTGTTGTTGCAAAGGTAGTAGCAATGGTGGTAGTAGTGGTGGTAGTAGTGCTGGTAGCACTATAAGGTTGAGCCTCTTGAGAAGGTTGTTATGTTGTTTCTGCAAGACCTTCAATGGTGGGCAGGATGAGATTTTGCTTGTGGTGTGGCCCCAGGGCCAGCAGTAATCCCTAAACTCACCCATTTTTCCAAATATTTAGTCTCTTTCATTTTTTATTTAACTTCTTCCTCAGTTCTTCAATGGTGAAAGGATTCTCAACTCCCTCCTTTGGGTCCATAGAGGTTTTCTTCCTCAACTATGACCATTTTCTCCTTGTGTATTCCTTATGTATCCTCGATTGAGGATTGTCAAAAGCAATATTCTTTTGTTTTCCTTTGGAGGCAGTTGGTTTAATTCTGAGACTTAACCACTTCTTAGTCCTATCTATTATTGGCCAAGAGATGGTATCAATATCTACAACTTCTTGTTGTGACCATCTAATTTGGGGGAGCAGCCTTTTATCTATTCCTATTTCCTTATACATAGGATCCAACAAAATACCATCATCATGTACTTGTTTGGGTAGTTTGGTCTCAAAACCAAAATCCCTTATTTAAGGAACAGTGAGGCGATGATAATATTTCTCCCATTGCCTCAAAGATATCCTAGAGATTGGCCCAAAAATCCTCTAGGGCAGGTTGATATCCTTCATACACTTTAGGCATCAATCCTTTTAGTTTATTGTATGGGTCATAAAATTTCCTAGGAAAATTGAAAGGCTTCAACTGTAGTTCTTGTATTTCTTGCTCGGTAGCCTTTTCCACATGAATCTTTGGACATGAAAATAATGATAAATTTAAGGGGAAATATTCACCTATAACCCCTTTCTTATACCTTGGAGACAACAAGTTTTGCAAATGCACCATTTGTCTTGCATATTCCAACAAAATGATAGTTTTGATACTTAATATAAGTATAGATCCAATAGCCAACAATATGAGAGGGGGGGTGAATCATACAAACTTAATCAGCCATAAAAACATCAGATTCAACCTCGGTAACATATATATCAGTAATATAACCAAAACTGTTAAACATGCAAACTCAAAAGCATATGAACAATATAAACCTCATAACACCAAATTTAACGTGGAAACCCAAATAGGGAAAAACCACTATGGGATTTTGGACCCACTAAGAAATATACTCTTCTAGAGTATGCTCGGTTAAAAGAAAATCATGTTAAAGATTACAAACATATTCCTAGATGTGACCCGATTAAGGGATTTCCCTCAGATCTGTTAGGATCTTCACTTTGTTAGAAGTGACCTTGTTAAAGGATTTCAAACACTCAATCAGAATGTCACCTTGCTAGAGGGTTTTACATATAAGACTGTTAAGTCCACTCGGTTAAGAGATTTTCTGTCACTTTCACAAAATAACAATTATAAAAATCTATCTACAACTTCACATCTAAAATGCTAAAGCAGATTCCTATTTGTTCAATACAATCTAGACATAGAACTAATCTTGTCTATCTACTGGGCTTCTATACTCTGTTATTCTAACAAGTCTTCAAGCTTCTATGCTCAGTAATCACTATGTAGCATCCCTGTGCATACACTTGCCTGCATGGATTGTTTATCAACGGTTTCCTATTTATAAACAATTAGGTAACCGCTTAATCTCCTTGATCACATTTCCCATGATCAATCATAGCCATCAGATCTTCAATCTTGTCTAGGTTCAATGCATCTTTCGATCTGAAAATGTTTTACCCTGCCTTGGAACTTGCATAATAGTCTTGGAACTTGTGCCAGGGTATTGTGGTTCAATCTGAGCTGTAGATCTTCATGCTAACTTTCCATTGCCTTAGATTCGTTAACAAACTTCTTCCACGGCTCACCAATCATTTAATCTGCTCCAACTCATCAGCTTCCTTCATTAAATACCGCATGTAAACATTTAATGCATTCTATTATAGCTTGGTAACAACTCGGTGAATACTAAACTCCACTCGGTAGACATTCCGCCTTCATTAATCGATAGTGATAACCTTAGGGTTTACCGACTAGGTTCTTTGCTTGATAACATAGTATAGTATTAACCTTTACAATTTACAACATATGTATGATGTTAAAACAATCTAAAACATCATGATCTCATCATTGTCTGACTTGGTAGTAGTTGCCCATTGAATACCTTATTCATCCCCTTATTCATCATATTCTTTCTTGTGTCTTTTACCGACATCTTTATAATCTTCATATCATACTTCTCAAGATATGGCAACATCATACTGAATTAGAAAATCAATTTCTTGACATCAATGATAAAATAATAATATCAAGATAGTAAAACATCTTTAATCAATTATATCCATAATCATCAACAACCTTCTCAATATCCTTAAGAAATGCCAACAATCTTTCATTGTCTGTTATAATGCAATATTGCCAACAATCTCCCCCTTTGGCATTGATGGCAACACCAATTGATTTGACCTTAAAAGATTTGGATTGCTATGATTCTGAAATGCTGAAATGCTCTCCCCCATACATTAGACTTCTCTTCATTTCTTCAGTCTTCTTCCCAATCTGTAGTCTGCTTAGTTTTCTCTTAGTCTTCTCCCCTGATAGGTCTTCTCTCAGTCTTCTCTCCTTTATAGTAGTCTTCTCCCCCTTTGACAACAATGCCAAAAAAATTAAAGAACTAAAACATAATTTCTTTCTGTAAGAAGTGATTTCCTACTGTTGTGTATCAACTGAGTCTCGGTCAGAGCATTTGTCTTCAATTCATGTTCCTTGTATAATTCCTGTATTAATTCCTGTACACTTTTAGAAAACATCATAAAGTGTATAACTCAGCATCAACTCCTAAAAGATATTCAATAGAGTCATCGGATTGATGCTTTCATCGAACTTGGTCAGTGAGTAGAAGATAGGGGTAGGACCCCTAACTTACTTCTGAGATATTCAAAAGTGTCCTTTGGTAGTGGCTTGGTGAAGATATCTGCTATTTGCTCCTTTGTGTTAACATACTCCAACACCACTTTCTTCTCTTGAGCTTCTTCTCTAAGATAATGATATTTGATAGATATGTGCTTTGTCTTAGAGTGCATAACAGGATTCTTTGAAATATTAATGGCACTAGTATTGTCACATAATATAGTTACTGGATTGGTAACTTTCCCATTTATACCTTCCAATAGTTGTTTGATCCATGCAATGTTGGTACAATTCAATGCCGCAACAACGTATTCAGCTTTTGTTGTTGACTATGAAACACATCCTTGTTTCTTGCTAAGCCAACTCACTAGTCTTTCTCCTAAAAAGAAAGCTCCTCCACTTGTGCTTTTTCTGTCATCAATGTTGCCTACCCAATCAGCATCAGTAGAAACTTTTAAATCAAAATCATTTCCTTTATGATATACTAAGCCATAATCCTCTGTGCCTTTCAAGTATCTAAAAATTCTTTTGATTGCTATCATGTGGGTTTCCTTAGGATCTGCAGAGAATCTTGCAACTATACCTACTGCATGTGTTATGTCTGGTCTGTTGTGAACAACATATTGCAGTTTTCCAATCATGGATCAGTAGAGTGTCTCATCAACAGATGCAGATTCATCATTCTTTGATAATTTATAGTTGGTAGTCATAGGAGTACTTACTGGTTTTGAATCCTCCATTCCAAATTTCTTCAAGATTTCCTTTATGTACTTGGATTGAGTAAAGAAAATCTCATTTTTCATTTGCAGTATCTGTAAACCTATAAAATACTTTATCTCACCGATTAATGACATCTCAAATTCTTTGCTCATTTCATTTCCAAAGTTCTTGCATAAAGAGTCATTTCCACAAAATATAATATCATCAACAAATATGGCTGAGATCAGTATTCCATTTTCATCATTCTTCATGTACATGTTGTTGTTCTCACTTGTCCTTATAAAACCAATCTTAATCAAATAAGAGTGCAATCTTTCATACCATGCTCTTGGTGCTTGTTTCAAACCATATAAAGCTTTGTTCAATTTACATACCTGATCTTTATTATTGTCTTCAACAAATCCTTCAGGTTGTTCAATGAAAACTTCTTCTTCTAATATTCCATTCAGAAATGTAGGTTTGACATCCATTTGATATAACTTGAAGTTCTTAAAAGCAGCATAGGCCAACAATGTTCTTACTCCTTCAAGTCTAGCAATAGGTGCAAAAGTTTCACCATAATCAATTCCTTCTTCTTGAGCATAACCTTTGCAAACTAGTCTTGCTTTGTTTCAAATGACTTCTCCTTTTTCATTTAGCTTGTTTTTGAAAATCCACTTTGTACCGATTACATTTTTGTCCTTCGGTCTTGGGATTAGAGTCCATGTGTCATTCTTCTTGATTTGATCAATCTCTTCTGTCATAGCATTTACCCAATCTTCACTATTAAATGCCTCTTTCACTATTCTTGGTTCAAATTCAGATATCAAACATGTGTTATGTCTCAATTTGTTCCTTGTCATCACTGGATCATCCTTATCTCTTATAATCTGACTTGGTGCATGATGTCTTCTAACATACTTGGCTAATACAGGCTTGGTAGGCTCTATATGATCTTCTTCATCACTCAGTAACTGGATATTCTCTTCATTTTCTTCAACAGTCTTCTCGGTAGGACTTCTCGGTTGAACATAGACAAATTCATCATAGTCTTCTGGTTCCTTGGAATTTCCTTCATCATTTCTTTCTACAAATTCATCATTTTTCACATTTGCACTTTCTACTATTTTGTTAGATGATTTGATCAAACATTTAAATGCTTTGCTTTTGGAAGAATAACCTAGAAATGTTCCTTCTTCACTTTTCTGATCAAACTTGTCATTTCTATCATCTTTATGAACATAGCATCTACTTCCAAAGATTTTAAAATAACTAACATTAGGTTTCTTATCATACCATATTTCATATGGTGTCTTCAAAGTACCTTTCTTCAATTGAACTCGGTTCAAGGTGTAAACAGCTGTGCTTATTGCTTCTCTCCAAAATGTTTGTGGCACAGTCTTTTCAATCATCAGTGTTCTAGCACAATCCACAATAGATCTGTTTCTTCTCTCAGCTATTCCATTATGTTGTGGAGTTCTCGATGCAGAGACTTATCTTTTAATACCATGATCATTCCAGAATAAGTTGAATTCATCATATGTGAACTCTCCTCCTCTATCTGATCTAAGACATTTCAGTTGTCTTCCTGTTTCATTTTCAACTCTTTCCTTGTACCATTTAAACATTTGAAAAGCTTCCGATTTTTCCTTTAAAAACATTATTGACATCATCCTTGAATAGTCATCCACAAATAATATGAAATACTTATCACCATAATAACTTTGAACTTTCATAGGACCACAAAGATCAGTGTGCACTAGATCTAAAATTCCCTTAGAAGTGTAAGACTTACTTGTAAAGCTTGATCTTGTCATCTTACCCATCTGGCATCCTCAGCACATAGCATTCTCAGGTTTTTCAAGACTCGATAGACCTCTTACTCTGTGCTTCTTACTTATTTTGATCAGATTATCAAAATTTACATGACAAAACTTTTTATGCCATAACCAGGTATCATCAATCTTTGCATGCAAACACTTATTCTGAGTTGAGTCAAGGTGAAATGTACTACCTTTTGTTTGTGTCCCGGTAGCAGCTAACTTTCCATTCTTGTCATGAACTTTGACAATTCCTTTCTGAAATTCTATTCGGTAACCTGTGTTGTTTAGCTATGCTACACTCAACAAATTATATTTCAAACCTTCAACCCAATAAACATCATTTCATCTTGCATTATCAAGAAGTGTTATAGATCCTTTACCTCTTACTGGACATGGTGCATCGTTACCAAATCTAACATAGTCTCCGTCATAATCTTCTAACATAACAAACTTGTGTTTATCTCCTGTCATATGATGTGAGCATCCACTATCTATAATCCAAGAATCATTAGTGTTTATGTGAGATATTAGGGATTTTTCTTCATACCTTTCTTCATCTGATCCATCGTTGATAGCCACATAAACTACTTACTTTGTATCAGTCTCATCTGATTTATCATCGTTAGATTCCTCATCAGCTATTAAGCATGTCTTTCTATCTCTTCTTCTAAAGTCTCGGTGTCCTCTGTAATGATTATATTTCTATCTATCATCTTAGTAATTCTCTTTTCAGTAAAATCTTTGTCAGGACAGTTAGAAGCCATATGTCATATCTTATCACAATTGAAACATTTCAAAGGTAGTTTTCCTTTATACTTACCTTTTCCTCTCGGTAACCTTTTGGCTAATAGTGCTTCAAACTCTTCTTGCTTTCTGATTTCCTCATACAGTTTGTGTACTTCTTCCATGTTCTTCTAAAAGCTTTCACTTGCTCCACTGTGATCTCCTTCAGAGTACTTATACTTTCTTTCATTGTAATCATTAGATTCATCAAGATAAAAAGAACTAAATGCAGATTCAACTTTATTTACCGAAGATCCACTGTTATCAAAATTACTTAACTCAAATGCATGTAGCTTACCAATAGTAGCATCTAAAGAAACTGGCATATTAGGTACAGACCGAAATTCATTGATTGCAGAGACTTGGATTGCATAAGCTGGTAGAAGGGTTTTGAGCAACTTACTTGTTATATCCTTTTCTTCAGTAGTTCCACCTGCTCCTTTGATTTGATTGACAATCTCCTTTAGTCTTGTACTGTACTGAGTTATGTTCTCACCTTCATTCATCCTCATAGATTCAAGTTGTCCTCTTAGACTATGTACTTTTTCTCTTTCAACATGTTCATCTCCTCCATATACTGATATGAGCTTATCCCTCATTGCCTTTGCATCATTGCAGCCTTCTAGATCATTAAACTCTGAATCGGTCAATGTAGATGTTATTTCAATCATTGCTTGAATATGTTCTTGCTTCGCCTTTATCTCTTCCATAGTCAATGGATAGGTTCTCGGTGTAACAAAATCATTCTCTAGATAGTAGACAACATATTCTCCAACTCCTGATAGATGTAGCTTCATCCTTTTCTGCCATGTAGAGAAACTTGACTTGTTCAGCTTTGGTGCATCCCTCTTATACATCTTTGGATCTTTAACTCAAGTGCCTTTAAACTTTCCTTCCGAAGTCCAATGCTCTGATACCAGTTGATAGTTCTGATACTTAATATAAGTACAGATCCAATAGCCAACAAGATGAGAGGGGGGGTGAATCATACAAACTTAATCATCCATAAAAACATCAGATTCAACCTCGGTAACATATATATCAATAATATAACCAAAACTGTTAAACATGCAAACTCAAAAGCATATGAACAATATAAACCTCATAACACCAGATTTAACATGGAAACCCAAATAGGGAAAAACCACTGTGGGATTTCGGACCCACTAAGAAATATACTCTTCTAGAGTATGCTCGGTTAAAAGTAAATCCTATTAAAGATTACAAACACATTGCTAGATGTGACCCGGTTAAGGGATTTCCCTCAGATCTGTTAGGATCTTCACTTTGTTAGAAGTGACCTTGTTAAAGGATTTCAAATACTCAATCAGAATGTCACCTTGCTAGAGGGTTTTACATATAAGACCATTAAGTCCACTCGGTTAAGAGATTTTCTATCACTTTCACAAAATAACAGTAATAAAAATCTATCTGCAACTTCACATCTAAAATGCTAAAGTAGATTCCTATTTGTTCAATACAATTTAGACATAGAACTAATCTTGTCTATATGCTGGGCTTCTATACTTTGTTATTCTAACAGGTCTTCAAGCTTCTGTGCTTAGTAATCACTATGTAGCATCTATATGCATACACTTACCCGCATGCATTGTTTATCAACAATTTCCTATTTATAAACAATTAGGTAACCACTTAATCTCCTTGATCACATTTCCCATGATCAATCATAGCCATCAGATCTTCAATCTTGTCCAGGTTCAATGCATCTTTCGATTTGAAAATGTTTTACCCCATCTTGGAACTTGCATAATAGTCTTGGAACTTGTGCTACAGTATTGCGGTTGAATTTGAGCTATAGATCTTCATGTCGACTTTCCATTGCCTTAGATTCATTAACAAACTTCTTCCACGACTCACCAATCATTTAATCCGCTCCAGCTCATCAGCTTCCTTCATTAAATACCGCATGTAAACATTTAATGCATTCTGTTATAGCTCAGTTACAACTCGGTAACAACTCAGTGAATACTAAACTTCACTCAGTAGACATTCCGCCTTCATTAACCGATAGCAATAACCTTAGGGTTTACTGACTAGGTTCCTTAGGGTTTACCGACTAGGTTCTTTGCTTGATAATATAGTATAGCATTAACCTTTACAATTTACAACATATGTATGATGTTAAAACAATCTAAAACATCATGATCTCATCATTATCTGACTCGATAGTAGTTGCCCATTGAATACCTTATTCATCCCCTTATTCATCATATTCGTTCCTGTGTCTTTTATCGACATCTTTATAATCTTCATATCATACTTCTCAAGATATGGCAACATCATACTGAATTAGAAAATCAATTTCTTGACATCAATGACAAAATAATAATATCAAGATGGTAAAATATCTTTAATCAGTTATATCCATAATCATCAACAACCTTCTCAATATCCTTAAGAAATGCCAACAATCTTTCATTGTCTGTTATAATGCAATATTGCCAACACAAAATTATTCTATTTGTACAATACCTGGGTAAAAAAATTGGTTCTCCAGTGAACCCACTCACTCTCAGATAAGTAAATCAGGAGACCCGTATGAACCAACACCCCCACTTATGCACCAACTCCATTGCTTCCTTGCTTAGTCTGAACCCAGTGTCACCTGTCAGCCTTATAATAACTGGAAATAAAAATCCATCATTAATTCTCTCTTCTAGTGTAGCCTAGATTCTTTCAATGGCAAGTGGGTGTAGTATCCCCATACAACATTTTGTCCTCCTTCTTCCCCAAATTTGCCCTCAGTCTGTAGCCCTAGAAATTGACCTAATCTAGCTACCACCCAAACAACGTAAGATGTGAAGAAAAATTTCTTTGTGTTGTGTGCTTCCTTGAGCTGGCCTCTTATATTATCTAACAAAATTTGAGCCCAGTCTTAGTATTGCCGCCCATCCAAAATTGTTAGCATGAATGAGAACATCCATGGCTGAAAGTGTCAGTAGGTAGGTTTGTCGAAGGCCTTGCTAAGAATTATTATCAAAACTCTTTGTGATTCCTTAAAATCCTACCTCAAAATCTCATTTGTCTTTAAGCCTGTTTTCCTTTCTTCCTTGAGTCATTCTTCGTTCATTCTCTTTTTCATTGGCTCATATTTTGGTTCCATTCTCTGTCTCCATCTTCCTCTCTGTCAACTAGTACCTCCTTCTTGGTGGGAATCTGGAAGACAAGGGCCAACATATCTGGGGACAAATCAATAATTGATTTTCCATCTGCATTGACACATTGCCTAGTGTCAGGGTTGTAAAATTGTGCCACTTGCATGATGAATTTTGGCGTCTAAACTAATTGGAACACGATTTTCTATACTAGACCGGATCTTTTAATCCGTCTGTATTTTGCACTTAGTCCAAGCTTCTCCAATTGATTTTCAATATCTTCGAGCTCAATATGCCCGATTTTTGTGTCGGTTACCCACCGAATTGCATCTTCTAGCTTTGAGGTGTATGTTCGCCCTTGATATTGGTACTTCATTGTGATCGGCAGCCTCTCGATATCTTTTGCCTTTTGGGAAGATTCCATTGACACAACTAAACCTACAAAACCAACCAGACAAGCATCAAACATTACTCAAAGAAACATCACTACAAAAACAACTCACTTCGAGACTCCAGGATCTCGAGATCCCGAGGTGAGAAAACAAAAAAAAATACTACAAAGAAAACCAAGGAGTTCGGGAACCCAAGGTCCTGAGATTTGACAACTAACAAAACTAGCAAATTTAGAATCTTGGCTACCCGAAACATTGAACTCCAACAACACAAAAAGGAATTACTTCGGGAACCCGGGTTTCTGAAGTGGTTAAAACTATAGACTATGAAAACAAACCAGAGACTTCGGGGTCCCGAAGTTCCGAGGTGGGACTCTAACATGTAACATGAAACTTCATAGAACCGAAGTCCCGACAAACTACAAAGATGAAACAGAAAAGAGGGTTTGAGACCCTGAGACTACGGGGTTCCAAATTGAACAAACATGCAAAAGAGAAACTAATTTGGGAACTCAGAAACCCAGGTTTTTGAATTGGTTTAATCAAAAGACAAAAACCACTGAAACCATCATTTCAAGAACTCGGGAACTTGGGTTTTTTAATTGGTTTAATCAAAATACCAAAACCAGTAAAACCATCATCTTAGGAACTCGGGAATCCGAGTTTCCAAAGTGGCAGAAAACAAACCTGCGACCCCAATTTTAGGAACTAGGGAACCCGAGTTTTCGAAATAAGGCAAAAAGAAAACAACCAAAGAAAAAGACTATCATTTCGGGAACTCGGGAACCCAACTTTTTGAAATGATGGGACAACAAGAAAAAAACCCCTAACCCGGAATCTCGAGAACCTGAGTTTCTGAAGTTAGGGCAAAACAAAAAACCACAAGAAAAATAAGAAAAATCTAAGAAAATGGAACTAAACAAAAGAAAATCTATCCTAAGATGCATAAAAATTTGTACGAAGGAGGTGAGAAGAGCACCTACCTAGCACAAAAAATGGAGAGGGTGCTAAATTCAGTGCGCGAGACTTCGAGATCGCGAGGTTAGAGCTCTGGATTCGCAAGAGTGAGTGCACAAATGAGCTCCAAAATGACTTTCGATCCTATTTATAACCCAATTCAACACCGCATTAAATGCAAATTCGAGAACCCAAGTTTTCAAAGTGCAACATAGGTGACAAGCTTGGAACCCCAAGGACCCGATTTTCTAAAAAAATAGACCAAAAAAAAACCCCAAGAGTTGGGGAATCCAAACTTCTAAAGAAAAAACCAAAAGATGAACAAACACTTCAAGAGTCTGGGAACCCAAAGTTCCGAAGTGATCCTCTGAACCGACACAAAGAGAACCCAGGATTTTGGCTACCCGAACTTCTGAACAAGGAAACAGAAAAATGACCCAGAACTTCGGAAACCCGAACCTCCGAGGCTACGCAAACAAACAAACAAAAACAGAAATGAACTCAAGAAATCAAGAACCCAAGTTTCTAAAAAAAGAAAAGGAAACAAGCAAAATCCCACCATGGGAACCAGGAAACCCGAACTACCAAGGTGATCAAAACAAAAGCTAAAAAGAAAGGGAAAACTAACAGATAATAAGACAAAAAAGGGGGACCCATATTTTCATGGGAATAAAAATAATGGGACTAGATATGCAGGGCATAACATCGTGCATGGGACGACTCAAGTGTATAATTTCTTCATATGGATGTTGTTGGTTGGCTCATAAAGCACGTCCCCTTATGAAGTTTATAACTGATATGCTCTTGATCCATAAGCTGATATGATGACAAAGGGTCCTAACTAGTTAGGTTCAAATTTTCCCTTCTTTTCCCGATCTTGTTGATTTCAAGAATTTTCTTTTAAGACTAGATCACCAATTCTGAATGCCCTTGGTTCAACCTTGTGATTTTAACTTCGACACATTCGTTGTTGATATGATTTGAGATGATCAAAGGCATGTTGTCGATGTTCATCTAGCATCTCTAGCTCTTGCAGCTTGTTGACTCGATACTCCTCATTTGGAATGAGGCCTTTCAATGATACTATGTGATGGAATTTTTACCTCAATAGGGAGAATACATTTTGATCTATACAGCAATGAATACCATGTAGCTCTTGTGAGTGTGCAGATACTTGTTTTGTATGCCCAAAGTGCAGGGTTAAGATTGACATGCAATATTTACCAGCATCATTCACTATCTTCTTGAAGAACTTCAAGATTGTCTTGTTTGAGGCCTCTGCTTGGTCATTCCCTCATGGATAATAAGGTGTCAAAAAATGATGTTGGATATAGAATCTCTCACAAAGC
This sequence comes from Cryptomeria japonica, assembly GCF_030272615.1. Classification (NCBI taxonomy): domain Eukaryota; kingdom Viridiplantae; phylum Streptophyta; class Pinopsida; order Cupressales; family Cupressaceae; genus Cryptomeria; species Cryptomeria japonica. Next base: position 383,313,289 of record NC_081407.1, read on the forward strand.
TCTTGGACATCTTGATTTTTGAAAGGTCTTCCATAGATGAGGTAATTCAGAATGAAGAAAGCTATCTGTTTGTCGGTCACTATAGTCAATGGAACTACCTCAATCCACTTGGTGAAGTACTTGGCGGCCATGATCATGAACTTGTGTCCATTCGAGGAGGAAGGATGAATCTTTCCCACTAGGTCAAGTCCGAATTGATAGAAAGGCCATGATGTAGTGAATGGTTTCAATTCTTGTGCCGAACCTTTCAACGCATGTATGAGGTTACCATGAATTTTACACTTAGGGCATTTCCTAGCAAACTAATAGGACTCTTTCTCCATTTTCGGCCAGTAATATCCCATCCTTAGGATTTCTTGGCAAGAGTAGGACCACTTGAATGCATACCACAAATATCTTTGTGAAGCTCATGTAAGGTAGAGTCAAATTCATTACGATCGAGGCATTGAAGAAGAGTACCATCAAGACCTCAACGATAAAGTGTGTCAGCGGTTAAGGTATAGCGGGTGACTTGTTGTATAAAGCTTCATTTTTTGTTATGAGATAGGTCTAGTGGGAGGGTATTATCTTTGAGGTAGGCATAGATCTTCTTGTATATGGGTGAATCAGAACCATTCAGGGCACAAATGACTTGGGATTTTGAATTTTCATAGGCCAAGGAAAACAATATCTCCACTAGGAATTCATAACTATTTTGTGTATCTAGAATTTGTAGGAGCAAGGCAATGGTGGCCATTGCATCAGTAGCTCTATTGTCTAGCCTTGGAATTTTCTCAAAGGTGATGAGTACAAAGTACTTTTAAAAATCATCCACCATGTGTTTGTAAGGCATTAGCTTATCATCTTTTGTCTAGTAGTCATCATTGATCTGATTGATAACTAATTGGGAGTCCCCATAGACTTTTAACTCTGTTATTCTCTATTCCAGGGCTACTTTGATACCTATCACTAGAGGTTCGTACTCAACAATGTTATTGGTGCATGGGAACATCAACCTGTAGGATCTCAGAATTATGTGTCCTTTTGGAGTGACGAATAGGATGTTGACACATTATCCATGTTGTGTGTATGATCCATCAAACTATAGGGTCCATTGCTTGGGTATGAGAGTGAGCACATCTGTATCTGCGAATTCTTCCTGTAGTGGGTGTTTATCTAGTAGTGGTTCTTTTGTTAGTTAATCTGCAATTGCTTGTCCTTTGATGGCCCTCATTCTTATGTACTCAATGTCTAACTCACTTAGGATCATGACCCATTTATCTAACCTCCTTGTCAAAGTGGCTTTGTTGAGTAGATACTTTAGAGGGTTGATATTTGCTACTAGTTTGATTGTGTGGGCCAACATGTACTGGCGAAACTTTTGAGAAGCGAACACCACTGTCAAACAAGCCTTTTCAATGAATGTATAGTTGAGTTCATATTCATTCAATGTCTCGTTGATGTAATATATTGTCCTTCCTTTGCCTATTGGATATTCTTGTGCTAGTAATTCCCCCGGTGACACTTTTTTTGCTGATATGTAGAGAATGAGTGGCTTTATAGATATTGGTGGTGCCAAAACTGGTGAATTCATGAGATATTGCTTGAGTTGGTAGAATGATTCTGCACACTTGTCCTCCCATCTAAAAGGTACATTCTTATGGAATAGATGAGTGAACGGAAGACACTTGTCAACTAGTTGAGAAATGAATCTTCTTATGGATTGTAGTTGTCCTTGTAGAGATCTTAACTGGTTGATATTTTTAGGAGGTGGCATCTCCATGATTGCTTGCACCTTTACGGGGTCCACCTTGATTCCTTTTTTTGAGACTATGTATCCCAAAAGTTTGTTAGATGTTACACCAAAGACACACTTCTTAGGGTTGAGTCATACATTGAATTGTTCTAGTCTCTGAAATATTTTATCCAGGATGTCTAGGTGTCCTTCTCTTGTGAATGATTTGGATAGAAATTCATCTACATAATCCTCCATAAAATTATGCATCATATCATGGAAGATTGTTGTCATTTCTCTTTGATAGGTTGCACCAACATTTTTCAAGTCAAAGGCATGACATTCCAACAATATGTACCTCATGGACATGTGAAGGTAGTTTTATCCTGATCTTCCGGAACTATCTTGATTTGATTGTAGCCAAAAAATCCATCCATGAGGGATAACATAGCATGTTTTGTTGTTAGGTCTACAATAAGGTCAATGCTGGGTAAAGGAAAGTCATCCTTCAAACAAGGCTTGTTGAGATCTCGAAAGTCTATATAGATCCTAATGCTTCTATCTGGTTTAGATACTAGCACAATGTTAGAGATCCATTCCGCATAATCAAAGGGTCAGATGAATCCTACGTCAAGTAACTTCTTCAACTCTTCTTTGACCAATATGGTGACACGTGGGTTCATCTTCCTTAGTTTCTATTTGACAACTCCAAGAGTGATGGACAAGTGATGCATGATTAGATCTGGATCCACCCCTGGCATATCTACATAAGACCAAGTAAAATTTATTTGCTTCTCCTTGAATAATTTGGCAAACTCGGGTTTTTCCTTTTCCGTTAGTGATTCTAGCATATGTATGATTCTTGTTGTTGCTGCAATGCTAATATTTATTGATTGAGTTAGTCGAATCAAGACTGGTGATCTCTTCTGGTAATGTTCAGGAACAGTGTTAAGTCTCTCATATTCAAACGCCTCAAATAGGTTTTCACCATTAGATACACCCTTTGTTTTTACTTTTTTGTGATCTAATATTGCCATTAGATGGTTTTCACTATTAGATTGATTTTTTATTTTGTTCATTTTGTGACTGAGAGACTTGGCACTCCCCTGATTGCAGATATCATTATGTGGTTCACTGGTGGAGCATGTTTCAGGGTTAATTCAGCAAAGGTATTGAACAATGGCCTCATTGTTTTGGAAAATTGGTATATCATGGTGCTCGGGTTCTTCCCAGTCTATAAGGTCAGGATATATGAGAGGTAGGGAGTCATTTGGTGGGTTAAGATCTGTTGCTATAAGAATCATGATAGAGATATTGTCATAGTTTTCCATAGCATGGGTAAGGTCTATAATAGTCTCAAGATTTTCGATGGTACTCTCATCAATATTGCCTCTTTCGAATTGAAGATGCTCGTTTTCACTAGCCTCATAGATATGTTGTGGTTTGAATTCAGACGATCTAGATCTTGAGCCTTGTCCCTCATAAGGTATGGGTGTATAGGTGTGGATTATATCCACCTCAATATCCTCAGTGATATCAGAACAAGTGTCTCATTCATACTCATGGGAATTTGTTTCAAACTTGCTATCTAAGGTTACCACACTAAATCAGATAGGAATGTTGTATGGTGAAAAGAGCTTACTGATAATTGATACAAGTTTGGTGGCTTGTGCTGATTCAAAATCTGTGCTTGTTTGTACTTTTTGGATTTTCTCATACACGGTCTCCCTTCTTTGAGTAGCAATCTCCTCAGGTTGTGGCTTGAATTCAGTTTGATTGGGTGCTTGTACATGATGCACTTTTTTATAAGAAGCATCCTCTCTTTGGATATCGAGTTCTTCTTGTCGCTTCTCATTTTCTTCATGCTCTTGTTCTTTTCTTGTCTTTTGGGTTGCTTGGTGTAGCACCTCTTGCTGGGATTCTTTGTTTGGTGTTACCTTATCTTGCCACTATGGTTTTTGATGGTGATCTCACTTTGGCACAGATTGAATATGTTGGCCATACCCGAGTCCTAATTTGTCTTTTTCAGGTTGTGAATGGAGTTGTATAGGTTCTAGGATGCCCTCTTGATGCTTGTCAATAGGTACTTTTCCATTGCATCCCATGTGTTGCATGATTCTGAACCCATTTCCATACTATTTTGTGGGAACAACCACTTCTAGGGCAGCAACTCTTATTCCTTCCTCATCCTTGTATAGCTAGCTGAGGATGTCCTTGTCTTCTGATTCTTCAGCTTCTTGGTGTCTTTATGTGGAAGGTTGTCCATGAGACCTTGGTGAAGTTGGCAATTTTGATAGACATAGGAGTTAAAAAGAGTATTCCCCCATACCTTGGTCCTTTATCTTTATCTTTTTCTCAAAGTCCATGGACAATGACTTTAGTTTTTCTTGATTTTTGGATGATGAGGAAGCTTGGGCCTCCCTATTGTGTGGAACTAAGACATTTTGAGTTGCCCCAATAGCATTGCAATATTGAAATGGATTAGTGTCTGCTGATATTGAGATCTCTTATCCATTGTAGGGGAACTTGAGACATTGATGGTATGTGGAAGGTATTGATTGCATTTCATGGATCCAAGGATGACCCAAGAGCATGTTGTATGTCAAGTCTAGTTCCAAGACTTGGCACATTGTGTCTTTTTGCATAGGTCCTACCTGAATGGGTAGTACCATTGGTCCTTCGGATGACCTTTCTTCATCATCATAGGCTTTAATAATGATGGTTTTTTAGGGTCTATAGCTTGCTCGGAGAAGCCCAACACACTGATAAGCTTCAAGGTACATATATTGAGACCAACTCCTCCATCTATTAGCACTCTTTTCACCTGATGTTTGTAGACTATGACTTAGATATGGAGCAGGGTGTTGTGTGGATGACTCAAGGAGATGTCATCATGTTTTGAAAAGGATATGTTATGTGTCACCATGGCTTAGAACCGATTGATATCCAGATTGTTTGGAACTGTTGTTTCTACAAGAGATTTCTCCAAGACATCCTTATGCTTTGGTGAAAGTTGTAGAGATTCTAGTATTGATATCTGAGCGAGTGTCCTTTGCAGTTGGTCAACCAAGTTATATTGATTCTTGGGGATAGTTGTTGCTTTAGATGTGCTCCCCTTCAAGACATATTTCTAAGCCCTCGTTGTCACATTTACCAGCACATGTTCTTGTTTATCTTTGATCTTTATGACATTTACTTGATTTTCGCTTGTCGATATGTGATTTATGACATTTTCATATATGTGATTTATGTGGGCTCCTTTGTTGTTGTTTAACGTCAATCCTCCTCCCTTGTCATAATTAGGAAGAGGATTTTTGAAAGCCTCATGATCATTATTGGTTTTATGACCATCGATCATTATGTCTCCCTTGTCTATCATATCTTGAACTAGGTTTTTCAACCTCATGCAATCATTTGTTCTATGCCCCTTGTTTTGATGATAATCACAATACTGCAAGTCATTCCACCATGGTGGTTTGACTTGGGGTTCAAAGTTGCTTATGACTGAAAATGTGATAATCTTATTTGCCAATAGTTCTCAAAATGTAGATTCCAGAGTTTGTCCCAATGGTGTACATGTTCTTTGATGTGGGGGAGGTGGAGTGTTAGTATTACCCCCGTGGTTATTGTTCTTGCTATTCCCTTGGCAATTATTGTTTCCCTTGTTGTTGCTGTTGTTTCCTTGGTTGGTAGTACGTTGATAATTGTTACTGCCTTGATTAGCACTTCTTTTATCATTGTTGGATGGTGTGTTACCTGATAAAGTCAGCACTGGTTGTTGATGTTGGCATTATGTGAACCGGCATGAAGACATAATGATATTGTATGTTGTCATTGATGTCAATATGAGACATGGTGTGAATCGGCACATGTGATAGGAGAAAAGAGAGAGGAACTGGCATATGTATGAACCAGTTTATATGCCAAAGTGAAGCGGCATGTTTGTTCAAGATGAACCGGCATGTAGTTATGGGAACCGACACATGGAAGCATTGTATGACTACCAGTTGGTAGGTAGCCTCCACTTCAGGATTTCTAGTTGGAGTACCTAAAGTCTGTGTGACTGAATTGGTGATCTTTGTGTGATGAGTTAGCAGTATAATGGAGAACAGATCATGTTGCCACATAAGCTCTATGCGCATGAAGGATCTTGCATGAAGAAGACTATTCCTATCCACCTCGGGAATGTGTGAAGTCTGTCAAACAGTGATAATGCATGATGGGTTATCAGCCACCATGAAATCAGTGGAAAATGGACGATGGAGAATGTCTTGAGATTGATTCAAGACTGTTGCATTTAATGCAGTATGATTCAATGGTCAAGATTGAACCGCTTGAATTGCTTAACCTAACAGGTTTAGGGTTAAGGGTTTTTACTACCGACCTGTCTGGTTCCTATAAGGTAGATGTTGTGTTTCTTTCTAGGGTTGTTGGCAAAATTTGTGAATGTGTATCCAAGGGAAGTGATACGTGATTCTTGCCAGACCAAAGGAGAGAAGAGATACCTGCAAAGTGAATGTGCAGAAGGAGAAGAGGAGCCTAAACAGATCTGCATTAACATTGAGTGTTGTTAACAGATCATTGTAATTCCTATTGATCTCTAACCACTTCAACAGTTGTAAAATCCCCTAACAGGGTAGCCTTAACTGGCTTGATGCAAAATCCCCTAATAGGGTGGTCTTAACAAGATTGATTCAAATCCCTTAACCGGGTAACTCAAGGTTAATGAGTTCTGAGAAGCTATAAAGCTCTGGAGATCCTTTAGCTATTGAGTTCTTGAAATCCCCTAACAAGGTGACCCTATCAGGTTTAACCCTTAACCGGGTGATCCCTAACAGGATCGATTCCTAGCAGAACCTATTGTAATGTCTTTAACCGGACAAGGCTCCTAACAGAGTGGACTTCAAAAGAGTTCAAAAGCAACTTGTGGGTATTCATCCCCACCGTGGTTTTTCCCAGTTGGGTTTCCACGTGAAAAATATGTGTGTCATGTGTGATGCTTCTATCTTGTGATGCTTTGTTATTACCTGTTGAGCATATGATGGTTCTGTGTTTTATGCCTGTCTATAAAACATACTGAACTAACTGTTGTAATGATCAAATGATAGTTTACCTGTTCATGCATAAAAGTGAAATGGTAGTATTGTTTTGAGTTAAGTGAAAAGCTAAGTGATCAACCGGTCAATGCTTGTTTTAGACACTCTTGGCTTTACCGGTTGCAGTCTATGTGGAAAAGGTATCCCTGTTTGTCAGTTGTTTGGAGCATTTTCTATCAAACTGGTTTTGGATTGTATTTGTGTTTGTACTGATTCACCCCCCCCTCTTAGTACCGGTTTGGTACTAGTGGTTCATCATTAAGTTATCAGTTGAGACTTTACATTGGCATCGACTACACCATCATTAGCAACATTTTTGTTTCTAGTCCAAAATCTGGACTTGTTTGAGTTATTATTATATTGATTGCTATAGGTGTTATTGTTTGATGAACTAACACCTTCCTTATATAATTTTAAGGTCCCCTTTTTTATCGAGGCTTCCTCTACTTGGATACCATTCTCTATCAATTTTACAAAAGTAGGTAGACATTGTAGTTTGAGTTGATGACTCATTTCACTCTTTAAATTGTCTATGAATATTTCCATTTTTTCCTTTTCAAGTACATCTCGTGGGTACCTTGAGACCATACATCTCCATCGTTGTAAGAAAACCATGAATGTTTCATTGTTCTTTTTTTTGTATTGCATACATCAAGCATGGTGATCTCATGTTGGATATTGTAGGAGTATTGTGTAATGAATTTATTCACCAACTCATCGAATGATCTAATGGGAGGTGTGAGTTTTGACAACCACTCCATTGTTTTCCCTCCCAAACTTTTTGGGAATAACCTCATCATGTATGTATCGTTATGAGCAAACTCCAAGCTTATAGTGCAAAATTATCTGACGTGATCACGAGGATCACTCATACCATTGTATTTATCATACTTAGGTATATCTGAATTTGGTTGGAAAGGTATCATGTTTAGCCTCCTATCAAAAGGGTAAGGACAAATGTCCTCCAAATAATACCTCATCACAGACCCTTGTTGCATATCTTGCATTTGTCGTTGAAGTGCTTGAAGTTGTTGTGTAATAATAGCTAGGGGAACATTTCCTTCATTGGACCTTCAATGAAGGACATCCATTTGTTCACTAATGTCATCATGATCACACACATTGTCTTGGTTGAAGGCATTGTCTTGGGTGTCATCTCCTATTAAGTGTTCTTGATTTTGAGTGTTGAATATGTAGGCCCTTGGCCTTGTTCTTGGGAATCTTTTATTCCTTGAATTTTCTATGTCAAAATCCTTAGGCATCCCGACTCCTTTCCTATTTAGCAAGAGGAGGTATTTTTGTTTGTCCGCTTCTATAAGCCTTTCCATTAGCTTTTGGAAGGTTGTGTTTTTTTGGCATATTTGGACAAGTTCCTCAGTGATCTCTTCTTCCTCCATATTTGTGTATTCATCAAAAGGGTTGGATTCCCTACGACTCATGCTAGATTCCAGTTGTGGATCCAATTCTTTGCCTTTTCGAGATCAAATGCCAACAGGAATCAATATATATTTCTACAGAAGTGAATTCCTCCTCTTCTAGCGGGGTTCTTAGTGGATTTGGTCACTCGAGTTGAGCCTCATTGTAAGTGATGCAAATTCTTGGAAATATGGTAGGATTGATTTTTCCCCTGTTGTTAAGGCATTGATTAAATGCTACTTTTTGAATGTAACCCCTACTTCTCAAATGTTCTTTGTCAAACTTGTTGGTTTTTCCTTGGAGATACAATCACATATGATGCAAGAAAATGTGATGTAATGCAAAGCATTGACGGTTGATGTAGAGAAATTTTCTCCTCTTGATAAGTGCCCAAGGACTAGGTTGTCTCTTTTTCACCTTAGTCTTTTGACGAAGACTTCTTCTCAAAATATGGGGAGTGGTCATACAAATGATCAAAGAGTGTTGATATTAATGGTTGATATGATTACTTCATTTTGGATACTTAAGCCTACTAAGTCCAATAGAGGGTTTGTTCGATAGGCCCCTATGACAAAGTGTGTCAAATGATATGGATAAAGTCTCCTGATATGGAAACTTGATTTGGCTAACTTGAATACCTAGCTAGGTATTGTTATTGAGATAGTTGGATGATAAACTCTTGATCACTTTCTTTTGATACTCCTCTATATTGGTTGGATGAAAATCTTGCCTAAAGATAGTTGAAATGTTGATAACTACCTCCAAAGGTGCTTTGTTGGTTTAGAAAATTTCTCACCTATATCCTCTCCTTGTTTGAACTTGATTTTTGGTTTGATTTTTTTAGATATTTTAACATTTATGACAAGAATACATAGCACACATGAAGACAATGGCCATCCTAATGCTAAATATTGAGGGTATGTTCTTTTAAGGATGTGTTCAAATCCCCGATGTTTTCATCGGTTCAGACATAAATAAGATACACCAAGTAGACTCTTTATTCAAAGTTCATTGACAATATCATATCCCACTAGTCTCAATACTTTGTCAGCTCAAACAACCTTGTCACCCCCTAGAGGGTACCCTTTTTTTGGCTTTTTCAAAAAATTAACCCAACACTAGTACATTTGGGCCTAATTTCCGATGGCTCATTGTCGAAAGTCCAACGATAACACATCAAACTTCTGACAAATGTAACCATTGAAAACTCATCGTCGGTCTTCCCGATAATAGATATTTGCGTCGGCAGTCCAATGACATTATGAACTCTTCCGATGGCTGTTATGTTTTCTCCTCCGGCCAAAAATATTGTCAGATTATGGTCGGAATTCTGACACTCCCCCACTATCATGTATTGATGACTGTCTAACAAGGAAGTGACGTCGGACATACAACATCCTTGTCGGATATTTCTTTAGTTGTTGTCAGAATTCTAACGGTATCAAATGTTGTGGGTCAGATGGCTTGGTCATCGGTGCATGAAAGCATTGCATGAGTTCTACTTTTAAAAATTGCATAAAACATTTTTAGTTTATTTGATTCAATGTTATTTGCAAAAAAAGATTATCAATGATGTTTCCTTTCTCCAAGAATTGTCTAGGATCTTTCCATCAGATAATATGTAACATCCAATGACTAAATCTTTTCTTTACAGATGCTTATTTTATTTAATTATCATCTGAGCATGAATTATAATTTATATTTGCACAGAAGAAGAAGATACAAGCTGAAGACTCGTGTGCAAGTAAATTTCATAAAATAAAGCAAGCAAGCATTATCTTGAATGACATGGAAATAAGCTCATCAACTACCTAGAAGAGAGAAATTGGAGAAAAGCATAGGAAAGTGTTAAAGGGTGATAAATACATAGAGAGTATGCAATACAAACAAATAATGTCTGGAGTGTGTGATGTGATGTCTCTAATTTATGTCCGGAGGGACTAACTATTTTGGAGTTTCTAGGAAACCTATTGGGCCACGCTTGAAGGAAATCAATGTGTTCATGCAAGGACCATCTTTTTTCTATTATGAGAATTATTCTTTTGCACCGAAGGATATTTAGAAGGCAATATCCAAAAATTTCTATAGTGTGGAACCAGAGTTGGTGGACTCGAAGTACTTTTTGGCTTCCAGAAGACCAAGAGGTTATGTACACAATCTCCCAATAGAAGGGAAATTTAAAGCATTACCTCTCCCCCCCATGACTATTTACGAAGCACTTCCTTAGACAAAGGACTATTGGCCTCCATGGGATCAAAGAAAAAAATTGAAGCATAGACTCTAGATGACGTGGTGGTGTCCTTCGTGAAGAACTCTGCACTATAATTGAAAATTCACGAGAGAAACTACAACATAGTGAACAAAAATACATTCTTGAAAAGTGCAAAGAATGGAACTTGGTTTGGGTGGGACCAGGTCAAGTGGCTCCTCTAGAGGTTGACGAGATATAAATTATATTAGGATTTGAAAAAGATCACACTCATGGAACTTTGTGTGCGACTGATCGATTGCGTTGTTTGGGTAATGCATTCCAAATAGATACAATTGCATACCATTTATCTGTCTTGAAAGCATTTTATCCTGATGGCATTAAATTTATTTCTCTATTTTCTGGTGATCTCTGGAGCAGAGGTTGCTTTGCATCGACCTGGGATACATTTAAGTTGTGTTGTATCTATAGAAATATGTATCTGAGGTCAATGCAATGCAACCTTTGCTCCACCAATACCAGAAAATAGAGAAAGTACTTTAATTTAATACCATTGGGATAAAATTATTTCAAGATAGATAAATGGTATGCAACTATATCTATTTGGAATGCATTACCCAAACAACACAATAGATCAGTCACACACGAAGCTCCACGAGTGTGATATTTTTCAAATCCTAATATAATTTATATCTCGTCAACCTCTAGAGGAGCCACCTAACCTAGCCCCACCCAAACCAAGTTCCATTCTTCGCACTTTTCAAGAACGTATTTATGTTCACTATCTTGCAGTTTCCCTCGTGAATTTTCAATTATAGTGCAGAGTTCTTCACGAAGGACACCACCACATTGTCTAGAGTCTATGCAATTCAATTTTTTTCTTTGATCTCATGGAGGCCAATAGTCCTTTGTCTAAGGAAGTGCTTCCTGAATAGTCATGGGGGGGAGAGGTAATTCTTGAAATTGCCCTTCTATTAGGAGATTGTTTACATAACCTCTTGGTCTTCTGTAAGCCGAAAAGTACTTAGAGTCCACCAACTCTGGTTCCATGTACTATAGAAATTTTCAGATATTGCCTTCCAAATATCCTTCGATGCAAAAGAATCATTCTCATAATAGAAAAAAGGTGGCCCTTGCATGAACTCATTGATTTCCTCTAGGTGTGGCCCAATACGTTTCCCAGGAATTCCAAAACCAGTTAGTCCCTCTGGACATAAAATAGAGACATCACATCACACACTCCAAACATTATTTATTTGTATTGCATACTCTTTATGTATTTATCACCCTTTAACAGTTTCCTCTACTTTTCTCCAATTTCTCTCTTCTAGGAAGCTGGTGAGCTTGTTTCCATGTCATTCAAGATAATGCCTGCTTGCTTTCTTTTACGAAATTTACTTGCACATGAGTCTTCAGCTTGTATCTTCTGCTTCCGCACATATATAAATTATAATTCACACTCAGATGATAATTAAATAAAATAAGCATTTATAAAGAAAAGATTTAGTCATTGGATGTTACATATTATCTAACGGAAAGATCCTAGATCCAATTCTTGGAGAAAGGAAACATCATTGATAATCTTTTTTTCAAATAACACTGAATCAAATAAATTAAAAATGTTTCATGTAATTTTTAAAAGTAGAACTCATGCAATGCTTTCATGCACTGACGGCCAAGCCATCTGACCCACAACATTATCCATAATAGAACAAATCACCATAATAGGCTATTATAAAGTATCTATACAAAAAATATAAAACAACATTAAATTACCATTACAAACCAATAAACCATAAAATAGTGAAAATACAACCATAACCAAAAAAATCATAAATAGCAAGGGATAAATAAAAACTCAATAATTTCAAAATCTTGAATTCACTATACCATATTACAATCCACTAGGTATTCAACCTCTATGCCCATCATCTGAACACATTTTAATCTATCCTGATGCCTGATGAGACTAGCGGGATAACTCGCATCGATTAGCAAAAAGAGTGGTCATTGACTTATGCTATCTTGATGAGTATGAGAAAATCAATGACAACACAAAATCATATTTAAAACATCTCCCCCTTTATCATTGATGGAAACACTCATGAAGCCACCAAAACACCAATATATATCTCCCCCTTTGACATCAAAGATAAGGACGTCTCTTCATCATTGTACAAACTCCATCAATCTCTACAAAATTTCTTCCCCTATCTTCATCATCTCCCCCTTAGTGTATGAACAAAACTGAGAACCAAAATTGTGCTCCAAAAATCTTCTACTCGTCTACATATGTTTGTACAAAAATAAAAAATTCTTACCCACAAAAACTAAGTAGCTTGCATGGCAGGGGGCATGATGCCCTTGCAAACAAACTTGAGTTGATACCAAGAGGTCTTCCAATCTTCTTACGTAGAGGCCAAAATATTGTATAAAAGAACATCCTCTACCTCCCTACAGTTATCTGAAACCTTCACCACCAAATCAAGCTTCTAAGAGTCTTCAAACAGTCTCACCATGCTGGTGAGTTGCAAGTCTACAACATCTCTTAGATGATCAAACTATTTCTTAATTTTTTTTCTTTTGATTAGTCAATGGATTTAGTTGCATGTACAAGTTTTCTATTTGAAGCCTTATGTTTCCTTCTGCATCATTCTTCATGTTTATAGTATTGGATAGTTGTGATGAATACTAAGAGGGGGGGGGGGGGGGTGAATTAGTATGCCAAAAACTACTACACAAAAACACCTGCACAGTCTAAAGATAAACCGGTAAAGCAGTTTGACAGTCGAACCGGTTACCACACATGAAAACCAAAATGTGAATAAAGCACTCACCCAAAAAAGCAATACAACCATAACACAGGATATTTGACGTGGAAACCCAACTGGGAAAAACCACGATGAGATGGAACTCACAAGTCACTATCTGCAGAATAGAAACCAAATTGGTTAAGGTCAAACCGGTTAAGGTCTTACAACGTTCTTCACCAGAATAGATCCTATTAGGAATCTCAATCTTTGTTAGGAGATAAGTCTAATTAAAGACTACCTTGTTAGAGGATTTTAGATTCACATGTGTGAACCACCTTGTTAGAGGATTTTACAAAGGCTTTGAGGCCTACCCGGTTAAGGGCTACAGACTTGTCAAAGATGTGAGTAATCAACAAGTGTTTGATCTATCTAATAGCACAAACTTCTTGGTTAGATCTAGTATTGCTCACAACTAATGCATTCCAGCATTACTTCAGTCTTCTCTCTCTCTCTCTCATAGTTACAACTCGATCTTCTTAAATAAGATCATTCTCACAACAACTCAACTTCCACCTCAAACCCTAGCTCAACATTAACCCTTTCAGCAACAACTTAAAACCCTAGACATGATGTCCTTTTAAAGGAATCTGATTTCATGTTGATCCAATAGGATTACATTACAATTTCCTAGGTTCAATGAATCTAGACATACTTAGTAACACAACATAAGAATCACCGTCAATGTGTCGGCACCGTCAAACAATCAGTGGATGGGTAACTCATCACAAAATGTCGGTTGGTAACTCATCACAGAGTATTATCGGTTCATACAAAATACCGGTTGCCGGTTTGACAAAAATGAAGACTGGTAAGAATGTGTTGTGCCACTTTTCTCCCTCATACCGCTTGTGATCTATGAACCACTTGGGGTTGACATGCCGCTTCAGACCGGGAAACACATTCTGCAAAATTGCCACTAGTCTAGAGACTAGTATACAACATACCGGTTGGAACAAATACCGGTTGAGCATAAGCTCATACATATAAAGGGGATCTCAATAAAAGCGTGTGTCCATCAATGACAATCACAGCATAAACAACAAAAATGCCAACAATCTCCCCCTTTGGCATTGATGGCAACACTTAGGAAAATAAAATTTTGACATCTAAGTGTTTTACAACAAAAAACCTGCCATTAACAAAATTGCTCCCCCTAAGCATATACACTATCCCTTAATCAATAGAGTGTATAGCAATTTTGCATTCAGAGCATAATCATCAGAGCATATAGCATATATCAAAATTTCAAAATAGATACTTCTCCCTCTGATATACTTCTCCCCTAATATATCAAAATTTCAAAATTTAAAACCAAAAACCAGATATACTTCTCCCCCTTTGCCAACAATGACAAAGTACCACTGAAAAACCTCTTTCCATATATATATAAAAGAGTTTATGACAATAATGAATAATACTTTTCAAAAACCGCTTTATAGTCCTGCAAAAATTGTTTCATGGAAAGGGACCAGGACTCAAGTAGGGAGGTTGCCACTTCCTTCTCTGTCTGCATCTGTGATACCTGTTCCTCCATGGAATCTATTGTGCTCAGTTCTTGTGTGACTATTAGGGCATCTAGGTTCAGATAACATTTCTGGAGAATTTGCAGTCATGGAAGTAATACCAATTGAAGCTCCTGCAAATCCCTAGACCTTGTGCTGATCTCTTGCTCCATCTTGGCTGACTGGATCTGGAACCGGTGAACGGTTTGCCGATATGCTGCAAAGGAGTCGTAAGGAGTCTTGAATGTGCTCAAGTAGGACTATAAGTCCATTTCAAGCTGTTGCTTCTTGGCTAGCACATCATCACAGAACAAATGAGGTTGACAGATTTTGCTGAGTAGCAAGTTTCCCTCATCCAAGGCATTCCTTATGTCCTTTTGATCCTTTAGCAGTTCAGTCCTAAGCTCATTCAATTTCTTCACTAGAGCAACATTAAGAGCCTTTTGGTGCTCTTTCTTTACATTGGCCTCTGTTGCTTCTTCTAAACTCTGCACCTAATCATCCACTATAGTACACAAAAGTTTGAGTTGTGCTAGTGGTGAATCAATGTCAGGAAGATTAGTACCGGAGATTAAACCGGTAAGTGTGTCTACAGCCGCCTGAATAATATCTTGTTCTCTTTTCCTTCAAATGCCTTCAAGGCGCTCTTGGGAAACCTCGATGCTCTACATAAGCTCAGACTCACTTGCAGATTGGAGATCAATGGGGCTCAAGATAGCAGTCGGTTTGGCCTGGCTACCAGTTGCCTTAGGAGTTTCCATCTGTGTGATCTTCATGGCTTCAATGGTCCTGTCTGCTTATTCCTTCTTTTTCTTCTCCTTCTCTTCCTTTTCTTTCTCCTCTCTCTGTTTCTTCTCTTCCTCTTCCAATTTCTTCTTGTCTTCTTCTTCTTTCTACTTTGGCTCTGCTTCTACCTTCTTCTTTTGTTCCTCCTCTTCCTTCTTCTTCTTCTCTTCCGCTTCCTTCTTCTTATGTTCTTCCTCTTCCTTCTTCTTCTTCTCCTCTGCTTCCTTCTTCTTCTTCTCTTCCTCTTCCTTCTTTTTCTTCTCCTCTTATTCCTTATCTTCTTCTTCTTTCTTTTTCCTGTCATCTTCTTGCTTCTTCTTTTCTTCATATTTCCATTTCTCCTCTTCCTCTTTTCTCTTCTCTTCCTCTTTCCTCTGTTTCTCATCTTCATCCTTCTTCCTTTTCTCTTCTTGTTCTTTTGCAGCTTGTTGTGTGTCCATAGCTTGTTCACCACCCTGATTAGCCTATTGCCCCTATTCAGTTCCCTCAGAAGGTATGTCCTGAGTGACATCTTCTACATCCAGGGTATCGACATCTATGGTGTCGATTGGTTCTTCCACTAGGCTTCCTTCCTCATCAAAAACCTCATCCGATTTGGAAATAACGAGTTCCTTTTCCACTTGGAGGTTGGCCATTCGAGCTTTGTGAGAGCTGATAGCATGGGCCATGTGTTGATGTGTATCTTTTTCTACATCATCAACTCTCCCCTCCAACAACTAGAGTCTTCTTCTCCTTGTGAAGAAGAGACCTTTATTTTGATCCAGGGCATCAAACAATTCTGAATTTGAGAGTTTGGGGAAGTATTGTGAAAAAACTTTATCCCTAATCTCCTATTCTTTTTCAATGGCAATGCGCCATTTATTATCCAATGCTTTAAATAATGAATCCGGTGTCTGAGATTTAATCTCTGATGGTGACTGGTCATTTTTACATAAATAAAGAATGATTTCCTGCAGTACTTCATCTTTTTCCTCACTATTGAATTCATCATAATAATCTATTAAATCATGAAGTAACTTTCTCCTAATATTCTTTACTGTTCTTTGACAATGTGTCAAAGGTTTGTAAGAGGAGATATCTATATTTACCAGTGCAGATGCTACCAGTTCATTCTTCTTCATCTTCTTGGTCTGTCTAGCCTTCTTTGGTTGTTTATCAGACTCAATTTCTTCGGAGTCTGGTTCATTTGCCTTAGTCTTCCTCTTTCTTTTGAAGACTTTTGCCAGTGTTACCTCCAGTTTCTTCTTTGCCAGTGACTGCTTGGTCACTCTTGGAGTCGCAGTGGTAGCTGGTGTCGATGTTGCAGGCATTGCCTTAGCTTTCTTAGCTACCGGTTCTTTTCCCTTCTTCACTAATGGTTCTTCAACCGGTGTGATCCTCTCCAAGTAGGTTCTCATCCTCTTAGCCTTTGGATCAAGAGGCGAGGCAATAAGGGTTGAAGCATACCCTTCCAGCATGTCAAACATGACCTCATAGCCCATAGGCTCCACTTCCTCCATTCTAGGCTCAATAGCCTCCATTAGACATTTGTCCACCTGAATAGTAAAACAGATGTCATCTTCGTATTTCTTCACTATGTCACCTGAGATTATTACCCTCTGACTCATCTTTCTTCTAAACTCATCAAAGTATTTGTTCAGTACCTCAGGGTAGCCTGTTCTAATGGCTTGCATGCTTTCCTTTATCTACTTGGTTACCGGTTGGTCAGGTGACCACTGGACATCTCCTACACCCAAAAAGTAGCCTTGGAAATAAAAGAACAACCCTACCAGTAGTTGTCCTACTTGATTTCCTTGAGATTTAGCAGGAGTTTCCTCTGCATGCCCGTGCATAAGTCAAAAGATGCATCCTCTTTTATCATTCAGTAAGCGGCATTTACCGTTGTAGCAGATACAGAATTAATCCTGCTGGCTAACAATGTTCTGTATCTAGTCACCATGCATGCGTATTTCACCAGATCATCCTTGATAGGATTGACTGTCATGCCCCATGAATCACTTGTTGAACTGGTGAGCTTGGTCATTTCTGTTTTGCTCACTTTTCTCAAGGCTGGCACTTCCCCTGTGTTGCAGAAATGGGTGACTGCATGAATTGCCTGAGGCATGATATCATGCGTCCTCTCCAGGTACATCTTGTCACCATGGACTCTGCTCAAGATGATCCTGATGTGATCCTCTTTGAAGTCTTCCAAGAAATATACAGCATTGTGGAATTTATTCTTCTTTATGACACTAAATTCCAGTTTGATCCTTTTGTCCTTTCCACAAAATAGACCTAACTGAGTATGAATGGCTAAAGACCCTAGGTCTTCTATTTTGCAATCAATATAATCTAAAATTCCTTCTTTGACTATGACTCCAGCTGGAACTTGTGATAAAGCATTATACTTGGACTTCCTCTGAATGAAACTTTCTGACTCAATGTACTTGAACTGGTATGAGATGCGGAAGCCATTGAAGAGTATTTCAAGAACACGAAAAATACCTTTCAAATGTGAATTTAGGGCTTCCTGATTCTGCTTCACTTCACTCTCCGTCAGATGCCAAATCACCCCTTGCAAACTAGATTGGAATCTCTTTCAAGGTTATCCAATTTCTTGAAATCTAAGCTCAAATCGCCTTTTCTTCGCTCAAAAATAGATAGTGAGAAATGATTTGAAAATTGCATTTATACATGTCTCTCACCTACCATCATTAATGCTCCTCTATTAGGGCGTAAACCCTAATTTGTCTTTTTACCATTTTCGGTCTTCTATCAAGCGATAGGTATAACATATCGGTTAAGGTCTTTTACCGGTGTCAATCGGGGGTTCGAAAGCATTTTGCCGTTTGCTCCCCCTAAGCCTTTGAGGCTTATTTTGCCGGTTCCGATATTTCCACACTAGGTGCAGAAACAGGTTCCTCTTCCGACAATATTGGTTTCTTCTTCCATGTTTTCTTCATGTCTCCTTGAACTTTTTCAACATCTATTTCTCCTTCCTGAGTGACCGGTATATCATCAGATATACCTTTTCTACTTCTGCAAAATCTTGCAATGTGACCCAGTTTGTTGCAGTGATAGCAAACAAGTCCAGGTGCTCTCCAAGGTCCATTGTACATGTCTCCATTCTTCCTTCTACATGTTGCAGCAGTGTGACCATGACCATGACAGATCATACAACTTTCTCTCCATCTGGTTGCCACTTGATGACCACCACTTCTTAACTGATGATTGAAGATATTAAACCGGTTATGGTTCTGGTTCATAAAAGGTTCAGGACCAGTTCCCTGGGTCCTGTGAGGATATCTTCCAGTGTTATCCATTATAGACCTGCATTCAAATGCTTTATGCCCAAACTTGTTGCATGCATAACAATGACCATTGAACTTATTGGATCTAGGTACATTGTTGATAAAATAAGGAAAATTATTGTAGGCTTTACTCCTACATACATTGGCAGTGTGTCCTTCTTTAAGACAGTTAAAGCAAACAGGTTTGAATTTTTGCTTACCTTTTCCTTTTAGTGCCAATTGCTTCTTTGATGCTTCTGCATTTGTTTCTAAGGATTCTCCTTCCTCATGTCCAGAAAAACCAAGACCATTGGTATTCTTTGCCGGTCTAGATGACTCAAGATTTTGCTCTAGCTTGACTGTACTTTTGCCAAACTTAGCAAGTATTTCCTTTGACTCAAAGAGTTCTTTGGAAATAGCAGTGTTTGTCTCCATAAGACTTGCATTTTCAGAGATGGCAATGTTCATTTCTCCTTGCATGTCTTCTTTTTCCATTATGCTCTCATGAAGGCGAGCAGTTAGTGCACTAATCTCATGTTTCAACTTGGAGATCTCATGATCTCTGTCTTTTACCGGATCTTCCACTTTTCTCTGATTCTCAAGCTCTTGACTAAACCGAATAGTCAGTCCTTCCAACTCCTTTCTCAAATTGGAGTTTGAATCATTCAGCTTATTCACTTCAGCAATCATGGCTTCCATGTTAGCTTCATCTTCAGAACTACTTTCAAATAGTTCCATCAGCCTCTCTGCATGTTCTCTTCTTTTTGCTTGAGATGCCTTGTATTTGACCATAAGATCATCATAGGCTTGCTCAGACTTAGTGAGCCGTTGAGTAAGTTCCCTCAAGGTGTATTCCCCCATATTTCTTTCCAAGTGGTTAAACCTGTAGAAAGGTTGGCTCTGATACCAATTGATGAATACTAAGAGGGGGGGGTGAATTAGTATGCCAAAAACTACTGCACAAAAACACTTACACAGTCTAAAGATAAACCGGTAAAGTAGTCTGACAGTCAAACTAGTTACCACACATGCAAACCAAAATGCAAATAAAGAATTCACCCACAAAAGCAATACAACCATAACATAGGATATTTGACGTCGAAACCCAACTGGGAAAAACCATGGTGAGATGGAACTCACAAGTCACTATCTGCAAAATAGAAACTAGACCGGTTAAGGTCAGACCGGTTAAGGTCTTACAACATTCTTCACCAGAATAGATCCTGTTAGGAATCTCAATCTCTGTTAGGAGATAAGTCCGATTAAAGACTACCTTGTTAGAGGATTTTAGATTCACATGTGTGAACCACCTTGTTAGAGGATTTTACAAAGGCTTTGAGGCCTACCCGGTTAAGGGCTACAGACTTGTCAAAGATGTGAGTAATCAATAAGTGTTTGATCTATCTAATAGCACAAACTACTTGGTTAGATCCAGTATTGCTCACAGCTAATGCATTCCAGTATTACTTCAGTCTTCTCTCTCTCTCTCTCACAATTACAACTCAATCTTCTCAAATAAGATCATTCTCACAATAACTCAACTTCCACCTCAAACCCTAGCTCAACATTAACCCTTTCAGCAACAACTTAAAACCCTAGACATGATGTCCTTTTAAAGGAATTTGATTTCATATCGGTCCAATAGGATTACATTACAATTTCCTAGGTTCAATGAATCTAGACATACTTAGTAACACGACACAAGAATCACCGTCAATGTGTCAGCACCGTCAAACAATTGGTGGATGGGTAACTCATCACAAAATGTCGGTTGGTAACTCATCACAGAGTATTACTGGTTCATACAAAATACCGGTTGCCGGTTTGACAAAAATGAAGACTAGTAAGAATGTGTTGTGCCACTTTTCTCCCTCATACCGCTTGTGATCTGTGAACCGCTTGGGGTCAACATACTGCTTCAAACTGGGAAACACATTCCGCAAAATTGCCACTAGTCTAGAGACTAGTATACAACATACCGGTTAGAGCAAATACCGGTTGAGCATAAGCTCATACATATAAAGGGGATCTCAATACAAGTGTGTGTCCATCAATGACAATCACAGCATAAACAACAAAAATGCCAACAAGTTGTACAATTTGTGATGCTATAATATCTATGTGACCCTTAATGTCCTTAGTATATTTAGGCCATTTCTTTTAAAACATGTATGCCTCCACTACATCCTTTACACTTTTCTTTAAAAAAAAATTATGCTTTCTTGTAGTTGGATATGTGTTGTTGCTTTCTTCTAGTCTTTTCTCTTCCACCTTCTTCTCTACATCCTTCAAAACTTTGGCTTCCATTTTGAAAGCACGTTCCTTAAATCCATTAAGAATCAATTGTATTTTCTCTGCACTTGAAAAAGACTCATCCAAAAATGCTTTTAGAAGTCCTTCATGAAGGACTTTCACTACATCATTAATAAGTTATGAGCCCTATATTTGAGACTTAATAAAATTCTTGTGAGTAGAATGGTGAAGTATATCACCCAAACAAATCATATGCAAGGAAGACAATCACTTAAGGTCCATCTGTTCTTGAGACATTGATTCCCACTTTAGCATGTCCCATCCTAAATATCCCCTAGGCATGTTTTTCTTCGTACCCACTTTGATTCTACTCACATCATCTTGAAATATGCACACATTTTGCATGACATCCTGAAACCTTGTGTGAGGATTCAAGAAATATTCATCAATGTATCATGTTCAATTTCAAGCATTTTTAGATTAGATCTATCCTTTCCCTCAAAAGGAAAACATTATACTTCAAGGTTAATTCACAACCCGGGGTTTGACCTAGGAAATCCTCCATCAACAAACCTATTTTTCATCATTTTGTGTGTAGGAAATTGATTCAGGAGTTACGTGTGAATAATTTGGCAAAGTAAATGATGACAATCAAACTCAAATTTTGATGGCATGAAAAGCAGAAGACTAGGCTAGTTCACACCACCTAGTCCCAATAATTTTTGACAACCTTTTGATAGTAGATTCTATGTACCATCCTAATCCAAAAAGAATTCATTTTGTCTACATCCGACAGGTGGAGGATCTGGTCGATCGGCACCTCCTAGTCCCAATAATTATACTTGAACACTCTATCACAGGAGAAGAGATATGACTTCTAGGTCTAATAAGGAGATGCTTACTATTAGTCATATGATAAGAGAAAAGAGAGGAAATGCGAATACTGCTAGCTAACAAGTTGTGTAATGTTGGGTGATTCATGCTACTTCATGGATTTCATTTGCTAGCAAGTTGTGCTATGCTAGGTAATCCAGGATAGAGAAGATTAACAAACAAAACCATTTGTTTGCAAGCCAATCCAAAAACTCTAGTATAAAATGTTGTTGTAGTGACACAAAACACAAACAACAATAATAACCAACACTTTCAAAGGTGCAAACAACAATAATGATCACATTAGCAATCCATTCTATTCCAAGTAACCTTTAAAAAATCTCAAAAAGTGATAACCATGCCCTAGGGGGCGCTATGTAACACAACACTTCTAGTTTGAGGATATAACATAAATGAATTAACACGAGAAAAAAAGAGAGCTCATATGCCTCCCCTTAAGATATCAACATACCTATAGGTTGATATCTTAAGGTAGATAGCGATCAAGGATAAGAACCTTCAACACCAAGAAGATACCCTTAATAAACATACATGCATTCCAAGATAGGAAGAAAGATCCTTGTACATGCCTCATTGCAATAAGAAAGGAAGAGATAGTTGTAAAAGAGATATTTTTCAACAAGTGTAAAGGGATCATTTTAAAGAGGGGGGAAGAGATTTTTTCCTAAAGATGTCTACCTCCAAAAATAGAGGAGATATTTAATAAAGATATCATCTATTAAATTAAGAAATGGGCAGGAGATTAAGAATACAAACCTTCCATATTGCTAGGAAATGGTATCCTTGATGAAGGATTGCACACTTTCTATCACTAAGGAGAGATCATTCATAAAATACATACCGTTTCAAGAAAGAAAGAGGTCCTAATAAAGGAACACACATGTCCAAGCAAGGAGAGAATTTGGATTGAGGAAAATTCTATGCAAGAAAGGATATCAAGTTATAAAAGATAAAAATCAACAAAGGTAAAGTGGATCCTTAAAAAAGAGGAACAATTGACAACTATTATTCTTGCTCCACAATGTAGAGACAAGAAGAACTAGGCTATTACGTTGCCTCCCAAGTATGATTGCACATGAAATTGTACATAGTACCATGAATGAAAATGAGCCCCTAATAGGTAATTTTGTCCTAATTTTGTTTATGGTTTTTTCTTCAATTTTTCAAGGGGAGAGTAATAAAGTTGGCTTTAAGAAACTCATACAAAATTATCTCTTGTTGTGATTAAAAGTTGTTGGAAAAGTCATAGATATATTAGACAATGGGGGAGGGGATGTCAACAAAGGAGGAGGATAAAAACCTAAATCTTCTTCAGAAAAATGTAATGTATATTTCTCATGAACCTCCACACTTCATTGCACACATCCTTAATCATGTCCATTGCATCCATGTTTATAATTAAATGTGGTTATAAGTGATGTCTATAGGAGTGTGTTCATTCATATTTTCAAAGTTTAAAGATCCTCAACCATCATCAAGACATGTGTTGGAAGAAGAGGTTGGAATAGATTTAGAAGAAGCTTGAATAATTGACAAATACAACTCCCTTGAGACTTCATATTTGGATAGAGGGACCTTATATCAAATTAAGGAAGGCATGAGAGTGATATATGTATTAGTGTAATTATTATGTTTTTTGAATATTTATCCTTACAATAATATTGGAAATAGTATCTTATACTAATTAGGGAGTCATAATTAGGATATTATTTTCTCATTTTTAGTTGTTGATCTCATTATTTAAGACAAAAATTATTTTCATCATTTTTAGATATGAAATAAGAGGAATTTGAGGTTGCATCATCATACACCCATTTTATGAGGACTCTTGCCAATAGTTTGACATAATGTCACCAGGCTAAACATTCTGATTTTGAGTCTAATTTGGTGTTAGATCATCATAATTTGATTGTATATGCATTCTTGGCTATCATTCTTTCACTTGCAGTCAATTGTAGTTGTACATTTATGAGAAATATGTGATGGCTCACCTCTATACCAAACTGAAAACTTCTGAGACAATAGTCCACATAACATGCAACAATAGCGAACATCATAACACACAGATTTGACAATGAATATTCCTTGTTTTTCAGTCATCATTAGACAAGGGATATTACACAATCATACTAAATAGATTTCAAACCCCATAATTCATGTAGAGAACAACAAATTTGGACTCAAGAGCTTCTAGAGTAATTTTTGAGGTTAAATGAATCTATGAACAATAGTTTAAACATGAATAGTGTTTATTTACACTATGAATATTATTTGATGTTGTGATTAATGTCTTAGGCATGGACAATGTTTTAGGTGTGAATAATGTTTTCAAGTATGAATAGGTTTTTTTGGTAATGAAGATATTTTCTAGGGGCTATGAATAATGGTTTAAGCCTTGTGTAGTTTTTTCAGGATTATTTTGCTTCCCTAAAGGAATAGTTTCATGAAAATAGATATCAATTGGGAATGTGATATCCAAATTTTAAAAAATAAATAGACATTGGAATGTTGATTCTATGATATAAAATATCTTTAAAACATGTACCCTGGAAATTGTAGCTACAACATGTGACAAAATTCATCTATTAATTATCCTATGATAGATGTTCATACCTTGTTCCAAAACTTCCAATTTCTCTGAGGCAGTCTATCAAACAGTTGGCGTGCCATTTCAAAGCTCCCATTTTTGTACAGACTGAGGGATATTGACAGAGCTTTACACCTACGCCCAGGCCAACGGAGAATCAGAAACATTACTATTTGCAGGTGCAAAATAGATGGGTGACCGATACTAATGAATGAAAGAAGGGGAATGAAGCCTATTGGTCTTTATCCCCCGGAAGCATGCCCCTATTCCATGAGCCGACATTGCTCCCATTTTCGCAAACCCTATTCCATGAGCCAACATTGCTTGGAGCTGGTATTAATCGGTCAAAATGGTTCACGTGCCTCATCCAAAACCTGGAGTACACTTACTCTGAATGGGAGTACGTTGCTGGGGTGGCAACGTGAGAATGGGAAGAGGCCGCAAAAATGATGTTTGAAATGTCTTGGTCTTTTTTCTTTTTTTTTTAAGTAATGCCCGCGGTTCGGAATTTCGATGAACGCGGGTACTTTTTGTAAAAAAGCACAAATTTCATTGCCAATTCCTTCTCTGTCGAAAACAAATATTGAATTATCGTCAGAACTCCGATAAATACAGATAATTTTTCAAAAAAAAATCAAATTTGTTCACAATATACCTTCTCCGTCGGAAACCTCCATTGGAATTTTAGGCCAAATGTATTAGTGCAAAGCGAATTGCTTCACAATTGGGTACTTATCTTGGGAGATATATGCTGAGTAATCTTGGAGGAGGATTCTTCCCCACCCTTGCACTATGATATTGTCAATGTATGGCAATTGACTCAGCTCAAAGCTTCTACTTCTATGGTTCGTAGTAAGGATTATGTTCGATGCAGCAAATGATAAACTCAATTAAGAGGCTTCCCAATCTTTAGAAAAAAGGCTTTTCGTATCACAAGGATACTAGGGGAAGGCTATCAAATACACACTTCCGATGGAGAGGATTTTCATCAGCCTCCACATTTTATTATAGTGGGTTGGTAAACTTGGCAATAAATTCATTGCCCACTTGGGTTGTACCCTTCTCACTAGCCCCCTCAAGGCTTCAGGAAGGTAGGCCCTCTAAAGGATTTAATTTGCTTGAAAGTAAAGAAAGCATGAAAAAGAGTGGGTTTGGCTTTTTGGTCACCCAATTAAGGGGAGATCATATACCTACCACTCAAGACAAGACAAACAAAATTATTTTTTTTACCTTCAAAGCAATGATTTTCTAGATCCTAATTGGAGATGTTGCTCCAATCAAACATGGTGTTTATTTTAGTCCCACATAGCAGTTTATTTTCTAAACTAGGAAAGAAAATCCTGGTCAATGAAATGAAAGCATGTTGCTTGAAATTAAATCGCTTTGTAAGAATGGACAAGTTGATTGTTCTTTTTAACTTGAAAAAATAAGATTGATTGTGATTTTTATCCTCTTTGCAAGAAATTGAAATTTGTTTTGTTCTTTTTAAGAGCACCAAATTTGAAGTGTTTTTCCCTAATGTTGCAAGAAAACAAAGTGTTTAATTTGTGGTTCCTTTTAACCTTGCAAATGAAGTTCTTTCTAAGATCCAAAGGAAAATATGGTTGATTTTAAGCCCAAAATGAAAGATGAGATTCTTTTTAACCAAAAGGAAAGACAAATTCTTTTTAAATCCAACTTGAAAAGATAGAAAGAAATCCAAAAAATTCTAATCTAACCCCTTCAAATCTACAAGAAACCGTTAGGAAAACCTGCAAAAAAAACAGTTAGTGAAAAATAAAATCTTTTGGTAGGCTTACACAAGCCTAAATTTAAACTCGAGTTACAAAATTTTGGTTCTATCTCATATGCACGAAAACAGAGATCATATGTGTTATTTCATATGTGCAAAAAGAATTGCCATATGCACAAAAAGAATTATCGTATGTGCAAAAAGAACCGTCATATGCGCGAAAATAACCTATGTATGCATGAAAAGAATTGTCGTATGTGCGAAAAGAACTATCATATGCACGAAACTGTGGTGAAATTTTATGGGCGTGAACCTGCGGAAAAATGTTAAACAAATTTAAAATTTTTAGGGGTCGAGCCCCATGGTGGGCACCAAAGATGTGTGTCAGAAATGTGGGATCATCCTGCAATGGAAGAAAACACCTCAAACACACACATGAAACATTGCATTAGAGTTAGTAATCACACAAACATGTTAGTGAACCAAAAACTCTCAAAATCGTTGCATGCTCCTCTATCCCTAAAGATCCTTAAGATTCAAGGTGGCCCTCACTTGGAAGAGCATTTCATCTCTTGAATGTCAACCTAGAGAACGAGATTTAAATGATGATTCTAAGATCAAAATGAATGCAACTAAGATCCTAGTGAATGGTGAGATGATGATATGAATGAAAGCTAAGGATACAAGATGAAAAGCTAATTATGATCAAGATGGTGGAGATGATATGAGGCTAAGTTAATTCCAAATTGAAGATTATGATGACCTAATTAAGCTAGATGAGGATGAAAAAGTATGTAATTGGTATGCAATTTAGGCTAAAATGATATAAAACCTAATGCAATTAAGTTAAATTCTATTATGCTAAAGCTAGAAGACTTAGATGCTTGAAGATGACCAATGAGCTCCTTGATAACCTACAAAAAGACTATAATTTGGATGCACAAGATTGGGATCCTTGAATTAAAGAAATGGGCTCTATTTATAGGCAAAATAAATGGATGGTTGAGATTGAGTAATTTCAACAAAGGCTAGGATTGAAAGTTATCAATCCATGGGAGAGATTCAATCCAATCCCAAGTTGACAAATGTCACCTTGAGAGGGCTTGAGAGGATGCTAAACAAGCATTAGATGTTAAGCAAGCAATTAGGGATAACCTCAAGGAGTGACATCATTAGATAATGTCATTAACCAGGGAGGCATGTTATTACCCAAGAGGTAAACTCTTGTGAAACATGGGAAAATGGTTAAAGGGACAACCATCATGGCTAAGGGGTGTGGGCTTGTAAGAGGAATTAAATGCCTTTTGAAGACTTTAAAGGCTAACTTGCTCAAAGAAAAAAACCACTCATGGTTTATGTAAGATCCTTACAAGTTTGGAAGACTCAATAAGTTAATTTGTTGAAATAGATAAAGTCTTAAATGCATTTTGAAGACTTTCTTCTAAAATTGGATAAGTGACTCCCTGTAAGGCCTACCCCAAACCCAGCTTTGATTTACTTAGTTGACCCTGTTTGACCTATTAATAAATGCTTTATAATTCAATAGAATGGACTGTGTTAGGCAGATAGGTTTTTGAGAAAGATAATTGAACCAAGTTATAGAGTTATCGCACCTAGTGGTGTACTTTTGATGTGTTATGAAGTTGAAATCCTAAAAGACCCATTGATTGGATAATCTTGATTTAACGTAGGTCAGCTATGTCTGGATGAAGAACTTATATGATTTTGTGATTGGGTAACATTTATGAATGTGGATGCTTCATTTATATGCTTTATAGATACAGAACTCTAGATGATCCTAGAATAGGATAAATTTGAGAGGAGTTATGCCATTATTGAAATTGCAGGACTTTACTATGAATATAGAATTATGATGTATGGTTAAGTTATGTGATTTGGGATGAAACTGCTTATGTGAATTTGCTTGATAAAAGATGTATTTAATCTGTGCAGATGAAAATTGTATGCAAGTGATGATGTGTATTGTTATTCCTTTGAATTACATTATATGTGGATATTTGAAAGTACTAATGTGTAAATTGAGATGCGCAGGAAATTTACCATGTGACCATGGAAATTACGGAGAATCAAACCTAGACTTATGTATGTTCGTAAGCCAAGGTTTGTCTATTTGGAGAGACAACACCCCGTTTGTGTTGTATTTTATTCGTAACAGTATATGCTGCATGAGTGTTAAAGTGTTATTTAAATTTATTGTGTAAAAGCCACAAGAGACAATTTCATGTTTTATTTTTGTAAAAGTGTTTTATTTGTGTCACTTGACACGTGTGGATTTAAATTTAAATGTTTTATTTTGTCTCTTGGTGGGAAAGTATTTAAATATAGTTCTTCTTAAATAAAATAATGTGTTGTCATAAATACTTTGGGAATATAATATTTGGGGTGGTCAACTTATGTTTGACCCAAAAATAAACTTCAGAGGGGTTTAAAATGGGTTAAATGAACACCTAGGGGTAGTTTAATAGGGTTTCCTAAAGCCCATAAGGTATACCTAGGGGTTAGAGGTAATTTTAGGCAAGTTTCTACTTTATAATGAGCTTTTTAATGCTTTAAAAATTGGCTTTTTTGGGTTGTGCGAAAATTGAAAATTAGAAGTTAAATCTAATCAAGATTTTTCCTTTTGGATTGAGAGTCTTTTTGCATTTTTGCTTTCTTTCCTTTTTGGTTTTTAGAAACCTGTGAGAACTCTGAGAGTGAGCTTCTTAAAGAAGATTTTTGAGAATTGGAGGGTAATCACCCACTCTCCATTTTTGGAGACAAGAGAAAATTTGAATAGAAAATAATGTTATGGAATAAAAAAAATTGATTAAGGGTAGAAGGAAAAAGATAAGTGGATTGGGCAGCTCTTCATCGAATACCATAATACCTTTTGACAGATTAAGGTTGGTTTCAGTTATTCTTTTAATGTCTTCTTCTTGTTTATGTCTGGAAGTTGGTTGGTGTAAGAAATCTGTGTTCTTGAAAGTTTGTGTTAGAAAATCTTTTGGTATGTTTGCTTGATGAATTGTTGTGTTTTGGGGAGTTTTCTCAAGATCTCTTACTCTTGGGAGAGAAGAGGATCTTGAGGGTGGTAGCAGTGACAACCCTCGAGTGAGAGACTCTCTTTTGAGAGCGATCACAAGGGATCTTTGTGTGACCCTTGCTGCATGGCCTGTTTGTGCAATGGGGGTCATAAGGAGGGATATAAGGCTAGATTGCCTTTGGGGGGCATAAGGAATATGGGGTTGAGATTCTTGATATATTTATTATGCCATGAGGTGGCTTCTTGTTTATTTCATACTTGCAGTTCTCCTCAGGGTATTGGTCCACTACCACCCTTTGAAAATGTTCATCACCAAAGTGTGGTGCTGTGAAAGCCAAGTTGGGAATGTGTCTGGAATATCTGTATGCGTTGTTTTCTATGTGTTTGTCTGTTTGTTACCCGTCTAGGAATTGGTTCTCCGAGCTCGAGGGTGGCTACCAGTTAGCCTAGGCTGGGAGGTGAGCACTCCGTGGTCATATTTGTGTTTTTCTATTATGCAGGAGAGTCAGGAGAAAGAGAATAGGAACCATGAAAAAGATACAGAAGATTATTATTGAAGATACTTAAATTCAGTTGCAGATATTTGTTTAAATTTGTTATAGAAGTATGCCTCATTCATAGAAAAGAGAAGCAAGTTGTAATTCTTGAAAATAGACTTGAAGTTTTATTGTTGTGGCTATACAAAGAAACATCCTGTAAATTGGTAGAATATCTTAGAGTTGTTAAAAAAAAAGAGAGAGCAAAGCTTGTTTTATTTCTACTTCTGGTTTTTAGTAAAAGAAAAGTTATTTGGAGTTGCATGCAAAAGCTTCTTTGTGTTATGGAGAAAAAGAATAGATTTCATTTAAATTTTATCTATATTTTACTTGTGGCAAAATATGAATTTATTTTACTGAAAGATCTTATGTATTTAAAAAAGAAAGAATGCTTTAAGTTATTGCTTAATTAGTTGAAAAAAAACAAAAAAAAAAACAATGAATATATCTATTAAGGAGAAGTATATTGTTTTTCCTGGAAAGTTTTTCTAGATTGTATTTCTAATTAGTGTTGGTTAAAAAGCTTAACAATTGAATTATATAAATATTAGTGTAATTTGCTTTTGGATAGATATTTAAATAAATATTAATTTATTTAAATGTGAATGTGAATTTTAGATTTTATATAAATAAATCTTAATTTATTTACATGAGAAAAAGGAAGATAAAGCATTAAATGCTTGAAGACTTTGAGGGAAACCATTAAAGGCTTAAGAAGACTCTAGAAAAAAGCCATTAAGTTTGAAGACTTTAAGGGAAACCATTAAAGGCTTGAGAAGACTCTAGAAGGAAGCCATTGAGTTTGAAGACTTTAAGGGAAACCATTAAAGGCTTGAGAAGACTCTAGAAGGAAGCCATTAAGTTTGAAGACTTTAAGGGAAACCATTAAAGGTTTCAAGTGGGTGAGGATAAATAGGATTTTAAATAAATAATTTATTTAAAATAGTTGTGCAACTTGCATTTGTAGTAAAATGCAAGTGGGTGGAGGATAAAGGTGATTTAAATAAATGTTAATTTATTTAAATGTGAGAGATGGGATTTTGGAGGATTTAAATAAATATTAATTTATTTAAATGCGAGAGAAGATTTAATTAAACAAATATGATTTATTTATTTAATTAATTGTCTGAATTTGGTTAGGTGAATTAAATCAAATAAATTGAATAATTCATTTAATTAATATGAGAAGAGGGTTAAGATGAATTAATTAAATATTAATTTAGTTAATTATTGATTGATGGTTAAATAATCAAATAAATACTAAATATTCATTTAATTAAGTGGACAGATTTATGTGACTACAAGTATGAACAAAGGGGAGTCAATCAATGCATACTTTATGTGGATATCAGCCCTAAGGGATGAACTGGCAACACTTGGATATGATATCCAGAGCAAAGAGCTAACACTCATTGCTCTAGATGGGTTGCCTAGTACATGGGAGACATTCGTCCAAGGCATCGGTGCAAGAGATAAATATCCAAAATTTGATAGGCTAAGAGTAGATTGTCTGCAAGAAGAGTCAAGGCTAAATAAGAAGGGGATCAAGCAAAAGAATATAGATGAAGATATCCATGTTTTAAATACCAACTCCAACAAGAAAAACAAGAAGAAACATTTCAAGAAGAGAAAAAACTGACGTGACAAAAAGTCATCTAAAAGAGACAACTCTCACATTCAGTACTTTAGGTGTGATCAATATGGACACTATGCAACAAGATGTCCAGATAGAATCAAACAACAAGCTACATTTGCAAAAGTTAAAAGGGAAGAATATGACTCTGGGAAGCATGTATTCTACTATGCTCTCTCCAGTCAACTATCCAATAAATCTAACACTTGGATCATTGACAGTGGGTCTTCAAGACACATCACTGGGTATAGAGAATTACAGGATTCCATGGTAAAAGAAACCGATGAGGAAGTAACCATTGGTGATGACTCTGCACATCCAATGAAAGGCATCGGTACCTACACCATTAAGCTAAAGACGTGCATGTCTCTTCAACTCACTAGAGTCATTTACGTTCCTGGCATCAAGAGGAACTTAATCTCCATATATGCACTTGAAGATGATGGCTATAGAATAACATTCATGAATGATAAAGTTCTAGTATGGCTACAAAACTCTTCCATCAAGAAGGCTACAACCCTAGGACATAGAAAAGGCTATTTATACGAGGTATGTACTGAATCTAACCTAGCCCTACTTCATGAGATTACAGATTCAAATGAAATTTGGCATAGAATATTAGGTCATTTAAACTTTCGTGCTTTATGTTCAATAGAAAAATTAGTAATTGGTTTGCCTAAGTTAAAACAATACCATTCTGGTACATGTAAGGGGTGTGCCCTAGGCAAAAATACTAAGAGTTCCTTTCAGAATAGTTCTAGGAAAACAAGCAATGTTTTAGAGCTAGTTCACTCTGACCTGTGTGGGCGAATGTTTGTACCATCATTAGGGGGGTTCCTTTACTATGTAATATTCATTGATGACTTCTCCAAGAAAACTTGGATCTATTTTCTTAAATGTAAAGAATCGGAAGAGATTCTCAAGAGATTTAAGGAATTCAAATCTCTCTCTGAAAACTCTTCCGAAAGGAAAATAAAAACCTTAAGGACTAATAATGGGAGGGAATACACCTCATACAACTTTAGAGAATTTTGTAAAGATGCTATGATTAAGAGGGAGTTCACTATCCCCTAAAACCCCCAACAAAATGGGGTTGTTGAGAGAAAAAATAGAACCATTGTAGAGGCAGCCAAAACCATGCTTCTTGACCAAAACTTAGAAACTCATCTTTGGGTAGAAGCCTCCAACATTGTTGTATACATATAAAATAGATGCCCTCACTCCCACATTGAAGATAAAACCCCTAAAGAAGTTTTCACAGGTATAAAACCTGATATCACTCACTTTAGGATATTCAGATGCCCTATTTATATTCATATACCTAAAGAGAAAAGAACAAAACTAGAACCTTTTGGAAGAAAAGGAATCTTTGTTGGGTATAGTGAAACTTTTAAAGCCTATAAAATATTTGTACCTAGAGATAGTAATATTGAACTTAGTAGAGATGTAATATTTGAAGAAGACATAGCCTTCAAAAGGGATAGATACTCTATTGAGTCAGAGACTTATGTTCCATCTTCAGACCTAGAAAATGATCATGTTCCTGAGGTTTAGAGGGCGTATTCAGAAGAGAATGAGAGTGAAGTTTAGATTCCACACTAGGAAAACCCTAAGAAAAGACCACTATGGGTTCACAAAACAATGGAAGATGCAAGGAATTTCGTAGCTCCTTCAAGGACCTTTAGAGAAAGTAAGAGGCCCCAAAGATTCACTAGCTATGTAGCCTTAATGAATGATCTCTCCAAATCAGAACCTTCTAATGTATTGGAAGCACTTAAACACAAAGTATGGAAAGATGCCATGTCAAAGGAATATCAATCCATCTTAAACAATGATGTTTGGGAAATTGTTCCTAGACCAAAAACAAAATCTATTATTTCATCCAAGTGGCTATTCAAAATCAGACATGTTGTAGATGGTAGCATAGAGAAACATAAAGCCATATTTGTAGCCAGAGGGTTCTCACAAAAGGAGGGAATAGACTATGATGAGACTTTTGCTCTAGTTGCTAGATACACCTCAGTCAGAGCAGTACTAGCCATTGCAGCACCCAAAAGATGGAAAGTCCATCAGATGGATGTAAAAACTGTTTTCCTGAATGGGAAGATTGAGGAGGAAGCCTACGTAGAGCAGTCAGAAGGGTTTGAGATCCACAATGCAGAATCACATGTGTGCATATTAAAGAAAGCCCTATATGGACTAAAACAAGCCTCCAGGGCCTGGTATGAAAGAATTGATAGCTACCTCATGGGATTAGGATTCTCAAATAATGACGCAGATCCAAATCTATACTTCAAACGAATCAGAGGTGAGATGTTGATATTGATCTTATATGTTGATGATAATTTGATTACAGGAGAAGGTCACCTTATTGATCAATGTAAGAAAGACCTTGAGAAGGAGTTTGATATAAAGGATTTAGGCCTTCCACATTACTTCATTGGACTGGAAGTTTGGCAAAACTCTGACAATATTGTGCTTAATCAAGGGAAGTACACCTTAGATATATTGAAGAGATTTGGCATGATGAATTGCAGACTGATGACCTCCCATGGAAACTAATCTTCACAAACTAAAGGAGGCAACAAAAAATTCCCTATTGGTAGATCCTACACTCTACAGATAGATGACTGGATCATTAATGTATCTAGTCAATACTAGACCTGATATTTGTTATCTAGTAAAATTCCTTGAGTCAATTCATGTGTGAACCTAAGGAGATTCATCTTATGGTAGTAAAACATATAATGACATACCTTCAAGGAACTCTCAACTATGGACTCAAGTATAAGAATATTGATTTGAATCTACATGGGTTCACTGATTCAGATTGGGCTGGAAGTGTGACTGACAGGAAAAGCACCTCAGGGTGTTGCTTCAGCTTGGGTTTAGCCATGATATCTTGGATTAGTAGAAAACTATCTTCAGTAGCTCAGAGCTCTATGGAGGCTGAATATATCGTAGCTTCCATGACTACATGAGAAGCTGTATGGCTACGAAAGTTACTTGTGGGATTATTCGAAGGGCCAATGAAGCCTACTATAATTCATTGTGACAATCAGAGTTGTATAAACTCTCCATAAACCCTATATTTCATGATAAATCCAAACACATTGAGATCCCTTATCACTATGTGAGAGATATGGTGGATAGAAATGTTGTTCAATTACAATATATCAATACAGGAGACTAGACAACAAACATACTGACCAAACCTCTAGCCAGAGTAAAAGTTGAACACTTCAAAAAAGGTCTTGGTATGATTGATTTATAATCAGTTTTTGTAATCTGTACTAATATATGAGATGTTTAATGTGTAAACTTCTTTTGTCGTGTTATGACCTTATGGGCTCCACCCCCTGTGTACAATTCTAAAAGGTGACGATCTTTTAGACTATGAACACTTGTATTAAACATTATGAGGTGACGATCTTGTAATGTTGATATCATGCTGACTTGATATCACTCTGACTCATGGATGTGCCATGATATGTTATGGTAGACATTATGTGACGTAATGTCAGTGCACATGCCATAACCTAGATATAAGGGAATTCATTCTTAAGTATTTTATATCCAAGGTATCACATGTTATATGATACTGATATCGTGTGTTATGTGATATCTATATCACGAGATGATGTGATATCTTCATGTGTCACTCATTATGTGTTGCTTCATGTCACGAGCATATGTGATATGATCCTTTGTATTATGTAGTTGTATAATACATTTTATATGAGAAATATGATTCTTATTTCATAGGTCTATAGTTATCTTCCCTAGCTAAGAGGGAGTGTTGAAACTTAGTAGCTTCGGTAAGATAAGTGATTGAATGAGAGACTTCATTTATCTCTCATTCAATCTTCTACCTTATCGATATAACTACAATATAAGTATAGACCCCATGATTAAATAAATGAACTTTTTATAATCATCTTATATGCATAATCGATAATATTACTGATGTTGTGATCAGACCAGAATTATAACTACCATAGCTATCATATAATAGCATCGATTGATGCTATCATATGATAACTATAATAGTTATCATCCTAAAATGCATGATAATACCGATCATTTAATTGTTAATTATGATTGAATTATCCCGATCATTTATCGGGTAACTATATTACTTCACGTTGCCCCGATTATTAATAGTTATCGACATAAGCATGTTAAATGACGTGACCAATAGTTATCGATATAACACATGATAAAGAGAAATGGTGTGACCGATAGTTATCAACATAACACATGGTAAGTGGTTATATTAAACTAAAACAGTGTCTATGCACCAATCAAGACATGTCTTGATCGGGCATGTCTAAAAGACATGACCGATCAAGGCATGCCTTGATCGGTGAAGCATAGAACTATAAGTATATGCAAATGAAGTGTTGAAGAGACATCGAAATAATTAATGTTATCTTCAGCAACCTATGACATGAAAAATAGAAAATATCAGTAAAGAAAAAATAATATATATAAATTCAGACTTGAACATAAATTTATTTACACCAAATTTAGGGAAAGGACATGAATAGGAGATTAGACATGATTAGGATGGGATTAGGAGGTTTCTAGAAGGATGATTATGGAGGCAAGTGGGAGATGTAAGAGAATGCAAGTGGGTGAGGGAAAATAGATATTTTAGCAAATTAAAATGGTTTAATTTAACCAAAAGGGATGCAACTTGCATTTGTAGGATTTTGCAAGTGAGGGAATTATTCACAAATAAATAATGATTTATTTATTTGCAAAGAGGATTTTCAATTAAATATGAATTTAATCAAAACGGGGAAAAGGGATTTTAATCAAATAAATAAGATTTATTCAATCAAATGGCTAAGGGTACTTAATCAAACCTTAGTTTAATTAATAGGTTAGGCTAAAAGCAAATTTAAACAAATTTTTAATTTGATTAAAAGGTAAATTAAAAGAATAGGGATATTAATTAAATCTTTATTTAATTAATTGGAAGAATTAGGGATAATTAAATGAATAAAATTCACTTAATTCATTGTGCAACTTTTAGGTTGTCAGACACAATGCACCATTGAGAGGGGGGTGAATCAGTGGTTCTTAAACTTTTTCTTTAACCTATCCTATGTGAGCATACCAGTTATCAGATCTAACTTAATGCAGACTTACCGGTTAGTGGAGAGACTAACACAAATGCAATCACACACAAAGGATAGCACATAACACCAATATGTACGAGGAAAACATAAGATGGGAAAAACCGCGGTGAGAAATGCTACTAGAGTCTATTGCTCCAATCCAACCTCACAATTAGAACTCTTGTTACAATTTTAGGGCTACAACCCCTGATTTAGGGCACCAACCCAAGGAGCACCACCCCTGATTTATTTATGGGCTACAACCCAAAGGAGCACCAACCCCTAGCTAGTTTATGGGCTACATCCCAAAGGAGCTACAACCCCTACACCGAGCTATAACACAGTGATCTCAAAGATAACTTCAAATACAAAATTAATAATATTATTACAAGTTAATCTTGTAACCATATCATATACCTTACTCTACCAGTGAGACCCCTTCTCTACTACACCAATTCACTCTTCTGTTGTTCTCATCTACTGCTTTGCTTGTCGGTAAACTCTACTAGTTCACCTCTACTCTTCTTCTACTTTGTTGATCTCCTTCTCACTTCAATGCTCTTTACCGGTACTATACTCTATCAGTTCTATGTCTGCCTTCTCTGTAGCTTCCTTTACTTCTGCTCTGCCGATATGGACACTATCGGTTCTGCATTGATACCAGTTGAACACTTCAACCTAGTTCTCCCTCACACTACTCTTCTCTCACATGCAGAAGTAACACTTGATCACTTCGCAACAACACTATTTTCTTCTCTCTAGCAGCAAGCATCAATGATTTTGGCTTCCCTATTTATAACCTGGTTTTCCTACCAAAATCCAATTCAAATCTCAAGCAGTTAGGGTTTCCTCATCAACCTCGAGGCAAACCAAATCCAATCAGATCCTATCTGATCTAATCTCCCAAACAACCAACTATACATCTCCACCATTGTCGTGCCTTCCAATACACGTTTTCCAAATATAGAAAACATGACCCTGTATCTTGACCTGCATCAGTCAAAATGCCATTAATACCTCTGTTGTTTCCTTCTCGAGTTCTTCTCATAAACAAAGTTTCTCACTTTGATCCAAGTGCCAACAACTCCCTGATTTGTCTCTATAGCTCATTATTCCTCGAGCCACACTCTTTTGATCTGATCCACAAATCATGAGATTTATATTGAATGCACAATAGTAGAGACACCTATCTCTATATGACACTCAACTGACCTCTGCATGCTTTCCACTTCCTCTCTTCGTGGCATCCAAGTCGACCAACTGCCAGCTTGGATCAGTGTGTCGGTTCAAGAATCACCGACCAAACACTTAATCGGTTCTTCTCTTCTGTTGGTTTACTAACCCAGTCGATTAAACCCTCAAACCGGTGTGTCATCAGCCTTGTACTCTGCTTCTCTTCTGGTGGACTACTCAATCAGGCAACACTCTTGCTACCCTGCCTTATGCACATCTTCATCGGATGGGGTCTTCTGCACCTACACCTTGTCCATATTATCGGTGGACTTGCATACCAGTAAACACTCTTGATGACACCAGGTCATCAACCTTCAACAAACTTCATCTTTAGTCCAACCATTTTCCTCTATCTGCATTTTCTCAGCCTTGCCTTCTCCCTGATCCACTCTGATCATATCTCAACCAATTTATCAAAGTGACAAACTCATCACTCTTCATCTGTATCGATATCTCAATATTCCTTCTCAGACAGTCCAGTGCATATCTCTGATTTCATGCACTTAAGGCCTTCTTTTGATTCACTGGTAGATCTAGTAAGAGCCTTCAAACACCTGCCTTTGCCTCATCTTACTTATCTCACAAGACTATGATGAACACCATGCATAATAGGAGATAAGTTCCACTTACTCGTAAGAGTGAGTTGTTGTCATCTAAATCCTGCAGTACACTCATGTGTCGATGGGAGTGAGTCCTTGTCATCTACATCCTGCAATGCACTCATGTGGTTTCCCTGTTTGTGCAACAAACCTTCAAATAGGCACATGTGATCTAGTGTGGTCACATTCACTGTCATTCATTTCTTCTCATGATGACTACATCTTCATCTGGTGGAAGTCATGTTGTTCTGCAACCTTACAGTATACTAATGACCTGCTCATCCTTTTCCTCCTATGTTGATGTGATTTAGATAGCATTCCACCTTTTCATCACAAACAACAGTTCAAGAACCTTGCCCATCCTTCTTGTACACTGGTCATGGGCTTGCCTGTTGGCAACTACTCACCTGGTTGAATAGTCTTCCCCATGTCAACACATCACTTATGATAAATACTAAGAGGGGGGGCGGTGAATTAGTATACCAAAAAAAACTGTACTCAAACTTCTAAACAGTTTAGCAGATAACCAGTGCAACATATTCACTAATAAACCGGTTAAGATAAATGCAAACCAAATAGAAAATAAAGCATTCACCCACAAAAGCACAATCACCATAACACAAGATATTTGATGTGGAAACCCAAATGGGAAAAACCATGATGAGCAAAAACTCACAAGTAACTATCTGCAGAATAGAAACCAGGTCAGTTAAGGTCATACAATGTTCTTCACCAGAACAGGTCCTGTTAGGAATCTAGATCTCTGTTAGGAGATAAGTCCTATTAAAGACTACCTTGTTAGAGGATTTCAGATCCACACTTGTTAACCACCTTGTTAGGGGATTTACAAAAACTTTGCTGGGCCTACCCGGTTAAGGGTTTCAGACTTGTCGAAGATATTTCTAATCAACGAGTGATCTAGATACTAGCACAATATGCTTGGTTAGATCCTTGATAGAAAATTGTTACTGCATTTCAGCATTACTTCAATCTTTAATATCTCCGCACTCTAACTCTTCACATAGACTTAATCTTCTCTACAAAGATCACACATAACCTCTTCTATCTCTCATACATTATGCATGCAAGCCCTAGACATGATGTCCTTATAAAGGACTCTGATTTCATATCGGTCCAATAAGATTAGACTACAAGTTCCTAGGTTCAGTGCATCTGGACACATTTGGTAACACGACCCAAAATCACCGCTAAAGTATCGGTGGATGATAACTCATCACACATTACAGAAATACCGGTTGGTAACTCATCACAAAGTAATACCGGTTAATACAATATACTGATTACCAGTTGTCAAAAATGAAGACTAGTAGATCAAAGTGTTCTGATCAAAAGTTAACTACCACTTGGTTCCATCATACTGCTTGACATCCTTGAACTGCTTGGGGTCTCCATACCGCTTGAGCTCTTCAGTCAATCTATGACCGGTAAACATCTTCTGCAAAATACCAATAGTCTAAAAACTATACAATTAATACTACACAATACCGGTTGAAACAATTACCGGTTGAGTCATAACTCATACATCAAGAAAGTGTGTGTCCATCATCAAGAAAGTGTGTGTCCATCAATGACAATCAAAACATCATCAAAATGCCAATAATCTCCCCCTTTGGCATTGATGGCAACACTTAGGAAAATTTTGACATCTAAGTATTTTTACAAAAATGTCATAATCAAAACTACTCCCCCTAAGCATATACACTATCCCTTTTGCAAAAATTACAATATACACTACTCCCCAAAGTGGTAACATGAAATGGTAACATTCACTAAAATTTTAATGTACACTACTCCCCCTTTGCCAACAATGACAAAGTAATGAGAACAACCCTTGTTTCCTTATATATAAAAATAGAGTAAATGTTCATGACAATAAGGAATGAAACTTATCAAAAACATATTTAAAGTCCTGCATAAAAGTTTTCATGGCCAATGTCCATGACTCAAGTAATTAGGTAGCAACCTCACTTTCAGTCTGTATCTAGAATACCAGCTCTTCCATAGCATCAATGGTACTCATCTCTTGAGTGACTGTGATAGCTTCTAGGTTGAGAAAATACTTCTAAAGAACCTGCAGTCTTGGCAATAAGACCAGTTGAAGCTCCTCCAAATCTCTAGTTCGGTTGCTGATCTCTGAGTCCATCCTGGCAGTCTGAAGCTAATAATGATGAACCATTTTCCCATATGTAGTGAATGAATCATATGGCATCTTGAAGGTGCTGATGTATTCCTGGAACTCCGATTGAAGTTTATCTTTTTGTTTAAGCACATCATCACAAAATAGATGGGGTTGGCAGATTTTACTCAAAAGTAATTTGTCCTCATCCATAACAACACTAATATCCTTCTGTTGTTTCAGTAGTTGTGACCAAAGCTCATTAAATTTCTTGACTAAGGTAGTGTTGAGTGCCTTTTCATGATTCTTCTTGGCAGTGACTTCAGCAACATCTTCCAAGCATTGTACTTGGTCCTCCACTACGGTACAAAGAAGTTTAAGCTTGGACATAGAGGAATCGGTACTGGGGAGGTTGGTACCGGGAATCAGACTAGTAAGGGTGTCAACCGCAGTTTGTATGACATCTTGTTCCTTCTTCCTCCATAATGCTTCCAGTCTCTCATGTGCAAGTTTTATGCTTGGAAGCAGCTCAGACTCATCTGTTGATTGAAGATCAATAGGACTAGTGGTGTCAACTTGTTTGTCTTGACCACCAGTTGCCTTAGGAGTCTTCGCTTGTTTGTTCTTCTCTACTTTCTTCTCCTCTTCTTCTTTTTTCTTATCTTCCTCCTTCCTTTCTTCTTCCTTCCTCTTGTCTTCTTCTTTCTTCTTCTTCTCCTCTTCTTTTCTCTTCTCCTCTTCTTTTCTTTTCTCCTCTTCTTTTCTCTTCTCCTCTTCTTTCCTCTTCTCTTCCTCTTTCTTTTTCTCTTCCTCTTTCTTCTTTTTTTCCTCTTTCTTCTTTTCTACCTCTTTGTCCTGTATCTCTTTTTCAGTTTTTTCCTTGTCCTGTTTCTCTTTCTCTACCTTTTCTTTATCTTATTTCTCTTTCTCTTTGTCCGGAGTGACATCCTCAATATCTACAACATCCACATCAATAGGACCATTTTTCTCTGTCACTCTTTCCCCTTCACTGTCAAATGCCTCAGCCGGTTGACCTGAGGATAGATTAGGTGCTTTATCAACCTTCTTCGCAGCTTCAGATACTCAGTGCATTCTGATAGTAGCTTTAGCATGTACATGTGTGTCCTTTTCCACTTCAGACGTTCTACCTTCTAGTAGCCTAAGTCTTCTCCTTCTCATGAAGAAAATGCCTTTGTGTGTATCCATTATTTCAAATAATTCAGAATTTGAGGCATCAGGAAAGTATTGTGAAAAAATGTTCTCCCTGATCTCCTATTCTTTCTCAATGGCAATGCGCCACTTATTATCTAAAGAATTGTACAAAGAATCTGTTGTAACTGATCTAATATCTGATGGCGACCGGTCATTAACACATAAATATTTGATGACTTCCTGCTCTACTTCTTCTTTCTCATTATCATTAAAATCATCAAAATACTCCTTTAAATCATCAAGCACTTTCCTCTTAATATTCTTAATAGTCCTCTAACAATGTGTCATTAGCTTATAAGAGGAAATATCTATATTTATCGGTGTTGAAGTTGTAGGTACATTACCTGTAGATTTTGCCTTTTTCCTTGATTGCCTTGTCTTCTTTGGTTGAACTTCTGGTTCAGTGTCCTCTGATTCCGGTGAGCTGGTTTTGGTTTTTCGCTTCCTCTCAAAGACTTTTGCTGGAACAACCTCAGGTTTCTTCTTAGCAGGTGACCGCTTGGTCACTTTTGGACTGGCAAAGGTAACCAGTATAGATACCGATGTCACTGCTTTATCATTTTTCTATTTTGATTCTTCAACCAGTGTGACCCTCTTCAAGTAGGTACCGGTTCTCTTTTTCTTAGCATCCAATGGTGAGGCAAGAAGGGTAGAGGCATACCCGATCAACATGTCATTCACCACTTCATAACCCATAGGTTCAACTACTTCCCTTCTCGGTTCCACTACTTCCATTATGCATTCATCTACCTTTATTGTGAAGCAGATGTCATCTTTATACTTCTTCACAATATCATCAGATATCCTCATTCTCTGGCTCATTTTTCGCTTGAATTCATCAAAATACTTGTTAAGGACCTCAAGATATCCAGTTCCCACTATTTGTAGACTTTCCTTGATTTGTCTGGAGATCAATAAGTTAGTAGACCATTGCACATCACCTACTCTAGGGAAAAAACCTTGAAAGTAGAGGAATAAACCGACCAAAAGTTGTCCAAACCTGAACCTTGGAGCATTGTCTTGTTTGATGGACTTCTGGTTCAATAGCAATTGCTTATGCAAACCGGTACAAAGATCAAATATAGTGTCTTCCTTGATCATTCTGTAAGCAACATTCACTGCAGCAGTAGGGACAGAGTTCATTCGACTGGCATAGAATATCCGGTAACCAATCACCATGCAAGCATATTTCACCAGATCATCTTTGATATTGTTGACGGTCATCGCCCGTGGGTCACTCAAAGAACCGGTGAGCTTTGTCATTTCCATTTTGGTGACCTTCCTTAGAGTTGGTACCTCTCCAATGTTGTAGAAACTAGTGACAACGTGAATTGCCTCCGGTGTGATGTCATGCGTTTGCTCGAGATACATCTTATCACCATGTACTCTGTTGAGGATGATGCGGATATGATCTTCTGTGAACTCTTCTAGAAAATATACCGCATTATGCAGTTTCATCTTCTCAAGGACACTATACTCGAGTTTGATCTTCTTATCATCCCCACATAATAGACTTAGTTGGGAATGAATCACTAGGGATCCTAGGTCTTCCAATTTGCAGTCAATATACCCTGAAATATCTTCCTCAATGACAACTCTGACGGGTATTTGGGATAGGGCATTGTATTTCATTTTCCTTTGAATAAATTCAGCTGAATCTATAGGTGCACTAGAACTAGAGTGTGATGCAGAAGCCATGATGAGAGAAAGTAGAGAAATACCTTCACAATCCAAAATTAAGGGTTTGCCAATGTCGCTCACAATACACCACTTCAGTTGCTAGATTACCACTTAGTGTCCTTCACTTGATAGCTTGAAAACGATCTCTGGATTCCTCTGCAAGATTTTTGAATTCACTTTGAATCGCTAGACGAATCTCTCTTTGTCGCTCTGCTCTTGAAAATTCTTTGCTCGAAAACAGATAAGTGAAAATGACGACCAAAATCCTTTTAAATAGACTTTTCACCTACCATAATAAATGCATCACCATTGGGGCACAAACCCTAATTTTGCCTTTTACCACTTCCAGTCTTCTGTCGATTGACAGGTAACATATACTGGTTAAGGTTTTTACCGACATAAATCGGGGGTTCGAAACATTTCACCAATATGTTCCCCCTAAGATTTTCTGAAGCTCAGTTTGTCGGTTCAGAGACATCCACACTAGGTGCAGAAACCGGTTCATCTTGTGACACTTCTTCGGGTTTCTTTTTCCAAGTTTTATTCATTCCCACTT
The DNA here is from genome assembly GCF_030272615.1 of Cryptomeria japonica. Lineage (NCBI taxonomy): Eukaryota > Viridiplantae > Streptophyta > Pinopsida > Cupressales > Cupressaceae > Cryptomeria > Cryptomeria japonica. Next base: position 383,357,315 of record NC_081407.1, read on the forward strand.
GAACAGTTTCAACATTAATCTTCCCTTCAGGAGTGATCGATATATCATCCGATAGGTTCTTTCTTAGTCTGCAATTGGCAGTGTGACCCGATTTGTTGCAATGATAGCATACCATTCCAGGTGTTCTCCATGGTCCATTATTCATACTTCCTTTCTTCCTTCTGCATGTTGCAGCAATGTGACTGCTACCACGACAGATTAAACAAGTTTCTCCCCAATTAGTTTCCTCTTGATAACCACCTGACCGATGGTCATAGGTATTGTACCGGTTGGGATTCTGGTTCACAAAAGGTTCCGGGATAACTCCTTGAGTCCTTGGTGTTAGGCCCAATATGGAAAGCTAATGTACTGAGAGGGGAGGGGTGAATCAGTACTCCAAAACTTTTCTTTTGTAATAACCTTACTGTTATACATAAACAAAATAGTGTAGTAACATAAAACAAAACTATAATCAACAGATAACATTCATACATGATTCACTCCATAACACATATATTTTGGTCACGCAGAAACTCTTGGTTAGAGAGAAAAACTGCGGTGGGGATGGCACCCACAACTTCACTACTGCAATAATAAAGAGTGCTCGGTTAGAGCTACATTTAGCTATTTATGATAGCTTACCCTGTTAGGAGTATTAAGATCGGTTAGATCTACCTTGCTAAAGGATTTTACAACACTATATAAGTGTAGCACCTGGTTAAAGGATTTATAATTTATAGACTTGGTTAGAGTCTTTTACCCTTTTAAAGGTTTCTCTTACAACTTCAAAATATTACAATAGAATCATTACAAATATCTGCAACTTTACATCTGAAATGTTGTAGCAGATTCTATGTGCTCAAAATAAGGTTACCTTGCCTATAGCATACCTCGGTAACTCATATAGTAACTCGATAAACCCTTATGTTTACTCTGTTCCTCGACTGTTCTTTGATAACCTTCTCGGTGACCTTTGTGTCTCTGTAACAGTCAGAATACTCTGTGATTTCTCATGTATCACATAAGTCTTGCTTCATACACACATGCACACACATTTCTCACATTCACATATGTTTCTAACCCTAAATTCATGCTATATAAATAGACTTCTTAAGTTGGTGATCCGATCCATTGCTTTGATCTTACAAACATGATTTCTCGAATAAATAACCATGCAAAATATTTCATTGGCTAGATGACCTCAAATTTATACAAAATCTGTATGTGCAATTTCCAATGTGATAACGGTTCTGTGTGCCTCAATCTTGTAACACGTTTTCATATGTGTGTCCCGGTTCAATGAATCTAGTAACACATTTCACTCGGTGTATTATTTTTACTGCTCGGTAAACATGAAATAACACTCGGTAGACAACTCGGTGTATACTGGGCTTTATGACTATTTTCCTTCTATAACTGACTAGACTGTTCATATCGACTTCTCTGTGTGTACCGACTGCATGATTTGGTAATACTAACCGACTAGAATATAGAATGACTTTGTATATAAAACTAATGACAATTTGATAAGTAGTAACAATCTCCCCTTTTGACATTAGTTAAGATGTTTGACAAAACTACTTTCAAAGTCATTACTCAAAAATCTATATACTTTACAAAATTTGACTAAACATGCAGTATATACATTAGTCATTGAAATAGTATAATCAAATATACTCCCCTTATTATGTTGTATAAAACTTTGTAATCACTGTTCTTTCCTTTGTTCATTGCCCGGTTCACTTCTCTTGGATACTCTGCATATTCTACTCATTCTCTACTCGGTATACTCCCCCTGTATACTACACTCCTGATGCTATACTCTGATATACTCCCCCTTTTTGATAAACATCAAAATTTAGTTACCATTGGGAGGTGACAACTGATCAAAAATGGATTTGTACTTTGTCTTGGCTTCGGTGAGAGCAACAGAGAGTGCATCCTTTACACTTTCCATTAAAGAATTTTGTGCATTAATATCAGCGAATAATGAAATTAAGCCATCTAAAGTGCTTCCCTCTTGTGTATTAGAGAGATAATTGGCTCGGTTTAGCTGTTCTTGAATGGATGAAAGATGAGGAAGGAATAATGTTTGAAGTGTCATTATGTCCATCCTGATCTTGTGTTCTTCATTCCTCAGTTCCAATTGTTGAGCCATGAGCTGTTGTAGCTTAGTATAAAAGTTCTAAACTGAATTGGGCTCGAGGGTCAACTTATTTGAGAGATTGGTGATCTCTTTCTCAATTGCTTGTGTTTTATTCTTAATGTCCTTAAGAAATAAAGAAAATGTGCAGAGTTTCTAAAATAATGAAAGAATGTGCTTGAGTTGAGGGGACAACTCAGCAATAAATTTGACAAGTTTTACCTTGCCAGCAGCAATTGATTTCTATACTTCCTCTATCATTTTAGCAGTTAGCTCCTTGTCTTTTAGTTTGCTCAAGTATTTGGATGCATCTACTCTAGATGTCTCAATCTGATTTAGGAGTTCATCCAATTGAATATGGATGGCTGCATCGATTGATACTGTAGCTGAAGGTAGCATATCTGATAGTAAGGTTTTTACCTTTTGAAGTACTTTATTCTTCCTCTGTATGGCCAGTTGCTTCTCCTATTCAGCCTTTGCTTTGCACAGTTCACCAAATTCATTGAATGCTTGCCCTTTCAGTTTGGAGATGTCTACATTGGGCAACACTATCAGTTTTGATAAATCAATTTTGAAACTATGCTTTTTCAACTTCTTGTCTTTACCTTTCACCGGGTGAACCACTGCAATAGCTTGAGAGGCTTGAGGACCCTCGGTAGGTTGCTCGGTAGAGACAACACTTTTGTCAGTTTTAGCCTCGATAGTGTCCTTCGGTGTCTCGGTGCTTGGTGTCTCAGCTGTAAAATTTTCCGTGCTAGAAGGTGCTTGAAAGGTTTGGTCTTGTGAAGTACCTTCTGTTGTAGACTTTTGACCTTCGGTGCCTTCACCTGTAGCCTGAGGAGCTTCTGTTGTAGCAGGTTGATTGATCGGTGGGTAAGGCTGAACTTGTTCCAAAACAGATTCACTGGAGACAAATTTTGCATAAGCATTGCCTTCTATGATTTCTTGTTCAGGTGCCTCTGCATCCATGATATCTTCATCTATTTGAATGGTGTCTGCAGGGTCTTGCTCAGTGACATCAGGCTCTTGATCAGTGACATCGACTATTTCCACTGTAGATTGTTCACTAGCATTCTTTCTTCGAAAGATGGTCTTCCATTGCTCTGTTGTTTCCTTCTCCACCTCTATATACAGGCCATTCATCAATTTCAAGGCCTTTTGTTTTACTGTAAATTAAGTTTGGTTGTTTGTCAGATGTTCTTTTATTTCATCAACCGACATATCAGGAAAGAGATGCACCAAACTTCTTTCTCTGATTTGTTTCTCCGAGTCTAGGGCATATTGCCATATGGTTTCAATATGTGCATATAATTCCTTAGGAATAGAATTACATACTTCTAATGGTACCACTCAGAATTTGAGAAGTGTGCAAATGACAGCTTCTTCAATTTGCCTCTTTTCATCAGTTGATCTGGATTCATATTTAAAAAATCTAAATCCACCATATTTCTTTAGATTATTACAAAAAATTTCTACACTATGTACATCTACCTTCTTGCTTTTCACAATCTGAAATTTATTTGCATCTTCAGATTCGGTATCACTCGACTCTTTTGGCAAAATGAGTCTCCGAGTAGATTTCTTGTAAGTTCTAGTTACCTTAGGAATGGCAACACTCTTGTGTTTCTTACTCGGTGATGCAATAGATGCCCTTGTGTTAGGTCTCTTTGTTGGAGGGGTCGGTAGGGCCATTGAAGTGTCCTGTTTCTTTCTCTTCAACACTTTTCCCTTAGGCAATTCAGTGCTAAGTGTTATGGCTGCTTCTTGGGCTTTTGTCTCCTCTTCGGTGATGGCTAGAACTCCTTTGACAGGTGTGGAGGAAGACTCTTCTCCAAATTTCTCAGTTAATGCCTTAATAATCTTTGTAGCTTTTCTTGTAGCCTTAGGTACTACAATGCTCATTTTTACTTTTCCTTTCCTTTCTTCATAGGTTCCATACCTTAGCTCAGTAGTATGCCTTGGCAATGATAGATAGGCATCAATTTGTTGTTGTGTGATATCAAAATCAATCTCGTAACCCATAGGTGACAAAGATTGAGTCCTCGGTTCCACAACATTCACATAACAGTAATCGGTGTCTACCTCAAAACATATTTCATCTTTGTATTTTTCTACCAGCTATGGTGGAATCTGGTACCTATTATGCATTTTTTCTTGGAACTTGTTGAAGTAATCATCCATTATATCATTAAAGTTATCACCTAACTTCTTGATGAAGTCATTGATCTAATGGGTGATTGGTCGGTGTAGTTCCCAAACAATTTTACCGACTGTTGGAAAAAACTTCTCAAAGTAGAAAAACATACACACAAGTAGTGATCCAAATTTTAGAGTATTTGTTGTGTTGTTCTTCTTTGGCTTCCTGATTGTGTTCAGATTTTCAAACAAGTTCTTCAGCAATACTTCACACAAGTCAACTTTCATGCCTTTCTTAACAATTTTGTATGCTAAGTCCACTGCTGCACAGGGTACACTATTTTCCCTTGTCGATTGGAAGAAACAGTAACCAATTACTCTAATGGCAAATTTGAGTTCAGGATCAGTAACATTGTTCAACTTCAAACCTCTGTAATCCAATTCAACTCTAGTCAAACCGATCAATTCCTTCTGTGATATCATTTTCTGTGCTCGGGCATGATCATAGATAGGGTAACCGGTGATCAAATGAATGATTTCTTTAGTGATCTTAAACGGTTGCTCTTGTAGCCACATGAAATCATCATGCACTCAGCTTAGTACAAACTTAACCCACTGGGGTTTGAACACACGGGGATAGGTTAGGACTTCAGTCAATCCCTTGATTTTGATATGCTCGTACTTGCTATCCATTTTACCATCTGTGCACAATTCATCGTATGTATCCTTGATCTCAACATGACCGAGTTCTTCAACACGACATTTTGTGAAGAATCTCACATCCTTGACTAACAAGACTCGATCCTGGATGAGTGAAAAAGTAGTTTTGTCATCCGATTCAGATGCAATTTTGGGAGTCAAAGAGTATTTTAGTGAGGGCTTTTCTACATTTGTGACAACAATGGGGTCTTGGATCTTAGATGCCATTTTGATTTCAGATAAAAATTGACACAGGAACCTTAGGGTTTGATAACTTAACAAACGACAGATGCTTCACACTCAACAGATAACAACTTAATGAGTTCAGTAAACCAGCTTAGCAATGCGATGAGATTCAATGTAAATACCTTAGATTTTGCTTTGAAGATGGTTTGATCGCCTTGATTCGCTCTGCTCTGCTTCTTGAAAACTTAGTGAATGAAAATGACCGCGAAAAACCTTTTAAGTACTCAAAAATACCTTATCGGGCTCCGTGCAAGTTAGGTCAAAGACATTAAATTCACTCGGTTCACTTAACTTTCTTTCCCTTTTCTTTGCTTTAACCGAGTAACCAGATTTCCTTCATATACCAACTTGACAGGCTTCCTGAATTCACTGATTTAACAGTTTTCCTGTAAAGTGCTTCAAAGGACTTTGATAGAATTTCAAACTTACTACTACATCTTACTATGTAGATTTTGAATTCAGTACATACTTAAAATAGGAACTGTTTAAGATTTAACCTTGTGAGAATGCAGTCCCTTCATACCTTTACCGATTAATTTGGAGTGGGAGCACCTAACTCAGTAGGTAAGGTGCTTTCTTCATTAGACATAATTTCTTTCTTTTTCCAAATCATCTTGAGTTTTTCTTTTATCTCCTCATTGTCTCTTCTCGGTTGATCTCTGCAATCTCCAGCTAAATGTCCAGCTTTGTGACAATGAAAACATGCCATACCAGGATTTCTCCATGATCTTTGGTTATTCATTCCAAACCTTGTAAAGCAGTTGGCACTTATATGTCCATATCTTCCACAACATTCACACCATATCCTTGTATTGTAATCCCATGGTACTATAGAATATTGTCAATAAGGATCTGTGTGAGTTCGGTAACCTCTAGTATTTGCTCGATGTGTAGACCATATGTGGTTCTTTTGCTTAAACCAACACTTCTTAGTACTATGTCCATATCTATTGCAGTTTTTGCAAAACCCTTTGAATTTTGCCTTCTGATAATTGTTAACAGACTTTGTCCTACATTGATTAGATGTGTGACCATATTTATTGCAATTGTAACAATAACCATTGGTTTTAGTGGTATTCAATTGCTTACCTTTTCTGATTTGACACATATTGGCAGTATGACCTTGATTTCCACACTAGTAGCAAATAGGCTTCCTCCTTTTGATGTTATTCCTTTTTTCAGCTTGTTTTGATGATTCTCCTCTCTCGGTAGTGCAGATTCCCTTCTTGGTAGAGTCTTTTCCTTTGTAACCGAGTCCTCCTTCTTTGTAGGGTCGTCTTGTGTTCAGTTGCTCATCCAACATCTTTGATGCTTCATAACTCTTCTTCAGTGTTTCTTTGGATTTCTTCTCTGTTTCAAGTTCATTGCTCAACCTTGATACTTCAAGTTTCAATGCTTGATTCTCATCATCTTTTAGATTTGCTTCATGATGTGTATAACCTGGTTGATCTGTCAAATTTTGTTGAATACCAGTTAGCCTTATGATTTCATCATTCTTATCAGATACTAAGACTTCAAGTTGTTGTTTCTTTCTTTGTAGATCTCTTGCTTTATCCTCAGCTATCTTTAATGCATCTAGATTTTCAGTCATCTGTGTACTGAAATGTTCATGTTCTCTTTTCATTGCTTTTAGTTGATCAACCAATGCTTTGTTCTTTTCTTTCAACATTCCAATCATTTCTTCAGTCTCTTCAGATATACTGTTGTTAGATGACGTCTCAATTTGTTCCACCAACTCTTGAGAATCCTACAAGTCTTCAGATAATCTTCTCCTTACTTTCAGAGATTTTTGCATTTGCCTTTGCATGTCTGCAATCACTTGATTTGCATTATCCATCTCTTCTTGTAGATACTCAATCCTCTGAGATTGTTTATAGCCTTCCATTGATAAGATCTTTTTCTTTAGGTAGTTAAGCCCTTTTCCAAGATTCAAGCTCTGATACCAATTGTTAGGCCCAATATGGAAAGCTAATGTACTGAGAGGGGAGGGGTGAATCAGTACTCCAAAAGTTTTCTTTTGTAATAACCTTACTATTATATATAAACAGAATAGTGTAGTAACATAAAACAAAACTATAATCAACAGATAACATTCATACATGATTCACTCCATAACACATATATTTTGGTCATGCAGAAACTCTTGGTTAGAGAGAAAAACTGCGGTGGGGATGGCACCCACAACTTCACTACTGCAATAATAAAGAGTGCTCGGTGCATTTAGCTATTTCTGATAGCTTACCCTATTAGGAGTATTAAGATCAGTTAGATCTACCTTGCTAAAGGATTTTACAACACTATATAAGTGTAGCACCTGGTTAAAAGATTTATAATTTATAGACTTGGTTAGAGTCTTTTACCCTTTTAAAGGTTTCTCTTACAACTTCAAAATATTACAATAGAATCATTACAAATATCTGCAACTTTACATCTGAAATGTTGTAGCAAATTCTATGTGCTCAAAATAAGATTACCTTGCCTATAGCATACCTCGGTAACTCATATAGTAACTCGATAAACCCTTCTATTTACTATGTTCCTCGACTGTTCTCTGATAACCTTCTCGGTGACCTCTGTGTCTCTGTAACAGTCAGAATACTCTGTGATTTCTCATGTATCACATAAGTCTTGCTTCATACACACATGCACACACATTTCTCACATTCACATATGTTTCTAACCCTAAATTCATGCTGTATAAATAGACTTCTTAAGTTGGTGATCCGATTCATTGCTTCGATCTTACAAACATGATTTCTCAAATAAATAACCATGCAAAATATTTCATTGGTTAGATGACCTCAAATTTATACAAAATCTGTATGTGCAATTTCCAATGTGATAATGATCCTGTGTGCCTCGATCTTGTAACACGTTTTCATATGTGTGTCCAGGTTCAATGAATCTGGTAACACGTTTCACTCGGTGTATATCAACTCGGTGTATTATTTTTACTGCTCAGTAAACATGAAATAACACTCGGTGTATACTAGGCTTTATGACTGTTTTCCTTCTGTAACCGACTAGACTGTTCATACCGACTTCTCTATGTGTACCAACTGCATGATTTGGTAATACTAACTGACTAGAATATAGAATGACTTTGTATATAAAACTAATGGAAATTTGATAAGTAGTAACACTTGGAGGATATCTCCCAGTGTTGTGCAAAATAGACCTGCATTCAAATGCTCTATGCCCAAACTTGTTGCATGCATAACAGTTTCCATTGAATCTATTGGATCTAAGCTTATTGTTTAGAAAATAAGGAAAATTGTTGTAGGTCTTGCTTCTACACACATTAGCAGTATGTCCTTCTTTCAGACAATTAAAGAAAACGGGTTTAAAATTTTGCTTACCTTTATCCTTGGATGTCGGTTGCTTCTTTGATGCTTCAACTTTTATTCCAGAGGTCTCACCTTCCTCATACCTAGAGAAACCAAGTCCAGTGGTATTCTTTATCGGTTTTGTTGATTCTAGCTTTTGTTCTAGCTTAGCAATACTCTGATTGAATTTGGCAAGTATATCCTTTGACTCAGTAAGTTCCTTGGAAATAGAAGCATTGGATTCCATCAAGGTTGCATTCTCAGAAATAGCCATGTTTAGTTCAGCTTGCATTTCTTCTTTTTCCACTTTACTCTCTTGGAGATGAGTGGTAAGGGCATTGATTTCTTGCTTCAACTTGGAGATCTCATGATCTTTGTCTTTTACCAGATCTTCAACTTTCCTTATGTTCTCAAGCTCTTGACAGATTCTGATAGTTAGTCCTTCCAACTCCTTTCTCAGGTTGGCCTTAGATTCATTCAGTTTTTCAACTTCTTCAACTAGGGCATCCATGTCTACTTTATCAAAAGAGCTATTTTCAGTAAGCTCCATCAGTTTCTCAGCATGCTCTCTTCTTTTGGCCAAAGAGGCTTTATACTTGACTTTGAGTTCATCATAGGCTCTCTCAATCTGAGTGAGATGATGAGTAAGTTCCCTCACACTGTATTCCCCCATATCTCCTTCCAAGTGGTTAGACTTATAGAAAGGTTGGGTCTAATACCAATTGATGAATACTAAGAGGGGGGTGAATTAGTATACCAAAAAATATTGTACTCAAACTTCTAAACAGTTTAGCAGATAACTGGTGCAACAAATTCACTAATAAACCGATTAAGATAAATGCAAACCAAATAGCAAATAAAGCATTCACCCACAAAAGTACAATCACCATAACACATGATATTTGATGTGGAAACCCAAATAGGAAAAACCACGGTGAGCAGAAACTCACAAGTAACTATCTGCAGAATAGAAGTCAGATCGGTTAAGGTCATACAATGTTCTTCACCAGAACAGATCCTGTTGGGAAACTAGATCTCTGTTAGGAGAAAAGTCCTATTAAAGACTACCTTGTTAGAGGATTTCAGATCCATAGTTGTGAACCACCTTGTTAGAGGATTTACAAAGGCTTTGTTGGGCCTACCCGGTTAAGGGTTTCAGACTTGTCGAAGATATTAGTAATCAACAAGTGAGTGATCTAGATACTAGCACAATATGCTTGGTTAGATCCTTGATAGCTCATTGTTAATGCATTTCAGCATTACTTCAGTCTTCAATATCTCCACACTCTAACTCTTCACACAGACTTAATCTTCTCTGCAAAGATCGCACATAACCTTTTCTATCTCTCATACATTATGCATACAAACCCTAGACATGATGTCCTTATAAAGGAATCTGATTTCATGTCAGTCCAATAGGATTATACTACAAGTTCCTAGGTACAGTGCATCTGGACACATTTGGTAACATGACACAAAATCACCGACAAAGTGTTGGTGGATTATAACTCATCGCACATTACAGAAATACCAGTTGGTAACTCATCATAGAGTAATACCGGTTAATACAATATACCGATTATCGATTGTGAAAAATGAAGACTGGTAGATCGAAGTGTTCCGATCAAAAGTTAACTACTGCTTGATTTCATCGTACCGCTTGAGATCCTCGAACCGCTTGAGGTCTCCATACCGCTTGAGCTCTTCAGTCAATCTGTGACTGGTAAACATCTTCTGCAAAATACCAATAGTCTAAAGACTATACAATCAATAATACACAATACCAGTTGGAACAATTACCGGTTGAGTCATAACTCATACATCAAGAAAGTGTGTGTCCATCAATGACAATCAAAACATCATCAAAATGCCAACAACTTACTTGTTGACATACTTTCCTTACCGATGATGCACTATATCGGTAATCTATTTGTTTCATCCACACATGTTAGGCACTAACTTGTGTACCGGTAACACTAGTGGTCATCCATCTGAATGACATTCTCTTCCTTACCTTGTCGGTGTCATGCATCCTTACCTTACCAGTGTCCTGCAACACAAAGTGATATCAAAGCTATCTCTTCATGTACTCCTCTATGACAGTGTTGCACATACATCTCTCATACCGGTAGTCATCCCATACTGGTTGATATCAATGAAAACACAATGCCAACATAGGTGTCTACACTTACCATAAATTGTAACCATTTTATGTCCTTTAGTTGTCAAATAATTAGGGGATGCAATGAGCCATTAATAGATAAGGATGATTGGTGCAATGTTAACTTCAATTTAATCGATCGTTACTACAAGTTACTTGCAACAACACTATATTGGTTATGTTTATCAATGGATAAAAACAACCATCACAATCATTCTAATCATATACAAGGTTAAGTGCTTTCATATATTTAATAGTTCTATGTTGAAACAAAAACTTTTTATATATTATTTAGTTCTGATTAATTAGAAAAGAAGGTTTTCAGGACCCAAAACCTTTAACATAGGATATTAAGAAATGTCATCATAGAGTTCCAAAACATAAAAACCAGATACAAAACGACTGGCAACAAGCCAGTAAACGGAAAAGACAACATAAGAAAGGAACAACAAAACAACAGAAACCAGGAAAACACTGCAAAATTAAAGAGTCTTTAGAAGGTCCTCCGCCTTAATCACCAGTTGGTCATAGGAGGCCGCAACAACTTTGAGTTCATCTAGGTCCTTATTAGGCTTCTTCTCTTTCTTTTCTCCTCTAGTTCTGGTTCTGGGTCCTTGAACATCTCCTGTGCCTTCAGTGTCAGGGTCAATGTCTAGGGTATCCTTCTCCTCATCCAATTTGCTGATGAGAGTTTTAGTATTACTAGCAGAGACCTTCAAAATGTTCAAGCTTTGCTCTGCGATACTTTTGAGACATTCCTCAATTTTGTTGACTTTACTGACAGTTCCCGACATAGTTTGATCCATAGCATTAGCTTATGCTTTCCTCTCCAGTAGGTCTTTCTCGGTTTGCTCGAATCTGGGGTTGAAGGAGTCTCTTATGTTTTCAGCTTTAGCAACAGTATTTGTCAAATCCGCCATATAATCAGCCATAGTCTTCCCTTCCCCTATGTTAATAGTTTCCAGAATCTGGATTCTGTGGTTGAGCTTTTTGTTGTCATCCACAACTTTCTTGCAACTGGTGAATAACCATTCCATGGTGTCCATAAAATCTTTCATACCCTGAGGAGATGGGTTTACGGAGAGATCAATCTTGCCAGAGTTGTCATGTTCCTTATTTGGGGTGTCACCAATAGTAGCTTTGTCATCAGCCCTAAGAATTTCTCCAGTGGTCACCTCCTCTATATGTTATTTAGTTGATGAAGTAGTATACAAATGTTATTTGTAAAATGCCCACTATATAGAATGCTAGATCTTGTGGATTAGAGTACCTTATTTCTTTGTATAATTGATATCACTATCTATAAATATGATAGACAAGAAAAAGAAAAGGGTGTGTCTTTTAGAGATTTACATTATTTATAAGAATATTTTATGAATTATTTTGAAGGAGTTATAGCTACATTTCTACAAGGGTGAGAAAGGGCAAATTCACTCGTATAGTTACTTGTAGCTGAAGTGTTTTACATTAAGTATCAACTAAATATTCTAGATCAATAAATGACTCAATTTTAGTTAGGACATGGAAAAATCAAGAGCCACATTTGAAGATGATTTGTGTATGGTTGGACTCAACAAAATAAAAAAGGAAGAATCCCTTAATAAGGTTCTAGGCAACATCAACGTAGACCACATGCAAGGCCCAAGCCCTTATCACTTATTCTTTAAACATACTTTCATTAGGACTTCTCCCAAAAAACAAGTCCTATTAAAGTAAATCTTCAAGTCATCTACAAGCACCACCAAATTCTGAGATAGGTAGAACCACATATAGAAGTGTTTCAAAAGACACACCTCATGGAAAACTTTAGGAGCACATTTCCTAGGTTTATTTTATGATAGCCATGTTGATTCACCATCAAACCATACAAAATAGTAGCAAGTACAATTGATTAAGTTTGATGCCAATTTAAAGGAAAAAAGAATGCTTGTGAGAAAAAAACAAAAAAAACTTGCAATAAATGCAAAAAAGGTATATTCTACTATGACATAAGGAACCAGAGTGATTGATATAGTCAAATCCATGACCTAACCTATAATAGAGATCCTCCATCTACATCCAAGATAAATTTTATTTATATAATATTAAACTATTGGCCATAAGCAATTAAAAATATTTAATCCCTAAAATTATCAAGTACATAAGGATACCTTATTTTGACTATTTTAAACACTCAAGGATTGATCAAACTACTTGACATATCACTAACAAAAAATTCAATATAAATTAGTTGTCCCTAACTCATATCTAGACATAGGAAGTAATAAGGAACTTTATTCAATTCCATAACTATCAGAGGTTTACAAGGATAAATAATGAATAAAATATAGTCATTTATATAATCTAGGGATGACTAAACAATAGATTATTTTGATCTCCTATTAGTTTTTGTAATAGCATGGGATGAGAAGTGCTAAAGAAAGGGAAAATTAAACAAGGTAAACTCATACATGGCCAATTTTAGACATGAAGTGTAGGTTATCGAATAAAACAAATAGAAATATTTACTAATACAACATTTAGGACCCACCTCCATTAGGTGATTAGTAGCATCAAGGAAAGAAGACTTTGAAGTATAATTATTCTCCTCAATATCAAACTAGAACCAATTATGATTAAAATGTGACATAGGCATAAAATAGCACCTATTTTTTAAATAATCCAAAGTTAAACCAAAATACAATCATTTATGACTTCACCAAAACTCAAATACAAGACATTTTAACTCAAGAATATTAATAGTTGTTAATATAGAAAAAAATCTAAAGTACAAGTTATTAAAGGAGACAATATGATAAATCTAAGAATTACTTTAGATTTCAATCAATGAATTCGACTATCTCAAGACATGTAGTGTCACGGTTAATACACTTTGTTGGTGAAGCGGCCACCAAGGTTCAAATCCCTTTGGGCCATTCAACTTGCAAAGCCTTGTGCCTTCATTGGGCCATTATGGTCGCGGATTTGAACAAGTGTAGTGTTGTGGCCTTAATAGTTCATAGCTCTGGGTCAAAAGCATTTCACGTGGAGTTAGAGGGTGTGTCATGTAGTTTTGTGTGGCCTCAATAGTTCATAGCTCTAGGTCAAAAGCATTTCACGTGGAGTTAGAGGGCGTGTCATGCTAGCATCACCGATCACATTAAAAAGTTTACCAGGCATCATTTTTAAAAAGGAATCAATGAATTCGACTATAGGATCCCCTACTTTTCTATGTATGTATGTATGTATGCATGTATATTAACCACACTTTTATATATACAAGACATACACATTACTTATTTTTTTTACATCTTATAAATTTAAAACTTTATATTTAATTAATATATATTATTCCAAAATTTTAATTATAGTTGTTTCCTTTAAAGACTTTATTGTTAGCACCAATGTTCTCTTGACATAAATATTACATATCTTTTAAAAAAAAAAAACATATGAATGCTAAACCTTGTAATTAGTCTCACATAATATTCCACTACTTTTTTATACGAGCTCCATATCTTAACCACACCACAGTTTCTCACATAGATCTCATCTCTTGCATGCTATACATCGTACTCTAAATTTGAATACCTAATCTCAAGACAATATTAATCAAAATAACATTAAAAAAATTCTTCAATAACTATTCAAATTAATTCTCAACTATTACCATTTATCAATGTCAAAAAAAATAAAATTAAAACTTCTTTTAAAGAGGAAATATATGATCTTAAAAGATTTCTAACCACCTACCAATGGTTGTGTCTATTCTTGTTCCAAAAAGAACCTTTCGTACAGTCCTGTTAGCGACAGGTTAGTCAATCGCAGTCATTAATTGCAAAATTGACGATGTAAAACGTGCGACTAAAATAGACGTGTGTTAGTCAATCCGTACTGTCGTTTTGAAACCAGAATAATCGCATCTCTTATCAATGTCCAACACATCTCCAAATTTCAAACTAAAAAACTGAAACTTTGCCTAAACTATTTGCAAATACTAATTTGACAGATCATTCCATTCTTTATAAATTCACAATAGTAATTTCATATGTGAGTGCCCCTACCATGCTAACCCACTATCAGCAACCCCAATGTATGTATGTACAACGATCAGAAAAATACCTTTTATGGTGTACTATAAAAGTAGAGAGTCTAATATAGAAAAACAAAAAGTCCACAGGAATTTTGTACCGCTAGCAGTACCTACTGTCACTGATAACTACGCAAGCTTGTGCGTAACGTATAACTCTTGGCACACTGATTGAGAACTTTTTGTACTACTACCACTGTATACACATCACAAACTTCTATTGCATCGGAATTCTAAATTTCCTTTTTCAATTCTGTTCATATGGCTACAACAAATGTGTTCATCATTGTGAATCGAAATCTTCTTTCAATCATCAAGTGGATTCAGATGGGTGATCAATCCATTAATATTCATCTTTCAAGCTGGCAAACCGTACAGAAAATTTCATGATATAATATCTGATATCCAATAGAAAAGTACAGACACCAATTTCATATGAGATCTGATATCCAATAAAATAGTATTATACAATATATATAGAAAATGGAATCTTTTATAGTCTATGATATAGGGTGATTTAGTTTCAGATTTACAGACAGCTTATAGTAGACTGCTCTGCATTTAAATATGAAAGTGGCACTTAACTTTATTTCTAATATGATACATATCTTATGGCGAAATTTGAACTTTTAACTTTCTTTTAAAGAACCCAAAATCTCCACCATTAGACTAACTCAAAACTACTTAAAACCCATACTGTTTCTGACTTCATTATGCTCACATACACTGTGACTATGACCTGCCTATATGCATCCTCACACACACTTCATATATACCTAAGTGCATAGAAACCCCTGCACAAAATCTTTTTTTTTTGTACTTGTTGCTCTCCTCTGTAAAATCTTTTTTTTTTGTACTTGTTGCTCTCCTCTGTATTCTTTTACTATTATAGAGCTTTGTGCAACTGTACATAGCCCTAGATAGAATAATCTGGGGCAGCTTATTTAATGTTTTTCTCAACTCAATACATATAAAATGTTTACACTTCCTTCCTTATTTCTCCAGTACATCATCAAACTCCTCGCAGATGGTTTACTATAATCATTCTGCAGCAGTCCTTTGAGAAAAAGAATGATCCTAACAAGTCAGACACGTTGGTAATTGCTATCCTTCATAAATTTGTCTTCTGCCAAAATTCTCCAAATTAAATACAGATCTTCTGACACCTCAAACTTAGATTTCTTGGGCGCCCCTAAACTTTTTCGGCGCCCAAAACTTTTTCTTTGATAACTGATATGTATTTATCAATGTTTCGAACTACATTTAGCTGATGAATCATGGAATCATCATGGAAGGTGATTTGAAATATTGATAAATATAAAAACTCACATAATCTAATGAAAAAAATTTGAAGTAACTATGAACTTCAAAAATTCTATCTTTAATGTTTGGTGCTACAACATTTACATTATACCTAATAATATATTTTTTTCTCAAGTTATAGCCATCTTCATATCATGCATAAGAGATCTGATCTGATAAATTTGAGGCATCGTCCTTTAAACACAGTTTTGTTGATCAATTATAGAAGGTGATTTAAAATATTGATGAAGAAAATTCACATAATTTAATTCAAAATTTTCAAATTAACATTATGAACATTTTAGGTCTTTAATCTTCCATGCTACACCATTCGCATTATTCTTACTAATATTTTTTAGTCAAATCACTACCATATTCATATCTTGTACAAGAGATTTGATGGGAAAAATTTATAACAGCATATTTTTCTTTACGATATTCATCACAAAATCATGAAAAACATTGAAAAAAACAAAATTCATTTAATCTAATCCAAAAAAATTTCAAATTAATATTATGAACTTTGAAAATTTTATATTTTTAATATCACATTCTGTCTCATTATCCCTATTGATATATTTATTTATCAAATCATAATCATCTTCAAATCCTGATCCTTTAAATTTGTTGCACCGTCCTTTTCTCTGTCTTGTATAATTATGAGCCAAGTTGGGCATCAAATATCAATTATAATCCACAAACAGAATTTATCCGTGCTCCATATTTTGTTGGGTTTTTTTATAGATCTGGTTCTGTTTTAGTATACGTTTGCTTGTGTAGTCATCAAGCACTAAAAATAAACAAACTTTACTAAACATACTAGGCCACTCTAGTCTATCGAACATACTAAGCCACTCTAGTCTATCGGCCTTTATTAAAATGGTCCATCATGCACAACATACTTATAATAAGAAACTAATACTTCCACCTATGAATTTTAACCTAAATCTTCCTGTGCATAAATGTCTACAACCATTAGTTGTTAATAATAAGGAAATCAATGGGTTCAGATCCAGAAAATCCATATCAATCTTCAAAGTAAAAAAGGTGATTGAGTCTGACAACAAAACATATTTCCACCCTTTGTGCTTTTTGACCATACTGCCAGACACCCAATACTAATTCTTATTGTGGACGTACATGCTTATAAAAATGTAAAATCTTATGTGCAATAATAATACTAATTATTATTTAGCAAAAGTTATGTCTCATTAATTAAGCAAAACTATCTATGCTTAAAAGCATACCTTTCACTTCTATGCCATTGTTGTACACCACTCTGAATGTGCATCATAAACATATTGTCATGGCATTTAATTTGATCTATTTGGCATATTGATTTACATCCTACTCCAAAATCTCTTATTCAATTACTGGTATAGATCCCTTAACAAACTCATCCTTATCTGTAACTATTTTCCGACTGAACAAGGCAACATAATACAATGTATTCCACCTCCTCCAAAATTTCATTTTCCACTCCCAAGCTACGTTTTGAAAGTAAGCATGCCAAATATATCCAATTGAGTGATTGCATATTTATAGCATCTATTATACCATTAGTGCTCATATAGAAATCAAGTGTCAACAAGAATCACTTTGAAAACATTTAATTATGGAGTTTGAAATGTTAAATTTTTTCATCTGGCCATATCGATACATCAAGTTTCTTGCATCATTTTCACAGAATGACTGAAATTTTTAACCACCTAAGGGATTAATTTGTGACCAAGACAATCCATGGTCTTCAACTCTAGCCTTGATAGTAGTTCTCACCATGCTTATTAGTATCTAGGCCCTTCTTAATAATAGCTTAGGAGTTGAAGATGCAACATTTTAATAAGCTACATCAATGTAGAACTAGGTTAGAGTGCACAATCTTGTCCTACACTAAGTTGCATGCAACATGACCATGTTTGCATCAACTTAGAAATCGCATAATTGAACTTGAAAACACTTAAATCAACTTGTATTTGCCAACATATTATTTAAACCATAGTTCTACATCTCATTCAATCTAGTGTGAGATAATTATGTGCCAAATATACTCATAAGAGGTAATGAAAATGCTAATAAATTGATAGTTAACTTAATGTGAAAAATTGAATGTGTTATCTATATAATCTAAAAAAATAGTAAAAGTTGTTGGAAAGGAAGTGTCGTTTATGAAACTTTTCTTGAAAATTAGATATTTTAATTAATCACTAATCTAAACGTTTAGGGAAAACATAAAAAATATTTTTCATCTCATTTTGGCTAGACTAGGTATGAACAAAAAAATATTCATAAGTGGAAGACACGTGAGAAGATATGACATGCATTTTCTATTAATTTTATTAAATAAGAATTATTTTGTTTTATTATGAATTCTTAAATTATTAAAAAAATGACTTTTTGGACAATCTGACTTGAGTTATAAAATATAAAATATAACCTATAGACAATGAATCCTAGAGTGTGATACATATTTTTGAAAGGAAACTAAAGTGGCAGAACCACCTCCTACACTAGTCTTGAGAGGAAGGTAATGTAAAATCATTTTAGATCTAAATATAATAGTTACAAAAAATTAACAAAAATAAACATAAATATCATGTATACCACAACACAATGATCTACAAAACCATTTCAAGAGAAAAAAACCCCACAATCCAAAAGTCGCCCAATATATTATTCAAAACTTAACAAGATCTACAATATACTTTTAGAGCAAGTTTTTCACAAGAGTATCACCAACTACAGATCATCCTAGGAGAAATAATCATCAACCTGTGAGAGTCATCAAATGAAAAATCAAAAGCCAAGACACTCCAGTGATCACCATTAGCATCATTCAACCAAGTGGTAGTGCCTTACGACACAAGATAGAACAATCTATGGCCAAGTGACCAATAGAGAAGCAACGATGACATCAAATGAGGAGGCCCTCATTATCCAATGACTAATCCCATGGCCTATCCCCAACCATGAGAACCACATCCCTAGAAAGACGTATGGAAATATCATTTGGTATTGCAAGGTTAAAAGACCATTTTCCTAACAATTTCATATTAAAAAAAGATCACTAGTTTGCAAGCTATTAGAATTATAATGAGGTACATATTATATTTTGAGAATCAAGAGTTTCCTAAATGTTTCCTTTCCATTGTATCAAATTTAGAATAAAAAATTTCATCAACATTATTAAGGGTGAAGTCAAAGAAAGTCTATGTAGATCTCCCATACCATGATTTGTATGTGAAGGTATGAAAATGTAAATGTATTTAAGATGAAGACAATGCAATGCAAAATACACATTCACACTCAATAAGTCCTAAGGACTATGCATATATCAAATGATAAGCAATAACATCGTGACAAAGACCTTAGATTGCTCTATTGTTTCTTTGATGCTTGAATGCTTGATGTAGATTTGCTCTCAAATTTTGTAATGTATAAAGACATCATCAATGATAGTATGAAGGTTGATGTTTTATAATGGATGCTTGATCAATGCTTGAGTGATAGTGCTAGTTTGGTAATGATTATGATAGATGTGTGTTTGACAATTGATTGCATAGGATACTTGATCATAAGAGTGTGATCATGCTATGCTCTAGGGAGAAATGAATGGGTGAAGATCTTATTTATATGCCTCACTTAACATTTGATCAATAGTGGAAATTAATTAGAAAGATCAATGGATGAAAAAAAACATTGAGAGGTTAATTGCACATGGCTTAATGAAGTGGAAGGATAAAGGTGTAATTGCATAGAGCAATTAAATAAAACATTTATTTTATTTATTTGAAGTGGAAAAATTGAATAAATTATTTGAATTTATTTAATTTTGAGAGGAAGTTTTAGCTAACTAAATATCTTTTGAAAATTATTAAATTATGGTGGACCAAAAGATAAATTATCTAAATAATAAAATTACTTGATTAATACCGTAGGGAAAATGGTCAATTGATTAATGATTAAATATTATTTAATTGATAGAGAAAAATATCAATGAAAATAAAAAATAAACATGTCGAATGTTTTTTAATATTTACATACATACATATGTGGGACGCGTCTATGCTGACTCCAAAACGACAGTACGGATTGACTAACACGTGTGTTAGTCGCACGTTTTACACCGTCGATTTTGCAATAAACAGCTGCAATTGATTAACACGTCACTATCATGCTGTGCAAAAGATCTGTTTTGAAACCAGAATAGCTGCGGCCACATATGTGTGTCACATGCAAGAGTAGGTTAGTGCACGAGATCGTGGCAAACATAGGATGGTAGGGCGGAAATCACAAGTGGAGACTGCTTGGAAGAAAGGCGATGCAGCCTCAATTCACTATTGGCAAATGGAGGGATGATCTCTAGGATCAGAACGAAGATGTGGTCTATTAGCACTTGATTGTGGATGTGTTCGGTGAGGTTGAGAAAGATGTCAAAGCTTTACACTCCATTACACTTATTTGTAAAATCATAAGCAAAAGCAAATCAATGGTGCAGATCAAATCGTGGGCGAAGGAAACCTCGAAGGGGATCTCAGTGGTCAATTTCCTCCCACAAAATTTCTTTATTGTTCATTTTGTCAGCAGCCATAATAGGGATCGTGTGTTGGATAGAACCTAGTGGAAATTTGAGGATGATTACGTCTATTCAAAAGTGGTGCTCTAATTTCAGTCCAAAATAGTTGAAGACTATGAACAAACCCTTCTGGATTTGGCTCTATAACCTTCCCTTCGAGTATTGGTCTAGAGATTGTTTGTATCAGATCGACGATAGCATGCGAAACACATTGGATGTTGATATGGGGGAAGGGGACTCGATGTTCTTTGCCAAGATTCTTATGATCGTTGTCAAGAAAGTTCCACACAAATTTGTCTAAATTTGTCTCAAATCAGTCGCAGGTGAATGGCGGCAAGAGGTGGAAATTGAAGATCCAAAATTCCTCTGCGGGAGGTGTCATTGCAAATCTCATAAGGTGGTGAATTGCTTCGTCCTACCTTGAAAAAGGTGGTAGCCCAAGCAGCCATCTTGGTTTAGAAAACGTGTTTGATCCTCCTCCTTTGGACCATGATTTGGATCTAGAAATAATTCCCTTTTGATCAGACAATGGTCCTCAAGTGGATCTTGTTTTGGATTTTAAAATTGTGAAGGCTCCTAAGGAGGTTTTTAGGCCCCTAAAGACTAAAAAAGGCTCCAAAGTGGTTGCAAACTCACCCAAGCAAGGAACGATTTCTCCCTCCAAGATAGGTTGGCCACTTCTGTAAGTTGCAATTTGACTGGTGACTTTGCATCTTCTTGTCCACCTTTGAAGGATGAACTTTGGTCTGAGGATGAGTTTGTGGATCTTGATAGGATAGGGATCGTGGAGCAACGTTCTATCAGCTAAATAACTGCAAAGACTTTGCCGAAGTCCACAAGTATAAAGAAGCCAAAAGGGCAGAAACCAAATTCTCAAAACAGGGTCAAAGATGCTATAAAAAAATGTCTTCCAAATATCAAAGAATATATGCTCAAATTCAAGGGAAGGAAATCCTCACTTGCGAACAATGAAGATCATCTCTTGGAGCATTAGGGGCTTAAATGCCCCTAACAAATGGCGCATGACCAAGTGCCAATTGGAGTTAATGTTGGTTGACTTGGTGTTGCTTCAAGAAATAAAGCTAAATCCTCTTGAGGTCGATTCCTTTGTTTGACATTGTAGGAGCTGGATGGGCATATTTGTTTACCCATGGCGTAGTGTTGGTGGCTTGGGAATTCTTTAGAACACGACCAATGTTCGAGCGAATGATTTCATATGCAATCACCATAGGATCATGTGCAAGGTCTCATTTTTCCTCTATATACCTTTTTATTTACTAAACATGTATGGTCCCACCAAATCTGAGGATAAAAGAAGATTATGGGCATAATTAAGCAATATTTTGGCTTTGGTTAATGACGAATGTGTTGTCATGTGCAACGGTTTTAATTTGATCCTCAACCTAAAAGTAAAGAGTGAAGATCTTAGCAAGGAAAATGAGGCTATGCGGAACCTTAGACAATTTGTGGATGCTAATATATTGACTGACATCTGGCCCAAGGAAGGGTGCTTCACTTGGACCAACAAACAAGCTAGCTTCACAAATATTGTAGAGCACTTAGACAAGTTTTTGTTATTTGTTGTGCAAGTTGGGGTCAAATCCTTCATTCTTCCCATTTCCCTTTCCGATCACTTTATGATTACATTAAAGTTTCAAGTTGCCTTAAAATCAAATAAAAGCTACTTCAAATTTCAAAGATTGTGGTTCAAGTGTCTAGAATTGTTGGAGTTGGTGGAAAATTGGTGGAATTCTTTTATTAAGAGCGGATTAAAAGAGTGGAACACCCATTCCTTTAAAAACATTTTTCAAGAAAAAATCAAGATCAAGAAAGAGTTCATCACCGTTAACCAAAAAGTCATTAAAGATGACATGTTTGTTGTATATTTCCATAAGGAAACTATTGGTGGAACTGGATGAAGTTTTGGCGAGAGAAGAAGAATTTTGGAGGGCCAAAGCTTGTGAGTCTTGGCTCGCTGCTAGAGATGGCAACGCAAAAAAAAATCATAATTTCATCAAAGCCAAAAGACTCTTTAATAGGATCTCCTCAATTTTAACAATGCAAACAATATTTGCACAAAGCCTTCAGACATAAAGAAGGTTATGCTCTCCTTTCTTTTATTTTCTTAATCCTAATGGTGGTGCGGACATGTGGGATTGCACAAAGGTTCTAACATCATTACTCTTATCATCTCTATGGAAGCTCACTGTCTATGGAAGCTCACTGTCTCTTGGAGGCTCCTATCACGTTGGATGAAGTCAAGAAGGTCACCTTTGGGCTTCACCAAGACAAGGCATCAAGCCCTAATGGTTTTCCCATTCTCTTCTATCAACATGTTAGCCCTTCTTAGGCAATAATATATGGGAGGCGGTGGAGTTTAGAATCAAGAATCAATTCAACAAAGAAATAAACAATATGGTGATCACCCTGATTCCAAAAAAATAGATTAAAGCTCTTTTGCCAACTTCATGCTCATCTCGCTCTATAATAGTATCTACAAAATCATTCCCAAAGTCTTGGGCAATAGACTTAAAGTTTTCTAAACAAGATACATTTCCCCATACCAAAATGGCTTCGCCCTTGGGAGGGACATCACAGACATCATCATTCTAGCAAATGAATTTATGTATTCCATTGTTTCCCAAAAACTCTCAAGTATGCTTATCAAATTGGATATTAGCAAAGCCTACAATATGGTTAGCAAGAGATTTATGTTGCTTGTTTTGGAGAAATTTGGTTTTAGTCGTGCATGGAGAGATCACATATTCCCTTGCATTTCCATAACCAAGTTTTTCATACTGGTCAATGGGTTGCAATGCGGTTTATTTTCTTCTTCTAGAGGTTTGCGGCAGGGTGATCCTCTCTCTCCCTCTATGTATTTATGGCAAAAGCTTTAGGGGGCCTTATTTGCTTGCAACACCAAGATGGTTGTTGAATTGGTGTCCAAGCTGCTTCTAAAGACGTAAATTATTCTATATTCAAATAAGACATAATATACTCTTTATTCTTAAATAAACTCATAAATCCGTTAATAAGTATATTTCAAACATCAATTTATCCCGAGCTTGATCAATCGAAATAATAATAATAGATTTCAATAGAAGATAAAGAAATTTTCATAAACAATGAAAAGTAGAAATATCTCAATACATATCTTTATACAATGCATAGGCTTTCTATTGCCATAAGTATAATTTCAAACATAAGAGAAAGAGAGATGCATTCATTGATGTCCAATTTGAGCTACTTCATTTCAGTCCTTTGAATGAAGACGAGAACAAGAATCGGGCGCTTTTTCCGCTCAACCTTGAAGCTTACGCTTCCCCGGAATTCTTAGTCAATCAAGAATACCCGACCCTGCACGAATTGCTTAGCACAAAGAATTCAAAAGACAAGATGGAATTTGGTGCATGCCTAGATGATACATGCATTTTCATTTTTCTAATTCCATTAAGAAACAAGCAAGATCAATCAAGGATATGGTAGAGAGCATAAATAAAAGAGTTCCATCTATTTCAATGGTTTATTCAATTGATTACTCGGTCTAGTATAATGCCATGCATAGCAAAAAAGATAGTTTGGAAAAGCAAACTATTCTCTCTATGATTTCTATATTCGGCACCCATCCCGGAAGGTAACTTTCCCCATACACAAGCCTATCTAGCTTTTCATATAAATCAAGGATACAATTTCATGAAGAAGACAATCTTTTATTTAATAGAAATACAACATTCTTACTATTACTTTCGATCATAGATCAAACACTCTTTCATGGATAAGCAATCACGCATATTTGATAACAATCTTTCATTGATAAACAATCACGCATATTTGATAAACAAAGATTCTTTCATGGATAAACTGAAAAATAAATCACAACTAAGTTTTAAGAAAGAAGGTGTAGCGCATGTATGAATCTTTACATATGAATGAAATATAATGAGTACACATTCTTCAAAGATTAACAAATGCAACCTATCATGCACTTCCTACCATTCTTTAGCATTGACCGTGCATGTTTAATAATTATTTTATCAAATGTAGGTCTCATAATGCATTTCCCTATATGAATATTCAAAAGAAAGTTTCAAGCAATTTTATTCTAACATGGATTATCTCAATCAAACTCCATTCTAATCTAGTTCATAAACATTGTATTACTTCATGACATACTTACTATCATTTCTAAATTTATAATGACCAAAGAATTAAATTAGAGCCCACCTCCTTATGTTCTTGTTATTGATTCGAGGTGATTGACTTGCTTTCCTCCTCAAATCTACCTACTTCTCTCCTTCAAGATGCTTCAATAACCTTTTGTCTCTCTCCTCTTCTCTAATTGCCACTTCTTCTACCAACACTATCCTCTATATCCTCAGTATTCTTTCTTTCTTCTCTTTCCTTCCTAATCTTTTCTCTCTATCTTTCTGCTCTTCTCTTGTCATTCTTGTTCTCTTTTCCCTCGAGCCTGCACTGTTCTTATTCTACTTTGGTTTCTATACTCTTGGATTTAACTTAGCCATAACAACACCACTGATAATCATTAAAGTTCTCTTTTAGTTCTAATTGATTTAGAACTCTAATGGTTGCATACATGTCGACAAACTTGCATCTATGGTTATAAACATCTGACAGATCTGCCTACCTATGTTCCACGTCTAAACTACTTCTCTAACTTAGCTAGTATTCTAATTAACAACAAGAGCAAGAAAATCTATAGGTTTGCCTACCTCGCAGGATTAAATGCCTTCGTAGCCACATCCCATAGTCTATCGACCATTGACCTGTTGTTCATTGCAGTCGTGGGATGCCAGGTTGACTGGTTTAAACCGGTTCCTCTGCCATTACACCGTGGGTCGGGGGATATATGCCAAGTCGACCAGTTAACTTGGCTCGACCATCGGCTCGACTATCGGCTTGACTATGGGCTTTAATTATAGTCGATAACTTAATCCGCCACCTTTCAAAATATTATATATAATAATATATATAATACATGACATAATATATTGCATGTTATATTAAAGAAAACCTAGTAAAAATAGGATATATTGAATTTTATATATTACGCGTTCGATTTATTAAATCTAATGTAAAAGGTATTAAAAATATGATATATAATTCTAAATTATATACATACGTATTCATAAACATATTATTTCATTTTGACAAGATTATCTAATGATAATCTAATCACTTAAAGCATAATTAAAAATAAATACACATACTTAAAAGTCACCTTCGTGTGTGTGTATATATATATATATACACACGATCAAATCGCAATTATCGAACTAACATGCATAAGAAATTCGTATAATTGTAAACACAACAATCATTAATGAAATTACATCTTCTTATACTAAGAACATTAAATCATCTTTATAAAAAAACATTAAGTCGCTAAATCACTTAACTCTTTTTCTTTCAAATATCAAACTATTTTTCACCACTTATAGACGAAATAAATGTAACAATTACCATTTACTCATAACATTTCATTAATTCAAAATCATGCATTGATAAAATCATAATTTCACAAACATAATGTTTCTACTGTGGTGTGTGAGATTCCTCTAATCTATCAAAGTCCATGAGCTAATAAGACAACTCTACCTGAGCCCTATTCTCGCCTTCATTTACTTTCACATGTCCTTGCATCACTTGCACTCAATAGTTCATTAGTAATGACGATCCCCAATAAAAATAATACTAGCTATGTAATTGCATCCGCATGAGTAAAGTACATAAATTATTTCTTAACATTTGCATACAAACTGCATTATCATCGAAATAAAAGTTCATATTCATTTCAATTTCTATTTTATAACAAAAAGCCTACATTATTTTCCTAATAACATATGATTGAAATATGGTGTGTGACAATGCTAGAGACATTCTAGCGATAACCCACATTCAATTTGTTGATGGCATGATGTTGTTTCATTCTGCTAACATGAGGGAGGCCAAGTGCATTAAGGACACCATTGATAGGAATGGGGACTATTTAGGTTGGAAGATTAATATAGAAAAAAAAAGTTGAATACTAAGAAGGTTTGACAAAGAAGAATAGAACACTTTTTGGGCATTTCAAAGTGATCAGTTTTGTTCAAATATCTTAGAGCTTCGATCTTTGGCAGTTCTACTAGATTGCAATATGGTCAGATTGCATGACACTTATAGGTTTAAGGCATCTATTTGGAAAGGTAAGTGTCTCTCCCTTCTGCACAAACTCACCATGCTCAAAGTCGTTCTCAATGCTATTCCAATTTACGTCATGGCTAGCATTCAATTAACCAACAAGGCGACAACTCTTTTCAAGGGCATCCATCTAAGAAAAAAATCTCTAGAACAATTCCAATAAAAAACAACGAATTACCCTAATTTGGCGGGAGGAGGTTTCTAAGAACAAATATTTTGGAGGTGTAGGTGTCATAAATATTAAAGCACACAACACAACACTTGCCTCGAAGTTTGGTTGGAAAATGTATACTAAGCCTAAGCTCCCTTCATGCCAAATCAAGCAATAGAAGTATCTTGACAATTTGGAGCCCAAATACATTCTCACGATTGCCAACACCCTTGGTGGCTTAGTTGTTTGGCGATACATGTGGGAATCTTGCTCAATAATCACAAACCATCTAATGTGGAGTATTAACAATGGTTTCGCTTTTTGGATGGATTTGTAATACCCTAAAAAATGGTCATCTAAACCGTGGGCCCTAATCTTGACAACATCACCAAGGTCCTAACCAAAGGCAATTAAATAAATCTTGAGCACGCAATTAATTCTTTAATCATCAAATGTCACATGGCAAAATTAATAACTCAATATTAATTAAATATTTATTTAATTAATTAAATCATTCCAAGTAAATCATTTTAAACAATTATCTTATTTATTTTATTAAATATTCTAGCATATTTAATTAAATAAATCAATTTGCCATTAAATCATCAAAAAGAGGAATTATTTTGAAAAATAAATAAAAATTGTCACAAATCTTCAAAAAATGAAACAAATCAAGAAAGAGGATTTGGAAATTATGAGCACAAATCTTTAAAAAAAGGAATTAATTGACCAAAAAAGAATTAAAATTTGAGAAAAGAAATCAATTGGAGATAATCTTGAAAAAACAAATTAAAAATTGATAGATAATCTCAAAAAAAGCAATTAAAACAATTAAATCTTAAAATTGAATGAAATAGAGAATAAATCAATTTTTTCTTGATTTTATCTTAATTTTAGTTCAATTTCCTTTAAAACTGAAAAAAAAAATCAATCACATCAATTCACCTGGATTGTGCTTCCTCTTGGAAAATTTTGACCGCTCATCATCATTTGATCTCAGCCTTTGGTTTCTTTTTGAATTTTCTATAAATTCAGGCTCTCATCTCTCATTCAAAAATCTTGGAGAATATATTGTTATACTATTTTTGCTCTAGGTTCATTGAGAATTTGTATTGAGATATTGCATATTGCTTAAATCATTTAGCTTAATATTGCTTAAATCATGTTAAATTAATCTTGCATTCATTTAGCTCATATTTATGCTCATATAGAAAAATTCTTCGTTTAGGTGTTGTCTAGTCACTGGATAACTTAGCAATCTGAGAGAAATCTAAACTCGCATCTACTAGAAGGCAATGGGTCGCTTTGTAATGGTTTATTATTCTTTGATTATTGATTTACTAACCATGCATCTAATGACTTAATTGAAGTGTTGTGTATTTCAGATAAAGATATAGGTCCACTTTTCACACACACGTTTTTGGCGCCCACAATGGGGCTCGAACCAATGACTACAAGATTTCTAATGTTTCTTGAAAAATTTTAATGTTTGGTTTTTATAACTAATAAACATGTGTTAAATTTGCAAATATTTTTTTTTCTTTTTGTTTGTTCTTCTGTGACAGTCAAAAATGGTCTCCGTTTGGAAGGAATAACTTTTTATTAAACCGTTGGATCTCAACCAATTTTTGATATGTTGTTTAAAACCATATTTTCTACAGGTTCACTGAATGGATTTTCCTAAATATTTTGGGTTTGAAAGTTATGATTGACAGAGTGCAGGACTATCATTTTACTTATTCTTCTATGACAGTCAAAAATGGTCTCGGTTTGGAGGGCATAACGTTTTATTGAACCGTTGGATCGAACCCAAATTTTAATATGTTTTGTAAAACCAGGTTTTCCACATTTCCACCGAAGCGAGTTTTGAAATTAGCTCCGGTTTAAAAGTTATAAACGAAAGAGTGCAATACTATCAAAACTATCATAACTAGGATAGTCATAAAAAATGGAAATTCTTGTTAGATTAGTTTAATTTACAGTTTGCATTATAGAATTTTATTTTGATGATTTTTTTTTAATATTATTTTGGAAACTAATTTTGGGCTTTTAATGTTTGCAGGACGCTTGACAAAGAATTTATCAATCAAACATACGCCCGTCAAAGAATAAAAAATCAACATGACTACTGATGCATTGGTTTTGCAGGTTGCCTAAGGAGAATTGACTAAACAATGTGTATTCATTTAGTATTTTCTTAGGCACTTAAATTGCTATCTGGTTAAAGAACAAATCTGTCTTTTGTGTTTTCAGAAAAATCTAAGAGGTAGGAGAGTATGCTCTTGTCTTTTATAGACAATCAGAAATCTAGACCCTCGAAGCTTTTTTCTAAGTTTTGAGATTTGTGTACCTTTAGCGGGCCTGTCATAGTGGGAAAAAGTAATCACCCTGTGAGAACGACCCAAGTGAGTACAACTGGACCTAAGCATTCCAACTCACTATAATAAATAGGCTTCTCGTGATTAAAGTCTCAAAGGATGGGATTATTTGAGTTTTCTCTTTGAGATCTCTCATATCGAGCATTTTGTAGGGCCTCGCGGTCTCAATCACGTTTACGTGACTATAACTTGTTCTGATACCTTGTTGGGCTATAGGCCTCAATCATGCTTGCATGACTTCAAGGGATAATTTCAAACGAAATTCCTGACTAAGAACTATAAGATTAGAAGTCACCTGATTCACCTCCGAAAGGTTGATAATCTTTGTGCAAGAGAGATAGTAACTCTCCAAAGATACTTGCCATATCGTGCCCCCATTAGCGTTTGGAGTCGGCTAATACAGCGTTGAGAATCCATTGCGTGAGACTCAGCGATCGTATTCTGATTAGCTATTGGGTGTGTACCTAAGTCAGCAAGCAAAGGTTTTCTTCTCTTAGCCAACTTCTGTAGGGTTAGTGTGTTGTGATTGAATTATTCTATATCTTGCGTGTTTTCTATGTTTTCATCCCTGAAACTGAAAAATGAAATACTAAAATTGGAGAAAACAAATCAAACAATATCAAACAATTCAGTGATAAACTTTGTCCCTGTCCAAATAGGTCTCCGTCAGTCATTGAAACATCAATCCTTATAAAAAACTAGTAGTCGTCAGTCATTGAAACTCTGTCTGTCAAAATCCCATCTCTGTCCAATCCTCTGTCATATCAATTCCTGATCTTGTCAGTTAAAACAGTTAAAATTTCCCAGATCAGTCTACAACGAGCATAAAACTGGTTATCATCCTCCTGAGCATAAACAATATTGATGGTGTACCCCTGTCGTTGTGTTGCACGATTTTGTCGATCATCTCTAAGCTAGTTCAAACAACATCTTATCAAACCTAAGTTAACTTAGATAATGTCTTACACGGGGTAGATCATTCCTGAAACCAGACCAGATCTTAGTTACTTCATTCAATCACTACGTTAAACGAACTACTAGCTACAATTTGATCTTGACTTCTGCAACACATCTAGCTCTCGGTCCTGTCGATTGTAAATGCCTGTTCAAACCAAAAGCTCTTCTGAATTTTTTTGACAAAAGTAAGAATCTCATTGATACCTTAGCTCACATTCCCATGGCTACCTTGGATCAAATGCTTCAAGATATCAAGAAAGAAATATATGACATGGAAATCCAACAAAATAAATCAATGACTCCATTTGAAAAACAAATATATGATATCAAGTGTGAGAAACTTCAAGGAATGCTAAAACGATTATGTGAGTCAGCTTTGGAAGAGCTTATTAAGAACAATCTTATCATATTGCCTAAAAAGACCACATGGGGATGTGCAGTTTTGAGTAGTTATTGTGTATATCATAGGCATAACAAATAGAAGACTTCAAAGTGTATGGAATTAAAACATAAGATTCAAGATCTCCTTGATGATGGTGTCATTGAAATTGAAGATCCTAATGACTCACCTAAAGAAAAAGAAGGAACTACTTCTAAGCATAATCAAAATCATGAACCTATGTCTAGCAAGGCTCCATATGTAGCCTCCATCCCTTCCATGATGCCTTCATCTCCTAAAACTTCTCAGCAATAATCCATACCATCTCCTTCAAACAATGAAACTTCTCATGTTGACCTTCAAGGGCTATCTTCTATGGAAATCCAAGTTAATGCCAATATTGATACAAGTTCCTCTAAAGATTTAAAAATCCCAGATCTTATGCCATCAAACACTTCAATTCCAAACGTACCCACTCCAGAGAGTCCCACTCAAAATGCTTCCCCATCATGCCAAAATATGGAGACCTTCCAAGAATCCCCTACGCCTATGCAAAATCCTATCCCTTCCTTAGAAGTGGCTCCATGTCAAGAGGAAAATCTGGAAAATGAAAAAATAAGTCCTACCATAAATCAAGATCAAGACACCAAAACTCCTCAATCCCATCGAATGATTGAAACAAATCCTATTTCACTAGAATCCCATGATGATCCACTTATACCTTTCCATTTCTTCCAAGATTATCCCTTTCCATCTCAAGAGAAAATCAGCCTTCCGAATTTCATTCCTAATCCACTTCCTAAGCAAGATCATGATGCCTCTTCCACCTTTTCAAATGATCCTATTCAAAATGAAGAGTCAAACACCCTTCCTACTCTATCTAATGGTCCTCTTCCATGTCAAGATCAAAATATCCCTTCATCTCCTTGTCATAATCCTCCAATTTCACCTCAAGGATCCATTATGGCTACAAATCCCTCTCGTGATCCTATCATTCCTTACATTCCACCTCCATCTCATAATGGACTTGTGCCTTCTTTTTAAAGCAAAGTGTATCCTACAATTCAAAATATTTATAAAGGCAAAGGGGTAGATCTCCACAAGCAAGAACCCCTCCATATTAAAGAAAATGTTAAAGGTCATGGCCTCAGGGACATTTCTCAAGATGTTGGTATCTCTCATAAATCCTACATTTCTCCAGTTAAATCCAAATATACGTTTTCCCCATCATCGCTTCCATCCATTCTAGGTCCCTATATCCCTCCATCCCTTATGCGGGAACAACAAAGGCACACATCTTCGAGTACCTTCCATCCATCTAAAAGACCTTCATATCATTCCTATCTATCCACGCATCTCCCTCCAAGCAATTTGGATGCCAAGCATAAAAGTCATAAGTCAAGTAATCCACATGTATTCAAGGATCAACATGTCCTATCTAATCGACATGTCAAAACAAAGAAAAATGTGATCCAAAAAGAAAAAGAAAAATACAAAATGCCACAAAGACCCATAAAGAAAGAAGAAAAGTCAAAAGTAATATGGGTTCCTAAGGCACTTGTACAAGCAATGCACTCTAAAGAACTACAAAAGCATGAAAAATAAAAAACCATGTGGATCCCTAAGCGGCTGCTTGAAGCACAACAATCTAAAGAAAAATCAAAATTGGCATCCAAAATTGTTGTTCCTCCATCCAAACCTTCCGAGTCTATTCCTCCATCACCTCCTTCATCCATTTTGGGTTCTTATGCCCCAAAATCTATAACCTTTCCTCCATCCAAATCTCAAAATATGAGATTCACTTCTCTTCCATATGTCCACCATCCGTCAAGGCGTGTGCCAATGTTGATCTTTCCAACATTTCCATCTATCCATACACAATTCTTCCAATATCCCATCCATTATCCAACACCTCTTTTTCACCCTTCCATCCCTCTTATCCAATCATTTGCATAAATCCTTGCCCTAGTTTCATTTCATTATCCTGCCAACATATTTAAGTATACCTTCATAGCCATGGTTTATTGCAACTCAAATTCTAAGGGTACCATCCAAAGAAGCAAGACGTTGGGGTCCTTCTTCCATCCCCTGTCATGCCTCCATTATCTTCCAAAAAAAAAAAGTAAAGAGCAATAAATTCGTCCTTGTGTGAAAACCACTTCTTGTGGCGCCTTGGGCAAGTACCATGATGAAAACCTAGCAAACAAGCATCATGCGTAATCCATTATCCTTTTGCACTTTACACTGGGGGCAAGTTCCATCCATGTATATCCATCTATTATCCGGGTGAACTCACAAAGTTGGTTCCCACTTTTTGGTGCATCCTGATTTTTGCTGAAATCATACATTTTTTAAAAAATATAATGATTTAAGCTTTAAGAGGTCCCATTTTAAGTAATTAATTAAAGAGAGTTAAATCAAAGGCTCTTAGATCAAAATTTCTTGGATAGAACCTCTCTACTTCTAAATCATACTTGCAATGGAGTCTCCTTTGCATCTATCAAATGCTGATAAAAAACCAATTTTACATTAGCTTTTGGGGGGGTCAAATTAATTCATTTAATTTTTATTTTTTTAAAGTATTTAGTTCTTATTATAAGATTTTCAAATAGTATAACAATTAATATATTTAATTTCATTAATATATTTTTATTTTCTTTCTTATGAATGTAGGTTTTTCACCGAACATGAACTTCTTTGTTCAATGCATTGGGAAAAATAGTAAACTAATTCAAAAAAAAATTGAAAAATATCTATGCACTAGGTATTGACGTTTTCTTTTTAACAAAAAAAAAGAAAATTGAATTTTGATATATATAGAACAAGTTATGTGTTCAAACATACACCTATATCTAAATTATAATTAGTCAAACTTCAAATATTAATAAAATGAAAAACATTCAACACATCACTATCAAACCAACTTCATGCCCTGGGTATTGATGTTACAAACCAAAATTCAAAAGAATTAAGTTTTTATCATTTATAAAAAAAAAATTATGCATTTCGGGATACACATCACTCTTAAAAAATGTTGTTTGCTGTAAAAAACTACTTTTTGAGGGAGATGGAAAAATCAATAAAATTTTATTCAAACAAATTTGAAAAAAATATATTTAGAATCTACAAACAAGATGTTAAAAATCACTAGTTTATATCATCTTCAAATTCTTAACGGTTTAAAAGTTATAGGTGTCGAAAAGTGAAGGTTTTTTTCAAAATATCCATATAAGTGTCAAAGTTGGTCAAAAAGTGGGAACCGCTATTGTGAGTTCACCCATCCTTCTTCCTCCATTATCCTTCATCCTCCATTATCGCTCATTCACTCTATCTACATTCATATCCCTTTTCCACCTTTGATCTTGACAAGGTTAAGGATCTTTGTAGGTTTTGTATGTCCTATATATTGCACTTGATCCACACACTTTAGCTCCTATCCATATCTCGCTTACATCCTTCATTACCACCTTTGATCTTGATTATCCTATTTGTCCCCTATCCAAATCTATTCCTTGATCTTGATCAACGCTATGGACAAAATGCAAAAACATGCTTTCCACAAACCTCTTGACATGGCCACTTCTTTGGAACATATGGCTTTGTTACGCTATATCCTTTCTTTACATCGCTAAAATCCTTGTTTTACATCGCTAAAATCCTTGCTTTGCATTGCTATATCTGGACCCTGTGCTTGGATTAACATTGTGAGATAGTCCTTGAAAGAATCCACCATCATTCGCTTATCCATTCATGTACTCAAAATACCTTTTGCCTTGTTAGACACTAGGAGAAAACATCAAACTCCTAAAAAATCATAAAATGTCGTGAACAAACTCCTAAAAACCATAAAATGTCTTGAACAAACTCCTAAAAATTATAAAATGTCCTGAACAAAATCTTAAAAATAAAAAACTCACAAAATCAAAAACTGAAAAAAAATCAGAGCAAGAAAGCATAGACTATCCATCAAACTAAATCAACCATAGACAACCTCTCAAAGTCTACAATCAAACTTATTGCATGTCTTGTTAATCAATCTATCAAACTCTATCAAACATCAACATGTCTTATACAAGGAAGGGTACACTCGAAACCAGACAAATCGGTCTTATACGGGGTACTTACTCTTTGAAACCAGACATTCCTATCAATGATCACACAAATAAAAACAATGACATAGATCAATATGGTTGTTGGATTTTGTCTAGGGTAGTCTTATCTCTTGTACTGAAATGTTGCATCTTTGCTTTAGCTTGTACATAACTTTTAGTCACTTTTGTGACATCCTGGTTCTTTTAAAACCCTCATGGCTTGAAACCAATCACTGACCTAGTCTTAGGGTAATCGACAGAGCACATTACATGTCCTAAGCAATGTTAACCGAGTCATTTTTAAGTCAATGATACCCGATCGTCCACTCCAAGTCAATCACCTATCTCATGGCTACTGAAGAGTTTTATCACTGAGTACACAAGCAAAACAAGAATACTGAAAACAATCACTAAACAGTTTGAGCTATGCATAAAAAAATTCTTTGTGTGTTGTCTTTATATTGGTTTTCGATTATTATTCCCTTTGAGTAACTCGAGGAAATCTATCTTGACTAAGAGGAGCAAGGATTGGGGGCATAATATTTTCTTGTTTTCTGCTTGTAGGAATGATTCCAATGATCTGGAAACATCTAAATTAGCTGGGTGTTTGTGATAAGAGCTTTCACATCAAGGTGAAATCGCCTCACATACCTCGACTCCGCTTATTTGAATGCTACAGGGAGGTTCCATATCATTTTTTTGTTTGTTTTGAGGGAATTCCTTCATTGTGCAATCCAGGTCCATGCGTAATCTATCCAAAGATATGAACGAAAAAGGGTCATTGCGGACAAGATAATTAATATTGCACATGAAAAGAAAGGAACTCTAATTTGCCTGTTGTGGTTGTAAACGCTCAATGATGACAATTAAGCTTTTCAAAATCCAATGACTAGGTTTAGGGTTGCATCTCATTTTGAATTTCATTCTGCATCTCATGAATTTAGAGTGATTTCAATATGGTAACAATGCTTTCTTTATCTTGTGAATGAGAGTTGGTGTCGTCATTTCTTAGCTAAGTGGTCTCTTTTCATCATTTCTCCGATCAAGTACTTGTGTTTTGAGATGTTAGGTGCATACATAAACATATTATATAGATTCATACATTTTATTTATTACTCATTTGCATTTATCTTATTGCAAAGAAAAATGAAAACCTTGCATTATTCATATTACTCATACTCATTCATTTATTTGCATAAAAAGAAACAAAAATAAACACCCATATTCCATTTGCATTCATACATCTATACTGAAAAGAAATGCATACATATAGAATAAAGCATATAGAACAACATCTCATAATCAATCAACACAAGTACGATGAAATCAAATCAAGAGCTTGTAAATCAGCTGTCCTGAGTCCATTTTTGGGATCAAAATCAAAATTTGACGTCAATTCTCTCATCGAAATTTCATAATATTGACCACTTAGCGCTTTCATTAATTGCTCATTCTATTCTTCAAATTGCGCTCAATTTCTTATCAATCAACGCAAAATTTTCAAATATTCCTCTGAATCAATTTGTGCTCAAATCATTATCATCACTAAAACAATTGTCTATCATCATGTACCCTCGCTATCTTTCGATTTCGCTCCCGAGGGGGCATACTCGTGACCTTATGACCTCACATCTTCAAATGTCGAGAAAATTTTCAAATCTTCATCAAAAGTCGACCAAAACATCTTTTCCAACTAAAGAAAATCAATCAATCAAATCCTTATTGTTAAGGGGCATCTCATCTTCATCACTTTATATCAAGTTGAGATCTCTCGATCATCTGAATCAAATCAATCGCTAAGGGCATATTAGTTTCATCGCTTCAAATCAAGCTGATATTTATCTTCATCTGAATCAATCTCTTAATGTTAATCAGTTTCATTGCTTTTTATCAAGCTGATTATTCGTTTAAACTCAATCAAGGGTTTAAAGAGTATCTTTAATCACACTCAATCTAAGCAGGTGTTCAGTATTCGTCGCTTTGGATCAAGTTGGATAGTTTATCTTCGCTCATCGTGTCTTGATCAATCAAGTTCAAGATCGATTTTTATCATCACTCACTGTGTCTAGTTCAATCAAGTTCTAGGTTAGTAAGATCCGTTTCTTGACCAGTCAAGTTCAAGTTCGGTATCTTTTGTTTTCTATCGTTCCTAAGTTTAATCAAGTTCGGGATCGGTATCGCTTTAATCAGACTTCATTCAGCTTCGTCGCTTCGAATCAAGCTAAAAACCTCGCTTTCATCTAGTTCGTGATCAATCAACTATTCTTTGAACCAACGCATTGCTCACACATTAATTCAAAGAGGGGCAAATGTAATACCCTAAAAATGATCATCTAAACCATGGGCCCCTAATCTCGACAACGTCACCAAGGTCTCAACCAAAGGCAATTAAATAAATCTTGAGCACACAATTAATTCTTTAATCATCAAATGTCACATGGCAAAATTAATCACTCAATATTAATTAAATATTTATTTAATTAATTAAATCATTCCGAGTAAATCATTTTAAACAATTATCTTATTTATTTTATTAAATATCCTAGCATATTTAATTAAATAAATCAATTTTCCATTAAATCATCAAAAAGAGGAATTAATTTGAAAAATAAATAAAAATTGTCACAAATCTTCAAAAAAGGAAACAAATCAAGAAAGAAGAATTAGAAATTATGAGCACAAATCTTAAAAAAAAGGAAATAAATCAAAAAAAAGAATTAATTGACCAAAAAAGAATTAAAATTTTGAGAAAAGAAATCAATTGAAGATAATCTTGAAAATAAATAATCTCAAAGAAAGCAATTAAAACAATTAAATCTTAAAATTGAATGAAATAGAGAATAAATCAATTTTTTCTTGATTTTATCTTAATTTTAGTTCAATTTCTTTAAAAACTGAGAAAAGCATCCAATCACATCAATTCACCTGGATTGTGCTTCCTCTTGGAAAATCTTGATCGCTCATCATCATTTGATCTCAGCCTTTGGTTTTGTTGGAACCCTAAATTTTGCAATTTTTAGAATTCCAAATTCCAAGACAAGGAACAAGAAAAATTCTATATATATATATAGGTACAAGTAATATGTTTTATATTTGTTGCACAATATGAAACCATAACATAAACACAATAATGGGCATAAAAAATGGATTGTGAAGCACCAAAGGGGGTATTTACATCATTTAAAGATCATTTATCCATTATATACCCATAAAATAGCCTTAAAACACCTCTAATATGCCTAAACAACTTGTAAAGTGAAAATTAATTACATAAACTAAGGCAATTTCGGGATTTGGAATAATTTTTATTTAAAAGCGGGGTGTCTTTTCACCCAAAGGGGTATGAAAACCATTCAACCACATATATATGTGTGATGTAAAATGTAAAGGGGGAAGAAGAGAGATACAAGAGGTGGAGGCAATTTTGTACTTTTAAACTTTTTATCAAAAATAACCAGTTGCATTTTCTTTCTCATATGTGTTGAGAGTTAACATATTTTCAGAAGGCAGTTGCTTGTGATATTATCTAAAGGAGATAAGGTTATTTGTGTTCTTCCAGTGAAATTATGTGTTTCATATTGTAGATTTGGGTCAAAAAATATTTACTTGTGAATTGTAATTGTTCCTTGTATTTCTTCCTTGGATGGTCTCTTAAAGTTAGGGTTAAATTCATTCAAGCAGTTTACAATATAGACATTGAAGTAGAGCTCATAAGAAACAGTAACTGACAGACTCGCCGAGAGGGGGTGGGTTTAAAAACTGTCTCATAAGTTTACACAATAAGTCCTAAAGAAATATAAGACTCTGTAGCCCAAATAAGAGGAAAGGCACTGATCATTTGTAAACAAACCCTTTAACCATACCAATCACCCTTTACTTTTAAGCATTAGGATTAGTAGAGTAGGTATAGTAGGTAATTTAGCCAAAGTCTAACATATATACTTTTGTAAGATACATGGATCAATACACACATCTAAAATCAGTCTGTTTAAGAAACTTATGCCATTCTGAGACTAGGAGATATCAGATTAAGACACTAAATCTGCTATAAAAACCATTAGTTGAAGGAACAACTAGTGAGTAGGTATACCCGCCTAGGTCCTGCAGAGCCTAAAGTGAGAGAATTTGTAACCAAATAGGTTCACTCTATAAGTTGGCCAAGTCAATTGGAGGGTTTGATCATAGGAGTTGGCATTTTCTTAGAACCTATCCAATCTGTTGATTTGAGACCCAACAGATTGGCGACTCCGCTGGGGACGAATTATTAAGACTTTGTTGTGGGAGAGAACTCGGAAGAAAGAAATAACTTATGTCCTCTATGAAAG
Source organism: Cryptomeria japonica (assembly GCF_030272615.1). Taxonomy (NCBI): domain Eukaryota; kingdom Viridiplantae; phylum Streptophyta; class Pinopsida; order Cupressales; family Cupressaceae; genus Cryptomeria; species Cryptomeria japonica. The sequence goes on from NC_081407.1 coordinate 383,396,431, forward strand.
AGGTGGCGACTCTGTAAAAAGGAAAATTAAATGAAAAAGATCAGTAGCATTCAGTATGTTTCAATTGATAACTTAATGATGAGCGAATAGTACCAAACCAGTACTGAGAGGGGGGGGGGGGCTGAATCAGTACAGACAAAAATACAGTCCAAAACCGGGACAACAGACACTTCAAATGACTAGCAGACAGTGACACCGGTCTAAAACAAAGTGCAACCGGTAAAGCTAAGAATGTCTGAGACAAGCATTAACCAGTTACTTAGCTTTTCACTCAACTCGAGACTACACTACCATTTCACCCTTATGCATAAACAGGTAATCTATCATCAGATCATAATAACAGCTAGTTCGACATGTTTTATTGACAGGCATAAAACATAGAACCATCATATGCTTGACAGACAATAGCAAAGCATCACAAGATAAAAGCATCACACATGACACACATATTTTTCACGTGGAAACCCAACTGGGAAAAACCACAGTGGGGATGAATACCCACAAGCTGTTTTTGAACTCTTTAGAAGTCCGCTCTGTTAGGAGCCTTGTCCGGTTAGAGATATTACAAAAGGTTCTGCTAGGAACCAATCCTGTTAGAGATCACCCGGTTAAGGGATGGCTACAATACCCGGTTAAGGGTTAAACCCTGTTAAAGGTTACCTTGTTAGAGGATTTCAAGAACTCAACAGTTAAAGGATTCCGAACTCAGTAGCTTTCAGTCACCCTGTTAAAGGATTTTCAGCAAGCCGATTAAGGCTACCCTGTTAAGGGATTTTCCAACTGTTGAGGTGGTTAGAGATCAACAGGTATTACAATGATCTGGTAACAACACTCAATGCCAATGCAAATCCGCTTAAGCTCCTCTTCACCTTCTGCACTTACACTCTGCAAGTATCACTTCTCTCCTATTGGTCTAGCAAGAATCACGTATCCCTTCTCTTGGATACACACACACAACTTTTGCCAACAACTTCAGAAAGAGACACAACATCGACCTTATAGAAAAACAGATAGGTCGGTAGCATAAACCCTAAACCCTAAACCTGTTAGGTTAAGGAATTCAAACGGTTCAATCCTGACCGTTGAGCACACTGCATTAAATGCAACAGATCTTGATCCAAACTCAAGACATTCTCCATCGTCCATTTCCACTAATTTTATGGCGGTTGATAACCCATCACATGTTATCACTATTTTACAGATTTCGTACATTCCTGAGGTAGATAGGAACAATCTCCCTCATGCAAAATCCTTCAAGCACACAGGCTTGTGTGGCAACACGATCTGTTTTTTTTTTACAATGCTAACTCATCACACAATATCATCGGTTGAGCCACACAAGCTTGAAGCACATCAACCGGAAACCCTAAAGTTGAGACTACCAACCAGTAGTCATATAATACTTCCATATGTCGGTTCCCATAAATATATTCCAATTCATCATGAACAAGCACACCGCTTCACTTTGGCACAAATGCCGGTTCACAGTGTTATATCGGTTCTCACATATGCCGGTTCACACCTTTTCATCATATTGACATCAATGACAACATACAATGTCATTATGTCCTCATACCGGTTCACATAATGCCAACATCAATATCCATATTTTTATGAAGAAGCATCTTCAAAAAAATATGCACAATGACAACCACAACCACAAAGAGGCAGGAATATTCCAAGAAGTTTTAAGCCATTGGATTTCAGTAACATCCTTGAGTATCCATATGCATTTCCTTGTGAGTTGAAGATCTGTATGCCAAGGTTCCATGGAGATGAAAGGCAATCACCAATTGGTCATCTAAAATCATTTTATTGGTTTATTGAGACCTTCAAAATCTACTCAAAAGAAACGATCATGATATGGTTTGTGCTAACATTGGAGGATGTTGCAGAGCAGTCATTTAGCATGTTACCCCCACAAAGTATCTCATAATGGGAAGAACTTGAGTGGTGGTTCATGGAAGAATTCTACGGTGTAATCAAGGACAACACTTCAGTCGCTAGCCCTGCAATTGGTTCTCCATACCAAAATCAGATTCAATCGGATTATGATTGTGGCAATGCAATCTACAACATAAGAAGAAAGGAAGGTGAATCTATAGAAAAACTGATTGGTAGATTAATGGTGACTTATTTCCAAATGCCTGATAATATACAACTTAATTCAGCTATACTGGAGGAATTGATCGTGAGAGAATGTGGGTCTGACAGTTTGGAATCAGCATATTCAATTCTTGAAGAATTGAATAAAAAACTACATGATTTGCGTGAGACGAGTAACATCAACATAAGAGATGCAAATGAAGATGAATATATAGAAGAATCAGTTATCTATTTGGAAGTCCCATCTAATGAAGAATCAATTGATGATGTTTGTGAGTACAAATCAGAACCTGAAGAAATTGTTGCTAACATTGATGAAGAATATTGTTCCAGTCATGAGGAAAGTGAATCCATACCTGAGTACCTTGATGATACAATTGATAAAGAAGAGTTATGCGAATTTGAAAATGGCTTTCAAATATTTTCAAACCCCTTATGTGATGAAGTGATCAAGGAAAATCATATTCCCTACTACCATGGTATGTGTGAAAAGGATTTTCATGTATTCTCAAATCCTTTATATGGCGAAGAAGAAAAAATTTTAGACAGTATGGGCAATACAAACATGTGTGAAGACAACATGGGTAATAATATGACTAAGTCATGTGATAAAAGGACCACAAAAATAAGAGAGTTACAAAAGGAAGGTACATCACATAGAGATAAAATAAAAGGTGAAAAGAAGTACCAGTTAGATAATATGTAGCATTCCAATAAAATAGAGATGAAGAATATGTGAATGCCACAAGAAGCAAACTTTTGTAAAAGTATATATACCATTTCCTATGGAATAGGGGATAATGGTAATCCAGGTGAAATAAAGAATCCTTATAAAAATATATACCATTTCCTATGGAATAGGGGATAATGGTAATCCAGGTGAAATAAAGAATCCTTATAAAATAAGGATGGATGATGCATCTTATGACAGGAATTGCCAATCAGGTGATATCACTAATTTCAAAGTTTTTATACTACTTCATGATGAGAATCAAATGTTTGATAGAGGAAAGAATTAGTGTTCAGTTTTTGGGGCTTGAGGCCACCAAAACAAGTCAATGAATAAGGCACATGGTCTGATCTACCATAGATTTGAATTCTTGCTATGCCCGCAAGGGGCATACATCCCCAGATAGAGCCATTGTAGGAACCCTAAATTTTGCAATTTTTAGAATTCCAGATTCCAAGACAAGGAACAAGAAAAATTCTATATATATATATATATATATATATATATATATATATATATATATATATATATATATATATATATATAGATTAAATAGGTACAAGTAATATGTTTTATATTTGTTGCACAATATGAAACTATAACATAAACACAATAATGGGCATAAAAAATGGATTGTGAAGCACCAAAGGGGGTATTTACATCATTTAAAGACCATTTATCCATTATATACCCATAAAATAGCCTTAAAACACCTCTAATATGCATAAACAACTTGTGAAGTGACAATTAATTACATAAACTAAGGCAATTTCGGGATTCGGAATTATTTTTATTTAAAAGGGGGGTGTCTTTTCACCCAAAGGGGTATGAAAACCATTCAACCACATATATATATGTGTGATGTAAAATGTAAAGGGGGAAGAAGAGAGATACAAGAGGTGGAGGCAATTTTGTACTTTTAAACTTTTTATCAAAAATAACCAGTTGCATTTTCTTTCTCATATGTGTTGAGAGTTAACATATTTTCAGAAGGCAGATGCTTGTGATATTATCTAAAGGAGATAAGGTTATTTGTGTTCTTCCAGTGAAATTTTGTGTTTCATATTGTAGATTTGGGTCAAAAAGATTTACTTGTGAATTGTAATTGTTCCCTGTATTTCTTCCTTGGATGGTCTCTTAAAGTTAGGGTTAAATTCATTCAAGCGGTTTACAATATAGACTTTGAAGTAGAGCTCATAAGAAACAGTAACTGACAGACTCGTCAAGAGGGGGTGGGTTTAAAAACTGTCTCATAAGTTTACACAATAAGTCCTAAAGAAATATAAGACTCTATAGCCCAAATAAGAGGAAATGCACTGATCATTTGTAAACAAACCCTTTAACCATACCAATCACCCTTTACTTTTAAGCATTAGGATTAGTAGAGTAGGTATAGTAGGTAATTAGCCAAAGTGTAACATATATACTTTTGTAAGATACACGGATCAATACACACATCTGAAATCAGTCTGTTTAAGAAACTTATGCCATTTTGAGACTAGGAGATATCAGATTAAGACACTAAATCTGCTATAAAAAGCATTAGTTGAAGGAACAACTAGTGAGTAGGTATACTCGCCTAGGTCCTGTAGAGCCTAAAGTGAGAGAATTAGTAACCAAAAAGGTTCACTCTATAAGTTGGCCAAGTCAATTGGAGGGTTTGATCATAGGAGTTGGCATTTCCTTGGAACCTATCCAATCTGTTGATTTGAGACCCAACAGTTTTCTTCCTGAATTTTCTATAAATTCAGGCTCTCATCTCTCATTCAAAAATCCTAGAGAATATATTGTTATTATACTATTTTTGCTCTAGGTTCATTGAGAATTTGTATTGAGATATTGCATATTAGTTATTTCATATTGCTTAAATCATTTAGCTTAATATTTCTTAAATCATGTTAGATTAATCTTGCATTCATTTAGCTCATATAGAAAAATCCTTCGTTTAGGTGTTGTCTAGTCACTGGATAGCTTAGCAATCTGAGAGCAATCTAAACTCGCATCTACTAGAAGGCAATGGGTCACTTTGTAATGGTTTATTATTCTTTGATTATTGATTTACTAACCATGCATCTAATGACTTAATTGAAGTGTTGTGTATTTCAGATACAGATACAGGTCAACTTTTCACACACATAGGATTAAATGGAAGGCATGCCACCCTTTGGGGCTATTCTAGAGTTGAGAGACATCCACGACATTCTCACCACAAGATTGGGTATATTTTGAACAAGATCATTCAGGGGAAGGCTACTAAGGAGAGGATTGATTTCTCCAATTTGGAGGTAAGACAAGATTCTAAAAATCTTTTCTTGTTTGAACTAAGAGCTCGTAAAATCAAAATTACGATGAGGAGGATGGAATCATCTGGTGCAACGCTAAATCCGATTACCTCATTCAACACGGAGAGGCTTCTCTAAAGAGGTGGACGATGGATTTGTGTTGGGTAAGGATTGTGCTTCCCAAGGTAGGCTCTTTCCTTTGCACGACCCTACATAAAAAAAAAATCACTAGGGATCACTTTAAAAAATTAGGCTTCAATGGCCCCAATTGGTGTGCACTCTATCAAAACAATGAGGAGTCTTGTTTTCATCTTTTGTTGGAATGTCCTTAACACTTCCCAAAGCTAGGATTGGTTGCAAGGCAAACTCTCATGGTTCATCCTAAGAACGAACACTTTAAGGTCATTTATTGATGCCTAACCCAAGCCTTGAAAGAATTATTTGTGGGGTGTCATTTTGATGGTTTCCCCTTCATTATTGGTTTGGCATCTCTAGGAGTGTAATAGACACTTTTTGGGGGGAAAAGAGTTATCTGTGGAAGGCCTTTCTCATAAGTTGAGTTTGAGCATTGAGTAAGTTTTAAATAATAAAGGAAAATCAAATGCTTCACATATGCCTCAAGGGATGATGAGATTATTAAGGGTTGGTCAAGGCTCTCGGTACCTAAACTTATTTGGGGTGGCAAGTCCACAAGGAACAAAATATCAATGGCTCAATGGTTGGCCCCTCCTAATGGTCCCCTAAAACTGATTTTTGATAGGGCTTCCAAAGGCAACCCTAATCAAACTACTTTTGGTTGCATTCTTACAGACCATATGGGCTTGGTCGTGTGGGTCTTGGCAGACACGTAGGGAATTGAAACAAACAATTTTGCAGAATTGTCTACATTGGTGAAAAGATTGGAAAAGTGCATTAATCACAATCAACATTTCATTGATATTGAAGAGCACATGTTATGTCTAAACATTATTTGACAAAATCACAAATCTAATTGGAAACTTAAATAAATTGTCAATTTTGTTGTTGACCTTCAAAAAAAGATGGACTATACAATCGCTCATGTGTATAGGGAAGCCAATCCAACAACTGATGCAGTGGAAAACATCGGGGTACTTTCTTCTTATGTGGATGACACCTTGATTGATTGTACATGTCATGACTGAAGGAACACAAATGGAGCACTGAGAGGGGGGTGAATTAGTGGTAACTAAAACTTCAACTTATCAAATTGATTTAAACTCTATTAACATAAATCAATAAGCTATGAGAAGAGGTATTACATTGATCAACACACACACATAAGAGGCAAGCCCATAATAGAAGATATATGAGGAAAACCCAACGTGGGAAAAACCTCAGTGAGAATAGCTACTAGAGTCTACTACTCCAATCCAGCCTCACAAGTAAAACTAATTACAATATTTAGGGAACCAACCCAAAGAGCACCAACCCCTATAGTTTATGGGCACTAACCCAAAGGAGCACCAACCCTTGCAATTTATGGGCACCAATCCAAAGGAGAACCGACCCCTAATCTTTATGGGCACCAACCCCTGATCTGAGAACCCATTCGGATGATTACAATAAGGAATTATTACAGATACAAGTTGAGTACCTTGTTATAGATGATGTTCTGTAACCATCGTGTTTCCCACACCTAAAATTGCATTTGCTCTTTTTTGCTTACAGGGTTTGTCTTTTGCTTTCTGATCTCTGCAATCAACCCTTGACATCTTCCTTCTATTCTCTTCTAATCTTTGCACCTGGCTCTCTAGACTTAGCTTTTTCCAATTCTTTTTCTCTACTCCACTCTGTGTGGATAACCTATTGTGATCTTTGTCTCGGCTCTCTATCATCTCATCTTTGGTCTTTGTCTTACACTTAGGTCTCCTTCCCCCTCTTCCTTTCGAGTCTTTGTTATCTAATATGAGTCCTTTGTTCTATGTCTTCTCTTTGGTTCACTCAATGCATATTTACCACTTTTTCTTCGACACATGTTGTAGCTACTTCTATCTACCTCACCTTTTCTTTTATAGTTCTGTATTCTTTGTTTTTATAGAACTTCACCACTTTGCATGACTATAGCTCACACCCACAACTCTGCACTTTTCACATCTCACACACTTCAACTTAGATCTTCATCTCAACCTCTCTACTCTCCTACAACACACACCCTCTTTTCTGCTCTCTGCACAGCAACACCTTCTCCTTTTGTGCAGTCACAACCTCACTACTCAACACCACAGATGTTCTAGATTCTACACTCATTCACTATTGTGTTTACCATGCAAGTTGTAGCTACTTCTATGAGCCTAGCTTTTACACTTCTGGGTTCTCTATTTTTACAGAGCTTCACCACTTTTCTTATCTTTGTTCTAATAAGATCTTTACTCTTTGCTTGTCCCTTTCTCTGCTCCACACGGTATGAAATACACACTGTATTTCATATACTCTATTTTCTTGCTTCTCTTTTGTCTACAACAAACACTTTCTAGTTCGCCTGCTCATCGATGTGTTCTCCACACGTGTTGTAGCTTCTTCTCAACACCCGTTTTTTACAGTTCTGTGTTCTCTATTTTTACAGAGCTTCTTCACCTCTCCCTCTACACGCCAACTACTTCCCATATTGTCCACAACTTCTTTGTCAAAATAACTCCACTTAATAAAAACCCACTTTACCTCTTAGGGTTTTTCCTCCAAAAGATTATTCACAAGATATCTTCTGGAGTCTCTAAAATATCTTTTTAACAGATTGATTGGCTACCATCATTAATTGTATCTTCTTCCTTCCTTGGATTGAACTCGTTAGTAATCTTCACCTACACACTGCAATGATGTCTTGTTTGTTGAAGTTCATCTGATCTTCTCGAGCCTCACACTCAATCTTATATGGGTTCTTCATTAAATGCAATCACCTTCCTTAGATATAGCTTCCACGGCAATCAGATTTTATCAAATGGGCCCTAGTAATTCCTTGACAGTAGTATCTAATTTGTTTCGTGCATGTCACATTCTCCACGTCATCATCATCATCAAGTCAAAACGTGGTCAAACATCAATGTGATCCAATTTTGTGTCTGCGCTTGGTGATATACCCATCATGTTTTCATCATCGTAAACCATACCCACAGAATGGTGGGACTGTGCGCCTTCATCCACTTAACTTGCCTAGTGAGATCATTTTTTATTCGTCTTCTTGGCTGCTAGCTGGCGAGGAATCGTGCAAAACACGTTGTTCATCTTAAGCGGTAAACATTCCTTCCTTCTTCCCGCAGAACCGCAGATGACTTGGAAGTCGAGGTGAGTTGACCTACGGGGCTACAAAGACGCTTGCCTTTCTTCCCACAGTAACGCAGATGACATTTTAGCGGTGGTGTTGGAGCTTGTGAAGTTGCAAGGACTGGAGCGATAAACACAGTGTGATATATACTCTTCTTTTTGCCAGCCATCTTTTGTCAACACAAACAAATTAATCTATGAAACAACTACCATCCCTTGTTCTTTGTATGTGCATGAGGTGATAAACACATTAAGTTTGCCAAAACCCATTTATAGAAACTTTATCAACAAGACTCGATTGATCTTCTAGGCAGTCAAGCTATCTTGTTGAAATGAAATCTCTCATTAATAAACTTAGGTGCCCTCCTGCATGTAGATAACACGGTGGGATTTTTGCACTGCAACAATTTTCTCAACCAATCCAATTTTCCCAGTGCTTTCACAATTCTATTGCCTTTTTCCTTTTATCCAATTACAGTTCCAAATAGCTGACCCCATTGTCTTCTTTATCTTTAAGTGGCTTTTGACTACATGCACATTCTATACTTATTCAGCTTGGTTGTATACAATAAGTTCTGCTCAACTCTGACAACATGAATTGATCTGCTCTTCATCAACACCACAACAACACACCTTCAGCCAATCTGATCTTCCTTTGGGATATGCATCATCCACCATCTCTTTCCAATCTTATCTCTATTAATGCATGGTAGCTTCGGTAAGATAAATGATTGAATGAGAGATAAATGAAGTCTCTCATTCAATCATTTATCCTATCGATAAACTATCACGAAAACTTCAAGCTATTTCATTTGAAAATCATTCCTCATTTGTATATATCCAATCTACTTAATCGATCAATATCGATAATCATATTATAGCATGGTATATCAGTTTGCATTATAACTATGATCATTGATGATTATCGGGTTAACCATGTATCCCGATTTATATCGAATATCTTCTCATTAGTAAACAAATAATGATTATCGGATTGTTATCGGGTGGCAAAGTATGCACTACTTAACTATTAGTTAGTGTTTGGTATCGATCAACTTAGACACCGGTTGACATTGGTTAATATGCCACGCAAACACCAATTGGCATCGGTTAATATGTCACGTGAATACCGATTGGCATTGAACACTAAGTTACATAGACCCCGATTAGTATTGGGCTGGTGATTAAAATAAACATCGACTGATAGTTATAAGACATGACCACTCAAGGCACTGCTTGATCCTCCCCTCTTGCATATATATATCAATCGATATTTGTGAAGAGGATATTGAAATCGATAAATACTCCTCTCACCTGCCATACAAAAGAAGATACTCAGATTTATAATATAAACAGATAATACATAGATAGAGAGAATACAATTAGAATACATCTTGCATATTGAATTGAAAAATGAACATACAATCTCCACACTTGAGCACTCACAATTTCTCAACTCTGCCAATTTGAGATTGAGCACTCATAATTGTTCAACTAAACTTGATCTTAATTTGAGGCATTCATTATGTTGCATCTCTGTCTAGTGGATGTATCTGCATCTTCTCAACTATTGACATCAATGAAAATCTAATACCAACAATCTCCCCCTTTGGAATTTATGTCAACACACAGACTTGTCTCTCCCCCTTTGACAACAATGGCAAAGGGTGGGATAAACAATTGCCAACTCATATCTCTCTCTCTCCCTTCCAGGCCATGCATTCTGCCACAAACCATCATTGTGTAATAGAAACACTTCCCCCCCTTTGATCCATTTGTTGTGCCTGAGCATAATCCATATAATTATGCACACCTTTGCTACCAGCATGTTAGATGAACCATTATTACAATATAAAAACAGTGCCAATACTGCTTAGAAAAAGCATGCTTATCTCCCCCTGAGAGTTGCAACTACCATGATGGATGACCCTGCAAATGTGCATGGATGCAAGGTAATATGTATTTCTTGTAGCTCCCCCTGAACCATACACCTATTTTCCCTTGATCTGATGCATGTATCATGAATGTATTCATCCATGTACCCTTTTGTCGTGCATTTGCTACAATTCTTCTTTCATGTCTTGAAATAGTCAATACTCTTGCTAGCAAATTTTTCTGTCTGATGTACACATATTGTTAGCTCTATTATTTTTCTTTTCATGCCCTGTCGCATCAATGAATCCTCTTGAAATCTCTTTCCTTGCAAGCACATAGCATAGTATTGATCATTTCATGCACACACTATTCTTTCCACGTTCATTGCCCATTCCACTTCATTGTCTTCAACATGTCTTCAACACTTGCAGCAGTAACCAACCTTACACATGCAAATGTGTAGTTTTGACCAAGTGTCTTTTCATAGAGATCATCATGCCAACAATGTCTAAGTTGGATAACCTGCTAAGGGATAAACTTCTCTACTAAAAATAACTACAGTTGATATGTACTAACTCAACTAACTTCAGCAAAACTTATACAAAAAAAATTGTCAAACACAATCATCACTTGAACTAAGTATATACAATCATCATTCCTATCATCTTTTCTAACAATTATTCTTCCAGTAATTAGGGGGTTGATGATGTCTTCATGCATAGCTTCCCCTGAGGATATACTTCTCCTTAAGATCGATGAGATATCACTTGTGCATGAAATGCACAATGCCTTCTCATAGATACATTCTCCCTTTCTCATCTCATTGGTTGCACTTTCTTTTCCAATCTTGCTTAATCTCCCTCTTTTTCTTAGTTTCAACTTTTCGATCAGCATCAATTTTCTTCTTGTGTTGGGCAGTCCTTGCTCTATAGTATTTTGCAGTGTGACCTAGATTGTTACAGTAATAGCACACTATGTTCATCCCAAACTGAGGGGTAGAGGAGTTTCTATTGAATTGATTTGATCTTCTTCTCCAGACCATACCATTGTGACCACCTGATGGAACAAATTGATTTCTTGACATTCTAGGAACATTTCTCACTTTCTTCCATGCAAAAGTTTTTCTTACATAATGACCATTATAGTTATTCATTACATTTTTATTGTAGGAGAAGGTGTAGGAGCTACTATAAGACTAAAAAGATTTTCTTTTGCATTCATGACTTTTATGACCAATTTTATTGTAGCTATAATATACAACATTCCTATCACCTAGGACAACAGAAACATTCTTGCTCCCATAATTTGGAGCTGATCTATGCATAAATCTACCGTTTGACATTTTATGCTCATATGCATCTAGATTTTTCATAAGCCTATTCCTACATTCACCTTCTCTATGACCATAACCTTTGCAAGCAAAATAATAGCCACAGAGAAGGAGTGCTTGTAACTTATAAATTTATTTTGCCAAAAGTGTGGAGATCTTGTTGACTGGTTTTCTCCATTCCTTCTTCCTTTGTTGTTGATCTGAGGATGCTCATTTTAAGCAATCACATGTTTAGATTTCCTCTTGTTCTCAGTCTTGAGTGTCGCAACATTGTTTGATCTTCTATATCTCCTACTTGGCTTCTTTTGTCTGATGAAGCCTTCATCATTCAACTTGTCTTTCCCTTTTGAATCAACATTATTCTTTCTTGTAGCAGTATCATATGCTTTCATACTTTTTGCAATAGTGGTCAAATCAATCTTCTTCCTTGGAGCATTTTTTACTATGAAAGTTTGATTTTATGCTTTCGCACATCCCTCTGATTTCTTCTAGTTGAGTTGTCAACATGCAGATATTCTTATTGGACTCTTTAAGGCATTTGCTCAGCTGATCACATTCTTCTTGAACTAATTTTTTGTGGCATTTATATTCTTTCCTAATATTTTTCAGCTCTTCAAGGGCACTCACAAGTACACCTTCAAGATCCACTTCAACCTCATTATCTTCTTCTTCAATTTATTTATCATTGCCAAAAGGGTCTTGTCTGCTAGATTGAGAGGCACTAACATAGCTAGATGTTTTTTCCACGTTTGAAGTTTCTTGTGCCATGAATAGATGTGATTCATTTTTATCTTCATTGCAACGATTGATTGGTCTGCACTTATCAACTTCACATTTATTTGCTTCATAAATCTTCTTCCTCTCACAATCTGATCTAGCAGTGGTAGGCTCTTCAACATATAGTTTCTTTGGTCTATCCCACAAGCTCTTTGTAGTTTTTCATTTATCGACCTTTGAAGATACTGTATTAGGCAACCCATTGAGTATAGCCTTCATGTCTTTTGCATTGCACTCGTATCTTCTTTCAGCTTCAAAATCAATAGGAGGACTAGTAGGGACATAGTAGCCATTCATTACTGACATCTAGACATCATAAGCTAGGGTAGACAAATAGACTTCCATTCTACAAGACCAAATGGAATAGTTTGAACCATCAAACATTGGTGCACGTATTGACTCAAATTTAACCATTGTGCTCACAAACCAGAATCTACCCAAGCTAGAGAAAGCTTTTCAAAAAAAGGGAACCTGGCTCTGATACCAATTAAAGGAACACAAATGAACCACTAAGAGGGGGGTGAATTAGTGGTAACTAAAACTTCAACTTATCAAACCAATTTAAACTCTAATAACATAAATCAATAAGCTATGAGTAGAGATATTAAATTGGTCAACACACACACATAAGAGTCAAGCCCATAACACAAGATTTACGAGGAAAACCCCATGTGGGAAAAACCTCGATGAGAATACTGTTGGAGTCTACTGCTCCAATCCATCCTCGAAAGAAAAACTAATTACAACATTTAGGGCACCAACCCCTACAGTTTATGGGCAGCAACCCAAACGAGCAACAACCCCTAATCTTTATGGGCGCCAACCCTAAGGAGCACCAACCCATGATCTGAACACCCACTCAGATGATTACAATAAAGAAGAATTACATATAAAAGTTGGGTATCTTCTTGCAGATGGTGTTTTGTAACCATCGTGTTTCCCACACCTGAAATTGAATTTCCTCTTTTTTGCTTACAGGCTTTGTCTTCTTCTTTTTGATCTCTGCAATCAACCCTTGACATATTCCTTCTATTCTCTTCTGATCTCTGCACCAAGCTCTCTAGACTCAACTTTGTCCAATTCGTTTTCTCTACTCCACTCTGTTTGGATAACCCACTGTGATCTCTATCTCGGCTCTCTACCGTCTGGTCTTTGGTCTCTGTCTTACACTTATGTCTCCTTCTCCCTCTTCCTTTCAAGTCTTTGTTATCTAATTTGGGTACTTTGTTCCATGTCTTCTCTTTGGTTCACTCAATGCATATTTACCATTATGTCTTCGACATGTGTTGTCGCTGCTCTCCTTAGGGAAACAATGTTGATCTCGAGATTCACCATGGTTGTGTCTTTAGCGGTGGAGTATGCTCTTATAAGGTTATTGCAACGTGGTTCACTTTTATGTATATACTAGTGAATGTGCTTGCAACTATGTTGATCTACTCAATGGCATATCATTTTGGAGAGCTATGTCACTTTTTGAAGAAATTGCAATAGCAACGAATTTCCTCCTTGTTTCGGCTAAGAGATACTAAGCCCTATGATGAGATCATTAAGATTGTTGGGTTTGATACTTGGGTTCATAAACACATCCATGGAAAGCTTATTTATGAACGTTTTCTCACCACTACAATCCACATCTTGGACTTCACCCTATGGAGTGTAAGATTTGCAATTCATATGGTCTAAAGGGATGTCAATACTATGATGGAGGTTGTGGACAACCTTCCTATTATGCCAAAATTGAGTGTAATGCTAGGCTTGTTGGATGTCAATGCACATGGGAAAAAAGCAAAAATGAAAAAGGCTTGGGGTCTATTTTAGAGACGAGTGGGAAAGAACGACTTAGAAGAGTTTAGGGCCTAAGTGCCAACAATGATCTCTCTGATGAGGTTGTAGTTACACTTTTAGGCATTGGTATCGGAATTGGCTTTTTCCTACATAAGTATCTATAACCTCTTTGTATTGTCTTTTATTATTAAAAAACAAAGCTATACCCTTAGGTACTGCTTACCAAAAAAAAATATATTAAAATAAATAATTAAAAAATATTTAATTAATATAAATAGAAGAAGTAATGGGAAGGTGATGACATGACAAGATAAAAATGCATCAGCCAATTTTAGATGTCTACAAGTACTAAAAATGTAGGTTTGGGACTCCCAAACCTAATTTCAATGTAATCTTAAGGCATTTTGGGGATGAAGGATTTCAAATTGGCAACAAATATTGATTTCTTCAAAATGGATATTCACTTTTCTATTCAGGATGACCAACTTTAAATGACTTGCAAAACCTAAAAGTGTTTATAATTGATTTGCTAAACTATTTCATTAGTGTTTTTTCCATTCATTGCCAAAATCTAGTCCATCATGATATCACACTCACTAAATCATTGATTTTGATTAACTTTTGTAGTGAAAGCAACAAGTCAACTACTAAGTAAAATCTATCACATCACTAAAAGTACTAAAGCACTACTATCCCTCTCTAGGTTATTTATTTATAAAGTATTTGTTTAAACTTAATTATTTATTCATTATTGGATTAGTTGTCTTGGTGTGAAAGGGGTATTGTACCTAGTCTTATACTTAGATGTTTGAACAGCTAGGTCCTAACACATGTCATAATCTTATTTCTTTCTATGTTCACCTTGGCTTATATAACCAAAGGGTCCCCTTTGTAACATTAATTCCTTATTTCAAAAGGATGTCTCCTACTCAAGGATTGGCTCACAGCTCGAGACGAATTTGAATTCTCTTGCAACATCTTCATCTCCCATTTTTGTGTCGATTGTGCACCCCCCGCCCCCCCCCTCTGTGTGACTATTATGCCTTTCTCTAGCATAAATGTTGTTGTGCCCTTGGTTGGATCTGGGATGTTGATTCCTAAAGTTTTGCAAGTGACCCTTTTTAGTGGTGCTTTTCCACTAGTTCTCATTATTTCTAGTGAAGGGGTTTTGCCCTCAACACATTCTCCTAGTAGACCTACCCCTAGGTTTGTTGTGTCATGGGTGTTGGCATCCCTCCCCTAAAGCCTCTTTCTACTATTGATGGATGAATC
Organism: Cryptomeria japonica; assembly: GCF_030272615.1. Classification (NCBI taxonomy): domain Eukaryota; kingdom Viridiplantae; phylum Streptophyta; class Pinopsida; order Cupressales; family Cupressaceae; genus Cryptomeria; species Cryptomeria japonica. The sequence goes on from NC_081407.1 coordinate 383,411,867, forward strand.
TTTTTTCGCGTTGCTAGATCTACTATTGCCCTTCCTTAAAAGAGGAAATGTCGTCCCCTTGCTTGTGCCAAGACCTCCCTTGTTGTGGTTTGTGGCCATGATGTAGTGGAAAATGTGGATTTCTACCAACATTGCGGGTTGGTGTGTAGATTTGTTGGTCTTTAGCCTTCTCTCTCGGATCTTCATTGATCAGTGATGGATTTTTCGATGCTCGTAGTTGCTAGTAACATTGAGCTTTTCCCTTGTTCTAAGGGTTTTTTTTTTCTTCTTTCATTTCTTTTGCTTACTGTGAATTGGTGTTGAGCAAGCTATGGGCTTGGGGTGTTTACTCTCTCTCGATCAAACCATGGACAACCTCTTTTAACCCTCTTACTAAAAAACTCAGTGTGTTCAATGTGGCTTCATCTTCCCAATCTTCCCCTTCATTTTTGGGAGAATTCTTACTTTAAGGCCATTAGCCACTCTATCAGTCGGTTCTTAAAGGTTGATGATACCACTTCCTTCATGGACCTGCACGCATTTTGATTGATATTGGCATCTCTATACCTCTTCTTGGAGATGTGGTTCTCATGGTTGGGGATAGCCCATGGACTCAGTCAGTGGATTATGAGGATCTCCCCTTTTGATGTCATTGTCGCTTCTCTATTAGTCACTTGGCCACAGATTGTTCTCTCTCATGTCGTAAAGGCACTGCCACTTGGTGGAAGGACATTAATGGTGATCACCTAACTGTCCTAGCCTCTGATTCTTCCTCTAATGATTCTTCACATGTTGATGATGGCTCCTCCTAGGATGATGTTTTGCCTCCTGCTGACAATTTGGCCCTCTTCAAGCCTTATGGATCCTTCTCAACCTCTTGTTGCTATGGCCCCTTCTAGCCCCATGGACCCTACTTCACCTATTGCTCTTGTTCTGCTCCAACCTTAGAGGCTAACATGTTGCTTGGTCAGCATTCTACTCCTCGTGTCGAGAATCTCACTAAGGGGATTTTCCCTCTCGCTCCCCCTTGTGATGGTGTTCTAAATGATAGTATTGTTTGGATTGTTGTTTGTCGACAATGGAGAGATCATTCTTCTGCCTCCTCCCAAACTCTTCCGCAAGTTGTGGGTGAATTTCCACCACACCCTTGAAGCAATTTACTAGTTGTTCTGCTAGAGTGTTGTAAGTGGTTTGTTATGGCCATTGTTATCAATGGTTTGTTCTTGACCAGTTGTAAGTGGCCTATTTACTTGTCTTTGTATAGGGTCAACACCCTTGTTTTGTTGCTTTTATAATAAAAAAAATTAATTATGTATAATTGTATCATTTGTATCCTTGATAGAATAACATTACTTTCATTGCCAGCGTTTCTTATACTTTTATGGAATGCCTAGATCTTGGGTGGCTATAATCTTCAACCAATCTTGCATGGTGTAGAGTATTCTATACCAACTCTAATATTGTAGATTAGAGCTGGTGGGATTGGTTCTTGTTAGTCTTATTTGAGAGATCTAGATTACAAATATTGCACTTTGGGGTTTTTTTCATGATTTTATACTGCAAGTCAAAATTGAAGCTATTTGGTGCAAATACAAGTTCATTGGATTTAGAAGGTTCAAAAAATTCAATTTTACATTTTGTTTTGTCCAAAACATATAGCAAGGGCCAAATCTATGAGGATTTGAAGATGGGAGGTGATTACCAAATCTAGTAGGTAGCTATCATTTTTGTGCATTTTGGTTCAAAACTAACCCCACCATTCCACTCAGAAGGCCCAAGAACTCCAAGATAACTATCAATTCATCAAAATCAAAGCAAGTCACCTAGAGCCCCTAAAAAAATTTCCCCCCTTTACCATTAATACAATCATATGACCATTGAATTCTTGTAGATCCAGATGCAAGTTAAAAAAAATATATTATTATTTTTTATATAATTTTTTTTTTAGAATTAGAAAAAGGCAAGTTTTGCAAGTGTATTGTCTACACAAGCAATCGTTGCAAGGTATGGCATACCAGGGTGCAAAAAATGCACCACGTGGCGCCACACAATTTATTTGCACTCGCCCACATAGGAAAGACTAATGACTGGCCCTATTAACCATGTTTGCGCAACATACAAAAATATTTTGGAAGAAGATTTGGTTAGCGAACGAAAGAATATTCTAGCATCAAAAGAGTCAATATGTTGGGGGTTTTCAACTAGAATAACTTTAAATTGTTTAGGACACAAAGATAGATGAAATTGGTAGAGGCGAATGATTAACCCTTGGTGAAGAGGCCCCTAGTGAAGAAGAATGGGAAGTTTATCCAAGTTTTTAGCAGCCACTTGTAGAGCATCCTTGATGGAGCTTCTCAAAGAGGTTTGGAGGTAAAAGAGAAAACTAATCAAAGAGTAATGGCAAAAATGGTTAGGAGGGGAAAATGATAAAAGTAGCGACATTCAAACCTCTTCTAAGAGTGAAAACCTTCTTGAGCATTAAGCATACCTTGTCCTAAGGCTTCGATGATTCCTCCCTATCAAACCCGCAATGGAGCTTGATGAGGTTTTCAACATCTTTAAAGAACAAGGACAAGTTTTCATTGTCGACCAACTTACCATGTTTTTTTCCAATTCCTATCTCTAGTATTCATTCCAGTAGCTTGCACAATGACCTCTTCATCAACTTCAAAAGAAATCCACCAACCCTCACCTTTTTTTGTTGTTCCAAGAGTTGGCAATGAACAAACAAGATTTCATCATAACCATTAAAGCACTCCAAGAAAGAGGAAACCCCTCCTTCCCAACATATATGCCATACAATGGCAACTACAATGAATTCCTCATAGGAGTTAGGCTCAATTCTTATTGTCTCCTCCCATTCTTAAACAAGCAACCACCCAAAACTTCAAAAACTTTGCAAACTTCGGCCAACACTCAGAAAGATTAGAACTGCAAATGGTCAAGACCATATGAAAAGACAACTAGCAAAGGATGAATAAATTGAGATGTGTGTCCTAGTAATAAGAATTATTACAAGGCACCGTCCCATAAGATCACCAAACGTGCCCCCAAAAGCCAACAATACAATTTATGAAATGGATGTGAGAAAAACTTGTGCCAACCATCCAAATCATATCATTATTAAAGATCAACGTTTTTTGGTTTAAAAGATCATTAATAGCAAGAATCTCAATAGCAATATATAAAGTACAAGGGTCGTCATTATAATGATAAGTCAACTTGTAAGATAAAGCCCAAGTCTAATTGAGCTCCACACAATCAAGTCTAGGAAGACCATGTCAATAGAAAGACCCACAAAGCAATGCAATGTTGCATCCTAGTCACCATCACAAAACGTTGCCTGAGTCAACATCCATGTCATACACCAGTCAAGCAAAACAATTTAAAAATAGCAGATATGAATTCAAACTAGGCTAGCCCCAACCACACCTAAACAACAGAAGACTAATAAGGATGAGAAGGTGGCAAGCAATCCAACCAACAACATTATGAACAATCATTGTCAGAGAGGAGGGAATTGTCACTCTGAAGAAAGGAGTCTCCTGACATGTTTAGGAAATCAAGTGAAGCTTCGCTAGCACCTCAAGGAACAATGATCCATCCCTAAACTAGCCATAGCATCAACAACTTTCTTGCCTTCTTTGTAAGTGTGTTTTAACTTTAACTCAAACTTGTGCAGGCCCAAGAGGAGTTTTTGGAAGTCATTTTTGATGTCCACCAAAGACCAACCTATGTGTGCATCACCTTTAATCACATTAATGATCAGTTTAGAGTTCCCTTCAATGAGAAGGTACCTAATACCAATGGAAAGAGTTATTTTGACACCCCAAAAAAGGGTCATACCTTCTACCAAATTATTAGTGTTAACACCAAGGCCTCCTGCATAGCCAACCACAACTAGCAATTCTCGAGTTACCTCTTGTTACACAATCGAAATTAGTCTTCTACCAACCCATAGGGGGTGACAACCATTTAGTATTCAGCCTAACAATCTTCTTAGTGTTAACACTATAGAAGGTTTGAGGTAAACCCCATTGTGAAGCAATGTTAGATTCAAGTGTGAGGGGGAACTCAGGGAAGACTAATGGCAAACAAAGATGATCTCCATGAGAATCTTAGAGAAAGCCAAGTAAAACTCCTCCCACCATCTTCTTTCAATGTCCTTAAAGATCTTATTGTCTCTTTCCTTCCAAAGACACCAACAAAGGTGTAGAGGAATTTGTCTCCAAAATTCTTTAATGAGGAGGTGGACCTGGAAAGGGCTTACCCAATCATTAATAAGGGTAGGCAACCCATAGTTTATGGACCAATCAATTTGCAACTTTTGCAGTGCATACCCCCAGACTTTGTGGGAAAGGAGAAATACAACAACGTGTGGGGAACTGTTTCTTCCTCCATTCTGCAAAGGGCATATATATTGGGTAACTAAAACCACACTTTGATGAGATTATTTGTTATGCACTATCCTCCACCAAAAAAAAATAAAAAATTAGGGAGAAGATGATTGTTTTGGACACTCTTCCAGACAACACTATGGTTGTTTCTCTTCAATAGCAAATTGTAAGCCAATTTGATAGAAAAGTTCCCCTTAGGATTCTTAGCCCAAAAGATTGTCAATAGATTGTAGGCCGATTTGACAAATTATGTACTTTATCTTGTTATATTGATGTCTCCTTCCTTTTCTTTTGCTATAGTCATCTTCCTGTTGACTACTTTCACTCTCGTCCTATGGACACTCAATAGCAAAATGACCTATATTACCACAATCAAAGCATGTAAGAGTATACTTACCTTTTTGCTTGTCAGATCCTTTCTTGAGCTTCCTCACAAAGTGAGCTTTTTCTTCATCTCTTAAACTTTCACTTGATTCGATTTCTTTTTATTATTCATCTTCTTAGATACTTTGAAAGCAACTTCTTGCTTCAATTTCTTCTTCTTCTCGGTCCTCATTTCATATGTCATGAGGATCCCATGCAACTCATTCATCTTCAAAACGTTTAGAAACTTCATTTCTTTGATGGTGGAAACTTTCGCATCAAATATCATGGGGAGAGATCCTAATACATTTGCATAGTTATTGCATCCTCAACCTTCTCTCCAAGACCATGGATCCTTCACGATTTCATCCACACAAAGTAGATAGACAACGATATTTTATTTCTTTCATCGTTAAACTTTCAAATTGTCTCATCTAGGTTTGGAGCTTAGCCTTCTATACTTTGTCATCACCTTCATAGGTCTTTTGAAGCTTGTCCCACGTTTCTTTTGTTGATATGCATTGCATAACTTTGACAACTTTTTATTTAGACAGGCCACATAGAATAGCATTCATTTCTTTAGCATTATTTTGATTTGTCCTCTTTCTAGGTTGATCCATTAGTGGAAGAGATGGTGTCACATAGCCATCCACAACCAATAGTCATATATTAAATCTAAAAGCCATTAGATGAGTGTGCATCCTTATGCTCCAAAAGGCATAGTTAGTTTCGTCAAACAAAGGAGCTCAATTGAAGAGAAACCTTCTTGGCACACCATGTGTGTTCTTGATACCTTCCATCAAACAGTTAGGCTATTTCTAAAGGAACGTGTTGTGATATCAATTAAAAAAACACACAAGCTTATACTAAGAGGGGTGATTGTATTTTTTCTTTTTCAAACTTGACGCATATCAATTACACAATATCAATAACATAAGATGCAACAATTACACAACACAAAACACACACATAAAAGACATAGGATTTTACATGGAAACCTTTATAGAGGAAAACCACAACAAAATATTACTTGTATAAATCTTCTTACAAATCTTGTAGGCACCGACCCACAGGAGACACCAATCCCCTCTTGATGATTCATAGGCACCAACACACTAGAGACACCAATCCCCAACACTAAGCACCAACTCAGAAAGAGACATTGATCTCCTTGAATGATAGGCACCAACCTCCCAATCTCAATTAGGAGGCACCAACCTCCAAAGAAATGATATGATAATTGTATGAAACTTCTTTTAGGATTACCTCTATTTCTCCTCCACAAATCTGCTCTAAAAATGCTTCTTTAAATCTACTTATAATCTTCAATACTTTATGCTCATAGATTTGCCATATAGTTGCTCACAAATCTGCAATATAATCATCTATAATGTGCTCATAAATCTGCTATCTAGCTGCTCCAAAATAAGATTTTAACTTACAAATCTGCTCTAAAAATTGAAAAGATATTCAATAATGTATTGCCTCTTAAGACCACCAATTTACCTTCTTATGTACCCCACACACACCTCTTCATCTAAGAGGGGTGACTCTTTGAGGTTGGTTGTGACACCACAAAATTATTTTTATTTAATTTGAACACTCTTTCAAATTGGGCGCCAAAGTCAATAAGGGTTAGCCCCTTTGGAAATTAATTTATTTATACCTTCAACATCCCCAAGTGGAGCAGCTCTATGGGGAGGGTCATCCCATTTTATTTATTTTTTTATTTTGTGCAATTTAAACTCAAGGAAAAGGCACTAGACATGGGTCGATCCATGTAGAAAAATTAACCATTAACTTTGCAATTAAATTAACTCCTTCTTTGCCTAATGATATCTTGTGAATGGTGCCATAATTTTGGCACAATCTAACCTCCAACAATTTAGACTTGCCCTTTGACATCAATCACAATAATCCAACATTGTATTGATGATAATTCAAGATTGTGATATTGCCAATGGAGCCTTGCAAATTTCGTACAGAAATAATATAAGACTCAACACTCTTGAATAGCATACCACTGCCAAGAAAAGCACAAAACACCTTCAACATGTGAAAATTTCTATAAGGGATCAAGATGCAAAATGAAACTCCAAATTCAAACTAAAATAATTTTGAAATAGCATATTATATGCTTGTAGAAACAGGTACAATAGGTATGTAATTATTTATAGTTCCCCATACAATAACTTCTCCACTGAACAACACTTGAGAATACTATGTACCTCCATTTAGAAAGAAACAAGCACCAAAACTCAAGCACTCCATTTTGGAGATCCCACACAACATTCTAGCATAGTACAACCAACAAGGAAAACAATACAACCTCTTCTTGTTTGCACTTCTTCACAATGTGTACAACATGCAATACACGGAAAATGGCAATTCCAAGACAAACAAGAAAATCAAACTTGAAAGTTATACCATATAAGGGATCACCACTAGATTGTTTGAATTGGTAAGAGAAATGGATGGTATGGCCAATCATAAAACTTCTTCAAACCACACTTTCAACAACAAAACTTCATCCAAAACCTTAACAAACATTTCATCACATCAAGGACTTCAATGGCTGAATCCAACAAACTGAAGTCTATAGTAGTGGTGATCCCTGGATGGAATCACACCAACTAACTAGGGGTTTTTTTGTCCCTAAACTAGTAATCTTGAAAGGGTTTTTGTCCGCAAAAGATTTAGAAGAACTCAAGCTCATTCCAATAGCATAACAATGTCATATTTCGAGCCTTATCTTCAAAATGAACCCCAACACCTTATTTAGATTTTGGCAAGAAAATATTCAATTTAAAATTATAATAATTTCTTTAACAAAAAAATATTTTTTAAAATAATAACATTTCATGTGCAAAGGCCCCTTTATCTCTCCTAAGCATCCGCGTTTGAAACACTTAAATCACTTTTTTTTTAATATTTAACTTACACAATTAAATAAGTTTACATTAGAATTTAGGTGCATGTTTAAATTATTTTACGCAAGTTGCAAAAAGCACTAAAACAACATTAGAATTAAAATCTGATCACACCATGATGAAATTGAAGACTTGGGATGATGATTAGAGCTAACTAGATGACTTACTAAAAATAGACACTTTCTCCAAGAAGTTTGGAGAACACCCCAAAAATCAAAATACACTTTTGAAAGTGTCATGATGATCCATACTACCAAGCTCATTCACAAGACGAAAACCCCTACAACACTAAACCTACACACTCCAAGAACTTTGGAGTTCTCCCCAACTCACCAAGAAGTTTATTGGAAAACTTGAAAATTGAACCAAGCACTCATAAATCAAGTCTATTCAAAATGGGAATATTACAAACACAAAAAATTATACTTGACAATTGTAGAGAAAAAGGTTGAATGTGAAACAAGAGTAGTCAAGGCTCATTGTCGTCCTATTTCTTAAAGCAAAGAGGGCAAGACCCTTCACTTATGAAATGAAGAGCCTTATAGAGGTTTGTAAAACATCAACTTGCTATGTCAAGGCTAGACAAAGTTCTAATCCAAAAAACACAATTTGCTTGATAAGGATCTTTGTTTCTTAATTGTGAACAAATGGGAAGTCTAGGATATATTTGGATCATATTCTATATGCATAGGAGATTGCTTCATGGTTTTGTGAAATCCTAGATCAGGTAACTACAAACTCATCTTTGAAAGGCAAAACTGGACTTTTTGTGAAGTGAAGAGTCTTTCCTAGTATATCTCCTTCAAACTGGTAAAATGTTTATGGCCCAAATCATATTGTTTTTTAAAGAACACTTGGGAGGGGTTATTGAGCCTACTTTCTCCTTTTAGGAAGGATTGGAAGGATTACACATGTGATAATACCAAAATTGTGTGCTCTCTTTCTCCTTGTTTTTTATTAAGATAAGCAGCAAAATAAGGGTGTTGGCCTTATATACAAACAACCCATAGGCTGCATAAAAGGAAGTCAAAAAAACAAGGGCATTGACCTAATAAAAAAGCAAGACCCACCTCAAGGGTGGGGAGACTCACCCAAAACATGACACGAAAGAGATTTTTTGGGAAGGACGAGCGGGGGGAGGGGAAGGGCAAAAGACTTACCTTTATGCCTACGACAAACAATAGTTCAAGCAATACTATTATTAGAAACATCCTTACCAAAGGGGACAAGCAGGGAAATCCCCTCCAAGTGTCTATCAGCACCTGGAGCAAATTGTTATTGCTGACCAACACTAGGAGCGAGCTCGACAAGAGCAAACAATTGTTGTAGAATAGGAGCAACAGGAGAAAGAGCCTCAAGGCCTAAGGAGGCCACACAAGTAGGATCCAAGGTGGCAACATCAGCCAAAAGAGGCACAACCTCAAATTGGGAGGAGTCATCAGCATGTGAAGAGTCATCAAAATCAAGAGCCTTGGTACTCAAATGATCAACACTAGTGTCTTTCCACCAAGTAGTAGTACCTTTACAGTGAGAGTTAGAACAAATCAAAGCTAGATGGATAGTTTAGAAGCATCTACGACAGCAAAAGGGGAGGCCCTCCCCAACCATAAGAACCACATCTCTCGGGACAGGCAAAGAGATGTCAATGTCAATTAAAATGTGAGCAAAAGTAGATTGACCCATGAAAGATGTGGAATCATCGACCTTCAAGAAACTATCAAGAGAATTGCCAATGGCCTCGTAACAACGATGCTCCAAAAATGGAGAGGAAGATTGGGAAGGAAGGTGAACCCACACTGGACGCACATTAAGTGGTTCTATAAGAGGGTTAAATAAAAATATCCTAGGTTTAACCGATAGAGAGTTAACTTCCAAGGCCCACAGCTTACCTAGCACCAAGTCACAATCATCAAAGGATGCAAAAGAAGCAATGAAAAAACCCTTAGCACAAGGGAAAAGCTTAATGTTACCAGCAACTAAGCGCTTTCAACAATCACTCACCCAACGATGAAGATTAGGGAGAGAAGGCCAAAACCTAGCAAATTTGCACACCAACCCACAACGTTGGTAGAAATCAACATTCTCCACCACATCTTGGCCATAGACAACAAGAAGGGAGGTTTTGGCACAAGAAAGATGGCGAGATTTCCCTATGGGAGGATGAGCAATCGCAATTCTAGCAACTCAGGCAAAGCGCTGCCCACCAAAAATAGAAAAAGGTTCAGGATGGACATCAACACCCACAATAGCCCTAGCATGACCACCATTTAAAGCAGTGGTAGCAGCACCGCCCCCCAACAAAGAGGACTTGAGCCAAGACCTAGCCCCACCTAAAAGGGGCACCCCGAGCAAAGAAGGCCCAGATAAAGTTGTTGCAAGAGCGGACTCCACAGCCGCATAGTGAGAAACCTAGAGGTGGGCCACGCACACACAAGGCTAAGTGCCAACACTAACAAACGCCGCAGAAGGCGAAATAGAGGGCATAGAGGGAGAGGCCACAGTAGAAGCAAGAGCCCCATTGGAACTAGATAGAGCGGGAAGAGACGCACGCATAGTAGACATCGCAACGATCATTTACACAACAATCAAATAATCTTGAGGCCGAAAGCCCATAGTTTTTAAGCTTGTCCTACATAAGGATTTTATGTCTAGTAGCCAACCACAAGAAGAATGTTACACCCCCCTTCCTTTGCTACACGTACCATCATACCTAGTATTGATACGAAACCAATGTGGTCTCACTACAACTTGGAAACTATACCAACATGTTCACAAAAATGGCATTTTTTACCCACACTGGCTTCATAGGTTTTGATTTCCAAAAATAAACGACCAAAATCTTCATTTTCATGGGAAAAACTAAGCTTTTCAATTAGAAGTAAACCCTATTCCTAACGAACCTCACAACGATCCCATGGATGTTTATTTCGTGCAATTTGTTCATACTTAATCCAGCACAATTTGCCTTTGATGTTTTAGGGCAATTCTTAAACATGCATTTTCAGGGAGGTAATAAGCATGGATTCTTTGCAAAAAAAAAATTGTGTTTTCTTTTATCAATAGGGGAAGAGCACCAATAGATAACATAGTTCCAATAACCGTTACCTTATTGTCATGTTGACCCCCCAATAGCCGTCATAGTGAAAACACCATTAATAAATTTGTTTTGTACCAATAGCAGATATTTTTTTTGTAACTAATTGGCCCATTTGTGCACAACTATTGGAAAATTTGTCCCATTTGTGTACCACTATTGGATCGTTTATAAAACAATGCGAGACACGCAATGGATTTCAAAGAATTGATTAATTATCAGAATGAGCAAGACGCTCATAAATAATACAAGGATATTTACAAAAATAGCAAGTTTCTAATAAGAAACTGCTGAGAAGATTGAAGACGATCTGACTAAAATAGAATATACACTATTGAGCATTAATACTAAAATTAACATTATTTTAATATTCTATTACCCTCCCTTAATGCTCAATCTATTAACTACACCTATAGACCCCCTGAATTTTACAAATGTATCAGGGCCAAGGGGCTTGGTGAAGATGTTTGTTGGCTGCTCCGAGGTAGGAACATACAGCAACTGGATGGATCCGTCTTCAACCAGCTGTCGAATATAGTGACAATGCGTTTCCACATGCTTGGTTCTTTCATGGAAGACTGGATTCTTGGCGAGTTTGAGCACTCCCTGATTATCACAGAACAAGGGAGTAGGACCTGTCTGGGAGACATGCATATCCGCAAGCATTCGTCGAAGCCAAACCGCCTCACAAGATGCCTTAACTGCTCCCCGATACTCTGCTTCTGTCGAGGAGAGAGCCACTGCCTGCTACTTCTTACTAGTCCATGTGACAGCACCAGATCCCAAACTAAACACATACCCTGCTGTAGACTTACAGTCATCAACCGAACCTGCCCAGTCAGAATCTGTGTAACCATTGAGTATAGGATCAGAACTCCGAGTGTACAGAAGTCCATAATCAGGAGTGCCACTCACATAACGCAGCACATGCTTCGCTGCTATCCAATGATCAGCCTTGGGAGCTGTCATGAAGCGTGAAATGTAGCTCACTGCAAAACTGATGTCAGGTCTAGTGGCAGTAAGATAGATGAGGCTGCCCACTAGTTGCCTGAACAGATATTCATCCATAACTGGTGAGGATGACTGAGCTGAAAGTTTGAGCCCGGGTTCCATAGGAGTAGAGGCAGGTTTGCAATCCTGCATTCTGAACCTGTCCACAAGACTTCTGGCATACTTGGACTGAGAGAGAAAGATACTGTGCTCAGTCTGCCAGACTTCAACTCCTAAGCAGTAATGTAGAAGTCCCAAATTTGTCATATCAAAGGTGCGGCACAAATCCTGTTTGATCCCAGTGATCAAATGTGTTGAACTGCCAGTAATGATTAAGTCATCCACATAGACAACTACAAACAAAATATCATTACTAGAATGCTTGATATACAAGTTTGCATCAGATGGACTCCGCTGAAAACCATGATCTGTCAGGTACTTATCAATTTTCATGTACCAAGCCCGAGGAGCTTGTTTTAGACCATAGAGTGCTTTGACTAGTCTACAGACCTTCTGTTCTTGACCAGCAACCTTGAATCCTGGGGGTTGCGTCATGTAGACTTCTTCCTGTAAGTCACCATTCAAAAAAGCACTCTTGACGTCCATCTGATGGACTTTCCAACTGAACTGGGCTGCCAAGGCAAGAACGAGCCGTATGGTACTCATTTTGGTTGTAGGAGCAAAAGTCTCCTTGTAGTCAATGCCTTCTTTCTGTGAGAACCCACGAGCAACAAGACGAGCCTTATACTTGTCTAAGGTTCCATCAGCTTTGTATTTTACTTTGTACACCCATTTGCAGCTAATGGGCTTCTTCCCTGAAGGAAGATCAGAAAGGGCCCAAGTGTGATTCTTCTGAAGACTCTGGAACTCAACTTCCATAGCCTCTGAGTATGTCTGAGGCTCAAAAACATTGTGTATGTTAGCCATGAGAGCAAAATTGACTGTATGCTGTTGTTTGCTCTTATTATGGGAGGTTCTACCCTCAATGAGCTCAGTATCCCTGAGATCACCAATGGTCTTGGCCCACCATTTAGGCCGGAGAGTAGAAGTGCGAACATCTGGAGGAGCTGGAAGAGGCTCAGGATCAGGTACAGGAGCAGCAAGAGGAGGATTATTCTCCGGAGGGAACTCAGGTAGTGTATCATCAAAAATAGATTCTGCATCATCCCTCCCATCAGGCGAACCTAATGGAATAAGAACACTGTGAGGCTGATCCTCAGAACTCAGCTCAGAAGAAGGGGATTGAAAGAATCGTCTGTCTTCATCAAATACAACATCACGACTGAAGATAAGACGTTCAGTGTCTATATCTATCAGTCTGTAGGCCTTATGGTGATCACTGTATCCTGTCATCATGAGTTTCTGACTTTTGGAATCCAACTTGGAGCGCTTAGCATCTGGAATCCAAACATAGGCAACAGAGCCAAAAACCTTCAGGTGGCTGATCTTAGGCTTCCGACCAGACCAAACCTCTTCTGGAGTCTTCCCCTTAACAGCCTGAGTAGGAGAACGGTTAAGTAGGTAGACAACAGTAAACACTGCTTCAGCCCAATACTTATTTGGAACACTCCTGTGTTGTAACATAGAGCGAGCCATCTCAACAACCGTACGATTGCGACGTTTGACAACACTGTTTTGCTAAGGAGTGTAGGGTGTAGTCAACTGGCATTTGATGCCATGGGTATCACAGAAGTTGGAGAATGCAGAAGAACAAAATTCCCCCTCGTTATCTGTCCTAAGAGTAATGATACTATGTCCAGACTCTTTTTCAACAAAGGATTTAAACTTCTGAAAGATACTAAATACATCTGATTTATGTTTAAGAAAGTACACCCACATCTTTCTACTAAAATCATCTACAATAAGCAAAAAATATTTGCAACCAGTAACAGAAGATGTATTCATAGGACCACAAATATCAGCATGAAGTAATTGAAGTACCTTAGATGCGCGCCAAGACTTTCTATGTGTGAATGAAGTCCGATGCTGTTTGCCAGCTTGACAGGCGCCACATACTCCAAGATGCTAAGTCTAAATATCGGGTAACCCTGAAACAAGTCCCTCCCGAGATAGCTGAGAGAGATACTGAATGTTGAGATGTCCATATCTCTGATGCCACAAAGTGCTGAGAGGAGAAATACGAGCTGCCAAAGCCACTTCAGGAGAATCACCAGTGTCAAGAAGCCTATATAGGCCATGATCCTCTAGACCAATAGCAACAGTAAGACGAGTCTCCCGATCAATGATGGAACACTTGTGAGCACTGAACACCACATCTAGCTGAGGAGAATTCCTCATAATCTGGCTAACAGAGAGCAGATTAAGTTCCATTCCAGGAACATAGTACACATTCAGAAAAAGGAGAGTCCTGCCACCAGACTGTATCTGAACAGTGCCTCTGCCAAAACTGTATACTCCTCACCTCCGCCAAATACAACGGAATCACTGAAAGGTGAGAAGTCTGTAAACCAGTCACACCGATGAGAAAAGTCACGTGATGCACTAGAGTCGATGTACCAAGCAGAAGACCTGACATGATCTGAAGACCTCTTAGCCATAAAGGCATAAAAGGCAGACTCTTTCTGCTCGGAATGTTCAGCAACATGCGCCTTCTGTTGTGACCCTCCCTGCTTCTTTTGTTCAGAAGCGAGCCTCTGACGGCAATCTTTCTTCATATGGCCGTACTTGTGACAGTAATTGCACTGCACATTCTTCTTCTTAGCTCCATCCTGTGTCTGAGAAGAGCCTTTCTGTTGAGAAGACTGAGAGGACTAAAATTTGCCTTTATCCTTCTGAAAGGATTGAGCTATGAAGGCATTTTCCGAGGAGGCTGATGTAGTACCACTACCAAATTGTTGTTTCCAGCGATCCTGCTGTAGAAGTTTGGTGCACAATTCTGAAAACTTCAGATCAACATTAGTGGAAGTAATATTGAGGGTCTCAATGAAGTGTTCATACGATTTCGGAAGACTTTTCAGAGTGATTACTACCATGTCTTTTTCCTCCATAGTCCGACCAATAGCTTCGAGTTGATCTCGAATGTCCTTAATCCTCGTGAGGTGTTCCTGTAAGGACATACGTTCGTCCATCATAATGGAGAACAGCCGATTCTTTAGAAAGAATGCTCGGCTCTTGTCGGATGTCTCATGCAATTCCTTCAGATGCTTCCAGATGTCAGAAGCTGTCTTGCCGGAAGGAATCTGTGGTAACTGATCATCAGTCACTGAGAGTTTGAGAAGCATAACTGCCTCCCGATTGCGTTCATCAAACTTATCTTGATCTGCACCAAGTGTACCAGGACTGAGCTCTTTTCCCAAAACAAGCTGGTCAAGACGCCTATATTCAAAAATGGTCAACATGCGCTGTTTCCAGATGTTGTAATTGTGACCATTAAAGCGTTGACTGCCTTCTAACATCAGATTGGTGAGAGAAGCCATTTGTACGTTTCCCAAAAAAATTTCCGGCTGACCTAGAAAAATCCAAAGACAACCCACAAATTTGTGCGAAAAACCCAGAAGGAATTTGCTGTCAGAATCTGGATCCGCGGGCTCGAAAATCGAGGCACCCAGAAAAACGAACAACTACCCAGATTAGGGTTCGAAAAACCCACCACGAATCTGCAAGAAAAATTGATTTTCGATAAAATTGAAAGGTTAACACCTTAATCGAAAGTTGCAGAAGGTCGTGGAAGCCATGGATTTCACCGAAAATAAATGGCGTCGCCGAAGGTGCAGGTCCGACGACGCGTTTGCAGGTCACCACCGGAGATGACAGACGGAGGTCGCGACACGAAGGTTGCAGACGCACCGGAGGTTGCAGACGAAACGACGCGTTTGCAGGTCAACACTGGAGATGACAGACGGAGGTCGCGACGCGGAGGTTGCAGACGGAACGCCGGAGACGACGACCCTGCAAGTCGCGCTAACACTGGTCGCGAAAAAACGCGACAACCCTGCAGGTCGCACGAACACAGGTCGCGGAAAAACGCGACAATACAACCCCAAAAGCTAGACAACAGAAAAAAAAACTTTCATGGATTTTTTCAGAAATAATTTCGAAAATTTCCACTAATTGGAAATTAGGATTAAAAAAATTTCGAAAAAATTTCTCCTATAGCGTTGATACCATAAAACAATGCGAGACACGCAATGGATTTCAAAGAATTGATTAATTATCAGAATGAGCAAGACGCTCATAAATAATACAAGGATATTTACAAGAATAGCAAGTTTCTAATAAGAAACTGCTGAGAAGATCGAAGACGATCTGACTAAAATAGAATATACACTATTGAGCATTAATACTAAAATTAACATTATTTTAATATTCTATTAGTTTAGGATTTATGGGTGCGCAAAGTTAGCTATTATGGCTACTGGTGCTCTTCCCCTAGTGCAGTGACAATATTTGGGTATGTGAACCAAAACAAAAAATTGTTTTAAACTATATTTGTATATTGGATGTTACAATTAATAAATACATAATAAAAAAAAACTATTATACTAGCATACCTATCTTTAAAGGAATATAGGTAAAGTATGTTGAAGATATCATATTTGTTCATTATTTCACTCAAAAAACTATCATATTCTTATATTATTATATTTTTATTAAACTATTGAAACATTATTATTATACTATCATATCATTATAATTTTATTTTATATCCATTCTAGAAAAAAGTGATTTTTATGTAGTGACACTTTAATTCCCCAAAATTAAAATATTAATTCTAATCTATTATTATACTACTATTTTATAGGTTATCAGATATTGATCAATGGTGGAGATCTGACGAGAAAATTTGATGAGATGAACTAATTGAGATAATTACAAAGTTAACTAATTGCATGATGGAGATAGACAAATTGATTGATTAGTTAAACTCACACTGAGTGGGATTAGAGAGGTGGAAATGAAGTCAAAATAATATTAAATATAAATTAATAATAAATTGATTTATTTATTTTTCATGCATTTAAGTGTCACAAACACATGGAATTAAATGCTTCTAGTTTGCATCCATTTGTGAGTATAATATGCCTTTGCCATAATTAATATTTATTAAATGAAAAAAAACTATTCTAAATTTTTATAATATATTTAATTAGCCTTTATTTGAATTTACAATGGAAAAACAAAAATTATATTTGTTTAAGATATATTTATTTATTTTTTAAAATTATTGTGTATTTAATCGTTTGTATTTATTTTTTTGTATTATAATTATTTTTAAATGAAATTTAAAAAATAAGATTTAAAAAATTAATTGTGAGAATAATTATAAGTGAATGACAAGAGCTCCTATCATCTAGTGAATTCAAGGCTGAGACCAATCTCTGGACAGTTGCAGTGGAAAACTCCAACCTAGGTTTTTTCCCCAAACAATCCAGAGTCTGCCCTCATTTGTTTTGCTTATATAAACATGCTAACATTACTGGGAGGGATATTTTTGCCCATGAATTATTTGGAGTGGATAAAGTTAGCCAAAAATATTAGAATTCAGGTACATCGCATTCTCTTGGTGAGAGACTATCCCTGAATGGAACTAAAATAGAGTGGTTCTACTAGCACCCCTAAATGGGAAAGCATCCCCTCGTTAACCAGATAGGAGCGTCAGCCGACAAGGCTAAGATAGAAAAGGAAAGAATGGATGTGGAAGGGGTTGTGGGTTAGGACTAGGACACTCAAGCTTGGACGTGGAAACATTAGAGAAGCAGGCAAGACATTCAGGAAGGTTGCAGAAGTTGGGGAGCATTTTTCAGCACCAGCTAAAATGGCAACGGCTTTGGACAGGAAACGAATAGTTTTGGAAGGGAAAGTAGCAGCAGGCTATGACATGGGCCTATGATTCATATTAGATCATATAAAACTGTGTTTTTCATTGAGCATCACTTCAACAAGTTTTTTTCATGATAAACCACCAGAAAATCTCAAAAAAACAAAAACAGTGGTTCTATACAGGTGGTAAATTCCAAACTGCCCCAGTGGCCTCAAAATCACCCCAACAGTCTCACAATTACCTCAGCAATCTTGACATTTCCCTGGCAGTCTCACAATTACCACTCTTCAAACAGAAGCAATTTCACCTTATGTGTTTGTGCAAGAATTTCAAATGAACCATTACTTTTGTCTCTTCAAATTCATGGCTTGGCAACCTTTCAGTGCACTGGGAGGACTCTCCAGCATCTTTACATACATTTGGAAAAGGAAACTAAGGGTATGGGAGGAGGTTTTGAGCATTGTAGAATAGGGAACTAAGATTTTAGTATTGTATGTCAAAGCATAGGCTTGGTGAGTTTGCGTCAGTGGAGCAAGGGGCAGATTGCAATCTACATTCTTTTGCAATTCATTGTACTTTTCTCAATCTTAATAACATTCTGGTTGCAAAGCAATCGCCACTACCAGCTAGTTTATCCTTCAATAATACACTTACAAGATAAAAATTTGGGTGTTTTATCTCTCCTAGAATTGTATCCCTTTCTGTCTATTATTCAATTATTTTTAAGTAGCACCAATCTATTACTTGTGATTCTTGATCTCTAAATGCATTAATTTTGGTTAGATTATGGATCATTTCGGTATCAAAGCAACCTACTAATGCTTGGGATTTGTAGGAAAACATTGTTGTGGTTTTATGCCAGTATGGAGAACCTCAAAAATCTGAGTGAACATGTAACCCTCCTTGAGAGTAACATGGGTATTGCCACAAAGAATTAGAATTTGACTATGAAACAAATAGTGCAACTTAGCCAACAACAGAAGTGCAAAAGCCAAGGTTAGTCAGCTGTGGTCAATCACCAATAACTTTGCTATAGGAGAAGACTGTGAAAATACAAAGGGCCAAGATCCTCAAACTAGTAAGGTAAATTCAGCACCAAACTCCATCCAAAGTTAAATAAAAGTAGAAATGCAATCTTTTTATGGGTGAATAGATGTAAATTCTTAAACATGCCTATGACATAGCCACATGTTCGTTTCCCCCTGCCTGCCGGTAAAAGAGGCAATAAGAACAGTTGTTGGTCGGGGATGGTTAAAGAATAACAGTAATGTCCTCTTCTCTGAGTTGGTGTCAGTATTCCTCTCCAACTGCATGGAGATCCTGCTTGATAAAGGTCTGGTTAAGCATCTGGCAAACAACTATATTGAGCCTTTTATTTTGATGGTTTCTTCTTTGGATATTGCCCTTGATCAATATGGTTTGGATGGTGGTTTGGCTACAATTGTTGGTATCTACCCTGAAGAATCATTGACCTCTTATTCCACTAGTCCCTCTGCACTCTCTATAATGAGAACTGGGCTTACCTGCGACTCACCTTTAGGGGCTCTGCACGGATTGGGGAATATGAAAAAGCAGTTGGGAGAATATTTGAATTATGAATGCATAATGTTCAATACCCTTTATATTATGGTTAAACATGTAGAAGAAGGTGTGCATCTGCAGTCTCCTTCCTTCCCCACCCCCGCCACCCACAACTAGTGGAGCTAGTTCAAGCAGAAGCTGCAAGGTCTAAAGTTCTAAACTCAGTCGATAAATGTCTACCAAGTCTTTTTGTTGTTTTGAATTGCTAGCAAAACAACTTTGTTGATCCTTATTGCTGGTGGTCTAGTGGCTCTGTAGTCCTATATTTGTTCCTGCTTACTCTGTTCTCTGAGAAGATTTCACTCTTGATCCTGTACTTATTTTTTATGTATGTATCCAAATTTAGATAATTTCATCCTACCTGAATGCTGATGTAATCTCCTATTATTAATATAAATTTTCTATATATGGCTCTGCCATTTTGATCAATCAAAAAAAAATTCTAAGATACTTGGATCACATAGTTAAAAGTATATTTTAGTGTGCAAGATGTGACTGGGATGCTGAAATTCTATTTTGCACCTCCCAAGATGACAAAGCATGCTCTTGCGGTGGGAGAGCTATGTAACAACAACTTCTGAAAAGAAACTAAACTACTTGTGACTACTTGCAAAATATTTAAGAATTTCCACATCAAGATTTCTATCCAATTGGCCAAAAGACTAGCTAGAAAATTATGTTGCATCTCAAGCAAGAAAATGGGAAAAGTATGGAAGAATACAGCATGGAGTTAAAAAGGCAAGCCATGTTATTAGGTACGGAGTTGGAGGATGAGTTAGTCATCAAGTATCTTGAAGACTTTCACATCCCCATCAAAATAAGGATGCTTGTCACAAAACCACAAGACTTGGACCAGGCATGTGTCAAAAACTACCATGTAGAAGAATAGTTCCTACCCTCAACGAAAGACCCTGGAAGCCAAGAAAAAAATTTGAAGGATGTGTTACTGCAGAAG
The DNA here is from genome assembly GCF_030272615.1 of Cryptomeria japonica. Lineage (NCBI taxonomy): Eukaryota > Viridiplantae > Streptophyta > Pinopsida > Cupressales > Cupressaceae > Cryptomeria > Cryptomeria japonica. Next base: position 383,431,938 of record NC_081407.1, read on the forward strand.
AAAACTAGAGAAGACCGGCAGTTCTGGCAAGTTGTAATCAAAGGGAAAATGCCGAAGCAAGCAAAGTGGGAATATAAGGAAGAAGTGGTGAATTTATTTCCTCACTTAAGGTCTCATTAAACTTTCGTAGGACCAAAAGCCTCTCTAATAAGAGAGGTGTGATCCATATTTAATCATAAAAATTTGTATTCTTATCAGGAATCACTTCAGCAAGTGTTTGTCCTCATAAGCCACCAGAAAACCTCAGTAGATCAAAAATGATGATTCTATACAGGTGGCGATTTAGAAATTCGCCCACCAATCTTGAGACTGTCACTCTATGGAAAGTAGCATTTTCACCCATTGTGCAAGAATTTCAAATGAACCAACATCTTTGTTGCTTTGATTTCTGGGCTTGGCAGCATTACAGTGCACAAAAAGGACTCTCCAGTGTCTTTATATACATTTGTAAAAGGCTGTTGATATTATGAGAGGAGGAGTTGAGTATTGTAGACTTAGATAAGTAAGATTCCAATATTGTGTTTTAAAGCGTAGGCTTGATAATGAGTGTGTACCAATGGAGCAAGTGGAAGATTGCAATTCATTGTACTTATCCAAATCTTAATAATATTTTGACAGCTATGCAATAGCCAGTAGCAGCTGATTTTTCATCCATTTTAAGGATGTTTCCAGTATAAAAAATTGAGTGTCTTATTTCTCTTTTTCATAAAACTATACCCCTTTCTCAATATCATTTAATTATTGTTATATATTACAGTCCATCACTTGTAATTCTTAATGTCTACAAGCATTAATTTTGGTGAGATAATAGATCAGCCCAGGCTAGGGATCTGTTTATAAACAAAGAGTTATTCCTTGGATATCCCTAACCCCATCTCGTTGTGATCTTTTTTGAGGAACTGACTTTTGTATATCAGTATTGTATAGGGACAACCTTGCTTCTGTTTTGATATAATGCTATATTAAGCTTAATGTTTCTTTTGTATTATGGTTAAAGCTGCATGACCAGGGATTTATGCCCATAGGGAAAATTGATTCTTCCTATGCAAGGATCTTATAGAATCCCTCATTTATCTATCGAAAAAAAATAAGGTCAGAGATCAAGGTGGTCAAAGTCAGTCCACTTTCTTCCAAAAACTGAGTATTTTGTGCTTGCAAACCTAAAAAATACTCACTTGGAGGTTTTTTGCTTCTATGAGTTGACCCTATAAGAGTAAAGATATGCCCAAATCACAGTCTGCAATGCATGAGAACACACAGATTCTCTGAAAACAAGCAATCTTATCAATGTATTACCTAGACCTTGCTTCCAGCATTCATTGATCTGTGCATGTTATGCTCTGAATTTTGCAAGGCTCCAATTGACATCTGGCACAGTCAACGTGTATATCACCTTGGGTAGGCAGTCCCTGAGGATTCCTTTCATTTACTTCCATATTCAGCTTGTTCAATTTGAAACATCCCAAAGCATTGAACCTGTCATCATTCCAAGGCAGGTCAAATGATGGGCAAGGATTAACCCAGTTATAGCCTTAAAAATATTCAAAAAATGAAACAGTACAATTTCGATGGAGAGACAATTTGTTAGAAAAATATAAATCAAACATTTAAAAGACTAAAGTAGGTAGAATTATTAGGAAGCTACAAACATGTTTCTTGTTAACAACGTCATAAGGATACTCTCATGGTAATATTGAGTTAACATAGTAAAACAAGGGTAAACAGAAATTTTCATGGAAAAAATGGCTTAAGGTCAATGATATAAGGTCATCAAGTGCAAGTTACAACCAAGAAGTATGGCCTGTGCATGCAAAACAAAGAAAAACTATGGTGGACATAATACACCATACCCATTCCCATCCTTATGGACTGATTAGATGAAATCATTACATCTAAGAACTTTTAGAGTAAACTGATTACAGTTACACTAAATCCAAGACAATGGCAATAGTAATCATAATCTCACTTAACTCAGATGATGAGAATCATATTTGAGGCATCAACGCATTAAAAGCATCTGATTATCCATCAACTCGAATTAGCAAACTATATGCACTAGGATATGGACTCTTCTAGGTCAACATCTAAATAGGAAAAGGTAGAAGACCTCTCTTAGTGTAACTCAAAAGAAATAGGAAACTATTAAGTGGTCAACAAGGGAAATGTGTGTATAGAAAATAATGAATGAAATAAGGAAAAATAAAAGTAAATGCAAAACCATGTGTAAGGAAACAGTATGACAAGTAGATCAACAAAAGGATGACAAATGCAGGCCAAAAAGTGAAGGAAGAACCATGTAGGAAACACACATGCAATAGCTGAGAGAAAAGAATTACACATGGAGAAATTGTTGGCAACTTGGCACAATGAAAACAGGAGATCCTAATATAAGTTGCCAATATATTGAAATATTGAGCAAAACTTGTCTCTAAGTGTTAGGAACCGGAAGGACAACTGAGAGGGGGGGGTGAATCAGTTGTCAACGAATTTCAACCCAATTAAAAATTTAAAAGTAATCCAACTTAATACTTAATACCGGTAAACCAATCTTTAATACCAGTGAAACAGATTAGCAGTATATATCAATACCAGTGAAACTTAATGCATGAAACAAAAAGAGAAACAACATCCACAACACATAACACACAGATTTTTGACGTGGAAACCCTGTAAGGGGAAAAACCATAGTGGGAAACCTTACCCACAATCAAATGATGCTACTGCAGATAGTATGTGTATACAAATGGGGTCTACACATGCAGAAAGGCCAACCGCCTAGAGCACGTTGCTCAATAATGGGAGTTGCACTGACTACAGTAGGATGGTTAAATCCTAGAATAATGTACTGCTTCAAAGTGCATCTGCAATGCTAGATTCAGTACCGGTTTAAGCTCTGATAAACACCTTCATACCTCCTTCAACCTTCAAATGATGTCTGCTTGATTCGCTCTAAGATTTGCTCATATGATCTTCAATATTCGCACATGACATTACCATACCGAGTTACAATACCATACATACATCATCTCACAAATGAGATCTTACATTTATACAAAACCTAAGACCAAATACTAAGGTCGGCTCACTACGAATATTACATTCAAATCAATTACAAAATAAGTCCTAATACGATACAAGGTGTCGGCCTTAATACAATAACCAATAATAAATAATCACCATAACGTGTCGTGCTGATTTGGAATAGATAACGTATACCGGTCCATACCCTAGACTTATCTGCCAATAACAACAAATATGTCAACCCGATTAGATCAATAACCAAAACACCAAAACCAAGTATCCAAACCATGTCTTTGACATAATCAAGTAATCTCCAAGTCATAACAAGTCATCATTATTGCCGGTGAACCATATAACCTGCCGGTGAGCATATACCGGTGACTGTGCATAAGTCACTGACCTTGCCGGTGAACACAATGTGCCGGTTCAACAGTAAACCAATATAACCATAGTGCCAAATCAACAATGTAGATCTCCAGAAGGATAAGTGTTGACATCAATGACAAAACCAATGCAACACATCCATAATACCGACACTAAGAACTTGCCAACAAGGTTGCCACTTATGAGGACAATATCCCATCAAATGGATTTAATCCCAAGATTTAGTCTACCCAACAAGGCACCCCAACTAATGGATCTAAGCAAGACCATGGAATTAAACAAATAGGTACATAGTTTATTAGATAGGTAATTGATTACGGAAAGTTTGAATTCATGTGTGGTTCCATTGATTTTGACACCAAAAAAGGGTATTGAATGGAGAATGTGCACTGAGTCAAGGGCTATCAATAAGATCACTATTCAATATAGATTTCTCTAACCTAAAAAAATTATTTATTAGGCCATCTAAGTCATGCTAGCTATTTCTCCAATAAAAAGTGGATATCATTACATTAGGATAAGTGAGGGTGACGAATGTAAATCTACTTTTAGAACTAAAGATGGATTATACAAATAATTAGTTATGCCATTTGGCTTAACCAATGCACCTAGCACCTTCATGAAACTAATAAATGAAGCGTTACAACCATCTATGGGATAACCTTAACGATATATTGATATTTAGGGAAACTAAGGAAGAACCATCTACCACATTTGAGATAAGTTTTAGAAAAATTGAAAGAGGAGAAGTTGTCGATAAATCCAAACAATTGCTCATTTCTAAAAGAAGAATTGATATATTTGGGTTTAGTGATATCTAGATAATGGTTGAAGATGAATCTTGCAAAGGTAACTGTAATTTGGGAGTGACCAACTCCAAAAGTGCTACAAAGGCTAAGTTTTCTGTGGATTGGATAGTAGTTGCAGAAAATTCATAAGACATTTTAGAGGAATTTGTGCACCACTGACTTCTTGTATGAAGAAGGGTATATTTACATGGACAGTGGAAACAAGGAAAAGGTTTCAGCTTTTGAAGAAGAAAATGACCAAACAGCCCACATTGGCACCACCTCATTTTGAGAAAGTGTTTCAAGTAGATTGGGATGCTTGTGGAAAGGCCATTGGAGCTATTTAAGTCAAGAAGACATAGCCTTCATTAGTGTGAAATTAAATGAAGCAAATCAAAATTATTTTCAAAATTATTTTGTTCATAACCAAGAGTTCTATGCCATCATTTCAGGATTAAAGAAATGGAGACATTACTTATCGTCTAAAGAGTTTATGTTGTAGATGAATTATCAAGCATTCAAGCATATGAACAGCCAAGAAAAAATTGAACCAAAGAAAAATGAGGTGGGTTGAAAACCTACAAACTTACCCTTTTGTTTTATAGCACAAGTCTTGATAGTAAAATAGAGTATAGCAAATGCACTAAGCTGAAGGATATTGTTGATGAAGACCATGGAGGGTGAGATAATCAATCTTGATTACTCGACGGATTTATACAAGAATGATCTTGATTTTGTTGAGATCTAGAGGGCATGTCAAGATGGTAAGGTAAGTCCAGATTTCTTTATTTAAGTAGGATTTTTGTTTAAAATAGGCAATTATGTAGTATAGCTAATGCACTAAGCTGAAGGATATTGTTGATGAAGACAATGGAGGGTGAGATAATCAATCTTGATTACTCGAAGGATTTATACAAAAATGATCTTGATTTTGTTGAGATCTAGAGGGCATGTCAAGATGGTAAGGTAAGTCCAGATTTCTTTATTTAAGTAGGATTTTTGTTTAAAAAAGGCAATTATGTAGTATAGCTAATGCACTAAGCTGAAGGATATTGTTGATGAAGACAATGGAGCGTGAGATAATCAATCTTGATTACTCGAAGGATTTATACAAAAATGATCTTGATTTTGTTGAGATCTAGAGGACATGTCAAGATGGTAAGGTAAGTCCAGATTTCTTTATTTAAGTAGGATTTTTCTTTAAAAAAGGCAATTATGTATGCCCCAAGGTTCTATGAGGGAAAACCTGAAAAGGGAAATGCATGGAGAGGATCTTAGTGGTCATTTTTAAAGGGGCAAAACCTTTTTATAGTTAAAAAAGAATTAGAAATATTACTAGCCTGGTTTGAAACAAAAATGTAGATAATTTTGTTTCTAGATGTAGAATCTGTCAATTAGCAAAGGAAACTACTAGGAACACAAGGTTGTCCAAGCCATCACCTATTCCAAATGGAACATGGGAAGATATAGTATGGACTTTGTTTTGGGATTACCAAGAACTTAGAAGGGAAATGGTGGTGTCTTTGTAGTTGTGAGCAAGTTCTCCAAAATGGCTCAAGCAAACTAAAGACACATCAAATATTGCTAGATCATTTTTCCAAGATGTGGTAAGACTACATGCTTGCCTAGAGGTACTACATCTAACTAAGTTACTAAGTCTATGAGTCATTTTTGGAGGAGGTTATGGCAAAGGTTGAGTACTGAGTTGGACTTCAGTTATGTCCATCATCCCCAAACTATTGGACAAACAAAGGTAGTCATTAAGAGTAATGATAATCTACCCAAAATGAAGATAGACCTACTCAATGGGATTTGGTCCTTGCCCAAATAGAATTCGCATATGATAATTTAGTTATCTTCAAGAGGCATCACAGATTTGATAATGGTGGTTGTTGTTGGTATGAACACATTATATTACCTAACTAGTTTCTTATTAGGTCCTATGGCATGCCCCCCACCACAAAGAATAAAATTAAAAATTATAAGGGAACGCCACCTTATATCTATTATTAATACTAAGGAAAGCCCCTATGAAGAGCAAGAATCATAAGTTATCCTAGTCAGTGATTTGTTTTGAGTCGATGATATTAATTATCATTCATTTTTAGGCAATGATTAATTATTATTAAAGCAAGCAACCCTTGTACAGTTGCAAGTGGAAGGAAGGGCAGCAATTGCAAAAAGGTATATCCTTTCAAGACAAAAAGGTATGACCCTTTCCATTATGGAGGGTAAAAAAGGAAAGAAACCTCATTCGTAGAAGGCATCAAATGATCAAGGAAAATAAGCAGAAAAGGGATTGAAATCAGAACTGGAATTAATTATGCCGAGAGGCATCCCTACAGCGGCAGCGGGGGTGGAGATTGCCCATCCGTGTACATAAAAAAGAAAGCTGCGGGAGTTACAAAGCATGGAATTGAAAACAATTACTGTATGACATGTTATGGAATTGGAGGCAGATAACTGTATGGCATGTAACTGTAACGTATGGAAGTGCAAGAGTTATTTATAATGGCGTTCTCATTTCCCATCATTTACAATGGTGGTCTCTTTGATGCTGTTGAGAAAATGTTGAGAATCAAATTCCGTGGGCTTGTACAAAGCTGCATCCCGATGAATTGCCAAAGCATTCACAAAGAGTAGCGTTCCTGCAAGAACGGGATATCCTCCAATAGTGCAACCCTCGTTAGATAAAAGAGGAAGAAAAAAGAGGTGTTGATGCCTGCAAATATTTCAACTTCTGCAAATTTGATTCATCCAACATGTATGATGATCTTTTCTTGGGCTTTGGAAAAAATGTTTGGACGTTACATTTTTGTTCTCTTATTTGGGATCCATTGTGTGTAGATTTTCCATTAAGATTCTCAGAATAGTTTAGTTGCAACCCATTTCTGTACAAATATTTTTAATGCATCCATTATAATCTCCACCTTTCTTCATCATGCGATGTTCACAAATATCCAGGCATGCAGTTATCTGATTATTTGTATATGTTTTTCTTGCATACCCTTTAGTGTGTATAGATGAGTGGCTTGCATGTCTATATGCCTGGCTGTCTTTGCTATCTCTGCTATCTTCATGACCGAAAGGTCTTTATGGACTGCCGATGAGGCCAACGAAAGGGCTAATCAAGCCAACCACTGGGCGATCCAAGCCAGCAATGGGCTTCAACTAGCACTTACCCAGATTGTTCTTTTTTTTTGATATGCTCTGTTTCCATCAAATTCATATTTTTTTCTCTCGTATTATGAGGATTTATTCCGTATGGATGTTTGTAGGTAAGAAAGGCAAAGATGGATGTTTACAACTATTTTTGTTTCTGCTTGCTACCATCAAAAAAGAATGATGATCCTAAATAAAAATGTAGAGATCTACATTACTCTTAGTTTCTGGAGTTGTGACTCGAGGGTGCTGTAATGAAAGCCCAATGGATTAATCCCTATTTAGGAACGAGGTCTAGATTCTTAAAAGAAAAACAAAAAAATCAGTTTGCAGGGATATCTTGATTGATTAATTATTCACCATATGTATTTCACTTTATGTAATTTCCTTACTTATATTATATTTGTAGAGAGATTTGTAAACATCAATTATTGGTTGCTGCTATTAATAATTTGGACTTTCATAAATTTACAGTTTGATGGAAGTTTAAATAGAAATTAAAAAATCTAATTGTAAAAGGTATTTGGAAATGTTTGAGGAATTGATATTTTGTAGTTTATTTTATTGACAATAATATATTTTGGAATTCCAAAAATTTACAATTAGATTGGAAGTTTAAATAAAAATTAAAAAATCTAATTTCAGAAGGTATTTGGAAATGTTTGAGGAATTAATAATTTGTGGTTCATTTTAGTTCATTAAAAGATGTGATTTTTTAATTTTTATAGTGATAGTAAGTATTATGAATGCAAATATTATCTCAATGAACTTCATAATTTATATATTCAAGTGAAATATTGTAAGAATTAGTACATTAAATATTTAGTATCAATTAAATATCAAAAACTTTTCATTTTCATAGAGTGATAAAACAAATAAATTTTATTTTTTTGACAATATATTGTTGTCTAAATAGAATGTTATTATTTTTAATTATTTAAAAAAATAAAATTAATAGTCACAATGATAGAAAAGAGAAGGAAAGAATCTTAATTTTGAATTTAGAAACATCAAAAAGATTTTCTATGTTTCTAATTCTTAAACATAAAAAATATAATGTTTTTAAATTCAAAAAATCCTACGAAAACCGGGGACGCGTCCCCTACCTGAAAACCCTTGTCCCAGTCCCGGGGATGTTTCAGGGAGTTGGACTATAGCAACGTATCCGTGACTCTACCATTATTTCGAGCTGGGAATTCAGAGTAATCCTGTACTGAAATTTGTGCTCCATTGCGTCATGTTGTGACCATTTCACACATCGCCCCATCACAAATGGGGACCACCTCTTTTGCTTTAGTTTTAGGTTTTAGATAGATTTGGCAGTGGTCAGATCCTTTAGATGAGATGAAGTTGAGAGGATTTGCTCCTCAACACCTTGGTTATGAAAGACATATGATCATCATTTCATTTGATCATCATCATCAGAGATAGAAACAATGAATGTAAGCATTAAGATCATCATGAGATTGAGATGATTGATGCAAGAGGAAGGATTTAACTGCATGAGAAAGCTTCGATAACAATAATGAACCCTCTGAGTTGGCAAGGTGAGTGCTACTACTCACAAAATTTGACAAGGTTGAGTCACAGACAGTGACCCCCCAAAACCCCCACCTTGCCTTAGCTAACAGGCGATGCCTCCCAGAAAGTCCAAAATTTTCCAGTCACTGACCCCTCAAATGTCCGACCTCTCTCGGTTAGTGGGGTACAAAAAAGTCCGATCTCTTCCTTGCTCAATCAATGCCCTATCCAAAGTCTGATCCATGATAGGAGACCTTTTTCTTACTGAGATAAACAAGTTAAAGATGAATGCTTGATATTTGATGAAATTGAAGTGATTGAGTAAGCAAGGCTAACATTCTTTTATGCACAGTAAGTGCCCTTTCAAAACCCCGATCTTCTCAGTCAGTGCTCTATCATGCCCACAACCTCCCAAGGTGATAGTCAGTGCTAGGTGAGATCCCCGCCCAAGGATAGAAGAAGATATTTAAGTTAATGATCAAGCTAATGATGAAGGGAAAATCAATTCAAGGCGTTAAGTATGAAAGGAAGATCAAGAAAGATCATCAACAAGCTTGAAGACACAGTCAATGCCTCCCAGGTAGTCCGAACTTTCTCAGTCGATGACCTCCAAAAAGTCCAAACTTTTGCAGTCAATAGGGTAGCAAAAGTCCGATCTTTCTTGTGTCTCAGTCAGGGCCCTAGCAAAAGTCTGATCCATCCCAGTCCATGCTCAAGTGAAAGTCTGAACCTTTTTATGCTTATCCGAATTCAGCAATGAGGTATGTTAGAGTGTTTATGATCAAAAGGGCTGCCTAAGAAGGAAATAGATGTTTTAATTCAAATTTGAAAAGGTAATACAAGTCAGCTTTGTCTTGAAATTCTCAATTGGAAAACATTTAATAAAACATCAAGTCAGCCTAATGCGATTAAAAGACACGCACTTACATCTCTATAAAGGTTGGATTGATCAATCCATGATTTCATCCTTCATGTACAGCGATCATATTCAAGCAAGGTGATCTTACATTATCAAGTGGCAGCGAAAACTCAGCAGATTGCCATTCAAGGATAGTGAATTCATCATTGCAAATTAGCAAATTCATTCAAGAACAGTGATACTAAATCTACAAGAACAGCGATCAATACCCAAGATCAGTGAATTCAAGGCAAACTTTAGCATTTGACATCATTACCACAGCAAAAGTGCATCAATACAAGGGCAATTTTAGCAAATTGAAGACCAATTTGAAGCCATCAGGCAGTTTAGAACTTGTTTGCAAGTAGAACATGGCAGCCCCGAAGCCAAGAGTAGTCTCAAGGCAAACCCTCATCAAGGACTAAAGAGGAGCAATGACCAAAACCAAGATTACATCATTTTGGAGCAATGTAGGAGACAGCAATCTCGGACAAATCGACATGAAGAAGTTCCAAGGTCCCTTATACACAAGCAAGCCATCCGGATTTTCAAAGAAGATGATCGAGAGCAGGATAGTAAATGCAGCAGGTTACCTCCCAACCATCCAATACAATGAATTGATAGTCAAATGTCCCAAACATTATGATGCCAGTACCAGAACGATAGCACTTGATGTTAGAGTACTTGCTTACCTATCTGAGACAGCCATCAGCGAAGCTTTCCACATCCAGGATCACAAAGGCATGGTCCACAAGAGTAAAGGAGTACGAGCAATCTATGATGATGATCCCGACAGATCCCTGAGTATAATCAACAAGTATTAGGTACTGAAGAGCAGACCATGCTTATCATAGGTTCACAACAAATTGCATGGAATTGATTTCAAGGAAGAGTTTGGTGATTTGATCACTTTGTTCAACTGAGTTCCAGGAAGTCCTCAAGCATATCAGTTTGAGAATCGGATGTTCTACTACATGGAAACAATGTCAACTGGAAGAGAGAGAGAATCAACTAGGCAAGAATCATAAGCAACAACCTTGACATACAGTTGAAGAGGCTTCAGCACACTAAGACATTTTACATGAGTTCATATCTAATATATTCACTGGCCAGAGCTCATGAATATGCCAAATTAATGTATAGAGGTCTAGTTGGAAAGGGGGCCAGAGAGATAAGAGCATGTGAATCCTACACCCAGCTACACTACCTTGGCAAAGCACATTACAAGAGGATGAACAACGCTTTCACCATGCACTTGACCAGGACATTGAAAGGCCGCATCCATCAAAGACTATCCCCCAAAAGAGTTAGTAAAGAAATTTGGTGCTTGGTATATCCAATTTCCCAAGTTAACCTACATAAGAATTCAAGGATGCTCTTGTCGGCCCTACATGCTACAACGCTATCCTACAGACAAGATAATATTGCTTGAGTTGGTGAGGCAGTTGACCACATATGACAAAGTGCAAAAGAATAGACATAAGACAAGAATTGCTTTTCCCATCTCAATTGGGCAATCATTAGAAGTCTGTCCATCCCTACAAGCAGCAAAAAAATAGAAAAAGACTTGAGGTCCCACTTCCTTATCCCATACTTCTCTAGAGAAAAATTTAATTATTATGGTAACATGAGAAGAACTAACGGAAAAAGACACAAACACAAGCTACAGTTGGAAGACTATTGGGTAAATGCTCAAGATAACTTTGAGATAAGAAGGAAGATGTGCTCAAGGCTATCGATCGACATCGTCAGGATGCTCAAGGACAAGGTAGTGGAAAATGCCTCCAGCTGGTATACAAGCAAGAGAAAGAAAAGAAGGTAGAGGCCATTTGGATTGATGTGGAGATCACCTATCTAAAGGACTTGATGAAGCCATTCTTAGCATACACACGAAGTTAGGTAGATATCTGTTGACGTGTATTTTGTACACCATCATACACAGAATAAAATACCTAAAGGCATCTTATCCTCTCTTGAATAAAGTCTCTAACTGCTGAAGATTGGCATGAAGGATCAGTTAGGATGACTCCAATGTTCTGGTTAGTAGGGTCTCTACGTGTGGATAAACTCCAGTGGTATGATGTGATTTGCTGGAATCACAAGGGGACTTACATCTGATGATTGAACTTCCGATCTGCTTTGCTGGAACATAGGCTCTTACTGGCTTAGATTTGAAAAAATGGAAAAAGGATGAGGGCGAAGAGAAGATCTAGTCCTAATACTAAGAATGTAGGAGCAATGATTTGATTTTTGATGAAACTCTAACTAGGTCTTGTTTTGACATCAATGGACCATCTCCACAAGGCTAGTGCGATCTTCTAAGGGAAGCTTTATGATGTTCAAATCATCACCGCAGGCATAGACACCATCAAGTTGATGCATATCAATGAAGAAGCGACAAATTGAAATTGAGCTTAAGCTGAATGATTCCAGTTGACTACACAAGGCAAGTCTGCAATCAACAAACTGCTAGTAGTATGGATATACGAATTCCACCATTAATCAATCGCATTTCCTCCATTCATCTAATCATCTACCATCTAGGATTGAAGACTCAACAAGAAACCATGCAAATTGCAAGAAACGACACACTTCACCATTACTTCAATGAAAATGGAGTTTGTTTACAATCAATGGCAACAATTTCTTGCCTTGCCCTCCTATTCTACTCTAATTACTATTCTATCAATTTCTAACTACTCTCTATCTACTAACTGCTTTCTATTATTTACAACTCTCTCTAACTTATTGCTAATTAGCCTTTACAAATGAAATGCCAGGGCTTATATAGTGCCCACAATACAATTCGATGGCTTAGATCAATTCGAGATCAATGGCCAAGGTTTTACAATGAAAACCCTAATTAGGGTTTGTTACAACCATTACATAACATTTAATGCTTGACCAATGATAAAATTGTATTGCTTGGACACATGTCCTCTCTAGAAAAATCGACCAATGGATAGCTGGGGTAGGTACATCGGAGTTTGTGCCACCTTCCATGAGTTAGGTACATTGAATCTGGACATGCTGAGGTGGACCACACTGACTGGAGGAGTGATGACTAGGATGCCACCTCATCTGACACTTGTAGCTTGCTAGATATTCAATTTGATGTCGTTGAGAGGCTATCTTTAATTAACTCTTGTTCTAACTCCTTTTGTCCTTGATGTGCAGGATGATTGATGTACCTCGCCCTGGAATGCTGGATTGGAAGAGGTCGCCCTTATCCTGGCTTGATCGTCCCGGCGAAGACCGTCCTTGATCTGGCTTGATTTCCCTTGATGAGATCTCCATTTGATGCCTACACAACATTTCAAAATTAGCAACATGATTTTGCAATGAATAACTAGATTAGAGATTAAATTTAGGAAACTTCATAATAAGTCCTTGAGTTATCATTTCCTAAACGACGATTGAGCTATTAGAATTCAAAATTTCAAAATTTAAGGCTATGACGATCAAAATTCGAAATTAAAACAAGGGATCTTGTCATACCTTACTTGAGAGTTTAACTCTAAAATGCAAAACAAAGGAATTCGCCTAGGCACAAATCAAAATTTGATGGCTTCAACGTGATCTCTCCAAATGAACGTCCACTTTAGCAATTCGCCACCTTGGGGGAGGAGTCTTCAATGTCTTGAAGATAACAAATTCGCCTTACTTGAAACAAACACGCACTCCTCTTTGATGATAATTTCGCACCTTGTCTTCTCCAAAATCGCATATGAAAGAGGATAAAATGATGATTTGAAAATGAAATAAACACCTCCCTTTATAGGCGCTCACCTTCACATTGACCCTAGGCCGACTTTGGTGAATAAGGCAAATTTAAAATAAACTTAAAGGCCGACCTTTGTAAAATGAAACAAATTTTAAATCAAGCGCCCCATTTTATTTATAATTAATTAATTTAATGCCTATAATTTTAAATAAACTCGATTTTTAAAAGGCAAAAATTAATTAATAAAGACCCATGCGCTAATGTTAAATGCTAACTTTAATTGGATTTCAAATTTATCGATTTTTTCCTAGCATTTAATAAAATCTAAAGAATGTTTTAGCGCCAAATTTGGAAGAGGTAAGGACACAAACCTATCGCTCTGGTCCCTGACTAAGGGACAGGAGCGAATTTGATGTTTAGTCTTGATTCTCTTGCCTTTTATGTTCAAAACCTCCATCCTCACGTTGAGACTGGCATGTTTGCCAAAAAACTCGAGCTTGATCGTCTTGATTTGGTGGATGAATGCCCTCTAAGGTGGATATCGCCTTGGTCCCTTGGTGAGGGACAGGAGCGAACTTCATGCTCTGGCCAACATTTGCTATCTCTCAAGCTTTACTCCTTGTTCATCACCTTGCAAATGATATCCTTGATCTTGCAAACCTTGACTTTGACGTGATCTTGAAGGAAAACGAATGATTTAATGAAAATCGCCCTGGTCCCTTGATGAGGGACAGGAGCGATATAGCTTCCTTGTTCAAATTGATAGTCTTTTGACGTTTGAAACCTTTGCATATCATCATCTTAAGACGCCTTAGACCCTGTGCAACCATGTACAATCTTGACTTGGCATGAATTTTGAATGAATTGGCAAATATGGTGGATATCGCCCTGGTCCCTGACTGAGGGACAGGAGCGAACTTCAATGTCCTGGGCTCATGCTTGCTTTCATCAACTTGCCATTGCTTTCATCGTGTAAAATGAAGTCCCTTGGTCCCCTTTGGACACTTGAAACGTGATCAACATTCAAAATCTAAGCTTTCATGAAGATTTCGCTCTAGTCCCTGCCTGGGGGACAGGAGCGAATTTGTACTTTCAAGCTCAACTATACTTTGCCAACTTCCAAATTTATCTTCAACGGTCTAGTTTCACCCTCCTTTCTTGCCTTAAAACTTGCTTGCTTTTGCCTGAATTTTACCTTATGAAGAATTTCGCTCTGGTCCCTAGGAGAGGGACGGGAGCTACAATGGATTTCGCCCTGGTCCCTGACTAAGGGACAGGAGCGATTTTGCATTTTGGTCTACTTTTCCTCATGTTTGTGCCTTCAAATTATATTCAACTGGTAAAAAGCACTTCCTTGGTTCTCCTCAAGTCGTCAAATCGTTCAAATCTTTCAAGGACAAGGAAATTTTGGATTTCAAGCTCCGGTCCTTCAGTGAGGGACAGGAGCGATTTTTGCCCTCCAGGCCCAAATGCTTCACTTTTCACCATGAAATGTCTTTGCTAGGGAAGATATCATCCTGCCTCATGCTATGAATAAAAGTTAATGTCCAAAAAAAGGTCTAAAATTGTGCATATAAAGAAAATCGCTCTGGTCCTTCAGTGAGGGACAGGAGCGAATTTGACCTTCTAGGCAAAAACTTCATCATTTCATTGTTTTCGATCAAGTCTGGATGCTCTATCATGCTCATTTCGTCCTTCACCATGCCTTTGATGTCTCAATTCGTCCAAACACGGTCAGGAATGGCTCAAATAAGTATTATCGCCCGGGTCCCTTGGTGAGGGACAGGAGCGCTTCGCCTTGGTCCTCCTGAGAGGGACAGGAGCGAAATTCGCTCTGGATCCTCAATGAAGGACAGGAGCGAAATTTGACTTTTCGAACTCTCTATCAGGATAATTTTTATGGAATATAACATTTAAGTATAAGAAATTTTCTTATACTTTAGGTTATATTCCATATATACTTTCAGGATGTTTGAGAGTGGTTTCAGACCTCCAGGAGTTATATTGCAGAATCTAGTTTTTTGAGGTTTTTCATTTTCCAGACTTAGTCAAATTTCAGGATCAGGACATTCCAGACTTAGCCAAATTTCAGGATCAGGACCTCACTCAAGCCGGACTTGCTACCCTATTGGTCTCCCCGACAGCACTCAAAATGCAAAGGCTAACTAACAAAACCCTAAAAAAACCCAAAGAACAAACCCCAAAAAGCAAAAAAAAAGCAAGGGTCCCCATTTGCAATGGGGCGATGTGTGAAAACGTCACAACAATATCCAAATCCAAAAGTTGAAGAGTCGGAACGCACAATGGACTTTTGAATCGATGGAAGAGATAGAATCATCCAATGAGGATACAAAAAGCACAAGTGTAAGTGGAAGTGACACCTAGTCAGCTCACTCCAAAGGTTCAAAGAGGAAAGAAAATCATAAGGACCTTCACACAAGAAGCATAAAACAAATTCAGTCCGTCCTTCTACTAGTACTTCTTCCATAGGACCATACATGATATAGATATGAATCAGGCAGTTGATAAGGAGAGTCAAGCACCTAAAGGAAGCATAGATCACAGAGTGAATGAATCTATGGAGTCTACAATCCAAAATAGCTGATGTGAAAAGACAAAGGGAAACAGCCCCAAGTTCAAGACAATTCAGTCCCACATGAGCAAGCTAATAGAAAGGCATGTGAAGATGAATATGTGGATATAGAGAATGAAGATGAAGAAGTAACCTCTCCACCCCAAGAAGATCAACAGCTCAAGAAGGTGCAAGTAGGAGAGAGAAATCTTCTATCCCAACATGGCTTAAGGAAAGATTAGCAAAGGAAGTCATAGTGATAGAAGAGAAGCCCTTGGATGACTTAGACAGTTTCCTAAACAAAGCTCAAGAGATAGTTGAAAAGAAGGAGGCTACCAAGATGTCAAAGATAACAAAGGACAGTACAGGATCTCAAGTGATACAAATTGCCACTCCAAGAGTAGACAAACTTGAAGATAAGATCGCAGCAAAAGAGTATGATTTGGAGACTACGACTTAGGTCCTCCCACCACTAAAAAGCTGATGGAAGACTTGAAAAGTATAGTGCAAACAGTCCATGATATGTTGAAGTTGGAAGTAGAGAAGAACAAGAAACTAGAGAAAGAAGTGAGTGCGTTGAGAAGCTACCTGTAGCAGTTGAAGGAACCACTAAGGCAACATGATCTTTCAAGCACACCACCACTGCTGCTTCCTCCAGACTCAGTTGACAATTTAGAGAAAATGAGAACTTCAGCTCACTTGATGGAGAGTTGAATAAATAAATCTTTCAAGAAGGAAAATGCATTCGTGAAGGAGCTAGTAAGGATATTTGATAAAATCACAAGTGTTCTTGAAAGAACTCAAATCCTCATGGCAATTTATGATACTTTCGTTTTCACCAGAGATCGCACCATGCCAAGACTATAAGCAATGAAGAGTTTACCTAAGTAGACTTTAGTGAATGGAGGAGTGTTGAAAGATGGACAGTCGCCTGATTTTCATCAGTGGTATAACTTGATCCGAATGCAGAAATTCATCTTCGAGGATATCAATAGCGGTTGCACTCAAGTAGATAATGCAATAAACTTGATACATGATAAGATTGTGGAGGTAGCCGAAGTCATACTTGAGAAGGAGATGAATGAAGGAATTCACATAGATCCCGACCAATTGATTGATAGAGTGAAATTCGTATTCTCTGGGACAGTCAGAACACCTTCGGACAAGCAGCTAGACGACATACACTCATTCATGGTACTTGCCAACAAGACTAAACATTTCCAGCCAAGATGGGAGAAAATTATGCCTCTGCCTTACACGAGGTGAACTCCACGGAAGATTAGTTCAAGAATGTGCTTGCTGCTCCAATAACCAAAATTGAATTCATGGTCTCCAAATTCATTGAATGTGCAACAAAAGAAAAGAATTGGGGAAATGAACTTCTAGAAGGTAGTTTGTTATGATCCCATGTGGCATCTTTTTTTCTTATTGGAGGAGTTTTCCTCCAAGTTTGTGCCAAATGGATGTCACATTCCCATTGGCGAATATTTAATAATTTGCAATAAGATTAGGTTTTCATGTAACAAGCCCTAATTAGGGTTTAGGTGGTAGGAAAAGTCCGTCCTCTCTCAATCAGTGGGGTAAGAAAAGTCTAATCTCCTCCTTGCTCAGTCAATGCCCTCTCCAAAGTCCGATCCATGATAGGAGGCCTTTTGCTTAGCAAGATGAACATTTTAAAGATGAATAATTGATATTTGATGAAATTGAAGTGATTGGGTAAGGGAGGCTAACATTCTTTTATGCATAGTCAATGCCCTATCAAAAGCCCGATCTTCTCAATCAATGCTCTATCAAGCCCACAACCTCCCAAGGTAATAGCTAGTGCTAGATGAGATCCCTGCCCAAGGATAGAGGAAGATATTTAAGTTAATGATCAAGCTAGTGATGAAGGGAAGAGCAATTCAAGGCGTTAGTATGAAAGGAAGATCAAGAAAGATCATCAACAAACTCGAAGGCACAATCAATGCCTCCCAGGGAGTCCGAACTTTTCTAGTCAGTGGGGTAGCAAAAGTTCAATCTTTCTTGTGTCTCAATCAATGCCTCCCAGAGAGTCCGAACTTTTCTAGTCAGTGTGGTAGCAAAAGTTCAATCTTTCTTGTGTCTCAATCAGTGCCCTAGCAAAAGTCTGATCCATCCCAGTCAGTTCTCAAGTGAGTCCGAACCTTTTTATGCTTATCCAAATCAGCGATGAGGTATGTTAGAGTGCTTATGATCAAAAAGGCCCCGCCTAAAAAGGATATAAATGTTTTAATTCAAATGTGAAAAGGTAATACAAGTTGGCTTTGTCTTGAAATTCTCAATGGGAAAACATTTAACAAACATCAAGTCGGTCTAATGCAATTAAAAGACACGCCTTACGTCTCTATAAAGGTTGGATTAATCATTCCATTGGATCAATCCACAATTCCATGCTTCATGTGCAGCGATTCTATCCAAGCAAGGTGATCTTACATTATCAAGTGGCAGCAATTTTGATAAAGGGAATTCTTTCAACACTCAGCTCATTCAAGGACAATTTATTCATCATTGCAAATCAGCGAATTCATTCAAGAACAGCGATTCTACATCTTCAAGAACAGAGATCAATACCCAAGATCAGCGAGTTCAAGACAAACATTAGCATTTGGCATCATTCCCATAGTGAAATTGCATCAATACAAGCGCAATTTCGCCAAACTGGAGGACCAATTTGAAGTCACCAAGTTGTTTAGAAATTGTTTGTAGGTAGAACATGGCAGCCCCGAAGGCAGTAGTCTCAAGGCAAACCCTCATCAAGGAGAACTCAAGAGGAGTAATGCCCGAAACCAAGATTACATCATTGTGGAGCAATGTAGGAGACAGCAATCTCGGACAAATCGACATGAAAAAGTTCCAAGGTCCCTTATACACAAGCAAGCCATCCGGATTTTCAAAGAAGGTGATCGAGAGCGGATATTGAATGCATCAGGTTTTCTCCCAGCCATCAAATGCAATGAATTGATAGTCAAATGTGCCAAACATTATGATGCCAGTACTAGAACGATAGTAGCACCTGATGGTAGAGTACTTGCTTACCTATTTGAGACAGCCATCAACGAATGATTCCACATCCAGGATCACAAAGGCATGGTCTACAAGAGTAAAAGCGCACATGAAATCTATGATGATGATCACGACAGATGTTGGAGTATAATCAACAAGTATTGAGTATTGAAGAGAAGACCCGACTAATCAAAGGTTCCCAGCAGGCACAAAATTGATTTCAAGGAAGAGTTTGGTGATTTGATCACTCTAATCAACCGAGTTACAGAAAGTCCTCAAGCATATCACTTTGAGAAATGGATATTCTACTGCATAAAAATAGTGTCCACTGGAAGAGAGAGAATCAACAGGGCAAGAATAATAAGCAACAACCTTGACATACAGTTGAAGAGGCCAGAGCTCATGAATATGCAGGATTAATGTATAATGGTCCAGTCAGAATGAGAGTGGGAGAGATAAGAGCATGTGTATCCTATACCCAGCTACACTACCCTGGCAAACCACATTACAGGAGGGTGAACGACGCTTTCACCATGCACTTGACAAGGACATTGCAAGGTGGCATCCATCAAAGACTATGCCTACAAGCAAAAGAGTTAGTAAAGAAATTGGTGCTTGGTATATCCAATTTCCCAAGTTCACCTACATCAGAATTCAAGGATGTTCTTGTCCGCCCTACATGCTACCATGCTATCCTACCGACAAGATAATATTGCTTCAGTTGGTGAGACAGTTGACCACATATGACAAAGTGCAAAAGAATAGACATAAGAGAGGAATTGCTTTTCCCATCTCAATCGAACAATCATTAGACGTGTGTCCATCCCTACAAGCGACGAAAAAAATAGAAAAAGACTTGAGGTCCCACTTCCTTATCCCATAATTCTCTAGAGAAAAATTTAATCATTACGGTAACATGAGAAGAACTAATGGAAGAAGACACAAACACAAGCTACAGTTGGAAGACTATTGGATAAATCCTCAAGATAACTTTGAGATAAGAAGGAAGATAAGCTCAAGGCTACCAACCAACATCATCAGGATAATCAAGCACAAGATAGTGGAAAATGCCTCCAACCGGTATACGAGCGAGAGGAAGACAAGAAAGTAGAGGTCAATTGGATTGATGTGGAGATCACCGATCTAAAAGACTTGATGAAGCCAATTTTAGTATACACACAACGATGGGTAGATATCCAAATCCAAAAGATGAAGAGTCGGAACGTACAGCTGACTTTCGAATCGATGGGAGAGATAGAATCATCTGATGAGGATATAGAAAGCACAAGCATAAGCGCAAGCGCCACCCAATCAGCTCACTCCAAAGTTTCAAAGAGGAAAGAAAACTATAAGGAAGGACCCTCACACAAGAAGCATAAATCAAATTCAAGTCGTCCTTCTACTAGTACTTCTTCCATACAATGTGTAGAGATGAATCAAGCAATTGATAAGGAGAGTCAATCAGCTAGAGGAAGCATAGATCACGGAGTGAATGAATCCATGGAATCTACAATCCAAAATAGCTGATGTGAAAAGATAGACAAAGGGAAACAACCCCAAGTTCAAGACAATTCAGTCCCACATGAGCAAGCTAATAGCAAGGCAGGTGAAGATGATTATGTGGATATAGAGAATGAAGATGAAGAAGTAACCTCTCCACCCCAAGAAGATCAACAGCTCAAGGAGGTGCAAGTTGGAGAAGAGAAATCTGCTATCCCAACATGGCTTAAGGAAAGATTAGCAAAGGAAGTCAGAGTGATAGAACAGAAGCCTCAAGATGACTTCGACGGTTTCCTAAACAAAGCTCAAGAGACAGTTGAAAAGAAGAAGGCTACTAAAATGTCAAAGATAACAAAGGACAGTACAGGTTCTCAAGTGATACAGATTGCCACTCCAAGAGTAGACAAACTTGAAGATGAGATCACAACGGAAGAGTATAATTTGGAGACTATCGACTTAGGTCCTCCCACCACTAAATAGGCAATGAAAGACTTGAATGATGTAGTGAAAACAGTTCATGATATGTTGAAGTTGGAAGTAGAGAAGAACAAGAAACTAGAGAAAGAAGTGATTGCGTTCAGAAGCTACCTGCAGCAGTTCAAGGAACCGCTAAGGCAACATGATCCTTCAAGCACGTCACCACCGCTGCTTCATCCAAACTCAGTTGATAATTTAGAGAAAATGAGAACTTCAGCTCACCTGATGGAGAGGTGGATAAATAAATCTTTCACGAAGGCGAATGCATTTGCGAAGGAGCTAGTAAGGATATTTGATAAAGTCGCAAGTGTTCTTGAAAGAACTCAATTCCTCATGGCAGCTTATGATACTTTCGTTTTCACCAGAGATCACACCATGCCACGACTACAAGCAATGAAGAGTTTACCTAAGCAGACTTTAGTGAACGGAGGAGTGTTGAAAGATGGATATTCACCTGATTTTCAGCAATGGTATAACTTGATCGGAATCCAGAAGATCATCTTTGAGAATATCAGTAGTGGTTGCACACAAGTAGACAATGCAATAAACTTGATACATGATAAGATTGTGGCAGTGCGACCAGGGGGCGCGTTTCTTGGGAAAAATGAGGCGTCCCGAAAACAGAAATGTCTCGAGGAAGGGAGGACGGCAGGGGACACCTCATGTATTAACTATGACATTACATCATGTATATGAATTGATGAATTTCAACTCTCATTTAAACACTTAATTCAACTCAATTGCTATCTATAATGTATATGATGAATGATTTATCAATGTTAGCATATGAATTTTTGAAATTTCCCTATATATTTTAAATTTTCCCTATTTTTTATATAGCCGTTCCCTCATCCTCAAAAATGGCAAAAAAAAATCATCTTGGAAACCCGTTTCCTTGTGTCCCCGTCCCGGAAACTCGAGGTAACATAGGATTGTGGAGGTAGCCAAAATCATACTTGAGAAGGAGATGAATGAAGTAATTCACATAGATGTCGATCAGTTGATTGATACAATGAAAGTCATATTCTTTGGGACAGCTGGTACACCTTCGGACAAGCAGCTAGACGACATACACTCATTCATGATACTTGCCAGCAAGACTAAAGATTTTGGGCCAAGATGGGAGAAAACCTCTGCCTCTGCCTTAAACAAGGTGAGCTTCATGGAAGATCAATTGAAGAACATGCCTGCTGCTCCGATAACCAAAATTGAAATCATGGTGTCCAAATCCGCTGAATTTGCAACAAAAGAAAAGGATAAGGAACACAAAGTTCTAGAAGATTGTTTGTTATGATCCCATGTGGCATCTTTTTTACTTATTGGAGGAGTTTTCCTCAAAGTTTGTGCCAAATGAATGTCACGTTCACATTGGCTGATATTTAATAATTTGCAATAATTTTGATGTAACAAACCCTAATTAGGGTTTAGGTGGTAAGATCTTGGCCCTTGAGTTTGATTTAATCTTGGCCATTTATTGTATTTGGGAGCACTATATAAGCCCTACTCTCATTTGTAAAGGATAGATTAGAAGAGTTTTGAAGAATTATTGTTTCATGTTGCCAGAAATAATAGTCATTGAAGCGTTGGTGAATTATTGTGTTTTGGAGCATTTGCTTGTTTCTTCATCCTTTTATGAGCGAAATTAATATTGAAAAAGACAAAAAAAGATAGAATAGAATTTTCTTTAAGTATTTAGACGAATGAAAGACTCATGTGCATGATTGATACTGAAGCTCTCATTGTTCATACTACTAATATATCATCGATGGTGAAGTATCTTGTGTAGTCGACTAAACTTATTTTAGCCAAGCTTAACTTCAATTACTACTTCCCCATTGATATGCTTCATCTTGAGGGTATTCATGTTTGTGGTAGTGATTTGAAAATCATTAGCTATTCCTAGAAGATCGCACTAGCCTTGTGAAGATGTTCATTGTATGTCACAGAAAAGCTCAATTGAGCTCACTTGAAGTTGTATGTCACTCTTGCATTCTTAGTGTTAGTTTAGCATTCCTAAACCTTACTCCTTTTTCACTTTTTTATCAAGATCATTGGTAATAGTAGGAAATAGCTATATTGCAACATCATTCGTGAAACAACATTCCTTGAGATTAAGAAGTTTCATCTCCTAGAACAATTATGTAAGTCCCCTTGGAGGAGCAGAAAAACAAGTCAAACCATTGAAGCTATCCAACACATCAAGACCTGACATTGTAAACCTTGGAGTTGGCTCAAGTGATCACATAGTTCAGCATTTGAGAAGTCTTTTTTCAAGAGAGGATAGAGTATTCAATACTTTATCCTGTGTTCAATCATACATAAAACACACATCAACAAGTCGCATCCACATCCCTGGAGTCTACTATTCACATTACTCATCTCCTATCACTTCCTTTTCAAATATCAATTTTACACTTTGTCCCCCCTTAGCTTGTCACTGATATAGCCAAAAGGGTGATATCAGATTTCAGTAATTGGTGCTAAAGCAATTGAAATCTCATCAACCATAAAATTCAAAATTTTTAATTCCCATGACAAAAGGAAATACTACACAATTATCTTATGTCTAGCTTTGCAAAGATATAGCATGTACACAACAATCATCTCCATACTAATGTGATATGGGAGTCCAGGGCTCAGCCATTCATTGCTATGTCTATCACAAGCTTAAACAAACAAGAACAAGTTTAATAATTACATCATTAAAAAAAACCAAGCTTATATACGACCTTCAGGGTGCCACATCAAAAGCAACATGTCATGCCACCAAGATTACAAGGTACTCATACGAATTATAGTGCTAAGACACAAAAATCCATCTTATGGAATACTATTGCCCAAAAATTCAAATACATAGCTTTGCAAGCTTATACCGAAGAGAGAATTTGCTAATTATATAAGGTATCATGCATTGAATAGAGGCATCTACCATAGGGAAGAAGTTGGGCATTACCAAACTCTAGTAGCACAAGTTTCCTAATGCAATCTGGACCTCTTCTCCCTAGCAAGACATCTGTCTTTAAATCAGATGGTAATGTAGTCATGTCCTAGACATCAACATGGAATCCAAAGATCCCATCATAGTTGAACACTAGAGAAGCCAAATACTACACTCCCAATCATCTAACAATGAGTATCAAACATTACTTTCCGAGCCTGATTCTTGAACCACTTAGTAGTAAATGCAGTCTTGTATTGGTCTGATTCTTGGACCAAGATCTGATTGTAGCCTGAATACCCATCCAAGAATGAAAATCTTTCCGAGCCACTAACTTTTTGGAGAATCTGCTCCATAGAGGGAAGGGGATAGTGATCCTTGAGGGAGGCTCTATTGAGATCACTAAAGTCTACACATAGTCTAATTTCCCCATTCTTCTTTCTTACACGGACAAGGTTGGCCACTGTTGTGACCATTTCACACATCGCCCCATCAGCATGGGGACCCCCTCTTCTTTTTTGGGTCTTGTTTTCTTTTAGCTTAGTTTTTTCTCTGCTTGCTAGGTGTTTTGAGTGAGTTAGTGGTTGTCCGGGCTGGATAGCTGACCTAGGGTTTCCTTCACATAGCTCAACTAGGGTTTCTTTCAAAGCCAAATTTGCCCTGGGCTTGGGAAAGTCATGTGTTGTCTGCCTTGAACCCTGATGTAATCTTAGAGGGATCTTGCCTTTGAGGAGATGGAAAATGTATAGATTGTATAAAGAGGTTGAAAGGGTTGAGTCTGGGGCAAGGTCATGTCAAATTCAAGGTAAATTGAGCCAAGAATAGGAATTTCACTCCTGACCCTTCCAGAGGGTCCAGAGCGAATTCCTCTATATGACACTCCACCTTGACCCAAATTACGAGCTAGCCCATTCCCAGGCTTGAGTGAAGGCAAAACACTTGTTTGAGTGAAGAAATGTGGAAAATGAAGATAGGATTGGAGCCTAAGGAAGAATTTCGGTCCTGACCCTTCCAAAGGGTCCAAAGCGAAATTCATATAAGACCCTATTTTCTTCACAAAGTCTCCAAATGAATGCCAAGTTGAGCTTGATAATGATTGAAGGAGGCCTAACAAGTTATATCCAAGCCAAGGAAAGGAGAAAGGAAGTGAGAAATGAGCCTAAAATGAAAATTTCGCTTCTGACCCTTCCAAAGGGTCTAGAGCAAAATTTCCATATCCTCTACTTTTCTCTTTGACATGACCAAATTTGTAACTCCTAAGGCATGGTTTGAAGGACTTTGATGCATATTTGCCTTTGAAAGGAGGTTTGAGGCAATGAAATGGTGAAAATCAACCTAGAATGAGAATTTCACTCCTGAACCTTCCAAAGGGTCTAGAGCGAAATCCTCAATTTGACCCCCTATTTTGCCTAAGACGTTGAAAAGTGAGGATTTTGAGCTAAGTAGATGGCAAATAGACTTGATGGTGGTAAAGAGAGGTGAATTTGATCAAGTTTGAAGGTGGATTGGATGAAAGAAGTGTGAAACCAACCTAGAATGTGAATTTCACTCCTGACCCTTCCAAAGGGTCCAAAGCGAAAACCCCCATAAACACTATTTTCTTCCTTGCTTAGACTAAAAACCTTGTTCCTTGGACATAGTGGGGGTAAATGGACATGTTCTTTGATGCAAGTATTGTCATTGATGTCAAATTAATTGAAAGCAAAAAGCATCTAAAATGACATCACAGAAAGAATGAAAGTATCTAAAATATATCCTAGAGTCGGGTGTTGGTTTGGAAGTTTCCTGGCAAATCTGCACGATGAAGCAGAAGATTACAGTCAGCATGGTTCATATCTATATCATTATCGGAAGGCAAAAATCAAAATCAAATGAAAACTATTAATGGAAAGACTTTATACATAATCCGATATATTTATTACCCGATATATAATATGGAAAGACTTTATAATTATCGGCAAATATATTAATATAGCGGCAAGTTTATTACAGCGAAAAAATGTTTTGATGGCGGATATATTAACCAAGTATTTTTGACGGCGCCTCATGAGCTTTAATATATTGAACAATATTATCGGCGGCACACTTTAAATTAATTAAAGCGGAGATAGACATGGAGCGGCAAAATTAGAAGTGTTGTATAGGGGCTTATATTCATCACATATTATCAACGGTATTAAACCAAAAATAAATCACAACGGCAAAAATTATTAAACTATGTGTTTAGCGGAACTTACTTAATATCAGCTGGGAGAAAATAATATCGTAAATAAATTGCATACCTTATTTTTACGATACATATTATCGGGCTTCATTAAGTTCGATGGTTTGTTTATTATGAAAAAGTATTGTCTAAGGTATCTTGGCATAAGAGTTTATTAATATAAACAAAAGTCTTTGGCAAACAAATACTCCCGTAAAAAGTTTATTAATAGAATTTAACAAAAATTTATTGAAATATTGAAGGATATGACTTTTCAAACTAAAAGTCATGTTGGTTTGCAACCGATGGAACTAGCACATATATATATGAATTTTTAAAAAATGCTTTGAGTGGGAAGTTGATATGCTAGATATATATACTATGTATAAAACTGTGGATTTTTGAAAGTATACCTCACGTAGGTGAAGTAAGAGGTGTGCAAAGAGAAACATGAACAATCAGTCCTAAAAGAGCATAAGTATAGAATATAATAGCAGATATATAAACTTAGCACACGCAGAATTGAAATGAAGAGTAAGGCAGATTTATGATCAGCTTACAACAGACTTAAGAAAGAAATTGTGACATATTTGTATGAAGATGTGTATGCAAATTTAAAGAGTGTTACCATTGTCCATCATCCATTGTTACAGCAACATGTTCAAGATGGAAAATTAGATTTGTGAAGAGTGAGTTGGTGCTCACAATTTCAGCAGAGAGAGTTGGTGCTTCCAGTGGGTTGGTGCTCACAAAACAGAGTTCGGGGGTTGGTGCTTCCAGTGGGTTGGTGCTCACAAAACAGAGTTTGGGGGTTGGTGCTTCCAATGGGTTGGTGCTCACAAAACAAAGTTAGGGAGTTGGTGCTTCCAGTGGGTTGGTGCTCACAAAATTGTAAAAGAAGAAACATAAATATATAGCATTCATTTCCAGCGGTTTTCTCCTGCATTGGATTTCCACTTAAATCTTTGTGTTATTGTGTTCATATGCAAAAAATTTTGGTGATTGATTCTATCATATAAAATATTGAATTGAAAAGTTTCATTATACTGATTCACCCCCCCCCTCTCAGTATAACTGTGTGCTCTTCATTCT
Organism: Cryptomeria japonica; assembly: GCF_030272615.1. Lineage (NCBI taxonomy): Eukaryota > Viridiplantae > Streptophyta > Pinopsida > Cupressales > Cupressaceae > Cryptomeria > Cryptomeria japonica. Next base: position 383,459,239 of record NC_081407.1, read on the forward strand.
TGCCTTAGGAAGTGAATGTGTTGGTGTAAATAATTATTCATCATGGATATTACTACACTTTACTTAAGTTTACTTAGGTACATGCATTTAATAGTTCTTTGGGTATGAGACACTTGGGTGTTTGTGCCACATTGGGATGGTGTGTGTAGGAGAATTTCCACCTTTTATGGTGTTGATCTTATCTTGTTGTTACACTCCACGTTTAGTGGATGATCCACCTCATGTGGAATATTATATTATTTCTCCTACCTACCCACACCTATTTCCTACCTACCCTTGTTTCTTATTGAGTCACATGTCATGTTTGTGTGCTCACATATCCCTAGCCTTGCCTATATAAGAAGGCTCATCTACATTGTTTGTACGAGCAATCAATCTATATCTTGTAATGATCCAATTGATCATATTTTGCATCTTGATACAATACAGTTTATTCCTATCATCTATTTTGTCTCTCTTATTTGTGCTTTCCATTGCCTCTTAATCTTGGCAAAATCTCACAGAATGAAAGCATTGAAAAGTGAGGATTTTGTCCAAGATTGGGAATTTCACTCTTGACCCTTCCAAAGGGTTCCGAGGCGAAAACCTTATTTGCTTCCTTGTTTAGGCCAATATTTTAGCTCCTTGGGCATATTTGGAAATGGATTAACATGTCTTTGCCTTTTGAAGTGATGGAATGTGAAGGAGTGAAGGATTTTTTGTCCAAGACATGAATTTTACTCCCAACCCTTCCAAAGGGTCCAGAGCGAAATTCTTGAAAACACCTATTTTTCCTTGGAGGAGGTCAAATCCTTGGTTTTTATGGCGTGGATGGAAGTGGAGTGATGAGTCCTTGCCTTTTGAGGTAGATTGGAGTTGAAAAAAATAAGAAATGAGCTCAAATTATGAATTTTGCTCCTGACCCTTCCAAAGGGTCTAAAACGAAATTCCCAAAATCTCTTTTTTCTTCCAAATTTTGTGTCAAGACCAGAGAAACGAATATCGCCTGGACTCGCTTGGACTCGACGAGTCCGAGTGTGAGTCACCCTCACCGAGTCCTGGGGACTCGGACTCAGACTCTGCCGAGTCCAGGAGCCAGACTCGCCAGACTCGCCGAGTTTGGCGAGTTTGGCCCAAACTCGCCAAACTCGGCGAGTCCCGTGCCTGGGACTCGGCCGGCGGCGAAGTCAATGAAAAGTTAAAAAAAAAACAATTTTAAATGGTTTTTTTGACTTTTTTTTTGTGTTATTTTTGTTTTATACCTAAAAGTGACTTTCATTTCATTCATTTGCAAAAATAGGAGGAGTAAAGTGAGATAAAAAGAATAACAAGGGTGCATTGAAGAAAAACCAGCAAGGAAGATTTCTTCAATTTCTTCAATTTTCTTCAAGAGTTCTAAGAGGTAACATTGTTTTTTGAGATTTTTTTGTTTCTTATATGCAAAAATTCATTTTTCTATTCTTTTTTTTTTGAAAGTTTTACATTTTATTCCAAAATCTTTTCTATGTTACTATGTAGGCCCAGGGTTTGTAATTTTATTTTTTTTAAAGTAGGGTTTGACAAACCCTACAATTTAAAAAAAAAAAAATTGCAAACCCTACTTTAGTTTTTTTGAAAAAAATGTTCAATGAGAATGAAATTATGAATGCACAACACAGAATGAATGTCTTAATTTATTTTTGCATTTGTAATGTTTTATTGCAGCAACCTTCACATTCTTATTTGCCTCAAGTTTCACAAAACAATCATACAATGTCCTCTTCTAGACCTCCCATTAGAAAGGACCCTGCTTGGAAATATCATGAGGATTTTCTAGGGCAAAGAAAAGGTTAAACAAAGTGTATATTTTGCAAAACAATATTCCATGGACGCATATATAGATTGAAATACCATATTGCTGGTGTGCGTGGGCATGATGCCGACCCATGCACAAAAGCAGTCACTGAGGCCGTACGTGATTGCTATGTAATGGTTGAAGAAATTGAAAGGAAAAGGAAAGAAAAAGAGGATCTCACAGTCATTGGGAGACATGCACCTTTAGGAACAGGGACACAATTAGGTTGTGTTGGAGGGCCTTCTTCCTTACCTTCATATCGTCCCACTCATTTTGCTACTACTCATGCTTCCGGTTCTGCTTCTATAAGTGCCAGTGCCAGTGCCTCTGCCCCTTCTCATGTTCCTAGCACTGGCAGTGGTAGTGGGAGTGTTAGCATTGGACCTAGGATTCGTAAATCTAGGTTGGATACCTTTTTTGCACCTCGCACTACTCCTGGGTCCCAACAGTCACTTGAGAGCATGGGTTGAAACAAGGAGGTCCATGATGCTGCTAAAATGGCAGTTGGCAAATTTTGGATCTATGGCAGTATTCCATTCTTCACAGCCAGGTAAATGTTTTATGTTTGATTGTTTTAATTTTTATAATTTGATTGTTCGTATTAATTTTTGTTGTATATAGTTCATTATACATAGTACATACTTATCTCATTAAAATTATTTGTGACAGGTCACCTTATTGGCAAGAAATGGTTGATGCCCTTACCATTTGTGGGGCGGGGTTCAAAGCCCCTTCTGAGTTTGATTTGAGGGGACCCATTTTGACTGAATTGGTGAATGATGTGAAGAAAGAATTGGGTGATCAATGCCAAATATGGAGCACTAAAGGTTGCACCATCATGACTGATGGTTGGACAGACAGGAGAAATAGAACTCTCCTTAATTTTCTTGTTTCTTCCGCAGGTGATTGATTAATTTTAGTTTCATTTAGGCATTAATTTTTTATTTTTCATTTAATGATTTATTGAATGATCATTGATCTTGCTTTATTTTTTTATTTCAGGGGGCACAGTTTTCATCAAGTCTATTGATGCCTCCGCCCATTGCAAGAATGCCACCTACCTATGTGAGCAGATAGAGGAGGTGATTAATGAGGTGGGTGAAGAGAACATGGTACAGGTGGTGACTGACAATGCACCAAATTATGTTGCTGCAGGTAAACTTTTGATTACAAACTAATTTTGTTTGCAAATTAATTTCTATTTTGTAACCTCATTAATTACAATGCAACAAATTATGTTGTTGCAGGCAGACTATTGATGGAGAGGCGCCCATCTATAGTTTGGACTCCATGTGCCGCCCATTGCATTGACCTCATGTTAGAGGATATTGGAAAACTTCCATGGGTCAAGACATGTGTAGAAAAGGCAAGAAATGTGTGCAAATTTGTATATAATCATTCATGGGTGTTGGCTCTTATGAGACAATACACAGAGCATAAGGAGTTAGCTCCTCCAGGAATCACAAGATTTGCCACAAACTTCATCACATTGCAGTCCATGCTTCGTTGTAAGATGGCCTTGAGACGTATGATTGTTGGTGAGGAGTGGTCTTCCTCATCCTATGCTGCCACCCCAGCAGGGAAAGATATGGCAGACTGCATTTTTGATGAGCGAGGCTTTTGGAGCCCTTGTGATGAGATAGTGAAGGTAATTTTTTTATAAATTCTACAATTTTTATTTAACTTTTTGTTTTATAACTTATTCATCATATTCTCTTATTTGCTCATGTTTTAAATTACACAATATTTTCAATTTTACAGTTTGTTAAGCCCTTGGTGGTTTTGTTGCGAGTTGCGGATGGAGAAAAGCCCGCAATGGGCTACATATATGAGGGCATGGATAGGGCGAAAGAGGGCATCAAATCTATCTATGCAGGAGATGAGAGCAAGTATGGTCCCATTTGGCAGATCATTGATAAGAGATGGCATCATCAGCTTCATAGGCCCATCCATGCAGCAGCCTATTATTTGAATCCGGCATTCCATTTTAGCCCTACTTTCAGGGCTGATGCGGAGGTCCTTGATGGGCTATACTCAGTCATGGAGAAGATGGCACCTGTTGGTTGTACTCAGACAGATCTTATGCGAGAGCTACAATTGTTCTCAAATGCACAAGGGGAGACCTTTTCTCGTCCTATCGCCAAAGAAAGTAGGACAACTATGATGCCAGGTAAAAATAAATTGTAAGGCTTAATTTTAGTTTTATTGTATATTGTTAAATGAGTTTATGAGAGACTGATTTTATTTATTTTTCTCATTTCAAACTCAGATAATTGGTGGAGCTTTTTTGGCCCAACAACACCAAATCTTCAGAAGTTGGCCATTCGCATCTTGAGCCAACCATGCAGTGCATCTAGTTGTGAGCGCAATTGGAGTATGTTTGAGCACATACACTCCAAGAGGCGCAATAGATTATCCGTGGAGAAGATGAATGATCTTATCTTTGTTCACTACAACCTCCGCCTGAGAATGAGAAAGAATGCATTAGCTGACATCTCTCCTATCATTCTAGATGAGGTTGATCCTGAGGCAGAGTGGGCCATTGAGACAGATCCTGTGGCTGTCTTTAGTGATGATGACACTGATTGGATCGACCAGGTAGATATAGAGGCTGAGGCTGTAGCCATGGCAGAGGAGGAGCAGAGAGCACGAGCAGAGAGAGGAGATTCAGAGGCAGATGGTGATAGTGACACAGATGGTGACAGTGGCACAGATGTTTCCTGATGTTGGTGAGCATGGTGTGGTGTCACGAGGAGCGGCTATGGCTGCCCAATCATCTATGACCTACCTTAGACGCCTTCGTAGGGGGCCAGGGCCTTCATCGGAGCCGACGTCGGGGCCGGAGGGTGCAGACTCCTCTGCGCCATAGGCTTGTAGATGTATTTACCTTTGTTATTTGTATGGAACATTTGATGATGATCATATGATGACATGGATTTTTTATTCCATGAGTTTTGTAATATTGTATACATTTGACAATATTTATATATCTATGTTTGTTATTTCCTTCAGCTACAATTTGTGTTTATGCTTATGTGATAGATCATAGATGTATACTTGTGTATGTATTATGTAATGAAATGAGCCAAGTTTGATGATGTTATTGTGTCTTATTCAATAAAGGGTGCATGAAACAAGTTTTAAATCTTAAAAAATCTCTAAATTTTTTGAGTTTTTCACTTTCCCGAGTCCAGCCGAGTCTGGAGCCGAGTCTGACGCCGAGTCCCGAGTCCGAGTCCGATTTGGCCTTGCCGAGTCCGAGCCGAGTCCGAGTCCCGTTTCTTTGGTCAAGACAAACCTTGATCAAGTTGAAACGAGTTTGGAGATACCCCTAGGCATGCCCTTGAAAGGCTTATGGCCACCAAAAATGAAGATTTTGAGCTAGAACATGGATTTCGCTCCTGACCCTTCCAAATGGTCCAAAGCGAAATCCTAAATAGGTCCTGTCCCTAGCCATGGTTTTGAGCGAATTTCCCCTTTCAGGCCTTCCTAAGGACAAAACAAGTGTTGTCTTCATGAGAGAGGAATCTAAATGTGAAAATCATGACAATGCAAGGTAAGAAGGAAGTAAAATTCAACCTAAGGGAAGAAAATCGCTCCTGACCCTTCCAAAGGGTCAAGAGCGAATTTCTTCACCGGACACTATTCCTTGCTCCAAACTACACGCTAGTGCATTCCCAATCAATTTTGAAGCCTAAAGGACTTGTTCTTAATGACCTAAGGGATAAAGGATGAAGCTAAGTGAAGGAAAACAAGCAAATCTTGAATTTCACTCTTGACCCTTCCTAAGGGTCCAGAGCGAAATTCCCAAGATCACCTAATTTGCTCATGATGGAGGCTAAAATATGAATTCCTAGGCCTTGGTGGAAAGAAGACTAGTATATGCTTGCCTTGGAAAGCAATTTGGAGTAAAGAAATGATACAATTTGGACCTAATCACAAAAATCGCTCCTGACCCTTCCAAAGGGTCCAGGGCGAAGTCCTTTGAAATCCCTATTTTTCACCTTGATTGAAGGCAAATTGCGAGTTCATGATGGCAAGAACATTAAGAGGTTAAGGATCAAAATGGTGAAATAATGGAAAGATGGAGTGGATGGAGTAAAGTGGCAAACATTAAGTCTTGAAGACTACTTCAACATCCCCTAGACTTGCCTATGTCTCTTCAAAAGATTCACAAGCAAGTCGCATTCAAGACACATTTTTCCTCTCCTAAATTGCTAATCAAACCTCATTTTGAATTAAAAATGCAAATCCGCCTTGATTAAACACTTGTCAAATGGGCTAGAATTGATCTTTGAGCCATAAAATTCAAAAAATTCACTCTTTGCCACCCAATTATATTTTTTTTAAGCTTTATTGCTATGTCGGCCACCTTGGAGATGAAATTTTTAAATTATATTTGTTTATTTAAAAGGTTCGCCTCTTGGGGAAAAGGAAGAAAGCGCCCTATAAAGGAAAGTAAATTTTGCAAGCATTAATCATTCATTCATATTTTCTTCCTAAGCGAATTTGAGGAGCAGATTTGGAGCAGCGAATTACAACAGGTGTAGGCGAATTTCTGATCTAGGAAGGCTGGTCAAGGTCTAAATCTGCAAAGGCAGACCTGACGCTTTTGAACTCCTTTGAATACCATTTGGAAAGAAGGCGGATCCAGCAGCAATCTACCTTTTTATCCATCTTTTCAAGTTGATAATTAGAAATCCAGAGTAAGGTATGTACAATCTGCTTTTGAAGGTGTATTGAAGATCTGATTCAAATTTCTATATCAATCTTCTTAAGGTTAGGTCTTCAATAATCTAGTTTGATCTGTAGGTGATGTCAAGTTTGAAATTTCATAATTTTAAGGGTTTATCATTTCATTTTCAAATTAAAGTTCAATTGTTTCTTTAAGAGGTCTCAAGTCACCTATCTAAGGTACTATACCTAAACCTAACTTAAGCCTTTTTTTTGTAGGTAGCAAATGGTGGCCCCCAAGACAAGTGGCTCTACTACCCGGCAGGCTCTCATTAAAGAAGATCAAAAGAATGACGACTTCGAAACAAGGATCGTGTCCAAATGGAGCAGTATTGGAGACACCAATTTAGGGAACTTCAATGTGAAGAAGTTTCGAGAAACACCCTACATCGGCAAGCCATCACCCATAGCCAAGAAGATAATTGAGAGTGGCATCATCAAGGCCACAGGCTTCCCTCCCGCAGTCAGATGTCATGAGCTAATGATCGAATGTGCCAGACACTATGATTCACATTCGAGGACAATCGTAGCCAAGGATGGAACTGTCCTCGCCTAACTTTCAGAAGAAGCTATAAGTGAAGTTTTTCATCTTTCAGAACAAAGGGATATGATATACAAGAGCTCAGAAGGAGCTAGGTCTATCTATGAGGATGACCCTGATACCTGTCTGAACTTCATCAATAAGAATTGGTTACTCAAGAGTAGGCCTCGCTTGAATAAGATACCTAACACGCCACACAGAATTGATTTCCAAGAGGAATTCAAAGACTTGATAACCATGCTCAATCAAGTTATAGGTGCCTCTCAGACCTGCCTTCTTTTTCGACAAGTGGATGTTCTTCTTTATTCAGGTGATCGTCCAAGGAAAAGGAAAGTTCAATTGGACCAGAATTATTAGCAACAACCTAGATGTGCAGTTGAGGAGGCTAGTCCCTACCAAGTCATTCCACATGAGTTCATATGTTATATATTCTTTAGTCAGGTGTTTTGAATATGCAGGGCTACCCCATAGAGGAGTCATTGGGAGAGGATCATGAGAGATAAGAGTATGTGATTCTTATGCTCAATTGCATCATCCGCCTAAGAATTACTACAAGCTAGTCAATGACACCTTCACAATGCACATCACTAGGACGTTACAAGCAGGGATTCGCCATCGATTGTCTCCAAAGGCGCATGAGCTCGTGAAGAAACATGGTGCATGGTTCATTCAATTTCCTAAATTCACCTACATCAAGGTCCATGGATGTCCTACACCTCCTTATATGTTGCCAAGGTATCCTATGGATAGAATAATACTACTTGAAGTGACTAGATAGTTGGCAGCTTGTGCTAAAGCATCAAGACATAAGCACGGGAATGGTATCCCCGTACCTATTACATTGGGAAATTCAATTGAAGTGTGTCCTAATTCTCAAGCAGTCGAAGATGCAGAAAAGGAATTCTCTCTATACTCATTCACATCCTTTGCCTCGAGAGAGAATTTTGATCCTAATGGTCATATGGAAGAGACAGTTGGGAAGAAGTACAGGCGTGTGTTTCAAGTAGAGGACTTCTAGATGAATGTTCAGGATGACGTGGAGGTGAAAAGGAAGATGCATTCTAGATTACCTTTGGATCTTATCAGGAAATGTAAAGTTTATAGAGTAGCCGATCAAGCACAGGAAAGTGGTAGATATCTCCAATCGTCCTATAAGAAGGAAGACAAGGAAGTGAAGATAGATTGGAATGAGCCAGAAGTTGCAGACTTGAGAGCATTAAAGGACCCAGTTTTGAGTTGTACTCGCAGATGCATAGATATCCAACATCAGAAATTGAAGGAGTAGAATATAGCCATGGCATTCAGCCTAGAAGCAAGAATAAAAGAAGGAGAAGCAAGTGTAAGTGAGAACAGTTCTCATTCCAAGGGGTCAAAGAGAAAGGAGGGCCCTGAAAATAGAGAACCATCCAAGAAGAAACAAAAGGTGAATCCCGATCGTCCATCAAGTACTTCTTCTAGACATGAAAAGGAGATAGAACAGGGAGAGGATCAAAGAGAGATGGTGTATGAAGTTGATGAGTCTATAGAATCAACAATGCAGAATGATAAATAAGGCAAAGGACGAACACCTCAGCACTCATCAAGTCAGACTCTTCCTCTCCAAGTTGGTGCTAATGAGCAACAAGAAGAAAACAATGATGATGAAGCAACATCTCCTTTCAGAGCCGAGAGACCTTTGCCTGAGGAAATACAGGTAAGGGAGAGAAAATCTTCCATTCCAGATTGGCTAAAAGAAAGACTTACGAGGGTAGTTGTGGTTGAGGAGGAAAAACAAGTATTTGATTTGGAAAGTCTCCTAGGAAACTCTCAGGAAGAGATCGAAAGGAAGAAGGCTACAAAGATGTCAAAGGTAAATAGAAATGATGTCGGATCCAGGAAGATACAGGTAGCTACACCAGTAGTGGACAAGTATGAAGATGAGATTATGGCAGAAGAATATGATTTAGAGACATTTGATCTCGGTCCACTTACCTCCAAGCAAGCCATGGAAGAAGCGATCGATTCAATGAGAGCGGTTAATGATAACTAAAGGAAGAAATGGAAAAGAATAAGAGGTTGGAAAAGGAGGTTAACCCTTGAAGGAATTATTTTAGCCACCTCAATCAACCATTAAGACGACAGGATCCAGCAGTCTCACGCTTGCATGCACTCACTCCTGAGTCAATAAATAAGGCAGAAAAGATGAAGAACTTAGCCCAGCTTGTTCATGGATTGATGAATCCTACAAGGTAGCCATGGAATTTGTAGCAAGAATAATGAAGATGGTCCACAGGGCTATCCAAGTCCTTGAGATCATTCATAATCTATTCATAACTGTAGATGCGTTCATTCACACTAGAGACATTGTCATCCCTATATTACAAGTGGTAAGAAGGACATCAAGGCAGGTTTTAGCACAAGAAAAGATAATTGATGGAGGAACCCATAATCTTCTACAATGGTAAACTTTGCTCCAAATGAAGGAAGTTCTATTCGAAGACATCAATAGTAGATGAGGCCGTGTTGAGGGCACTATCTATCCTATTCAGGATAAGGTGTTTGATGTATTATGTACAATCCTTGACAGAAGGATAGAGATCGAAACAGATGTGGATGTCCAAGAATTGGAAGACAGGATCAAGATTATTTTTTTGCAAAGAGGAGAACATGATCACAGAAAAGCAGCGAGATCAGATGTATGCTACTATGTTCCTGATCGAGAAAACAAAAGAACTAGAGCATGGGTGGGAGATGATCCTTCTTACAGCCTTTGATCAAGTCCTACACTTGGAGGAGCGGATGAAGAACCTGCATGAGATTCCCATTGCAGAGATCGTGTGGATTACGTCCAGATTCATTGAATATGCTAGGAAAGAACATAGAAAACATAACAAAATTCTAGATGAAAAGTTGTTATAAGATGAGATGACAAGTCAATTCCTATTGGGCTATGTTTCCTAGTTCTTTGTGCCAATTTCTATTGGTTGTGGTGTGACAATACTTATCTAAATAGGGTCATTTATGTAACAAACCCTAATTAGGGTTTAGGTGTCAAAATCTTAGCCTTTGATCTTCTTTAGATCCCAGTCGTTCATTGTATTTGAGAGTGTTATATAAGCCCTCACTCATTTCATTTTTAAGGAGTTAGAAAAGAGAGAAGAAGACTAAGATTGTTAGCAGCAGAGATAAAAGTAGTGAAGAGAGAAAGTTGAACAATTGTTGTTATATTTTGCTATGAGATCAATGAAATATTGAAGTTATGGTGTTTTATTGCAATCCTTGTGGCTTTTTACATGGTTGTTTATCTTCTTGAATTACTCTTAGTAGAGATAGTACTTAAATTTCAGAATTAGATGGAAGGATGAATGTTGTGTTTGATCTTCGATAAAACTCATAGTCCAAACCAATAGCTCCTTACTGATTGTAAGCACGCCTTGTGTGGTAAACTGGAGATATTGAAATTATTTAAGATTTCAATCATTATTGGAGATATTGATATGTATCTTATTGATAGTATCTATTCCATTGATGATTTGAAAATCATTGAATCCCCTTAGAAGATCGCACCAATTCCAGTAGAGTTGTAGTTTTTTGGCAATACTAAAATTGGTAGAGTTTCACCAAGATCACTCCCCATTTAGTCACTCCTAGGCCTAGTTTAACATAGCCTTCTCAAATCCCTTATCTTTTGCCCTTTTTTGAAACATCAGTTAAAATTAGGAGAATCCAGTTTCCTCATTGAAAAGTGATTGCAAGAACCAGCTTTCTTAGAGAGTACGTCAGGCCCCTTGATAAAACAGCAAACACAACGACCATTGGTGCTTATCCACAAGTAGAGAACCTACAATCAGAACCTTGGAGCTGCTCCGATTAATCCTTCTATGAAATCTTCAGCATTCGGGGAAGCTTTATTCAAGAGAGGATAAGATATCTTTAGGTATTTTATTCTAGGTTTGGTTGTGTACAAAAGACACATCAACAGCGACCCAGGAGGAGTGCTTGATAGGGAAGATGATATTGTCTTCTATGAGCTTGGTCAACTCCTTCCTCATTAGTGGCTCAATCTTGGGGTTTATTGGCCTTTGCTTTTGTCTAACTGGCTTTGCATCCGGAATTAGCTCTATAGTATGATGGGCTACACTAGTGTCAAAACCCTTCAAATCTTCATAGGTCCAAGCAACTATGTCATCATATTGTTGGCAAAGCTCAACAAAGGCCTCTTGCTCGGTTGAGGAACACACCTTGCCCAAGTTTAAGGACCTACCCTCGGCAACAGCACTTGGCTTGTAATCACCCCTCCTTGCAGCCAAGATCATCTTCTTCTTCGACTAATCATTTGAGTTGAAAATGCCTTCCAAGGTAACTAGACCTTTACGCAACTTGTTGGAGTTGAGCTGCATGATTTGGTCTCCATACTAGTCTTGCAACTTAGACTGATTTTTAACAGAAAATTCTGCTTCATTTTGCAGAAGTTGACGATCTGTTGATCGCTTTCGAACACTTGCCAATTTACTTGATTGTCTGGGACAGCAGGCGTCACAACAAGCCTAATGTGTTGCTCCTTCTCACTTGCAACATGCGTTGTGTTGATGTGTCTTTTGTACACGACCAAACACAGAATAAAATACCTAAAGGTACCTTATCCTCTCTTGAACAAAGTTTCCCGGCTGTTGAAGATCTCGCCGAAGGATCAGTCGGAGTAACCCCAAGGTTCTTGTATGTAGGTTCTCTACGTGTGGATAAGCTTCTCATGGTATGATGTGATTTTGTTGGGATCACAAGGGGACTTACGTTTGACTACCTGAACGTCTGATTTGCTCTAGATATTGCTGGAACGTGAGATTTTACTGGTCCTGGATTTTGAAAAAAAAAGGAAAAAGGAGAAGGGTTGAAACGGGATCTATTTCTAATACTAAGAATGTAAGAGTAATGAATGACCTTTGATGAAATTCTAACTAAGTCTTGTTTTGACATCCCAGGACCGTCTCCACAAGGTTAGTGCGATCTTCTGAGGAAAGCTTTATGATGTTCAGATCACCGCTACAGGCATGGACACCATCAGGCTGATGCATATCAATGAAGAAGCAACAATTGAAGTTAAGCTTAAGCTGAACGATTCCAGTTGACTACACAAGGCAAGTCTGCAATCAATAAACTGCTAGTAGTATGGATATACAAATTTCACCATCGATCATAAACATTTCTTCCACTCATCTAATAACATGAAATCAAATTTGAGAAGTATAGAGACCATGCAAATTGTTGAATCAATCCATAGAATTCACCATTTCTTCAATGAAGTTTACAAGTCTTTTACAACATCTTGGCAACAATCTTTGCCTTCTCTTTCTACTCTACTCTAACTATTTCCTACTCTCAGACTATTCACTACTATCTATTCTCTATTAACCAACTATTCAACCACTATCAACTATTAACCTTTACAAATGAGGAGCCAAGGCTTATATAGGGAGCCCTTACAAACAAACAGCTCTTATTGACTTAGATCCAATGGCTAGGATTACAAGATAGAAACCCTAATTAGGGTTTGTTACAACAAACTTCCTTAGCCAATTAGAAAATTACATTACAAAAGCGAGGACCAATAAGAAGCAAGGGTAGGTGCCTCAAAGTTTGTGTCGTCCCCGATGAGTCAGGTACATTGAATCTGGACATGTTGAGGTGGACCAATCCGACTGGAGGAATGATGACTGGGATGCCACCTTGTCTGACACTTGTAACTTGGTTGATGTTGAATTTGATGATGTTGAGAAGCTAATTTTGATTAACTCTTCTGAGACTATCTGCTTCTTCAACGGACCCTCGCACTGACTTTATTTGATTCTACTTTGTCTTTGACGTGATGGATGGGTGGTGTACCTTTCCTTGAAATGTTGGTCACGCCTTTCATTGTCATCTTGTGGTTCCTTAGTGTGGCAAAGTGAAGGTTCTGGAAGTAGCTGGCAATTCCTTGAACAACTTGAGTCTTCCCTTTTTCTTGTGGAACGTCCTTGACGATGATGGGTTGGAATTGGTCGTCCTTGATGATGCTAGACTGGAAGTGGTCGTCCTTGCCTTGGCCTGATTTTCTCCATCTACAAAATAAACCAAAAGGTGATAAGTACATATGACATGTTCATTTCAACAAAGCATTTTCCACCTTAAATCACCAACAAGAAGACTTCAAATAAAGTTCGCTCAAAATCCTCCCCAGGGACAGGCCCTATAAGAATTTCGCCTTGGACCCTTTGGAAGGGTCAGGAGCAAAATTTGCATTCCTGGCCAATTTAGACCTCATTTCATCATAATCCCACAACTAGCCCTTTGCCTAGCACAAACTTGAAGGAAAAATGATGTTTTGAGAATTTCGCTTTGGACCCTTTGGAAGGGTCGGGAGCGAAATTCAAGTTTTAGGCTTGATCTTACACTTCCTTTACCTCAATTCACCTTACAAGGCAAGAATACCTCATTCCACCTTCAACCATGCCATAGGTATCAAATTTTTAGCTTTACTCGAGGAGAAACAGGGTTGTTTGAAGAATTTCGCTCTGGACCCTTTGGAAGGGTCAGGAGCGAATTTCTTGTTTTGCTTGTTTTCCTTCACTCAACTCCATTTCTCTCCACCTTGCTTCTCACCTCTGGATCCTTCTCTCAACTTGACAACATTCACTTGGTCCCCAAAAGGCTAAAAAGGTGAATTTCGCTAAAAAAAATGGCCAGGGACAAGACATATAATGGATTTCGCCCTGGACCCTCTGGAAAAACGACGGAAGATCCAATATTTGAAAATTGTGTCTAAGATGACTAGAAAAGTTGAAACAAGACCAGATATTATTCGTTCGTTATGAGCAAATCCATAATTTTCAAAGATCCAATTGATCATCAATTCCCAACTATGGGGCGAATGAAACCCAATAAATAGATCGGTTGCTAACAGAATAGAAAAAGCTTTCATTGTATCGCTTAGGCTGTAGAAGACTTCTTGGATCCAAGAATTTAGAATGCCAAGTTTCTTCTTACCCAGAATGAGACAAACACTTAGAAGAACCAAACCTATTAGATTTGCTAATAAATGTGAGATGATGTGGATACAATCTTGATTATATATTTTGACCAATTGGATCGTCTTTTTCTGCATCTCTACACAAATATCTTGTGAAGGCGTTTCTGAATAATCTTCCGCCATTATTTCTAACAAGAATAGTTCTTCTATTTTTTCAAATTTTCTTATAGCGTTTTCTTCTTGTAAATAATCAAAAAAAAAATTTGATTGACCAGTATTCCACCAATTTGTAACCCAAGATTCTAAATTGTTTTGTAATGAAATTGAAATTGCCCAAGGCAATACTATTAAACATGTAAGATATTGTAGAGAAGTGAATGTTTTATATTTGGCGACTTCCAATTCGTGAATCGCTAACGAGCTCGATTGACTCGTTAGCTTTGTCCAAAATCTGAACAAAGTAGGAATTATAGAACGAGGTATGAGATCCATAGAATGATATTTTGTGTAATTCTTTGACCTTGAGAGAAAATATCTTTCGGATGAAAGATGGTTTGTTCCGACTGAGAAGTAGAGTAAAAAAGGAAGGATCAATCCTTGAAAATTGCTTGGATCCGGACTCATTTTCTATTTATTGTTTTCTTATTTAACTCTTGACCCGAAGAGTTGCTTCAATTTGAGTGGCAAATAAATGAAAATTAAGTTCAATTTTGGACTCTTTGGTACATAGAGGAGATGATAATATTTCGGGCGCATATGTGAAAAAAGGTGTAAAAAACAATAGTCATCTACTTCATTGTATTCTTTTAAGATATTATATCCGTGTTTTCCAATAGATAAAGAATGATATGGAGTGTTTGCGAACTGCCAAAGAATATCGGTATGGTTCCATAAGTAACATTTCGTGTTGGTGGAAATATACTGACTATATGGTCTTTCCCCCCAGACAAATGTTATGTCAAAACTTTTTCTGGTATCTACTGATACGAGATTGTATATTAAGAAGACTTTCCCCCCTCATTTCAAAATCCTTCAATGGATACGCGCAAAAAACGGGCTAATTCGGCAGCTTTCTGTTCCATTTCACGCAGGGTCAAATTTTCTTCAGTACGAGTTAAGGGGATGTCTTGTTGGCTCTTTATTTCCATATAAATAACACGACGAGGAAAAATACCTTCTTGAACTTCCATTTTGATCACTTGAATATCCTTCATACGAAATTGAAGGAAAATACGACGATTTCTTCTGAGAAATCCCTAGCGAAAAAGGCATACAACTCCTTTTTCATCAAACTTATCATAGCCACTACCCACATTGCACAAAATAGTGCACCACAAATAAGAGCTAATGAACAGACCTGCAATCTCATAAAAACGCATCACAATTCCTTGTGGCACAAAAAGTATTTGTTGAGATGACAATAAGGGTATCAGGTTCCTACCAAGGTAACTTGAAATTCCGACCACAAAAAATCCTAGTGAACCCAAAAAGAGGAGGCAAGCAAAAAAAAAATTGCTTATTTTTCGAGACCCTGTTATGGGTTCTATCCAGAGCCATTTGGATCGACGATTCATAACAAATTAATTTGAGGGATTGAACAAATTTTGACTCCCACCCCAAAGTCATTCTCATAAATTGGCTATATTAATAAACTAGCCATATACATATAAGCATTTAAAAGAAAAAAAGAACATATATATATTCTTCTTCTTTTTCCATGTTATTTTTTTGTCTTCTCTTTTTTAACATGGAAATTTTGTCCTTAACTTATTGACTATCAAAATAATACTTCATTGTATCAGTCAAATAAAAATATGAATCTGTCTTATTCAAATGTATTATAAACATATTTTGAAGTAGAAGTAAGAAAGACTTATTCTTTCACACACGGGTCTGTATGAATATGTCTCATACATATGATACCAGACTTATTCTTTCACACACGGGTCTGTATGAATATGTCTCATACATATGATACCATATACATTTACATTTTTTGTTATTTATCATATATGAATAGATCTAAATAAAGAAAAATATCTATTTAGATCTATTTAAACAAGGTTTTATCTTATATTAGAAAAAAAATACATATATATATATGATATATTGATCAGATTCATAAAATTTTGTCATTTTGAGTATAGAAAAAAAGAAAAAGTATTGTAATTGCTCGAAAAAACAAGCCCACCAAAGGGACTAAAAAAGAGGGTAAGCTGTCGATTATCATATCAAAGTTGATTATCATATCAAAAGTATATTAAATAGTCTTTTTTTTCTATTACAAAGATAGATTATAAGATCAAATGAGTGATAGGACCAAATAAGCGGACGTGCCTTTCTTCGTAAAATACCTAATTCATTGGGTGTTTTGTAAAGTAATTAATTACTTTACTTTGTTTGATACAAAACAAATGGGACCAATTACCACATTGTATATTGATACATATAAATGATAAAATATATCCGCTTCTCAATTCTATTTTTTGAAACTGTTCTATTTATAGATAGATTTTCACCTTTGAGACAAAGCTATAATTCCATAGCATAATCTGTCTCTAATGCGAGAAAGTTACATAGTGTCTACTTTTTCTGATAAAGGGGTATTTTCATGGGATTGCCTTGGTATCGTGTCCATACCGTCGTGTTGAATGATCCTGGCCGGTTAATCAATGTGCATATAATGCACCCAGCTGTAGTTTTTGGATGGGCCAGTTCGATGGCTCTTTACGAATTAGCAGTTTTCGATCCATCCAATCCTATTCTTGATCCAATGTGGAGACAAGGTATGTTCGTTATACCTTTTATGACTCGTTTGGGAATAAAGGATTCATGGGGTGGATGGAGTATAACCGGAGAAACCGGATCTAATCCAGGTATTTGGAGTTATGAAGGTGTGGTCGGGGCACATATTGTGTTTTCTGGCTTGTGCTTTTTAGCAGCTATCTGGCATTGGGTATATTGGGATCTAGACGTATTATGTGATTCCCGTACAGGAAAACCTTCTTTAGATTTGCCTAAGATTTTTGGAATTCATTTATTCCTCTCAGGAGCAGCTTGTTTCGGATTCAAAGCATTTCTCTCCACCTTGGAAGGGTCAGGAGCGAATTTCTTGTTTTGCTTGTTTTCCTTCACTCAACTCCATTCCTCTCCACCTTGCTTCTCACCTTTGGATCCTTCTCTCAACTTGACAACATTCACTTGGTCCCCAAAAGGCTAAAAAGGTGAATTTCGCTAAAAAACATGGCCAGGGACATGACCTATAATGGATTTCGCCCTGGACCCTCTGGAAGGGTCAGGAGCGAATTTCTTCCTCTAGCCTAAAATCATCATTTTTGGAGGCAACAATCCATTCAAGGGCAATCCTAAGGGCTTCTATCACCTTGGTCTAGGCCTGGTTTGGCACAAATATGAAAGGAATAAGTGGATTTTAGAATTTCGCTTTGGACCCTTTGGAAGGGTCAGAGGCGAAATTCATGATTTGAGCTTATTTTCTCATTCTGTCAACTCTAATCCACCTCCAAGACTAAGGATACATCGCCTCACTCCTATCTAGGCCATAAAAACCAAAAAACTTAACTTGTCTTGCAAAGAAAATAGGTGATCCTAGGATTTTCGCTCTGGACCCTCTGGAAGGGTCAGGAGCGAAATCCTTGGTTTGGGCTAATTTCCATCATTTTGATAATCACTAGCAAGTCAAGGTCACACCTAAGGACACTCCCAATCCTAATTCACCTTGAACCACCCTAGACTTGGCATAAAATTGAGGAAAAAAGTGGTTTTGGGGAATTTCGCTCTGGACCCTCTGGAAGGGTCGGGAGCGAAATTCACACTCTAGGCTTGATATTTCATTTCTTGAACTTCAATCTACATTGCCAAGCAAAAATACATCACTCCACTTCCATATACGCCATAGGAACCAAAGTTTTGACCTCATCCAAGGAGAAAATAGGTGCTTTGAAGAATTTCGCTCTAGACCCTTTGGAAGGGTCAGGAGCGAAATTCATGATTTGAGCTTATTCCTCCATCTTTCAACCTCAATCAACTTCAAAAGGGCAAGAACACCTCTCCTCACACTCTTCCAAGCTATAAAAACTCAAAGTTTGACTTGACCTGCACGGAAAATAGGTGATTTTAGAAATTTCGCTCTAGACCCTTGCTCAATTCCTTCAAATTCCTGGATCACTAGCAACTCAAAGTCATTCTTAGGGACATCTCCTTCTTGAATTCACCTTAGCCCACACTTGATCTAGCACAAAGTTGAGAGAAAAGAGAGGTTTTGAGAAAATTCGCGCTAGACCCTTTGGAAGGGTCAGGAGCGAATTTCTCATTCTTGACTTGATTCTTCATCCTTTCAATCTCATTCTTCATTAGAAGATAAAATTTCATCGTTTTCACCCAAGGAACAAAGTTTTAAGCCCAAGCAAGGTTAAAAAAATAGGTTTGTAAGGAATTTCGCTTTGGACCCTTTGGAAGGGTCAGGAGCGAAATTCATGTTCTAGGCTAAAATCCTTCACATTCTTACATCCCAACCCTTCAAAAACTAGAATGTAGGTCCAAACAAGGAAGGAAATGAGGTTTATGGGAAATTTCGCTTTGGACCCTTTGGAAGGGTCAGGAGTGAAATTTCCATTATTGGACAAAATCCTCACTTTTCAACGCTTTCAATCATCCCCCAAAGCAAGAACAAATCAATCCACCTTCCAACATGCCTTAGAGACCAACCCTTTAGCCAAAATTAGGAAGGAAATGAGGGTTATAAGGATTTTTGCTCTGGACCCTTTGGAAGGGTCAGGAGCGAAAATCTTGATTTATCCAATTCTCTCTCAAACTTATCAATTGCAAGGTCCTTTCAAACTCTACTCATCGTTTTAGGCAAGATAGAAGGTCAAATGGAAGATTTCGCTCGGACCCTTTGGAAGGGTCGGGAGCGAAATTTCCATTCTAGATTGATTTTCACCATTTTGTAGTCTTAAACCTCCTCTCCAAGGCAAACATGCATCGAAGTCTCCTCAACTATGCCTCAAAAATCCAAAACTTGGCCACATGAAAGAGCAAAATAGAGGAGAAGGTGAATTTCGCTCTGGACCCTTTGGAAGGGTCAGGAGCGAAATTCATGCTTTAGACAAAATCCACACTTTCAAACACCTCAAATCACTTCCTAAGGCAAGAATATGTCAATTTGCCCTTACCATGCCCACGGAATCAAGGTTTCCAGTGCAAACAAGGAGAAAAAAGGTGTCTAGGGAGAATTTCGCTCTGGACCCTTTGGAAGGGTCAGGAGCAAAATTCACATTTAGGCTCAAATCTTGACTTCATTCCTCACATTTCTCCATCCAAACAAGTGTTTTGACCTCAATAATGCCTGGGAATGAGTTAGTTCTAAGTTTGGGTCAAACTAGAATGTCTTATGGAGAATTTCGCTCTAGACCCTTTGAAAGGGTCAGGAGCGAAATTCGCTTTGGACCCTTTGGAAGGGTCAGGAGCGAAATTTGACATTTTGGTCTCTCCGTCAGGATCCATGTATGGAATATAACATTTCTTTCTTATACTTATTCTATATATACTGTCGGGATGTTTGAGAGTGGTTCCGGACCTCCAGGAGTTATAATGTAAATCTAGTTTTTGGAGGATTCTTCAGTTTTCCAGACTTAGTCAAATTTCAGGATCAAGAAGACATTCCAGACTTAGCCAAATTTCAGGGTATTTGAAGATCAGGATGACATTCTAGACTTCATCACTCACCAATTTGACCTAACTCAGACCTTCAAGGATGATACTCACTCACCAAGCAAGACACAATTAGCAACAAGAGCAAAACCAGGCCCTAAGGAAGACTCTCAAAGAAACCTTAATTTTGGGGCCCTGTGGACTCACCCTGGCTCAAGCAGAGCCTGCTATCCTAGTGATCCCCCTGGCGACACTCAAAATGCAAAGGTTAACAGACAAAACCCTAGGGCAATGTGTGAATACGTCACAACACGTTGGTATGTCGAATTGAGCACCAACCGCTGCAATCCTATCAGCATGCTTGTTTTGACCTCTAGGAATGCTCTGGATATTGAAAGCCTCAAATCCTTCAATCAAATCCCAAACCCTATGTTTGTATGATTTGAGTAGGTTGTTTTTTGCTACACTTTGAGCTCGGATGTGATTAACAACCAGCTCACTATCTCCAAATACTTGCAAAGATCTGATCTTTCTGCTTTGTGCAAGTTGGAGACCTTGGATCAAGGCTTCATACCCAGCGACATTGTTGGTGCAACCAAATTGAAGCCTAAAAGAGAAGAAATGTTTATCCTGCTCAGGAGAAACAAGCATCACACCCGCACCTGCACCGTTCTTATTTCTTGAACCATCAAAATTCATGCTCCATAGCCCCTCTAAGTCTCTTTGTGTCTTGATGAGGTTAGGGATAGGAGTATCTTCTTCATGGATACAATAGGTGCCAAGCCCAGTCTCGTCAGTCTCAGCTAATGGATCAAACTGAAAAGCATTGGCCCATTCGTCTGGCAAGCAATTAGTGACCTCTTGCAAAAGAATAGCAGGATCACGGACAATACACTCCTCCCCCTCTTCATGCAAAGTGTAGTTCACGTTTATAAGGCAGGCAGTGTAGGGCTCAATGTAGTTTTAAGCAATGGGCTCTACCCTTATGGTAACCTTCGTACCATACCTTGTTCGAAATAGCATATGGGACCAATCAGAAGACAGGTACCCACCTATCTTGGCAGTGAAGTCTCTAGACAGGCAAATGGCAAAGAAGGCAGGGAGGTCGATGATTGATACATCTTGCAAGACAGTGCAACCAAGGCATGCATGAAAGGTTAACTTCAATTTTTTTACAACCCCAACTGTCTTGATAGAAGTGCCATCCAATTGGACCACCCCTTTAGTCACAGGTTCATATTTTATGCCAAAAAGATCGGCTACCTTCTTAGGCATGACTAAGCTACTAGCTCCTGAATCTATCATGCAGTTGTGAACCAAGTTATCTCCTATGATTAAGGAGAGATAGAAAGGGGGAGGCTTGTTGATCTTGCTTGAATCTTCTTCCTCCTTGGGTTGCACCAAACTAGTGGAGACTGCCTTTTGGCTGACTGTTGCCTCATCACCTGATTGGTCGACCTCCTTCAGTGCCTCTTTAAGCAAATCCCTTTGAGATGGGATGGAAAGGGCCTCCCACATAGTGACATTGAAGTTGGCCTTCTTCATCTAATCAACTATGTTGAAAGGAGCACTAGCTGACTTTAGGGGCCCCTTTAAGGCTACAAGGTCTACTTTTGCTCTTTGGAGGACTTGGGCCTCCTCCTGCCTCTTGCTCCCCTGCATGGTATTCTAGCTTGTATCATGGACAACTGCATTGGCCATTGGAGCTTGGGTTGATGTTGAAGGTGAGGCAGCCTCCATGGCTCTCTTCTTTGACCTTGTATATTGCAGCATAGACTCACCATTTGTTTGGTTCAAACCACAAAATTTTGCCTCCTGCTAATTGACAAAGGTAGAATCCCTTGCAAGTAAGCCTGAGCGCCAACACTTAGCTGATTTGGGTCATATTGCTGGCCAGAAGTGGTCGGCTCGTCCTGCACCACTAAGGTTCGATCAAACCCTCCATTTTCGCATGCACCTTGGTTGTGTGGCTGATTGCATGGTTGACACCAATCTTGCTCTTGGGCGAGATTGTTTTGCATTGGAACTATCGCCTTTGAGTTGCTTGCAACTGTGGGGTTCACACTATTCAAAGGCCTGGCATTGCTCCATTGGTTTTGCCCTTGAAAGGGTGGCCTATTTTGCTGATAGTTCTGATTTTGTGCCTGATAAGGTCTGCTATGTTGGGTTTGTTGCCTCTTTAGTGTCACCAACTCATTGCTAAAGTTTTGCAGTAGAGCCTTGACCTCATGGAGCTCATTGGAGGATGTAGAGGGTGTGGATGATTGTCCTGCGGGAGCCGTGGAAATAGGAGCCAAGGTGGGTTGCTGAGTGGGAGCTTTTGGGAAGAGAGGCATCGAAGGCCTTGGAGCTATCTGCCTAGCCTGAATCAAACAATTTTCTGCTCTTAGAGCTATGTCATATGCAACCGGTAGAGAGGCTCCACCCATTGATTGTACCATGACAGGTATATCGCTATTGAGAGCTCTAAGATAATGCAAGAAGGCATGATTTGGAGATGGCTTCACTAGAGCAAGAATTCTATTCCATGTCTTATGTAATCTAAAATTGAAATCTCCCATGAACTCGTGGGGTGCCCTCTTGATCATAGTCAACTGCTCCACAAGTGATAGCCGATAGGTGATCACTTTTGTCTTCGAAATGGTAGCACAACCTCTCCCCCAATTCATCCCAATTGTGAATGGACCTAGACGGCAACCCTCTATACCATTGCAAAGCTTTGCCTTTCAAAGATGTGGCTAAGAGTTTGACAGCAACATCAACTTTAGTGATATTATGGACGGAGCAGATGTTTGCAATGTCCTGAATGTGCTCAATAGGCGTAGTAGTTGTTTCACCAGTGAAGTATTGTATACTCTTCAACGCAGCCACTGGTATATGCTCAATGTGCTCAATAGGCGTAGTAGCTGTCAAACCATTGAAGCTATCCAACACATCAAGCCCTGACATTGTAAACCTTGGAGTTGGCTCAAGTGATCACATAGTTCAGCATTTGAAAAGTCTTTGTTCAACAGAGGATAGAGTATTCAATAGTTTATTCTGTGTTCAATCGTGCATAAAACACACATCAACAGGTCACATCCACATCCCTGGAGTCTACTATTCCCATTACTCATCTCCTATCACTTCCTTTTCAAATATCAATTTTAGGCTTTGTCCCCCCTTAGCTTGTCACAGATATAGCCAAAAGGGTGATATCAGATTTCAGTATTTGGTGCTGAAGCAATTGAAATCTCATCAACCATTAAATTCAAAATTTTTAATTCCCATGACAAAAGGAAATACTACACAATTATCTTATGTCTAGCTCTGTGAAGATATAGCATGTACACAACAATCATCTCCATACTAATGTCATATGGGAGCCCAGGGCTCAGCCATTCATTGCTATGTCTATCACAAGCTTAAACAAACAAGAACAAGTTTAATAATTACATCATTAAGAAAATCCAAGCTTATATACGACCTTTAGGGTGCCACATCAGAAGTAACATGTCATGCCACCAAGATTACAAGGTACTCATACGAATTATAGTGCTAAGACGCAAAAATCCATCTTATGGAATACTACTGCCCAAAAATTCAAATACATAGCTTTGCAAGCTTATACCGAAGAGAGAATTTGCTAATTATATAAGGTATCATGTATTGAATAGAGGCATCTACTATAGGGAAGAAGTTGGGCATTACCAAACTCTGGTAGCACAAGTTCCCTAATGCAATCTGGACGTCCTCTCCCTAGCAAGACATCTATCTTTAAATCAGATGGTAATGTAGTCATGTCCTAGACATCAACATGGAATCCAAAGATCCCATCATAATTGAACAATAGAGAAGCCAAATACTACACTCCCAATCATCTAACAATGAGTATCAAACGTTACTATATCATGAAAGTACACCAACATGAAGAATCCCATGAACTCCCCGTGATAGTCTTATCGCTACAACTTTTTCCAAGTTACAGTCACGAATTTTGCTAAAGTCGCGTATTGTTAATGACTAAATATGCACTCTTTACACTATTGAAATGAATAAATTCATTTGTTTATATGAGGACATCATACTTATATAGTAGCCATGATTACTGTTATCACAAAAGCTCGCACCCTTGTTGAGCTATCAACTCAACAACCTTGTGAAACATTGAAACAACCCCAAAGTGTGGGACCTTGCGCAAGGGGGTTGAATCTCTGAGGAAGGTCGGCTTCCTTCTCAATCCAGGTGCAAGTGTTGAACCAACTCAACACTGCAAAACTAACTCCTAGGGCTATCCTAACAAATTGCAAAGGAAAAGGGAAGAGAGAAATGCTTAAAATGAAAGGAGGTGATGCACCAAGATAAGAGATTGTTCCTCTCTCCACTCGAAATGGCACAAGGAATCAACTAAAATACCCAAGAGATGCACAAACTTCAGTGGTATGAGTGACCCAAACACATATATGGAGGCTAGAATTTGCTAAGTGTCAAGAGGGCAGAAGGATTCCCACAAGTCACACTCAGAAAAAACAAGTTAACACAACACATATGGAGAGAAGAGCCACAAAACATACACTTATGATGAAGGTAAGGAAACATACACAGCATGCATAAGTTGAAGGAAGGCAAGAATGTAATTTCAATTCATTCAAAGGCCAAAGGTCAAACTTACAATTGCAGAAATGCAAAAATAATTACAAGTCTTCAAGAGAAGAGAAAGAGCATAGGAAAGCTCAAGGCAGCAGGGAGAGAACCCTTTACAATGAGGCTTAACAACCTTATATAGAAAAATGGTTACAAGAGTGATCATGACCCCAGAATGTCAGTCTGGGAGTGCAGGGAAGTGCATGCACTTGACTTCTGTACATGTAAGCAACCTAGCCATACCCTGAAAAGGCAACCCTGAGAAGGGTGGATTGACTGACCTTCAAAAGTCAGAGCATGCAGAAATGACATAAGTTACCACAACAAGCATGGCCCCATACCTCTCCTAATGGAAATCCTACCCAAAACATTAAATGCACCCCTGTGTCTCCACAAAAGAAGGTGCATAAGTCGCCAAAACTATCAGAGGGGACTTCGGAAACTCTGGTTCTCGGAGTGGGGAAGACTAGGAAGGAACTTCGGAACCTCGAGGTTCCCGGAGGTTCCGATAAGTAGAAAGGATAGCAACAGGGAACTTCGGAACCTCGGGGTTCCTTTGTTTCGGAGAACTGAAAAAAGGGGCTAAGGAAGGAACTTTGGAACCTCGGGGTTCCAAAATTCCGGGAAGGAAGAAGGGAAGCAAAGGAAGAGAACTTCGGAACCTCGAGGTTCCGAAGTTCCAGAGAAAGGAAGGAAGAAAGGCTAGGAGGAAGGTTCCGAAGTTCCGGAGAAGGCAAGGGAAAGGAACTTCAGAACCTTGGGGTTCCGGAGTTCCAGGGAACTTCGGGGGAAAGGCAGAACTGAGCAAAGGAACTTTGGAACCTCGGGGTTTTGGAGTTCCGAGGAACGGAAGAGAAAGAGAAAGAAAGAGAGGAACTTCAGAAACTCGGGTTTCCAAAGTTCAAGGAAAAGAAAAGAGAGGCAACAAAGGGAAGGAACCTCGGGGTTCCTGAGTTCTGGAGAAAGAAGAAAACGAAGAGGGAACTTCGGAACCTTGAGGTTCCGAAGTTCTGGAGAAGAAAAAGCGAGAGAGGGCAAAGGGAAAGAACCTCAGAACCTCGAGGTTTCGGGGGTTCTGGGGAAGGAAGAAAAGGGCAAGGGAGGAACTTCGTCCAAACAAGGCAACATTTCACACTTCATGATTCTTCTGCTTTCTCCTTGATCAACTAGGGCAGCACTGCTCCATGGATCGTATCTCTGATCGGTTCTTACTGATGGACCAAGGGTGTCATAAAATGACAACAATTACCACCATTGTCAACAATCCAATCAACAAAGCTCAGATGCTCAAATATAGGAAAGGCCATGTTTCTGGATAAATAAATCATGAAAAGTCATAACCACAAAACTCTCAAAAATTCTAAGCTTTTGGGACCTATCAAGAAGACACTTGCAGACTTCTGGACTTAATCACTTAGATTTTGTGAAAATCCATAAAGCATGGATGCTTGCAAGCCAAATAAAACGAACTAGTCAAAATCATCTCTAAACATTTCTAACAAGGAATATTGTATTTATGGCCATAGATATTTGCCATGTTTCTAATCCTCATCTTAAGATGTGGAAGGCTCACTTGAAGAAATCTCCCTAACATTGTGCAAACATAAGGCCAATCAATCAGTTTCCTGCAAATACAATTGATACCATACAATTACAAAGATGATCTTGTTCCTTCTCTCAAAAAGATGAGAGAAAACTTGTCTTAAAATTACAAACACTGCAAAATTCCAATTATTGGATATGTGTTGGGATAACTCGCATTAGAATTAAAAGCAAAAAAATATGTTTTGGTTCGAATCTGCAATTTGTGACAATATCAGAGTAGTGCAGCAGAAGCTAAATTATGAAATAGACCCAATTAAAACAATTCCCAAAAAAAAGGTTAGAAGTTGCAAAGAACAAGCCATTTCCTATTGAGAAGTCCTCTTAATCATCCTAATTTAAAAATTGCTTGAGGACAACCAATCTTGGAAGGGTGGACTGCCATGCCCCCACTGTAAAGATTAACAAGTAAAAAAAATACAAAGGAATTGCCACCTTATACCTATTATAAATACTAAGGAAAGCCCCTACGAAGAGCAAGAGTCATAAATTATCCTACTCAGCGATTTGTTTTTAGTAGATGATATTAATTATCATTCATCTTTAGGCAATGATTAATTATTATTAAAGCAAGCAGCCTTTGAACAGCTGCGACTGGAAGGAAAGGGCAACAATTGCAAGAAGGTATATCCTTTCAAAACAAAAAGGCATGAGCCTTTCCATTATGGAGGGTAAAAAGGGGAAGAAGCCTCATTTGTAGAAGCCATCAAACAATCAAGGAAAACAAGCAGAAAAGGAATTGAAAACAGAACTGGAATTAATATTAGCAGCAATACTAATTAAGAGATAAATCTGATAGATAGTAAATTATAAACCTATGCATATGTGTTCATGCAATAGTAATATTTGCAGAAATTAATGATCTTTGTGAGTAATCTACATGCTTCTCTTTATTATATCTGATAAGGATTTGTTTAATAATCTTTTTGAATTTAGAGAAACAGATTGCCAATAGGAAGGACGGACAGCCTTCTGAATTCACGAGAGTTGAAGAAAGACGGCCTTCCATACTCGTGGGTCAGGCGGTGGAATGGAAGACTGGCCTTCCATGCCGTTGGGCTTGATCAAGGAGGATGACCAGCCTCCAAGGTAAACTGAGGGATGGAAGGGTAACCCAACTTCCATGCTCTCGCAGTACAAGGGCAACCAACCTTGAGATTGTGGTTTGCAAATGTTTCAACAAATTCCTAAGGAGATTATTATGGGAATCCATATTGAAATGTCTATTGCTTATTTGGATTTCAATATGAATGATGTTTACTAATGATTAGTATAATTTTTGGCTTATGATTTAATGTCAATTTCCAAGTGACTAATATTGTGTGCAAGACCTAAACCAGGATTTGTCTTATTAAAAGGGCATTTCAATTGGTAAATTTATTCTCTTAAATGTATCATATTTCTTATGTTTAGTTGGAATTATGGTTTTAGGGCAAATTTTAGGAATATCCCAAAAGAGGACATCACATCATATTCACTTCTATACTTTAAATTACTTAGGTCATTTTCTTTTTGTCTCTTATATCATAGGAATAAGACAATTGTCATGATCTTAGTATGTCTTAGTGTTTCATCCTTATCTTTATAACAAGGGTTTCATCATTGTATATTATATCAATTTCATTGTGCATATAATGAATTCTTTGGCTTCATAACATTTCCATTGCTCCTCTCTTGTGTGGAAGATTGATTTGGTTGCAAGAGATTCTTGGGCTACTGTGGGGTTGATCAACAACTCTTACATCGTATGAGCTCCATATTTGTTATTCATTTTCCTCTTTTTGGAGAGTTTAGGCCAAGATCTTTCACACAATGCATTTAGTGCCAAACAAACCTCACGGTTGAGCTCAAAAGACCCAATAACCTAAAAATTTATGTAAAAATCGAAAGGGGTTTGGTGGCAAAAAAATTCTAATCTTTTTTTGGGGTTTGCATAAAATCATAGTCAAATGCCATACAACAATATGGATTTGTACAAGTGTGTATAGTAATCGTAATCTACCATTGCCAATCACAATCAAATCAAAATCTTGCAAGGGAATATTTGTTGGCATTAGCCCTACATATGAATGGCATGATCAATACGATGGTGGCACGGTACATTTTTTGGGTTTTTTAATTAATTTGTTGGTACAATGATGTCAACAAGCCAACAATCAAACTAGAAAAGGGTTGAGAACCTTGGTGATATCAACAAACAAAGGCCAACTCTAAAAGTGTTGTGCAAGGGAGTGTCAAAGCCCCTCATTCCAATGGGGAGGGGAACTTGTGATCACCCCAGCCCAATTGAACTAGACCCCCCCCCCCTCCAAACACCACCCAAAATAATCACCAACCTGTTGGAGTTGAGAAAATACAACACCAAAGGAGCCCAAATGATCTCTGCAAGCTAAAAAACCTGTTACAAGGAGAAGCAAGGAAGCAAATCACAGAAGAAAGAAATACACAAAAAATATGCTCAAAAAGAGAGCTCAATATTCACAAAATGTAATGTAATAATCCTCCTTCTGTTACAAAGAAAAGAAAGAACTCAACCTTTAATAGGTCAAGAAGCCCTAAAAGGGAAAACCTAGGTTTGCACATAATAATTAATAAAAGAATTAATTATTATGCACTTAAAATTAGCTTAAGTGTAAAAGAGATAAAGGGAACTTAAAAAATTAAACAAATAATTAATCAAGTAAATACCTGAATACTCTAACACCCCCCCTTAAGCTAGACTGGGGGAGAAGCTAAAACCTAGAACAGCTACTGAAAGCAAGAAAGATGGGTCCCAGCAACAAGGCCTGATCAGGTACCCAAATACAATGAAATCTCTATGAACTGGAGAAATAGAGAAAACCACGTGAGAACAAAATTCTACTCCAAAAAGAGATGGAAAAGAACACCACTGAAGCATGAAGAACCTACAAACATTGTCGAAGAATAACTGCTAATCTGAAGAACCTACACTGAAATAGAACATGACCAGGTAGAGAAGATTGTAATCTGTATGAGTGCCCTCAAATGACACTACTCGAATCAGAAGGCAAACAAGGCAAACAACTGAAATCGAAGATACAGATGGCATGAAAACACCAAAGCCTAAAGAGTTGATCAATCGAACCACGGAAGCATTAGAACCAACAGGACAAACCTCCCCATAATGCTGAAGAGGGACAGGAACATTGAAAAGAACGGCCAAGAAGAACTACATGATGAAGAACCAGGAACATCAAAGGCGCAGAGACAGTAAATGGTGTCGTGGAAGGAACACTCACTTGACACACAGCATGAGGCGAATGTCATGGAAGGAACACTCACTTGACAAAGGTGGTGGCAAACAACAAGCAAACATCAACCCCCTCATGGCAGTTTATAAGTAGTGCATGTACAACAAGGCACAAGATGTGCAAGATCCCAAGTAAACAATGCATGATGGCACTTTATCTCAGTGCGTTTGCATAAATACAATGCTACAATGATAATAAGACTAAAAACAGAAAGAACAACAAAAACCGAGACATCCTATTCAGAGTAGAGATCTCAGGACCTGAAACAACCAAGATATCCACCAGAGTACTGAAAAGCAAAAAATTGAATAAAATATGCATGGAGAAGAATCTAGAAATAAAACTCATATGGCTGGAAAGTACACAGCACACGCTTTCCAAAAATATAAATTTTTCGAAAAACGGAGCTCGGATGCTCATTCTACGTCCCCCGGAGTGCAAAAAAGAGACCTCACTTTGACTGGAAAAAAACACAGCCAAACAGCAAAATTGGAAAAAATTACCAACATGATGAGGTCCGACTCGGAACCAGCTTTCCGATGCCTATTCATTTTCGAAAAAACGACTCCATATGCCCAAGATATGACCAAAAAACCAAACCTCCCTTCAAAACAAGAGGAAGGGGTAGTCTGGTGGCTGGGGCGGAGGTGGCTAGTGAGCGGCGCACTGGTGGTGGGCTGGTGGCGCCCCGATGGCCAGGCGGTTGTGCAGCGGTGACCGGGGCAGTTTCCGGCAGTAAGAGACCAGCAGGCGGGCCGAACGCTGCGGCGGCAATGGTCAAGCAGCGGCAGCGAGCAGCACAGGTGGGTCGGTGGCGAGCTGCAGGCAGCGGGTCGAGAAGAAGGGACCGACAGGTGTAGGGAGGCTGGCGCTGGCAGTGCGAAGGCGGGCGGCGCTGGCAAGCCGGCGGCGAGT
Source organism: Cryptomeria japonica (assembly GCF_030272615.1). Lineage (NCBI taxonomy): Eukaryota > Viridiplantae > Streptophyta > Pinopsida > Cupressales > Cupressaceae > Cryptomeria > Cryptomeria japonica. The sequence goes on from NC_081407.1 coordinate 383,489,391, forward strand.
TGCGAGCGGAGGGCCGAGAAGGCGGGGCTGCCAGGAAGTGGTGGCCGAGCGTGCAGGGGACCAGAGGCCAGGAGCCGGCAGGGGGCCGGAGGCCGGTGGTGGCGGGGGCCGGGCCGGCAAGAGCTGGAGGGTCGGCGGGGGCCGGAGACCGAGGAGCAGCGAGGGCCGGACTGTCAAGTCTGGACCCTGCATAAAAAACAAACCCAAAAAAAAAAAAAAAAAATTGTTATTTTTAAACAAAAAAACAACCTTCGCCTTTTTTATTTTTGATTTTTGTTTATTTTTTACAAAATATCAAATTTCGGCTTGCATGCTGTAAAAAAGCAAAAAATAATTTTTTTGAAATTTTTTTCTCGAACTGCATGTCATGGCCGTAAAGTCTGGATCTGGAGAAAAAATACTCCCAGATGCTCAAAAGTCAAAAATAGACAAATTTTATATGACTATAGGGGTTTTTGGGCATTTTGAGCACGATGGTGAGGTCCGTTTAGGCCCAACGTGCTCAGAAAAAGAGGCCCATCCCTAAGCACATAAAAAAACTTTCTGAAAAACCCCAGATCTGCTTCCAATGCAAAAATTCTCAAAAACAGGAACAGATGGCTGCAGATCTGAGCTTTGATACCATGTTGGAGTTGAGAAAATACAACACCACAGGAGCCCAAATGATCTTTGCAAGCTAAAAAACCTGTTACAAGGAAAAGCAAGGAAGCAAATCATAGAAGAAAGAAATACACAGAAAATATGCTCAAAAAGAGAGCTCAATATTCACAAAATGTAATGTAATAATCCTCCTTCTGTTACAAAGAAAAGAAAGAACTCAACCTTTAATAGGTCAAGAAGTCCTAAAAGGGAAAACCTAGATTTGCACATATTAATTAATAAAAGAATTAATTATTATGCACTCAAAGTTAGCTTAAGTGTAAAAGAGATAAAGGGAACTTAAATAATTAAACAAATATTGTTTAATTAATCAAGTAAATACCCGAATACTCTAAAACAACCATGTTGATTTCCACTTGGCCACCATCACTCAACTATGTGAATGTTCTATGGGTTTTATAAAGAAGTGATTTTGAGCTCATTTGGGCATATGCTTGGATTATTTCTTCTGTTTAGAATTTGGAGAGCATCTTTTGGAGCATAAACCCTAGCACGGAAGTTTTAAGGGATACTAGTTTTGGTAGTGCAAGATTTTACCTAGCAGTTTCCAAGAGTGATCACTCAAATTTCTCACTTAAGATTCAATGATTGAGATTTATAGAAATTTGTGATGTATTTTGCAAAGACAAATTTATGAGTTGTTTCATATGAGAAACTTTAAGCAAGACGACATGACAGTTTATCATTGATTTTTATTGCTGAGTGAAATATTTTGGACACTTTGGTATTCAAGTGTTTATTTGAGAGTTGGAACTGATTATTATGGATGCCTGGGTCTTCTAAATATGATAACTTATGTGAAAGTATATGCTGGTCTGACTGAACAGATTCATGCTTGCAGTTTGGATTGATTTAAGAGATTGATGGACGAATTGGTAAGTGGTGTAATGTGGACTTGCTAGTATTTATGCTAGATGAGAGTTCCTTTATTGCTGCTGAAGCTTGGTGCATGGTATTGCTGGGTTGGATTGGTAGTTTGAGGAGAGGCATGAGAATTTAAAGAAAACTGGCATAGCATTCTTCTTTGCAGATTTAGGGACAGAAATAAACCCTTGTCTAGATGTGGCTAGTGGATTGAAAAGAGGGAGCGACACCTTCCCTTATTATTGGCATGAGGAATCTCCATAATAGGAATTTAACTCTGTGACATCGGCCTCAAGTTCATGCAAAATACCTTCTGCTGTCTAAACTGTAATCTCTTAACCACTGCTGAGTTTTCATTATGGAACCAGCATGTGAAGGAACAATATGTCAAACCTGCACATGTATTTAAAATGTCTATCACTGCTGTTTGAATAAGGTCAGAATTATTTATTTACCCTCTACTGTATCACAGTTAAACTGTTGCTCCTCCTATTAATTTCAGTGAATAGATGCATATTCAAGTTTGATTTAAATTAGAATATCAAGTTCAGTATTTTCATTGTATGTTATCTTTGCCATATAAACTCTATAAACGAGTCAGAAACTATCCAAACAATCTTCCAAACGTTGCTCTCTCTATGTCAAGGAAGTTGGAAATTTTCAAGTATATTTTGGTGGAGATTCTACAAAACCCACATCACTCTCCATTCCTAAATGATCCTATCATGAATAATCTTCTACTCTTTGATGATTGTGATAACCTACCATATGATGATGATGCAGAAGAACAGCTTGATTATTTGCCACATCTTGATGGTTGTGATGACATTAAGATTTCACCCAATACTCCTTCTCCTCCTATAGATATTTTCATTAATTATTGGCCTATAAAACTCCTAATCCAGATTCAGAGGCTTCATTTCTCTATCTTCAAGTCACTATCTTGAGGCTAAGGATTCTTGCTTTCCAGAATTGACAAATTCATCTCAAGGTGTTCATACTCAAACATCTTGTATGGATACTTCATCATGAGATGACCAACATACTTGGATGACCTATATTGAAAACAAGGAGCGCGCAAGGGGCACTGCCCCTTGACCCCGCAAGGGGCGATGCCCCTTGACCCCAACTTGGGGGCGCTGCCCCCAAACCCCCGTTGAAAAATATAGGGGAAAACTGCGCTGATGGAAGTAGTGAAAATTTAACCTCTGAGTCTGATTAGGCTCCATTATGTATGTTATTTCTTTAATATCTATTATGATATGCATCTTGACAATGTGAATGAATTGAAATTCTGAATTATGAGTGCATATTGAGTATTGAGTCTATTGATAATGTTGTATGTTCGATGTTTGCATTCTAAAATGTTTTCATCCTATATATTTTAAATTTTCCCTATATTTTATATAGCCGTCCCCTTTGCCGTCCCCCCCCGTCCCCAAATTTGGCAAAAAAATTTGCCATCCCGGAAACTCGTCCCCCCCGTCCCCCCGTCTTGGAAACTTGGGGTAACGTAGTTTTTTACCAATGGGGAGGAATGTTGTTCGCCATTCATGGATCTTCACTATCATCCTTTGTCAAGTAAAACCATTATTGTAGAAGATTACACATTATAGGGGTGCTACATATTATAAAGGGGCTACATAGTCTCCCTCTTTCTCTCCTTTATAGGGGGCATTAATGATACATTGGCAATAAAAATAGTCCTTAAGGGGTCATGTTGAGTTCTCCTTCCTTCTTTCACTTGTACATAGATGTTTGCATCTTTTCTCTTTTGGAGAGGTTTTTTTTCGCATGGGTTTTCCTCCTTCACTTGTGAGCGATTTGTGTGTATATTAATGCCTAACATGGCCATGTAGCCAAGACCCATCCATCCATTCATCATTCTTGCATATTTATATTTTTTCATGCTCCCTAAGTTGCACTTAAGGGGGAATGTTGATGTGAAAATGGTATATTACTGTTGTGACCATTTCACACATCGCCCCATCGAGATGGGGACCCCCTTTTTTTCTGGGTTTTGCTTTCCCTTAGCTAGGTTTTTTCTCGACTTGCTAGGTGTTTTGAGTGAGTTAGTGGTCGCCTAGGCTGGGTAGATTAGGGTTTCTCTCAAAGAGCTCATCCTAGGGTTTCTTTCAAAGCTGAGTGTAGCCTGGATTTGGGAAGTCATATGTTGTCTTGAACCCTAGGGTTATCTTAGAGGGGTCTTACCTTTCAGCAGATTGAAGATGGATAAATTGTGCAAAAATAGATAAAAGTCTCAAGTCAGGGTAGGTCAGGAGTGTTGGTTTTCATGTCAAAGTCTTGTCTTCCATCAAGTCAGAGTCGATTAGGCAAAGCCAGTGGCCAAGGGAAGATTCAGGAGGCGATTTCAGGAATTGTTGAGCAAATTGGTAAGGATGTGGAAGGATATACACCAAGGATTGAGTCTAGGGAAAATTCAAGTTAATTCCAAAGTAAATCTGAGCCTAAGGGTGAATTTCGCTCCTGACCCTTCCAAAGGGTCCAGAGCGAAATTCTTGAAAACACCCATTTTCTCCTTGGATAAGGTCAAGACTGTAATGTCCCCACTTTGAAATAAAATTCAATAATAAATGATAATAATAAAATTAAAATATAAAATAAAATAATTAAATATAATTAAATATGATTAATTAAAAATTAATTAAGTTAATGAAAAGTCAAAAGAAATGAAAGGAAAGGTTGTGACTCCCTCAACAATGAGATATAAAAGGGAGAAGAGAACCTCATTTGAGAGGGGGGAATAATTTGGAAATGAGAAGTGCAGATCTGATTTAAATGATAAGTGCAGATCTGATTATGAGAGGTTGTATCCCTTTCAAAGGGCAGAAATAATGAAGAGTTGCACTCTTTCAAAGGGTGCTAATGGTGAAAGGGTGTATCTCTTGCCAAAGGGTATACATGATGAAGAGGTGTGACCTCTCCCTCACATTGAGAGATATAAGGGAAAGGAATCGAAAGCATCTAGTAAGATCACCATTGATCAGATTAGATCAGAATTGTTATCAAGTTACAGGCAGTAACATTTGTGTTCTTGGTGGTATGCATGGGGATGTGCTTAATAAGTATGCTTAATATATGAAGCCCAATAATATTCTTATGCAGAATTAATAGTAATGCTAATATGGACTGCAATATGTATGACAGTCATACTTAATTTCATATATATATTCATAATACATAAGAAATATATATACTTATAGTCTAAATCATGTTATTACTTTCCGTATTTAAGAAGATGGGATTGAGATGTTCCAAAGAGGGGCAGTCTAAATCCAAGCAATAGGTTAAGTCCCAAGATAGGGTGAGGATCAGCAACCCATAAGCCTTGAGGGTATAGACCCAAGATAGGTAAGGGCTTGGATCTGTAAACTTTGAGGGAACCTATTGTAGTTGGTCTCTAAGCACTTTGGTAACATATGTAAACCCTTCTCCCTTAAAACTGAAGTAGTAGCAAGGTTTGATATCTATATTAAGAACTATGAATAATGAAATTAATCAGCTAATGAGGAAAATAGACAAGCACTTGTTAATAACTTATTGAAGAAAATCTATCAATTTTAGTATATTTAAATAGATCAGGTAGGGGACATTACAAAGACCTTGGTTCTTATGGCGTGGATGCAAGGAGAGTGATGTATTTTGCCTTCCAGAGAAGATTGGAGTTGAAAAGATGAAATATCAAGCCTAGAATGGGAATTTCGCTCCTGACCTTTCCAAAGGGTCCAGGACGAAATTCCCCAAAACCTCTCTTTTCTCTCAATTTTACGCCAAGACAAGTGTGGATCAAGATGAATTGAGATTGGGGATGTCCTTAGGAATGACTTTGAGTTGCTAGTAATCAATGAATTTGAAGGAACTGAGCAAAACCAAGAATTTCGCTCTTGACCCTTCCAAAGGATCCATAGCGAAATTCCTAAGATCACCTATTTCCCTTGCAAATCAAGTCAAACTTTTGGTTTCTATGGCATGGATGGAAGTGAGAAGGTGTGTCCTTGCCTCTTGAAGTTGATTGAGGTTGAAAGAATGAAGAAATAAGCTCAAAACAAGATTTTCGCTCCTGACCCTTCCAAAGGGTCCAGAGCGAAAATCCTAAAACCCATCCTATCCTCCAAAATTTGTGCCAAGCCAAGCCTAGACCAAGGTGAGATAAGCCCTTAGGATTGCCCTTGAATGGATTTTGGCCACCAGAGATGTAGATTTTAGACTAGGACAAGGATTTCGCTCCTGATCCTTCCAAAGGGTCCAGAGCAAAATCCTAGATAGGTCCTATCCCTGGCCATGATTTTGAGCAAATTTTCCCTCTCAGGCCTTTTGGGGATTAAGCAAATGTTGTCAGGTTGAGAAATGGATCCAAATGAGGGAGTCAAGGGGAAACAAAGTGAAAAGAATGGAGCTAAGTAAGAGAAGACAAGCAAGGAATGAATTTCGCTCCTAACCCTTCCAAAGGGTCTAGAGCGAAATTCTTCAAATCAACTATTTTCTCCTTGTATGAAGTCAAGACTTTGATTCCTAGGGCATGGTTGAGGATGGAATGATGTTATTTAGCCTTGCAAGATGAATTGAAGTAAAGGAAATGAAGGATCAAGCCTAAAACTTGAATTTCGCTCCTGACCCTTCCAAAGGGTCCAGAGTGAAATTCACAAAATATCATGTTTCCTTCAAGTTTGTGTTAAGCCGGGACAGTGATCAAGGTGGATTAGACTTGAAGATTGCCACAAGCATGCATTTGAGTAAGTTGTGGGTGCAAGAAGTGAGGATTTTGAGCTAAGGGATGAATTTTGCTCCTGACCCTTTTAAAGGGTCCAGGGCGAAATCCTTTGATATACCTATTTTTCACCTTGTTTGAGCTAGGCAAAGGCAAGTTGCAAGGTCATGATGACAAGAGCATGGAATAGTGAAAAATCAAGATTGTGAAGGTATTGAAAGATGAAGTAAATGGACCTAGGTGAGATGTTCAAGCAAGCCTCCTTGGGGTGGTTTAAGCCTTTCTCACACCATGAACATTCTATTGACTATGAAGAATAGGTGTGCCTTCATCAAATTTTGAAGAAACTCTAACATCTTCTAGGTTTACCTTGTCTCTTTAAAGAATCCACAAGCGAATTTCTTCAAGGCACATTTTTCTTATCTTAAGTCGCTCATTAAGCCTTATGTTTGATAAATAAAGCAAATACGCCTTGACTAAACAATTGTTAAAATTGGCTAAATTGACCTTTGAGCTTTGAAATTAATTAAAAAAAGAAAAAACTCTATTCTTTGGCACCCAATTATATCTTTTTTAGCTAAGTCGGCCAGCTTGGAGGTGATTTCATTTTATTTTATTTTATTTATGCAAGTCGGCCTATTGGCAAAATGGAGAAATCGCCATATAAAGCGGAAGAGATTTGTGAAGCATCATTCATTCATTTGTATTCTTTCCTATGCGAATTTGAGGAGCAGAATTAGAGGAGTGAATTGCAGCAGGTATAGGCGAATTTCTGATTGAGGAAGGCTGATTAAAGGCTAAATCATCAAGGGTGAACCAGAAGTGCAGATCAAAGACCTTTCATCCAACACAAATCTTCATTTTTTTTTATCCATCTTTTCAAGTTGATAGCTAGAAATCAAGGAGAAGGTATGTACAATCAGATTTTTGAAAGTATATTGAAGATCTAATTCAAGTTTTTATTTTTGCTTAAGGCTAGGTTTTCTATATCAAGTTTAATTTCTAGGTGATGCCTAGTTTGAGAGCTCTCAATTTTTAGTAGTTTTACCTTTTAATGAGTCTCAAGTCACCTAGTTAAAATTCTTCACTTAAACCTAACTTGAGCCTCTTTTTGTAGGTATCAAATGACAACCCCCAAGGCGAGTGGATCCGCTACCCGGCAGGCTCTCATCAAAGAAGATCAAAAGAACGATGATTTGGAGACCAGGATCGTGTCCAAAAGGAGCAATATCGGAGACACCAACTTGGGGAACTTCAATATGCGGAAGTTTCGAGAAGCGCCCTACATCGGCAAGCCATCACCCATAGCCAAGAAGATAATTGAGAGTGGCATAATCAAGGCTGCAGGCTTCCCTCCCGCAGTCAAATGTTCTGAATTGATGATTGAATGTGCCCGGCACTATGATTCACATTCAAGGACGATCGTAGCCGAGGATGGAACTGTCTTAGCCTATCTTTCAAAAGAAGCTATAAGTGAAGCCTTTCATCTACCGGAGCTAAGAGATATGATCTACAAAAGCTTGGAAGGAGCTAGGTCCATCTACGAAGATGATCCTGATACCTGTCTGAACTTCATCAATAAGAATTGGTTACTCAAGAGTAGGCCTCGCTTGAACAAGATACCTAATACGCCACACAAAATTGATTTCCAAGAAGAATTCGGAGACTTGATAACCATGCTCAATCGGGTTATAGGTGCTTCTCAGGCCTTCTTCTTCGACAAGTGGATGTTCTTCTTTATTCAAGTGATCGTCCAAGGAAAAGGGATGCTCGATTGGGCTAGAATCATTAGCAACAACCTAGACGTGCAGTTGAGGAGGCTAGTCCCTACTAAGTCATTCCACATAAGTTCATATATCATATATTCCTTAGTAAGAAGTTTTGAGAATGCATGGCTACCACACGAAGGAGTTGTTGGGAGAAAACCCGGAGAAATAAGAGCATGTGATTCTTATGTTCAACTACATCATCCGCCAAAGAATGACTACAAGCTAGTCAATGACACCTTCACAATGTATATCACAAGGACATTGAAAGGAGGGATTCACCATCGACTATCTACCGAGGCACAGGAGCTCGTGAAGAAACATGGTGCATGGTTCATTCAGTTTCCAAAATTCACCTACATCAGGGTCCATGGATGTCCTTCACCTCCCTATATGTTGCCAAGGTATCCTACAGACAGAATAATATTACTAGAAGTGACTAGACAGTTGGCTCCTTATGCTAAAGCATCAAGACATAAGCATGGAAATGGTATCCCCGTACCTATTTTACTGGGAAATTCAATTGAAGTGTGTCCTAATTCTCAAGCCGCAGAAGATGCAGAAAAGGAATTATCTTTGTATTCATTCACATCCTTTGCCTCAAGAGAGAATTTTGATCCTCATGGTCATATGGAAGAGACAGTTGGGAAGAAGTACAAACATGAGTTTCAAGTAGAGGACTTCTGGATGAATGTCTAGGATGATGTAGAGGTGAAAAGAAAGATGCGTTCTAGATTACCCTTGGATCTTATCCGGAAATGTAAGGTTTATAGAGTAGCCGATCAAGCTCGGGACAGTGGTAGATATCTCCAATCGTCCTATGAGAAGGAAGACAAAGAAGTGAAGATAGATTGGAATGAGCAAGAAGTTGCAGACCTAAGAGCATTGATGGACCCTGTTTTAAATTGCACTCACAGATGGGTGGACGTACAGCATCAAAAATTGAAGGAGCAAAATATAGCCATGACATTCACCCTATAAACAAGACCAGAAGAAGGAGACGCAAGTGTGAGTGAGAGCAGTTCTCATTCCAAGGGATCGAAGAGAAAGGAAGGACTTGAGAAGAGAGAACCTTCCAAGAAGAAACAAAAAGTGAATCCTGATCGTCCACCGAGTACGTCTTCTAGGCATGAAAAAGAGATAAGTCAAAGAGAAGATCAAAGACAGATAGTGTATGAAATTGATGAGTCTATGGAATCCATGGTGCAAAATGATAAACAAGGCAAGGGACGAACACCTCAGCACTCATCAAGTCAATCTTTCCAGGTTGGTGCTAATGTACAACAAGAAGAAAAGAACGATGATGAAGCAACGTCTCCTTTCAGAGACGATAGACCTCTGCCTAAGGAAATACAGGTAAGGGAAAGAAAGTCTTCCATTCCAGATTGGCTGAAAGAAAGACTGACGAGGGTAGTTGTGGTTGAAGAGGAAGAACAAGTATTCGATTTGGAAAGTCTCATAGGAAATTCCCAAGAAGAGATCGAAAAGAAGAAGGCTACAAAGATGTCAAAGGTAATTAGAGATGATGCAGGATCCAGGAAGATACAGGTAGCCACACCAGTAGTGGACAAATATGAGGATGAGATTATGGCAGAGGAATATGATCTAGAGACATTTGATCTTGGTCCACTTACCTCCGAGCAGGCCATGGAAGAAGCAACTGATTTAGTGAGAGCACTTAATGACAAACTCAAAGAGGAAATGGAAAAGAATAAGAAACTAGAAAGGGAGGTTAGTGCTTGGAGGAATTATTTAGCCACCTTAATCAACCATTAAGGCGACAGAATCTAGCAGTATCACCTTTGCATGCACTTCCTCCTGAATCAATAAATGAGGCAGAAAGGATGAAGAACTTAGCCCAACTCATGAGTTCATGGATTGATGAATCTTACAAGGTAGCCATTGAATTCGTAACAAGAATGATGAAGACAGTTCATCGGACTATCCAAGTCCTTGAAATCATTCATAATCTATTGATAACTGTGGATGCATTCACTCACACTAGAGACATTGTCATCTCGGTCTTGCAAGTGATAAGAAAGACGTCAAGGCAGGTTTTAGCACAAGAGAAGATAATGGATGGAGGAACCCATAGCCTTCTGCAATGGTCAACTTTGCTCCAAATGAAGGAAGTTCTTTTCGAAGACATCAATACCAAATGCAACCAAGTTGAAGGCACTATCCACCCTATTCAAGACAAGGTGTTTGATGTATTATGTATAATCCTTGATAGAAGGATAGAGATTGAAACAGATGTGGATATCCAAGAATTGGAAAACAGGATCAATATTATTTTTTGCAAAGAGGAGAACATGGTCACAGAAAAGCAGCGAGATCAAATGTATGCTACTATGTTCTTGATCGAAAAGACAAAAGAGCTAGAGCCTGGATGGGAGATGACTCTTCTCGCAGCTTTTGATCAAATCCTTCACCTGGAAGAGCGAATAAAGAACCTGCATGAGATTCCCATTGCTGAGATTGAGGGGATTACGTCCAGATTCATTGAATATGCCAGAAAAGAGCATAGAAAAGGGAACAAAATTCTAGATGAGAAGTTGTTGTAAAATGATGTAGCAACTTTATTCCCATTGGGCTATGTTTCCTCGTTATTTGTGCCAATTTCTATTGGCTATGGATTGATAATGTTTATCTTAATGGGGTTCTTTTTGTAATAAACCCTAATTAAGGTTTAGGTGTCAAAATCTCAGCCTTTGATCTTCTTTAGATCCAGGTTGTTCATTGTATTTGAGAGTGCTATATAAGCCCTCACTCAATTCATTTTAGAGAGTTAGAGTCAGAGAAAAGAGAAATAAGATTAAAATTGTTAGCAGCAGAGAAAGAAGTAGTGAAGAGAGAAAGTTAAACAATTGTTGTTTTATTTTGCTATGAGATCAATGAAATATTGAAGTTATGGTGTTTTATTGCAATCCTTGTGGCTATCTTCATGAATCACTCTTAGTAGAGATCGTACTTAAGTTTTAGAATTTAGATTGAAGGACAAATGTTGTGTTTGATCTTTGGTAAAACTCATAGTCCAAACCACTAGCTCCTTACTGATTGTAAGCACGCCTTGTGTGGTCAACTGGAGATATTAAGATTGCTTAAGAGTTCAATCATTATTGGAGATGTTGATATGTATCTTAGTGATAGTATCTATCCCATTGATGATTTGAAAATCATTGAATCCCTTTAGAAGATCGCACCAATTCCAGTAGAGGTGTAATCTTTTAGCAATACTGAAATTGGTAGAGTTTTGCTAAGACCAGTACTCATTTAGTCATTCTTAGGATTAGTTTAGTATCGCCTCCTTAAAGCCATTATCTTTTGACCTTTTTTGAAACATCAATTAGTCTTAGGAGAATTCAGTTTCCTCATTGAAAAGTAGTTGCAAGAACAAGCTTTCCCAGAAAGTACGTAAGGCCCCTTGTAAAACAGCAAACACAACGACCACTGGTGCTTATCCACGAGTAGAGAACCTACATAACAGAAACTTGGAGCTTCTCCGATTGAACCTTCTGCGAAATCTTCAGCATTCGGGAACTTTATTCAAGAGAGGATAGGATACCTTTGGGTATTTTATTTTGTGTTTGGTCGTGTACAAAAGACACATCAACAATTACCTAACTAGTTTCTTATAAGGTCCTATTTGCACTTGCATTCTTAAACTTATTTAGGTCATTTACATTGTGTCTCATATCATAGGATTAAGACACTTGTCATGAACTTATAGTATGTCCTAGGGTTTCTATCATGATTTTAGTATGTCCTAGGGTTTCATCTTTCTTTATAACAAGGGTCATATCAATCTATATTGTATCAGATTCATTTTGCATCTAATGAATTCTGCATCTTCGTATTGTTTCCATTGTTTCTCTCTTGTGTGGAAGGTTGCTTTAGTTGCAGATGATCCTTGGGCTAGCATTGGATTGATCAACAGCTCTTATAGTTGCTAACAAAAAAACTGTTAAAAAAATGTGAAGGACAAAAACTTCAAAATATATATGCAACAACTGCATGAAAAAATCAAAAAGCAGATTCAAAAAGAGTAATTTAAAATACAAGTGAAAGGTTGATGGAAAAAAGAAGAGTGGAATCATTTGCAACCAGTGATTTCATTATAGTATTTATGCAAGAGGAGAGGCTTTTGAAGGGGACATATAATAAATTGAAAAAATATTAAAAAATTGGACATTATAAAATTTGTGAAAATTCTCTGATAATGTGTATAAGGTTGGTCTTCCACCAGAGATAGACACTTCACACATCGTAAATGCTATTGATCTGCACCCATACACAAGTGACAATAAAGTTGCTACAGACTGACGATTTAGTACACATTATTGATTGTATTGATCAAATTTGAAAGCAAAGTAGGGATAAAATTGATAAAATATTACAGAAAGTTGTGAATAAGACCAAAAATAGAAATTATAAAAAGTATTTCATGAGATGGAAAAAAGGAGATCTACAGATGATGAATGATTATTGAATAAGTATTTGCTCATTTGTGCAAATAGACAATTCAGTTCTAGGAGCTTGCCTTTTTGTACCTAGGGTGTCTAATACAGAAGCATGTCAAGGTTCACACGCAATCAACATCAAACAACAGAATATTGTTTTGTTTTACTTGTATAAATTTGTTTGCAGGTAACTGACGGGGTTGATTGATTCCAAGAGGAGCTGTCATTGTTGGATCGAAGATAGTCAATTGTTTTGGCCCATGGTTTGATTGGAATTTCCAATGACATCAGAACTTATCCAGGCAGGATTTAGAAGTTTCCAAACAGTTGAAAGTTGGTGAAACATACCTATATGAAGATTACATTGCAAATGTAACCATTAGAGGACATCTTCCAGCACTTGAAGAGCTGTCTTCATGAGTGTCTGCAAATGGGATCTTTTGTTGTCTGCATATTAATCTACTTGGGTATGGGAGACAAAGTATCGAGCAGAGCATCTGTGGTGCTGAGGATAGGAGACAGAAGTAAGCAGTGTTTGTATGTATTGTGGACCTAAGTTGCTGAAACTGGAAATTGTTTTCCAGATCCATTATGAGTCCATTGTGACTTGCTATCATTTCTTGTTTGACTGTAATAGGACTGACCCCTCCAAGCTCCAGAAAAGAATTTTCCCTATCCTGAACTATTCACCCCACATTTCCCATCCATCATCTCGAGCTAGAACATGAAGCGAGTATTCCAATTGAAGGATCTTTGCCAATATCGACGTTCTTCTTCGATTCACCGGCCAATATTCCTCACCAGTATCGATTCGATTCACCATGTAATGTTCCCTTTTGTAAATGCCCAATAGGCTAAAACCACAAATTCCATTCAAATAAGAAATGTAAGATGATTTCCATTCAAATAAGAAATGTAAGATGGTTAGAGGAATAACTTTACCAATTAAATCCTGATTGAGACCCCTCAATCATGTTAGATATAAGATCAATCTTTCCTACTAGGGTTAGCAACATTATCTTAATCATCATTGTAGTTTACATAGTGAGCATGTGGATTCCCTTCGAGCTCTATCCAATAACCTATCCACAATATGAACTATGAAGCACCATGGGAGATCATATAAGGTGCCCCGAGCCTGTCAATCAAGCCCAAGAGCACGGAATGACACCTATCATTCGACCTCCCAGCCCCACCCGGGGTTATGTTGACGTGTATTTTGTACACTATCAAACACAGAATAAAATACCTAAAGGTACCTTATCCTCTCTTGAATAAAGCCTCTGATTGTTGAAGATATCGCGAAAAAGGATCAATCAGGATGACTCCAAGGTTCTTGTATGTAGGGTCTCTACATGTGGATAAGCTCTTTGTGGTATGATGTGATTTGCTAGAATCACAAGGGGACTTACATTTGATGCCTGAACTTCTGATTTGCTTTGAATATTGCTGGAACACAGGATTTTCACTAGCTTTGACTTGAAAAAAAAGGAAAAAAGATGAGGGCGAGGAAAGGATCTAATCCTAACACTAAGAATGTAAAAGCAATGAATGATCTTTGATGAAATTCTAACTAAGTCTTGTTTTGACATCCCAGGACCATCTCCACAAGGTTAGTGCGATCTTCGAAGGAAAGCTTTATGATGTTCAAATCATCACTACAGGCATAGACACCATCAGGTTGATGCATATCGATGAAGAAGCGACAATTGAAGTTAAGCTTAAGCTGAATGATTCCAGTTGACTACGCAAGGCAAGTCTGCAATCAACAAACTGCTAGTAGTATGGATATACAAATTTCACCATCAATCAAGCACATTTCTTCCACTCATCTAATAACATGAAATCAAATATGAGAAGTATAAAGACCATGCAAATTGTCAAATCGACCCATAAATTTCACCATTTCTTCAATGAAGTTACAAGTCTTTTACAACAACATCTTGGCGACAATCTTTGCCTTCTCTCTCTACTCTACTCTAATTGCTATTCTATCAACTATATTCTAACTCTTCCAACTATCTTCTAACTCTCTCTAATTCTAATTTCCTTTACAAATGAAATGCCAGGGCTTATATAGTGCCCTCAATACAATTCGATGGCTTAGATCAATTCGTGATCAATGGCCAAGATTCAACAATGAAAACCCTAATTAGGGTTTGTTACAACCATTACATAACATTTAATGCTCGACCAATGAAATAATTGTATTGCTTGGACACATGTCCTCTCTGGAAAAATCGACCAATGGATAGCCGGGGTAGGTACATCGGAGTTTGTGCCACCTTCCATGAGTTAGGTACATTGAATCTGGAAATGCTGAGGTGGGCCACACTGATTGGAGAAGTGATGACTAGGATGCCACCTCGTCTGACACTTGTAACTTGGTAAATATTCAACTTGGTGTTGTTGAGAAGCTTAGCTTTAATTAATTCATCTGGAACTATCTGCTTCTTCAACGAACCCTTGTTCTAACTTCTTGTGTCCTTGATGTGCAGGATGATTGATGTACCTCGCCTTGGAATACTGGATTGGAGAAGTCGCCCTTGATGACGTTAGTCCAAAGAAGGCCGTCCTTGTCGATGCTAGGCTGGAGGAGGTCGCCCTTGTCCTTGCTTGATCGTCCTTGATGAGACCGTCCTTGATTTGGCTTGATTTTCCTTGATGAGAGCCTTTCGACTTGTAGATCCTTCGAGCTTGGGAGTCGCCATCTTGATACCTACACAACATTTCAAAATTAGTAATATATCTTGAAATCTAAAAATTAAACTTTAAAAGGAAGACTCAAGATTTTAATTAGGAAACTTTATGATAAATCTTTGAATTATCATTTCCTAATTAACTACGCAATACTTAGATTTTTCCAAAAAATGCTTAAAAAAATCAAACCTTGAATAAGGGTGTCAAGATGATTTTGCCATACCTCTTCTTGAGAATTAACTCTAAAAAATAGATGAATTTTGGCTAGGCAAAGTGTAGATCAAAGCTCTCCCTTGGATAAAATGCACCTCCTTTAGCTTGGAAAAGAACTCCACCTTCCTCTTCAAAAGTCTGGAAATTCGCCTTCAAATACCTTCAAAACATCTGGAATTTATCCTCCAATCTAGCAAGAAATACGCCTCTCCAATAGCCTTCAAGATGAATTTCGCCTTCCTTAGTCTCCACACAAGGTGCAAAATCTAGCTTGTGTGGAGCGAATTTCTACCAAGTGTGGAGACTAAGGAAGGCGAAATTCATCTTGAAGGCTATTGGAGAGGCGTATTTCTTGCTAGATTGGAGGATAAATTCCAGATGTTTTGAAGGTATTTGAAGGCAAATTTCCAGACTTTTGAAAAATCTAAAATCTGGCTTCAGCGCCACCGCAATCCTCAAACCCTAGTAAGCTTTATTGCTTACGAGCCAAAGGAATTGACGGAGTGAAAAAGCAATATCAAAAAAAAAAAAAAATGAAATGAAATGAAATATCAAAATTGGCTAAGGGGAATATGCGAGTAACTCCATCGAGGCTATAGACGCCTGGCTGGCAATGGAGCAATGTTCGTGAGCTTGCGGCGATAACCTCGTCGGGACTATAGACGTCTGACTGGCAGCGAGGCTCTATCCAGGATGCTTTTGAAGTTCAGATAAACTACGTAGCTAATCACAGGGGAACCTGAAGGTTATAATTGTCTTGTCGAGTGGAATGAATACACTTGCACACACTTGGGTAATCAAAGACTAAGTGTCTGGATTTGGTTAAGGATTTTCCTTCCACTTTGAGTACATTTTCTAATCTCCTGATGAGCTAGGTTGAATTTTCCGGAGATTCTAGGTGTCGATTGAGTCTTTATCTCTGAAATGTTTCAGGAACATTTATTCAAGGTGGCGCTAGATGTTGTGACGTTTTCACACATCGCCCCATTGCAAATGGGGACCCTTGCTTTTTGCTTTTTAGGGTTTGTTTTCTAGGTCTTTTAGGGTTTTGTTAGTTAGCCTTTGCATTTTGAGTGCTGTCGGGGAGATCAATAGGATAGCAGGTCCTGCTAGTCTGAAAGTCCTGATCCTGAAAATTTGGCTAAGTCTGAAAGTCCTGATCCTGAAATTTGGCTAAGTCTGGAAACTGAAAAACCTCAAAAAACTAGATTTTGCAATATAAATCCTGGAGGTCTAAAACCACTCTCAAACATCCTGAAAGTATATATGGAATATAACTTAAAGTATAAGTCTTATACTTAAATGTTATATTCCATAAAAATTATCCTGATAGAGAGTTCAAAAAGTCAAATTTCGCTCCTGTCCTTCACTGAGGATCCAGAGCGAAAAGCGCTCCTGTCCCTCTCCAAGGGTCCAAGGCGAATCGCTCCTGTCCCTCACCAAGGGTCCAGAGAGAAAAGCGCTCCTGTGGAGTCATTCCTGACCTTGTTTGGACAAATTGAGACATCAAAGGCATGATGGAGGACAAAATGAACGTGATAGAGCATCCAGACTTGATTAAGGACGATGAAATGATGGAGTATTTGTCTAGAAAGGTAAATTCGCTCCTGTCCCTCACCAAGGGACCAGAGCGATTTTATTCATATAGACATTTTTAGACCTTGTTTGGACTCGAACTTTTATTCATGGCGTGTAAAGAGATGATATTTTCCTCAGCGAAGGAAATTTGAAGTGAAAAGTAAAAAGATTTGGCCCTGAGAGCAAAAATCGCTCCTGTCCCCCACTGAAGGACCGGAGCTTGAATTCCAATTTCGCATTATCCTTGCAAGATTTAAGTGGTTTCGCGATTTGAGGAGGTCAAGGGAAGTATGTTTTGCCCGTTGAATATAACTTAAGTACGCCACAATGAAGAAAACCGGCCTAAGTAACAAGTTCGCCCTTGTCCCTCTCCAAGGGACCAAGGTGACTGGCTAGGGCGCTCCTGTCCCTCTCCAAGGGACCAGAGCGATTTTCCCTCAAGACAAGATTCGGGCAAGAGAAAAACAAGTTTTACATTTGAGGTGGGTGAAGGAAGACGCGATCAATCCGTTGAAGATAATTTTGGAAGCTAGCAAAACACAAGTGAGCTTATGAATGCAAAATCGCTCCTGTCCCTCTCCAAGGGACCAAGGCGAAATATACATTGTCAAGTCTTCCCCTCCAAATTTGGATGAGTCCAAGTCAAGACACAAGGTCAAAATGATATTTAAAGTGCTTCAAGAGGGTACGAGATTGCAAAGACCAAGGACAAAAGATGAAATCGCTCCTGTCCCTCACCAAGGGACCAGGGCGAAAATGCTTTAAAGTGCACTCATTTCAAAGATCGAATAAATTGAACTCGAAATTCTAAGTAAAAATGCCATCTTGGACGTCAAAAATGAGGTCTTGGACGTAAAAAAACAAGAAGTGTGAGGTCCAAAAGGTATAATCGCTCCTGTCCCTCTCCAAGGGACCAGAGCGATCTTGTTAATAGCCATTATTTTCCATGCTTGGGTGCCAAATATCCTTCAAATTACATGCCAATTTCGCTAGAACTCCAGGATATTTTAAAAATTAAATTGACATTTAATAAGTGCGCATGGTATTTAATAATTAATTTTGAGCCTAAAAATCGAATTTTTTTAATTATGAAGGCATTTAAAATTAATTATTATTAAATTAAAAAATTAAATGGGAGCGCTTGGGGTATTATGTAATGTTTTTTATCAAGTCGGCCTCTCCTTTTATTTAATTTTTATTTATCTTTTTTCCTTTTTTTTCAAGTCAAAGCTAGTGAAAATCCTGTGTTCCAGCAATATTCAAAGCAAATCAGAAGTTCAGGCATCAAATGTAAGTCCCCTTGTGATTCCAGCAAATCACATCATACCACAAAGAGCTTATCCACATGTAGAGACCCTACATACAAGAACCTTGGAGTCATCCTGATTGATCCTTTTTCGCGATATCTTCAGCAATCAGAGGCTTTATTCAAGAGAGGATAAGGTACCTTTAGGTATTTTATTCTGTGTTTGATAGTGTACAAAATACACGTCAACAGGTTACCCAACTCAAATCGATCCTTATGCTACTTCCATTCCTTATATGCACATATCTCCCCTCCATAATGGGATGGCAGATTGGCTGAAGCTTTAAAGGAATGTTCATCATCATTACTTTTGCATACATTCCTACTCATTATTTATTATACATTAGAAGCAACAGAATCTGCATACATTCCAGCTTCCTGTCAAACGAAAGACAAATAACAAATTAACCAAATTATATTGCTATGGATTCTACTTCATACCACAATATTTGATAAATATGTAACTGCTGTTTAATATATATCTTCTGAGTCTGCAACTCTTATTAGATTGAAAACTCAGTGATTCTACTTCTTCGATGATCCCCTTTTCCTCTAACTGATGTTCTTCCTTATATTGCCTTCAAGGGGGATGAATAGACACCTCCCTTACCTCTTGCCCAAATGAGGTGTCTTCTCCAAGTTAATCACTGCCTCTTCTACTAATCACTTCACTCTTCATTCAAGATGTCCCTTAGAAATCACTTTGTTTAATTATTTGTTAAGACTACAAGTTTGCCGATTAATTGCAAATGATCCGCTACTTCTTGTTAATCATATTTGCTGCCTTAAAACAATGATATCATCTCTGCCTTTAATTGTTTGGTTTGTTACCAGTAATAGCACCCATGTTATAATCTGCGCTTTTCCTATAGCTTTGCACCCGGTTTTAGGTACATAATGATGAAAACTCAGATGCCCACAAGTTGCACTTGGTATTCTCACGCAGTAATGGCAGCCTCAAGTCTGCTCTATATTCCTCGCCTCAGATACTGGTAAACTCATGCTAGGGACGGAAACAATACACGGACTAGAAATTTCTCACTGATCAACCAGATGACTACCTCAATTGCCCAACACAGAATATCCATGGCATCCATGGCTAAGGAAATTGAGCATAATAATAACTCTAAAACCCAAATTTATCTTTGATTTATTATCGCGTCAATATTATGAAAGGCTTTGGCCCATTGAATATGGTAACTGTAGGCTTCACATAAGAAAATTGTGAAGTCTTATCAATAAGACAATTTTCTGAGCAACATTAATTAAATTTATATATATTTATATATATTCCTGAATTCATTTATTACTTTATTTATTTCTGATTACATTGATATGTTAATGAATATTATTATTATATTAAGGTCATTATGATATGATCCGGGGCATGACACACCAGTATCATTGTAGACCTAGGCTAGGAGATAGTCTCGTTGTAGACCATAGAGACCACCTTTTGTGTTGAGGCTTAATCTATTGGCTTTGAAATTGAAATCTGAAGATCCAAATCAACTCCGTGTTTGCTTCTTATTGTCATATTGTTTGTTTGTTTGTTTTTTTGTTTTCTGTTTGTGATTGTTATCTATGCTGCCATGAGTCCGTCGGATCTTTCTGACCCATTCCAGCTACAGCACCACAGAACCCATAACTATGTTTCATATAATGAGAAAAGATGACTAATTTCAAAAGTAACCGAGTTATTCGATCTACCTTCTTATCTTTATGGTGCTTCTTTAGGTTATCAAAAAATTCTCTCATTACATTGCAAGACTTATGAAACATGAAGCCCGCAGTGAAAAAGGAACAAGAAAACTGTTAATGGAATTTCACTGTGATAATACCAACCTTGAAACTCCAAGCATCGGTAAATATGCCAAGTCATGAACCTTCACGAGTAGCAGTGGCATTCTTTGATGTAATGCCCAGCAAATTTTATTCTGGAAAGGCACTGTAATGAGTGACATGTATATTTGCTAGAGCTAACAGATCAAATGAATGTGCTTAATAACCATACAGTACTCTCCCGTTTTCAAGAGCTCCAGAAACAACCCCGGTATAAACTAAATAATGTGGCACTCATTTCATTGGACTCGCCATATTGCATACTTTCTGTTTCCACATGCATTCGGTCATCCCCTTCAACCCTTGCAAGCATCAACACGTTGGAGCTTTGCAACAACCACAGTAAGAAACGTAATCTGGTTACAAACGGCTTTAGTGCTTTCATTTGCATTATTGTACCCTTTCTAACATTTTGTTTCGAATCTTATTAGCTTCATGGATATTACCATCTTTTCGGTGACCATTGATTACCGTAGAGTAAGTGATATGGTCTGGTTCCAAACCTCTTCCCACCATTTCACCCAACAGATTATTTACTTCTTGCATCTGACCTGCCCTACAGAAACCATGAATAAGTGTGTTGTAAGTAGTCACATTTGGAAAAATGCCTTTGTTAACCATCTCTTCCAGAAGTTTAACAGCCTCCACTAAGCTCTCTTTGATGCAATATCCATATAACAGAGCATTATAAGTAACAACATCAGGAATTACACCCTTGTGCAGCATTTCATTCCACAATTTGAGAGCTTCCACCAAATTACCCTTCTTGCAGTAGCCATCAATAATAGTGGTGTAAGTAACAGAATCAGGTAACAAACCATTACTCAGCATCTGTTCAAGTTGTCCAATAGCTTCTACCATCCTTCCAGATTTACAGAAACACTTTATCAATGCATTGTATATGACAACATTAGGTTCAACACCTGTCTTCACCATTTCATCATGGACTCTGATAGCATCCTCAGTGTTTCCTGCATTGGCATATCCATTGATCAAGGCACTGTAAGCCAACTCATTCGGTACTAAATCCTTGTGCAGCATTTCTTCAAAAAGCATGCCAGCTTCTTTCATTTTTCCTGCCTTGCACATGCCACTAATAAGGGAAGTGAACGTCACAACATTTGGCTTACAACCTTTTTCAACCATCTGAGAAAGCAATTTAAGTGCTTCTGAGCTGTCTCCTTTCTTACAGTATCCATCAATGAGTGTGGTGTATGTAACCTCATCTGGTATCAATCCCCTCTGCAACATTTCATCTAAAAGTGCATGTGAGCTCTGCATTTCACCCATCTTACACAAACCATGAATAAGAACAGTGTAGGATGCAACATCCAGCATGATTCCTTTCTCTAGCATCTCATCACGTATAAGGAAAGCATCCTTCATATTTCCTTGATCACAGTATCCTCTAAGAATTGAATTGTATGAAATAACATCGGGTGGTATATCCTTGGCAAACATAATTTCGATTAGCTCTCTCGCTTCCTGCATCTTGCTTTCTTTACACATGCCAGCGATGAGTATGCTATATGTATAAGCATCTGGAATAAGACCCTTATCCTTCAGTTCTTCAAGGACCTGAACAGCTTTCTCTATATTCCCCTCCCTGCAATACCCATCAATCATGACATTATAGGTGACCAAATTTGGCAGCACGCCTCGATCTTGCATCTCTTTCAAAACGCCTCTTGCTTCATCCATCTTGTTCGCACGACAAAGACCGCCAATTATTGCAGTGTAACAAAAGGTATCTAGCACGAGCCCTCTCTCCAGCATTTCATCCCGGAGCGTAAAAGCCTCCTCTATATTCCCTTTCCTACAATGCCCACTTATTAAGACAGTGTATACGATAGCATTTGGTCGCAAACCTTTGCCTAACATTTCTCGAAACAATATGTTGGCGTCCTCTAGTTGTCCAGCCTTGCAGCATCCATGAATCAAGGCACCATAAGTAAAAACAGTAGGCACTACACCTTTCTTTACCATTTCCTCCCACAAAGTAAAGGCCTCTCTTAATTTTCCCCACTTGCAAAACTTATCAATCATCATACTGTAAACAACATTACTACAAACAAAACCCCTACTCCCCATCTCCTTTAAAAGAGCCTTTGCATCATCCAATTTCCCTTGCTTGCAGTAAGCATGAATCATGGTAATATAAATATATGCATCTGGACAAACCCCACCCTGAAGCATAAGCCCATAAATCTCCCGAGCAGTGCCTATCTTATTAATCTTCACCAGCCCGTTCAAAATCCCATGACAAGACCGCAATGTAGGTATTGCATTCAAGCAATTGTGTAATTTATGAAACACCTCAACAGCTTCCAAAATCTTCAATGCCTGAAGATAAGTCTGAATCAACAAATCAAATGCCGAACACGAAGAAGAAAGTTTAAATAAATGAGATGTTTTGACTAAGGTTTCAAATATTTCTGCGGGTGTGGAACTCCGGTGATCATGTATCAAACTCTGGATAACAGAAGAAGCAGGCCACTCTAAATTAGCCCTACTTAAAATGTGAACAAGAATGCAATAAGATTCAATATTGTGATCAAAGCCCTCGTGTAACCCTAACCAGTTGAAAAATCTGAGGGATAGCCTTGGATTGTCCTGTGACTTTAGCAGCAATTTCTCCACATGCTTGTCTCTTAGTCTCTGCATAATTCCGTTCCTTTTGAATGAATTTTCCCACTTTCCTTCTCTCTTGACCAAATCTAAGACGGAGTTTACGAACGGGTCGTCTTCATCTTCTTCGTATGCAGAGTTTGCCCTGCTTCTTGTACCCAGGCTCGCCATTGTTGAAACTCGAAGGTGGGTTTTGAGCAATGAAATCCGTAAGATTGCTGCCATTGTAATGGTATGAGAGAAAGAGAGGTTTAAACATAGGCTAGAGCCTTGATATACGTTCAACCTCTGAACTAATCATGTTCCCATATGGCTGTTTATGTGCTCATGTAAAATTTTATTGCTGTTTATTGAAAAAAAGATGCATCATATTTCTCTGCTTATTGAAAAAAAGATACATGATTTTATCATATTTTTCTTATTTACTTATCTAAAATTTTGCTTAGTCATTTGACTATCCATAAAGTCACCTTGTCCATAAATTGTTTTTTAAGCAGCTAAGTGTAGTCTTGATTTTCAAGCAAAATTTATTTTTGATGCATATTATATTTTTACTTAAAAGGTGTTTTTGGTTAGGGCCTAGAGTCTAGGGCAAGTGTTTTAGGGGAGGGGCTAATTTTTAATTTCTCCATAGTTTGCATCTAACAATTATAATCTGTAATTTTGTTTTTATTTGATAATTTAAAAAATGTCATTTATCTTTTTATTTATTGGTTCATGTTGGAAATGGTCATTGCAAAAATCAAATTATTGATTTTTAAATAAATTTTGTTTACTCAATTAATGACTTGAATTACATATAAAATATTTTATACATCATCATAAATGTACCTTGTTGATTTGATCAAGGGGTTGACACTGGGTTCTCATTGTCTAAAAATAAATAGATACGAATATTTTAAATCTATGTGGAATAATTCTAAATAATAACAAATTTTTACTCATTATACTTAATTTACTTTTATCATTATTTTTACGCAGTTATTGATATATATGGTTGTAAATTGTAAATAAGGGTGCAAGGTGCTACAAATAATATTGGCATTTATGTTTTGTTTTTGTTTTTTTAACAGGATTGTTTGCACATAGTTTTGAACCTATCCCAGCACACATGTAGAAAGAAAAACATTCAAGTAGGCCAAATCGATTGAAACTAAGATGGACGAAAATTATATGCTCAAGTTCGTTATTGTTACAAACATTTGCCTTCCTACACATCACCTACAAAAGGGAGCTAGAATGTGTAGAGAAAATCATTTATTATATTTTTAATATGCGTCTTTTATTTTTTTATGTGATGTCTATATTGTTCAATAGACAAACATGTTAATATCTTGACATAATCTATTCAGTAAGGGGACTAGACTATTGAAAAGTTGGAAGCACTCATCATCACCTTGAATAGGGAAAGGATTGAAATGTAGAAGTCCATTTGACTAGGTTGATTGTCCCAAAAACTATTTTTAGGCTCGTGGACATTAAAAAATTTCTTCTTCTACTACTATATGGAAGTATATAGTAATTTTTGTATATAATGTGAAATCGAATTTTATTTATCTTCAAATAAGGTGTGAAGTGTGATTCACCATGCAACTTGTCACATCAACATGTTTACCGAGAGATGTTTTTACTTTTGGGATTTTGGACAACATTTTTTTTAATGTATGACATGGAGTTGTATACTTCTATAGCCAAGGTTTGTAGGTGTGGCTCATCATGGAACTCACTATACCGCCATGTTTACTAGAGGTGTCATTAAAATGAACTTTTAAAATTTTGACCAAAATTTATCTCATCGCCCTATAGTTTATCACAAAAATCCTATTTGTTGTTAGATAGATGTCATTCTTACTTAAAATACAACTCATATTTATTTAAATGATCCCAAACCTTTATAGTTGCCAAAAAAACTTTTTATATTTAGCTCTTATAATTAATATAGACAACTCAATAATTGAACACAAAAACACTTTTTATTATTACTAAGAAAATATTCTTATTTAAAATTGAATTTATATCCAACATGAATAATAATAAAAAAAATGATAAACCTATGTCTTGGTATACCTAACCTTAATATATAATATAAATGACCACAAAATGTTTGAGTAAGTGTGGAATTTGTTATGTAACTCTAAATCTCATTATCCATGTTGCTCCATTTCACTTATTGCACTCTTCCAAAACATAGAACATTGTCAAACTAAATGGGGGAAGACAATATTGACTAAAACTCTTCTTTGATCATGGATTGGGAAAGGGAAAGAGCCCTAAAATCTAAAAAAATGATAAAGTAGTGGGAAGCCCAAGTAAAAAAGACTATTTCTCAACAAATACCTAAATGAAAAAAGATGGTGAGTATTGAGAATTATAAGTTTTGCATGTGTGATATAAGTATTACTGTAGTGACATAAAATCACGACCCTTGCAATTTTTTACCACATTAGGGTCCTCACGCATGCGAATCGAATCTCTAAAGACCGAAGACTTGCTCGACACCTGAAAAACTGCATCTTTTTTGCCCTCTACACTGCCCAAACTGCATCATGTCCTGAAAAAAAGGGCACGACAGGCGCGTGGCACTCCTGTCCCCTGCCCTATTTTGGGATAGGACCCTTCAAATTGTGCTTTGGTGGTTGTGCATTGAGTGGGAAAACTCCCCCAGTGTCGGCCTGCGCCAGAAAATCAGTCAATTAACCCTAATTGACAAGTATATAAGTCGCAATCACCCTCCTATTTGGAATAAGTTCAATAAGAGATAAGGTGGGCATGAGATCAAGCATTCAAAAACATTCAATCATTCAAGCGTTCCTTTCTAGCAATGAGCATTATCAAGTCTCCTTTCAAGGCTAGGTGTTGCATTCAAGTCAAGGATTCAACCATTGTAGAGGAGATTCACTTCAACATTCAACTTTATACAAGCAATTCTATCAACAGCTCTATCACAACCTCCCTTGAGGTGATTTACATTTCAGTCTTTCATTTACAATTACTTGCAAGTACTTTCTTTCATCATTTGGTTAATTCCAAAACTGGGATTTGACCTAAACTGAAGACAAACCCCCAATCCCAACCCCTTTTTCTCTCTTTTCTATGTGTAGGTTGCAGTTGTGCAGTTGTACTTTCGGATATGGACTCCATTTGCAAAGGCGGAAAAAACCTTTTCGTTTCATGGATTTTTTGGAGGATCATGGATGATAAGTTGAGACTTTGTCATGTTTTTATCATCAGAACTCTCAAGTTTTTGACATCTTTTGGTTTGCATAGTAGTAGTGATGTATTGTAAATTGACTATATGTATTCCATGTGTTAAACCTGAACTTATGAAATCATGTTTGAACTTTGTCGGTCTATTCCTATAGCCATGTCATTTATTCCTCCAGCCATGTTATTTGTTCCTGTTGCCATGCGGATTATTTAGGGTAATATCATATGTGAATTAATACATGTGTTAATTAAATAAAATGTGTATGTATGTCCTTGTATGTTGTTTTTGTTGTAGTGCAGGTGATAAATGATGTCATGGTGGATATTCTCCTTTCGCGTCTGAAGAAGGAAAGATCGCGTAAGAGATAACTGAAGATCAAACTGAAGAGGAGCGAGCGCAAGGTACGGCATAGGCGGAGCAGCCAAGCGACACTACTGAAGTCTAACTTTAGTGGGAATTGAATTTGCAAACACTGCCACGGCATGCAAAGACTGTGGTTCGGTTTAGATTCACGTTTCTTGCAACCAAGCTCTAGTTATCTTCTTTATCGGTCAATCATCTGCCTCTTCTTCTGGGTGTGATTTGTGTTGTCTATTGTAGTTGATCCTCTCTTTTATAATAAGCTCTTCTTTGTCTCAGAGGTTAGACATAATGGAAAAGAATAGAGCAGAGTATATTTGATAAACATTCTTGAGTTTCTTTTCAAAATATGTAATCACTTTCAGGAAGCAATGAATAAAATTATGTTGTTCTGATCTGTTAAAAGTAGTTTTTTGGAAGCTTGGTATCACTCATCCAAGGGGGCCCACTTGGTGAGTGATCCTATGCGTGTTAGTTAAAATTATTTTTCTTTCCTTAGTCGCAGTAGAGGTTTTTTCCTTGACTGTTCCTGCAGCCACTGGAAACAGATCCACTGATTGTTCCTGCAGCCAAGCCAAAACAGAGTCATTTATGTTATCCATATTAGATCTTTCCAGCATTGCTTTTATGAATACTATGCAGAATTTTTTCCTATAGCCTTTCCATAATTTCCATGCTTGCCTTTCCTTTTCGCATAATGTTAGTTGTTGCAGTAATGCAGAATAGCCATTGAAAGAACTTAGTGCATATATAGTGCAGACCCATTTCAAGTATTATGTCCCTGGGTTGATAACTAAATGAGCACTAGCCATGAAAATAGTAACTTTACCAGATGAATGTCCAAACTTCGGGTTGAGACTTCAAATAAAGTTATTATTATTGTTGTTGGAGTAGACAATGTACACGTCCGCCACGGTTCGGGCAAATTTTCCTCAAATTCGCAGGGCGGCTTCGTCTTGACATATTAATGCTAGCTTCAGGTGCACAGCTTCATCTTATGCTTCTATCTCGATTTATAATCATATCTTTGTCATTTTTTTGCTTGGTCTTAAGCACATAATTCAATCAATTCAAATCTCATTTCAGAAGAGGAGATTAACTTACCATTCTTATATCACTTAGAATTCAATCTCCTTCTCTAGAGGTTGAATCTAGTGCATTTTCCCCACCTCTTCCAATGTAATACGGGAAAAGTGTTTGAAGGGAAATCCAAAGTGAAACTTTCATCTCTCCTCAGAGGGAAGAAAAGATTTCCTCTAGATCCATCATTCACTCATTTTTCCCAACATTGCAATTACAAGCACTACATTTGTGATTAATAACTAATATTTGGTAATAATAATAAAAATACTTCATAACGGTTGTATCCACACCTTTATTTTTAGGAAAAATATATGTGTGTGTATATATATATATAATTAATCAAATATATTTTTTAATAAAGAAGTCATAAAGAAGGGAGGAGACTCAAACAAGTATGGTTGCTAAAATAAATATACTTATCTAGTATTTAAGGTAATCATAAAGAAGGGAGGAGATCCACAAAAATATGGTTGCTAAAATAAATTAAGTGTAATAGGAATTAAATGAATAAGGACGTTGTGGTGAATGAGGTATCAAAAATAATTAGAAATAGAGGATAATATTACAAGAAGAAGTGTGTGTGTGTGGGGGGGGGGTTGTTGAGAGAGATAGAAAATGGTGAAAGATCAAAAGCTCATAGAATTATTAAGGCCATGACATAAAGAACCCATAAAACATGAAGAAGTCAACATTTCAAAGTATGAGAGAGCTATGAAAATGTCCTAAAGGATGTGGATTGTTGAGTAGATGCAACCAACACCAATATGCTTGAAAATGAAGTGAAGTACAAGGTCAAGAAAATATGAGTTCCCTATAATTGATAGATGGGGTGAAAAATATAGAGAAACTAGGTAAGGAGAGGCAACACCTTGTATATTAAACACATGTTCATTCATGAGATGAAAAGTAGGAAGAGAAAAATAAGTTGAGAAAGTGGATGGTAGTATAGTTGAAGGTGATAAGTTAGGAGAGAAATATAGAGTAGATATGATAATTAATAAAGGATGTGAGAGTAGATGAAATCCCAAAGGATGTAATATGATGTAATCCCTCAATTTGAGAGACTCCATAAGGAGAAGACCCTCCCTAATCAAATGGCATCCTTCATGCCGCATATGGAACATTATTAAGATAACAAGATAACAAGATATGAGAAAATAAGTTTTGAATGAAGAGAATGACATAGAAAAGTAAGGAACATGAGGAAGATTCAAAAAAGAGTACTACAATCACCAATGTGGCACCACACCAAAAATCTATATATGGAATTGGGAAATCTATTAATATTTCTAATGACAAATGGCATATTTCTTGTTCTTTATTTTTAAAACAAGAAGATCAAATGTAAGGGATTAAGTAAAAACATGAAAATACTTGTACACAACCTTCAGACTTTGTGAGCTAGACCAAATCATAAATAAATTGACCAACCCTCCATTACATCCCTAAATAAAAATAATATGTATTGCAAGGTGTGCACCCTTGGTCTTTGTGCAACACGAGTGGTGGGTTTGCAACATGGCTTAACCACCTCTCATGGATTCTATGTATCTAGTGGTTGTAGTGGACATTGACAAGTCGCCCTTTTGGTGCAATGACAATAGTACCCAACAAATTGTATCAGAGCTAGGTTGCGGGTTCAAACCCTGCTTGCACTTAGGAGGGGATTTTTGCAAGGTGTGCACCCTTGGTCTCTATGCGGGACAAGTGGTGGATTTGCGACATGACTTAACCACCTCCCGTGGATTCTATGTATCTAGTGGTTGTAGCGACCATTGACAAGTCGACCTTTTGGTGTAATGACAACCATACCTAATAATAAGGAGGATTGGAAGGATCGGCAAAACAATGAAACTACAAAAGAATCGTCAAAAATGGAAAGCAATAGAGGAACCTAAACAAACACTAGAAAGACTTAAGAGGAAGATACATATTGTTGAATATTATGATGATGAAACTTCACAAGGGGAACTACTTAAAAAATAGTTGGAAAGAAAATTTGAAAAGGAGAAAAAGAATGTGAAGGAAGAGGATAAAAGATAATGATCATAGAAAATTGTAGTGGTATTCCCCATAGCTAAACGCAATATATGTATTCAAAGAAATAATCAAGTTAGGAGAAGAAGAAAATTTTGACATAAATTAAGAAAAGAAGATGAAGAAAGGCTTTTGATAAATAAACATATAAAACCTTCGAGGATAATACCATACCAAGTAGGGTCTATCAATGAAATAAAGGACAAGGAAAATATTCCTAAAAAGACAAGAGTATTCTCATTTGGAACTATTGAGAAAATAAAGGTAACGAAGAAAAATCTTATAAGGACAAAGTCATGTCAACTAAAATTTCATTGAGAAAATCAATTCAAAATATAAGATGCCTATAAGAACAAGACCGCATTGACTAATTCATAGAAAATCTAAAGGAAAAGATGAAGATACTATCTTTAATTTGGAAGTAGGTTAGGTAGAAAAATAAAGGGGTGACATTGAATCTAACCCTATTATTAAGTAATGAATAAGGGATAACACAAGAAAAATAGAAACACATGGCATAGCAACAAAGAGGCCTAATACAAATTTCCACTCTAGCAAGAAAGGTCGTCATGATTAGCCCTCGAGTAAAACTTGGTTACAAGTGATTCCACTAGGTTTTCTCAAGAACAAGGTAATATTTTAGGTCTAGAGCAAATGTTGGCATAATATAAGAGGTTGTGAGATATCACACATATAATTGGGGTCATATATAGACCCATGTATGGGCCATATACTATTTAATTAATTCTTAATACACTATAACATGTCTAAATAAGATATACAAGGGATAAATATCATAAAAGAAGAGACAAATTTGTGGGAAGAAGATAATTAATATATATTACAAAAGGACATCATGAAAAGGAATGGCAAGGCTATACAAGGAAGGAAAAAGTGGGAGATAAGAGCATGAATTATATATATGTGTGTGAGAATAAGCAAGATGATTATGTGAGAGTAAAACACGAGGATCAGATTATAAAATATGTAAAATGCAATGTATAAACAATCAAATTATATTAATATATGATTTTATGTATATTGGTGTGTGTATTTGTGTGTATGGTTTATTTAAATTTAGTTTCTACATTTAACATATCTAAGTTCTCCATTTTTACTACATCATATTGGAGTTTACTATATAAAATAGAATATAAAACCTTGAAATTGGGTCTATGT
This sequence comes from Cryptomeria japonica, assembly GCF_030272615.1. Classification (NCBI taxonomy): domain Eukaryota; kingdom Viridiplantae; phylum Streptophyta; class Pinopsida; order Cupressales; family Cupressaceae; genus Cryptomeria; species Cryptomeria japonica. Next base: position 383,520,004 of record NC_081407.1, read on the forward strand.
TTTTTGTTAACACCAACCTTTCCTATGTTTCTATCATATCCTATAAAATTGTAGCTCCAAATTTACCAAAAAAAAATGTTCGAGTAATCTTTTATTAGCTAATAATTATTTATTTAATTATTAGTCTATTATACTCTATGCTTAAGCTAAACTTAGGAATCTTATAATTCTTTAGGGTTTTCACCTTTAGGGTTTTGAGTATCCTTTTATAAGGATTCTCTCTTTGTATTTTCATAACAACTGTAATTATTGAATTGCATTCTTGTTGCACAATCAATATGACTCCTTTTTTCTGGATCTCTAAATTCTGGCCTCCATAGCTTTTTTGTTTCTCCTTCCGTGATAGGTTTGCATGCAAGTGATCTTTGGGAGTTGTAGAGTTGATTTTTCTTCAACTCCAATATGGTATCAGATCTCTAGATTTGCATGCCCATGTTCTCTTCATGAGAGATTTTAGGCCTTGTTATTTAGATTTGTGTATTCGGGGGTTTGTGCAGTTTCTTTTTTGTTTTTTTTTCATTTCTAGGGGTAGCTGATTTTTTGTACATTTTGGTGCCAAAAAGACCTCACAGTTGGATTCAAAAGGTTGATTCCATGAATTTTGATATATAATTTACCTATTTTCTATGACAGGGGCATTTAGGACATTATTTTTATTGGCACATTTTTCGAGGCACAAAAAATCCGTACAATATATGAAAATGCGTCAGAAAATTTTCGTCAATTTTTTTTTTCCTTTTTACCCTTTTTATGCCCTAAAGGGGTTTTTTTTTTCTTTTGGTCGTATATTGGGCATACGGAGGCGTTTTTTGACAAATCTTATATCCTCGAAAAACTCTTTCTGAGATCTATCCAGATCTGGAGGTTTGAACTTTTGATTTTACCTTTTTGATGGCGGTTTTTTCTGTCAAAGTCAGAGGTTCATTTTTGCACTCCGGGAGACATAACTTGAGCATCAGAACTCCATTTTCCAAAAACTTTATATTGTTGGAAAGCTTGTTCTGTATTTTTTCCATTCATATGAGTCTTCTTTCCAGATTATGCTCCAGATATATTTTATTCAGTTTTTTTATTTTCAACGCTCTAGTGAATATCTTGGATGTTTTGGGTCCTAGATCTCTTTCTTTGAGTAGGAAGTCTCATCTTTGGTTATTCTTTATGTTTCCAGTCTTTTGTCTCTTCTATTCATTGTAGCACTTTATTTATACAAACACGCTAAGATAAAGTGCCATCATGCATTGTATACTTGGGATCTTGCACATCTTGTGCCTTATTGTACATGCACTACTTGTAAAGTGCTATAGGAGGGTTGATGTTTGCCTTTTGTTTGTCATCTACCTTTGTCAAGTGAGTCTTCCTTCCACGACGTTAGCCTCATGATGTGTGTCAAGTGAGTGTTCCTTCCATGACACTATGCACTTTCTTTGCACCTTCGATGTTCTTGGTTCTTCGTCATGCAGTTCTTGTTGGCCGTTATTTTAAGTCTACATGTCACTCTCCCTTTTCAGCATTATGGGGAGGTTTGTCTTGTTGTTCTAATGCTTCCTTGGTTCGATTGATCAACTCTTCAGGCTATGGTGTTTCATGCCATCTGTATCTTCGAGTTCAGTTATTTTCTTTTGTTTGTCATATGATTCGAGTAGTGTCATTTGAGGGCACTCATGCATATTATAGTCTTCTCTACCTGGTCATGTTATATTTCAGTGGAGGTTCTTCAGATCAGCAGTTACTCTGCGACAGTGTTTGCAGCTATTTCATGCTTCAGTGGTGTTCTTCTTGCTCTTTTTTTCGTTCCTATCTTTTGGAACACTTTGTTTGGAGGCTTCTTAGTCCTTCACCTAAGCTTTCATCTCTTCTTGGAGAGGAGTTTTGTTCCCACATGACTTTCTCTTTTTTCTCCACTTTTTCAGAGATTTTATTGTACTGGGGAACCTCATCAAGCCTAATTGTCGGGACCCATTGTTGTTTTCCTGCATTTTTTACATGCTTTTATAGTCCTTAGTTATTTTTTAGCTACTCCCTAAGTTCATATTAAGGGGGGGTGTTAGAGTAATCTTTTATTAGCTAATAAGTATTTATTTAATTATTAGTCTATTATACTCTATGCTTAAGCTAAACTTAGGAATCTTATAATTCTTTAGGGTTTTCACCTTTAGGGTTTTGAGTATCCTTTTATAAGGATTCTCTCTTTGTATTTTCATAACAACTGTAATTATTGAATTGCATTCTTGTTGCACAATCAATATGACTCCTTTTTTCTGGATCTCTAAATTCTGGCCTCCATAGCTTTTTTGTTTCTCCTTCCGTGATAGGTTTGCATGCAAGTGATCTTTGGGAGTTGTAGAGTTGATTTTTCTTCAACTCCAATATGGTATCAGATCTCTAGATTTGCATGCCCATGTTCTCTTCATGAGAGATTTTAGGCCTTGTTATTCAGATTTGTGTATTCGGGGGTTTGTGCAGTTTCTTTTTTGTTTTTTTTTCATTTCTAGGGGTAGCTGATTTTTTGTACATTTTGGTGCCAAAAAGACCTCACAGTTGGATTCAAAAGGTTGATTCCATGAATTTTGATATATAATTTACCTATTTTCTGTGACAGGGGCATTTAGGACATTATTTTTATTGGCACATTTTTCGAGGCACAAAAAATCCGTACAATATATGAAAATGCGTCAGAAAATTTTCGTCAATTTTTTTTTTCCTTTTTACCCTTTTTATGCCCTAAAGGGGTTTTTTTTTTCTTTTGGTCGTATATTGGGCATACGGAGGCGTTTTTTGACAAATCTTATATCCTCGAAAAACTCTTTCTGAGATCTATCCAGATCTGGAGGTTTGAACTTTTGATTTTACCTTTTTGATGGCGGTTTTTTCTGTCAAAGTCAGAGGTTCATTTTTGCACTCCGGGAGACATAACTTGAGCATCAGAACTCCATTTTCCGAAAACTTTATATTGTTGGAAAGCTTGTTCTATATTTTTTCCATTCATATGAGTCTTCTTTCCAGATTATGCTCCAGATATATTTTATTCAGTTTTTTTATTTTCAACGCTCTAGTGAATATCTTGGATGTTTCGGGTCCTAGATCTCTTTCTTTGAGTAGGAAGTCTCATCTTTGGTTATTCTTTATGTTTCCAATCTTTTGTCTCTTCTATTCATTGTAGCACTTTATTTATACAAACACGCTAAGATAAAGTGCCATCATGCATTGTATACTTGGGATCTTGCACATCTTGTGCCTTATTGTACATGCACTAATTGTAAAGTGCTATAGGAGGGTTGATGTTTGCCTTTTGTTTGTCATCTACCTTTATCAAGTGAGTCTTCCTTCCACGATGTTAGCCTCATGATGTGTGTCAAGTGAGTGTTCCTTCCATGACACTATGCACTTTCTTTGCACCTTCGATGTTCTTGGTTCTTCGTCATGCAGTTCTTGTTGGCCGTTATTTTCAGTCTACATGTCACTCTCCCTTTTCAGCATTATGGGGAGGTTTGTCTTGTTGTTCTAATGCTTCCTTGGTTCGATTGATCAACTCTTCAGGCTATGGTGTTTCATGCCATCTGTATCTTCGAGTTCAGTTATTTTCTTTTGTTTGTCATATGATTCGAGTAGTGTCATTTGAGGGCACTCATGCATATTATAGTCTTCTCTACCTGGTCATGTTATATTTCAGTGGAGGTTCTTCAGATCAGCAGTTACTCTTCGACAGTGTTTGCAGCTATTTCATGCTTCAGTGGTGTTCTTCTTGCTCTTTTTTTCGTTCCTATCTTTTGGAACACTTTGTTTGGAGGCTTCTTAGTCCTTCACCTAAGCTTTCATCTCTTCTTGGAGGGGAGTTTTGTTCCCACGTGACTTTCTCTTTTTTCTCCACTTTTTCAAAGATTTTATTGTACTGGGGAACCTCATCAAGCCTAGTTGTTGGGACCCATTGTTGTTTTCCTGCATTTTTTACATGCTTTTATAGTCCTTAGTTATTTTTTAGCTACTCCCTAAGTTCATATTAAGGGGGGTGTTTGAGTAATCTTTTATTAGCTAATAAGTATTTATTTAATTATTAGTCTATTATACTCAATGCTTAAGCTAAACTTAGGAATCTTATAATTCTTTAGGGTTTTCACCTTTAGGGTTTCAAGTATCCTTTTATAAGGATTCTCTCTTTGTATTTTCATAACAAATGTAATTATTGAATTGCATTCTTGTTGCACAATCAATATGACTCCTCTTTTATGGATCTCTGAAATCTGTCCTCCATAGCTTTTTTGCTTCTCTCCTTCTGTGATAGGTTTGCATGCAGGTGATCTTTGGGATCTATAGAGTTGATTTTTCCTCAACTCCAATAAAAACTAGAATTCATGTATATTTTATTTTTCCCTCCTTCCTATGAGATTTGAGCCTCTTTAGGATATGTCTCAAATGTTTGCTACTAGGTCGACCCACATCTTTTTGACTTAAAAGATTAAATTCAAGGTTATTTTATGCTAAATTGTTATGTTTTCACTTATTCTCACCTTAACATTCCCTTTTAAATATATAAATAGGGGTTCATTTCTCCCATTTAGGTTCACTCACAATCAAGTTTTTGCATGCATGTTATTATTTTTATAGAGCTTTGAAGCCTCAGAGCATTATCATCTTGTTGATCCATTTATTTCTAAAGCATCTAAGTGTTTTAAAGATGAGCATGCATACATGGCTATTCTAATAATGTCTTGGTGGACTTGCACATGACCTTCATGGAATGCATAACTCTCTCTTAGCTAATCCAAACTTTATGGAAGTGCTAATTTATCCCATGGACCTCCCTTTCCTTTTATCTCATGCTTATTGATCATTTTTAATCCTTCATGATTTGTTGTCTATAAATAAAATATTTTTCAATGATTAAGCAATCCTAGATCAACTCTTTTATATCAATCCACTCAAGTAATTTAGAATTCAATCCAATGATCACATGTTTGATAATCCTATTTTGGTGAAACTAGAAAACTTGCACATAATTTTTAGTCTCATGAATAGATTTTTAAAATGTTATGTATTGGTTTTTATTACATTTTTTTTTCTCTTGCCTCCTCATACACATACAATAATAGGTTTGAATAATTATTTAAGATATTCATATCAATTTTTTAAACTATTTGTATAGGTTTCCCTATGCTATAAGTCAATTGCAACCTCTAAGATTTATGATCCATAACTTAACATATTCAAACTCCACAATATACTACTATAATAATATTTTATTTCAATTTTGTAATTCTACCATCTTACTTTATAGACACTTTACCTTTTTTTCCATAAATAATACCACCCAAAGTTGAAAAAGAGAAGGATTGTCAAGATAGTTCCTTGAGGATAATCGTATAAACATCCATTATTCATCCCTCACCTTTGATATTCACAAATACTAGGTGTGTTGTTCTTATATCATTTTCCTTATAATAATATATGTATTTCAATATTTTATAGCCAAAAATAATTATTAGAATGGTCATCTCATTTCTTTGAGATTGCAACACATTGTTACAAGTTTCAAATCTAGATTTATCTTTAAATTTAAATTAGTTTTCATTTCAACAATTTATATTATATTCATTTAGATTTTGTTGGTGTGAATAGGACATATTACCTACTCAATTTGTGTAGTAGGTCCTATTCACACTAATTTACTTAAGCTTACTTAGGGCATTCTTAAATTAATATCACTTTATGTCTCGAGTCTTAAGATTAAGACACAAGTCATTATCTTATGTTTTCCTATGTCTCGTCATGGACTATATAATCAAGGGTTTGTGATTGTAATATTAATTAATTATAATTAATATACTCATTATGCATTGAATCCTTTGATATAATAGAATTATTCTCTCACATTTTATTTTATAAGGATTTCATTAAAGCTGTTAAATCTTAGGTCCAAATTTTGAATGGTATGAGTGTTTTATACTAACTCTTACATAGTATTAGAGCTTTTACAATGATTTTTTATTAGTCTTTTGAGAGATATAGGATTACAATATCACATTTTTTAAAATATTTGATTTTTCTCTTCTTTTGCATTAAATGTTAACTTGGAGAATTAGAAAGAAAAACTTGATTAAAATATTGAATTTGAGGAGGGTTATTCTTTACATTATGCCTTTGTATTATAGGTTATTTGGGGAGATATTTGAAGTGAATCTAAGGTTACCATTGAGTTTAGGGTGTTTGAGAAAGTCAGGGTGTTTGAGAAAGTTGATTTATCCAAATTAGACATTGAAGGCTAGATCTATACAAGGGTTTAAAGTTGGAAGGTGTGTACCATATCCAATAGATACCTAATCTTTTAGAGTATTCTAGATCAAATACGACTAGTCATATCCAAAAGGCCCAAGAACCTAAAAAAAATTACTATCAATTTATTGATTTTGTACACTTTTATCTTAGGCCTTTGAAATATTTTCAACCCTTATTGTATAAATTATATAGTTGTCCATTTAATTCTATGTTAATAGAATATTTTGTTATAATAAAAGAGGACAAAAACCTAGTTAATTATTTAGGTCTCCTTTTTGCTTTATTACAATGAAGCTAAACTTAGTGAAGTTCTTTACTATTATTAGGTTGTGATCTTTTTGGCCTCAAACCATATGATGGGGATATTTCTCATGATTTAATTTAATCCTTAAGTGTTTCATCTAGGGTTATTTTTTCCCTCTTTTTTGAATTGATAATATATTATTGAAAAGGATCAAAGATGGTTACACAAATTTCTTATAGTTGCAGTTCACATTTAATTAATAGAAGTTGTTCCCCATCAAAAAGGTATAGAAAAATTTCAAGTCATACAAGGCCAACACAAATAGAAACCAATGATAGCTTACATATTACACCTTTCACCATATGCATCAAGGTTATTCCATCCAATAGAAGGATATATTTCAAAAATTACCTCATTGGATATTACAACTTCCATCACAACATCATCGTCAATACCAAATTGTTTCTCTTTAAATCCCAACTCTTCAATCAAGGTCTCTTGGGAATACTTGTTATTTACTTCCTCATGAAATCCTCAGTACCTTCCTTAGAAAAAAGTTTGATGGCATATTTTACTTCTAATATATTAAATGTAGCCTAACCTATGTCAATGAACTTCAAGACTTTCTCTTTGGAGACCTTCATAGTGATGGTGACCTGCACAACAATAAAAGTAAAGATGAGTCATCAAGAAGACTCAACAAGCAACCTCTTCTTGTCTTGGAACCAATCCCCATTCCTAGATTTCCAAAGAAACCAAAGTATTTCAAAAAATAAAAGCCAAAATAGATTACAAGCTTTTCTCAAACCATCAACAAAATGAAATAGGATTTCAATCTTGGACGGATTACCTATAATCCCCGAAGTTCCCAATCCAAACAAAAAAAATAGATTTCATTAGCAAACAAATAATTAAAAAAATATCAATACTCTTGGGAATCTTACAAATAGAACAAAAATTATTATTAGGGCTCAAAGAAGACACAAATAAGGGCAATTTATTCAAGAGAAACAACCATTTAAGCATTATTTTTTAGGTTCAAGGACCTTAGACTAGAGATTATTGAAGAATTTAAACCAACGGTTAGGACTAAGGTTTAAGTTCCACCACACATTAAGATGTTTGGTCACTTCTTGGGAATTATAAGAGCATTATAAATCAACTTGTTATTTACTTTGTGCAACATAGTACCATCACACCATTTGTCTTTACTAATCACGTCTAAGTCAGATTCACCTTGAATAGGAAAATGAAATATCCTACAAGCTTAATTGAGCATAAAGAAGGTTCTCTAGTGGGTATAAGGGAGCTCAAACTTCTTACTTAAAGAAGACTAAGAACTCAACTGATCATTTTCAAGAATTTTATTGTCTTTTTATGCATTTTTTGCTTCAAACTTTTGATGAACAACCCTACAAAAGTGAAAAAGGTTTATCCTTATTAAACAAGTTCAACCAAATGCACTTGAATATAAGATCATATTGTCATCCTTATTATGGAAGCCAGGACCAACAATCAATTCCTTACAATCTCCCAAGCTCTCCAAATACTCTTAAAAACATTAGAACTTAAGGGAATGACCAAGAATTTGGCAAACAAAGGAGTCATAAAGGTGACCATTTTCCAAAACTTAGCATCTTTAGGAGATTTCATTTGAATTTTGTTTCTAACTAGCACTTTCCAAGGTTCAATGCATTCTAATACCTTCAAACTCCATTTAATAGCTAGGGAGACATGATGAAGCTTCAAAACTTTCAAACCCAATCTATGTCTATATTCTTACATAGACAACACCATTCCCACATTACAACATTTATTTTGTTCTTATGTTTACTGTCTAACCATATGAAGGATTTGATTTTCTTTTGATTATAACTAACTTCATAGTTGTAGGAAAACCACATAGAAGAATAATACAGGCTACATGAAGAGAGGATTTTCTATAAAATTTGGAGTCCCCCGGTCTAAGAAAATACTATATATTCCATTTATTAGTCTTAGTTTCAATCCTTCCATGATCCAACTCCATGCGTCTTTCAGAGAAGGGTTAACAGAAAAGGCCATACCCAAATATTTGAGCTATTTGTTGGGGCCTCCACTAGAAATAAAACTTACTAAACCAATCAAGAGGTGTTTGTGCATTAGATTGTCAAAATTATCTTCATCCAAGTATACAAACATTGTAGTATCATCAATAAATTAAATGTTTAGAAGGTCATCTTGATTGGAAAAATTCACCCCTTTAACCCTAGGACTAGGCTAGAGTCTCTTAAAAGAGAGAAAATGACATCAAAAGCTATAAAAAATAAAGCAGAGGCAAGGGAACACTCCTACCTAATTGGTCTATATAGAACAAAGGACTTAGACAAGGACCCATTAACATCAACTTCAGCAACTACATCTTGGAGTAGGGTTTTGACCGTATGACAAAATATCACAGGAAAACTAAATGCCTCAAGAGCAGACAAGAATAAAATATTGTTATATTATATCTTGATCCTTTTCAAAGTTTATAAGGAACATGTCAACTTCTTGTTCAGAAACCCTAGCTCATTCCATCACTTCCCAACTTGTTATCAAGTTTTCTAAAATGTACCTCCCTTTTACAAAGCAAGTTTGGGTACTACTAATGAATGTTGGGAGGATATCATTTAACCTCAATGAAAATATTTGGGTTAAGATCTTATATGAAATATTAAGGAGGGTAATGGACTTCCAATTCTTAATCAACGTCTCATCTTCATCTATTGATAAGAGCCTAATGATGCCTCTATTGATTTTGCTCCCCAAAGATCACTTGTTGATAGCTTATGAGTATAATTGTATCAAATCCTCAGTCATCCATTGAATATTCTATTTATAGAACTTTGCAATAAGACCATCAACACTTGAAGATTTGTTGTTCTTAAAGGTTTCAATGGCTTGGAGATATCTATATTTAACATTTCAGAGTCTTCCCTTTTGCTTTTCTTTGACATGATCCTTTTAAAACAATTCCCAGAAGCTTCACATTGAATTATATCCCCTTTAGAGGAGAAAAGTGATTTATAAAATAGAAAAAAATTGATTCTTAACCTCCTCAAAATTATTCAACAAAACACCATCAACTAAGACACAATCAACATTTTCTTGAATGCTTTTTTGTTTAAAGTATTTGAAGAAAAAACTAGATCCTTTGTCACAATTACTAAGCCGATTCATCTTAAATATAACTTCTAAACCTTGGGTCAATTTTGTTTGAAGTGACCTTAAACTATGCTTTACAACAACCATTTTATCATTCAATTTCTCATTAAATGGGTTACTTTGCATATCACTTTCCAAAGAAAATGGCCTATTTTGAAGCGCACTTTCAATTTTCCTACAATTCATGGCCCTCCACTTCCCAATAGTCTTTAAAAAGATAGTACAATTGTTAGCATTTGTATTCCATCTATCAATTGCAGAATAGTTCATCAACAAGATTTTATTGATCTCTTTTAGATTAAAGATGACATCATTAAAATCCTCAATATTTAGCAAAGAGGTGTTAAGCATATAAATGTTATTCATCTTAATTTCTATAGGCCTATCATTGTAAAGTTGGATCTTCACTTAATTAGGATGATTATCAAAGAGAGAGAGAGAGAGAGAGAGAGAGAGAGAGAGAGAGAGAGAGAGAGAGAGAGAGAGAACTCTCACTTAGAAACCCTCCTCAATTTGATCAAAATTTTAAAAAAAACTTGGTTTACATAAAACTCGTTAAGCCTACGATATATCCTTTTTGAGCCTTTATGTGAGTTCCACCAAGTGAACCATGTATTCCCATTCTCCTTTTATACACCACCCATGGGGTCAAAGAGATTTAAACTATCCAACATTTTGTACCCAAAAAAAATTTCATTGCCTTTCCACCTCATATCAAGGCCACCAATTTTGTCTTCACTATTCTCAATCATATTGAAGTCTCCACCAATAATCCAAGGAATGATGCTCGTAGGTTATAGAGTAATTTCCATAACTTCATCCTCTCACTATAAGGGTTAGAAGCATAAATTGAGAAAATGCAATTTTTTTTCTTATCAATGTAACACATAATCCACAAAACCCTATTACAAGGAGAGACCACATATTTGGTCACAAATTGAGACCATTTGTTCCTTAGAAAAATAAGAGTACCACCTCTACTCTTTTTATGTTTTTTCCCTTTTCCTTTTATACTTGGATTTATTGTTATACATTGCAATCATATACAAAAATTAGAAGCCTATTCATGATGTTTTTTTTAGTTAATATAATTCTCAAGGTTGCATAGAAAATTAACTGTTTTTTCTCTCTTTGTGATAGGTGTTGTTGTTAGGTGATTTATGGGATTTGTGTGGATCAACAATCAACACCAACATATTTTGCACAAGTAGGCATCAACATACTTTTTTACACAACCAATTATTCATTGGTAATGTTTTGGTTTGTTGGTTAATGTTTTTGTTTGCTAGATTTTTTGCAATATTTTGTTTTGTAGGTCATATCAAGAATTTTAGGGTACCTAACATCTATAATGTAGTGTTAGCGTTCCACATGGCATCGCCTGGGCTATATCCAACAATTAGTTTGGAAAATGATAATTATTGGTAATGCAAATCCACACCAAATCCTTCAAACCCCTTTACGCAACTAGCAACTAGTTTTTCATACATTACAAGTGATTTTTTACTCACTGACAGCAATTTATGTGTACAAAAAATAAATGACTATTTCAATATTCTATTAAAATACATTTTTAATCTAAAATGTTTAATTTGAAAGTGTTTAGTGATTTTAGTGTGACATCAATAGATTTAATCACCAATAAGCCCCCTACTCTATTGGTATTTTGGTTTTGACACTAGATTTTTAGAGGCTTTGTTCTAAGTCATATTAGCTTCTTTACGTAAGTTATTTTTTTAGTGTAGCATTTGTAGAGATTCATAGTGGTGTCGATTTTTTTTTTCTTAAGTATTTATTCCCAAAAATTAAAGATTCTCAAAGGTTGTGTTACTAAGTAGTTCTCATTTTTGGAACTTCTAAGGCTCTTTTTAGGCTTATATGTTAACATTTATTTGATTTGATATCTTAAGGTGCATATTTTTTGTTGTGTACTTCATAGATAGTAATTAGATTGATATCTTTTTGTCACAAAACTATACTATCTAGCTAAATTTGGTATATGTGATGTACTAAGGTCAAGACCAATTCATTGATTAGGAAAGTGGCATTGGTAATCATACTAAATATAAAGTTCAAAGGTAATATATTGCTAGAAGGTTCATTGGCTGAGTGAATTTGGAGGATCTTCTTGTGGTCGTGCTTGCATTTCTCTTGATTTGTACTTTCTACTAATTGCTTTTGAAGATGAAAAATAGAATAAAAAGACATTAAAAAAATAGATAAACAAATTAATAAGTGTTACCTTGGATTTACCTTTTCAGTCTCCTTGATTAAGATGAATTGAGTGCACCCTCATTCACTTGATCTTCTATTTTTATGTTGTTCATGAAAAATGTGGTTGTTTAGACCAACATTATTATTATAGGATGAAGGTAATTAGGAAATCAAACAACATGATGATAGCATAAAAGTAGATTATCAAAATGAGAGCAAGGCTTGAATGAGAGTGAGGGCATGGATTAATGACCTAGTTTTGTGAGATGTGCCATAACATGAATGGAGATGTAAGAGCTAGGTGTACTTAAACATGGGAAATTTCGTGAAAGGTACTATGTGAGGGAAGTAGGGTAGCTACTTTATGACATGAATAAGAGGTGGGTTGGTTAATATATGACATGTAAGAGCTAGGGTGGCTATGAGGTATCCTTTGCATGCTAGCACATGTGTGAGCATGCGGGGGTGGGGAAACTTTTCACATTGGAAAGTTTAGATCTTGATTCATGTAGATGGATTCAATGGCTAGGATTCAATGGACAAGGATTGAGGGAGGGTAAAAATTAATATAACGAAAAATTATAATAAGGATTAATAAGGCTAAATAAACTAATTAAGTAGGTATTAATTTATTTATTTATTTAGAAGATTTAGGGGATAAGGTTAAATTGAATTAAATAAATATAAATTGATTTAATTAAAGATGAGGGATAAAGGTGAGAGTATAGACAAAGGATGAATTAAATAAACAATAAATATTATTTATTTGGCTAAGATGGGGTAATGTCAAGTGTGGTCGAGTATAGACAATATAGTTGCCTAGAGCTTCATTATAGAGTAATATTCATATTCATTTTTATAACTTTACAACTATACTAAATAAAATTTTGAAATAAATGAATTGCTAAGAGTTAGGAGGTTGTATGATGATGGACAAACTAATAATGGAGTTAAATAGGTGGTTAATTAGTTGTGAAGAATTCATTATCTATTTGTTTTTGTATGTTATTTTTTCACTTGAGGCACTTGGATACACCTATGACTATGTGGAATACATTGTAAAAATTATTTAAGAAAATAAATAAAATCCAAGGATATTTAGTAGAAAATGGACAAATAAGTCTCAGTCTATACACTTTTGATAACACATAGGACTTCACCAAATTTAATCTCCAACAACATAATTGAAGGATTATAAAATAAAGAAATTAAATAAGTGGTTGACACTAAGTGTTATTTCTTAGATAGGACCTAATTATTTAGTATTTATGTATGCTTTTTATACCACAAAGAGTGCTTTATGGAGTGATTTTAAGATGCCTTACTTCAAGAGGATGTTTCTATGTCATTTGCTAGGGAGCAAGATAAGCTTATTCAAATAGGCACTTTGAAGGCTTAAAAATTGCAAGCCTTGCTCGCAAAGGATTAGAAGAGTTCTAATGGAAAAGAGAAGAAAAAGAGCAGTCTTAAGAAGAATACATGATCTCATCCACTTAGATAGAAAAACATAAAAATTCCTCTTCTAAAGGGGAACCATATAGGAAGGAGAAGCCCAAATGTGCATGCTACAAGAAATCGAAGCATGATGACCATCAATATTATTCAAATAAAATTGATGAGTTGAAGCATCTCCACAAGAAGAATCAAATCAATTTTCCTTCAACTATGTTAATGGGTTCATCCTCTTTTTATTCAAAGTTAAATAGATAGAAGGGACAAATATTTATTGCAATTATAAATTCTAAGTCAAATAGATGGATTCTTGATTTAGAAGCCTCACATCATATAGTTTCATCATTAAGTATATTATCTTTATTTGAGACTCGTTCATCACCACACCTCCTAATGGATATCACTCACACACACACACATGTGAAAGGGTCTATTGACACAAATGATCATTCAATGATGTCCTTTCTGTGTCTTCATTACCAATTAATCTTCTTTTCATTTATTAGATTACACAACGAGCTAAGGAAAATTAATGATCACACTAAATTTTTTTCTTACATTTGTATGGCAATGATATTATCACATTTGGGGAGGTAGATCATCAATCTCAAGTGTACAAATTCTCTCACATTTGGACTCTATTATTCCTTCATCTCATGTACACACACATAGGCATAGAGTGTCGACACTTTTGAGAAGAAATAATACATGGTCATTTGAATATTTATTTTCTTTCATCAATTAAAGTTCTATAAACTTGTGAGCCATTTCATCTCCTCCATCTCTTGTTGCTTTTGACATGTTTAGTATGTATACATCCATTGATGCAGTGCATCAAGATATTCCTTGTGTTATAGATACAACTACTTTGGATACTACTTGACAGATATTATAGATTTATTTTATGAAACCTTTATTCACTAACTCTATGTCAAAGATAACTTCCTTGTATACTGAAGGAAAAGTAAATGTTAGTAACAAATTTATAGATTGATTGTAACATGAAAATTAAAATATTTGTGGGTATTCCATGACTTCTATATCTTGGATCATATGAAAATATAAATCTTTCAATATATTTACCTTATTGTGCTACTTGAGTTGCGACAACAAAAATTTCAAGTAAGAAAAAATATGATATCTAGCACATTCTAATATTCAAGAAACATGCAATTTTTTAACTTATTTTACCAACGCTAAGGTGAAATAACAAACAAATATCATATAATTGAAAGTCAAGAAAAAATTTCAAACATTTTTAAATTAGAAAAAAATTAATGATGAATACTTAGAGCTAGACCCAATACTTGATATATATATTGCACACAATTATATTGCAACATCTTTCAATGGCACACTAGCACATTTTTATAGTCAAGAAAGATATGAAAACTTGTCACTTTTAATATTGAGTCCTAATCAACATTACGAAAACTATCACCTTCAATATTGTGTCCTAGTAAATATTGGAGCATATGGATATATGTGTATCAATCAAACAACTATTTCTTGAAGAATTTAAAATCCACAATATGCAACTTCTCTTCAATCTTAATCATGAAAGAGCCCAAAATATTAAGAGAGATCATATGGAATAATTTATTGTTGAAATTGATATTAATATTTAGATAAACAATGAAAATACAATAAAGAGTTGTTTAGGTACATAGACATAGTAATTAAATTTTTCTGGAGAATTTTCATACTAAAGAAAGTTACAAATATGTCATCTAATCTCATCAAAGAAGAAATTTATTTGATTTAATAGATACTTTATTGTTGCTATTATTGCATATAAATATTATTATATGGAATAAAATATCCCTTAAACATTGTTTACTCTCATCCTAATCAAAATAATATTATATATACTCATATCAATTTGAATATATATATATATATATATATATATATATATATATATATATATATATATATATATATATATATATATATATATATATATATATATATATATATATATATATATATATATATATAAAATCATCATCAAAATGATACAAAATATAATTAGATCTCCCTTAAATAATAATAATATAAATAATACCATCTAATTTTTCAAGCTTATATAACTAATTGAAATAGTGAACATTGTGATTCAAAGCCTAGGAATGTAAACTAGGATCTCTATTGTTCACACAGGATAATTGGGGAACAATGAAAAAGGCTCAACTTCGGTCCTCAAAAGAGAGTTGAACATTTTGATTTATTGTTTTGTTTTTGAAATGCATTGGAATTGAAATGGATATGCAAGATCTAGTTTACATCACAACAAATTTGGGAGGCTCTTAGTACATTATTTGGATGTTAATCTTTTAGTGCCAAGATATTAATCAAATGGAAACTCATTAGCCTCAAGATGAATGAAAAGGAAAGATTTTTTAAACACATTAGTATATTACAATCCCTTCCAAATCAACTTGCTGGTACAAATTATAAGATTGAAGATGATTATGCTAAAGCAATTTTACTAGGTAGTATGTCTTCAAGTTTTGAAAACAATTATATTTTCTTTGATTGATGAAGAAAGTAGCATTTAAGAAAAGTCATTCAATTAGTGAGAAAACTTTTTTTCTTGTTAAGAAGTTTAATATTTCAATAGGAAAGAATAAAGAATTCAAATGCTATTATTGTCAAAATAATTGACATGTTCAACTGAATTGCATTCTATGTGCCAAAGATCTTATTGATTGGGAAGTAGAAAAATAAAGCTCTCTTTGCAATTGAAAGTGAAATAAAAGATTGTGGTTTTTCATTGCATAAGAAAAATTCCCCACTATGATAGTGAGGAGGAAAATTTGATTTCAAAATTGAAGAAAATCAAATTGGAGGTTGGAGCCATTACAGGATGGATGACTTTTGTCATCTAAAGCAAGTTTCTCATTTAGAGATGATATACTACATGAGAACCACTATTTCACATTTGTGTCCCTTCAGGAGCAAGAGGGGCTTGGCATCGTGGAAAATCTTGTGGGTGCAATTAATGTATCTACATTAGATGAGGTTTTTTTTGTGCAATAGAGGAGGGACATTTTTCATAGTGCTATAGGAGGTATAATAACACACTTAAAGGAGATGTGGAATCTCAAAGGAGAGTTGTTCTCTTGTGTGTAAGGCTAGAGGATGGATTTTGGCACTCTTAAAGATGTGTACTTTCAAAGAAAAGTTGTTATCTCATTCTGCAAGGATGATGGGTACACTTTATGTTCTCTCATGTTGTATACATGTTTTGCAAGTTTTACAATCAAGAGATCCATTGATGGAATCTATTTGGTGTTTCTCGATTGAGCGAGGAGAATTGGTGAAGGCGCTTCATGAAAGTCTCCAAAAGGGTTGTTGTGATCAACTCTTACAATGGTCCATCATTTGTTCAGATTGATGTAATAAGAGGGGGAATGTTGGGCTATTAAATTTTTTATTTTGTAAATAGGTTAGTTTAAAGTTTAGTGATTGATAAATAATATCAAATAAAATAAATGTTAGAAATCTAATAGTTAGTTTTTGGGAAGTTATTCCTATAGGTAGTTTGCACAATAGCTATATGTGTCGGTGCAATGAAATGTAATAATACCTTAAGACATTAAGTTATTTTTCTATATTGTTTTTACTTGCAACGATGATGTAATCTACATATTTCATTTGCTAGTCATTTTCACAATTAATAGGCTACGAGAAATAAAATTAAACATCTCCAATTACCTCTTCCAACTATGAGGTTAAGAACCAAGGCATTGATAAATCTCCTCTACTAAAAATTGGATCTCCTACACTTCTACCCATTCATTGAGGACCTCCACCTCCTCCCACTACTCTTCTATCGCATTCTAATGTAACAGAAACTTTTCAATATATTTATTTCCAATTCTCTACAATACTTCACCTTTACTTCTATTAATACACTATATAGCAACTCCAAGAAACGTGCCCAAAAATATTGTTCTCATCTCCAAGTCTCCAATCAATTCAAAATTTACATCTTCACCTATGTGTACAATAGGCTACAATGAAATGATCAGTTTGTGCCCTAGAATCACTAAGCTACAAAACTCTTTCCTTCTTCCTTTTTACCAACATTCTTTTGTTTCCTTTCATATGCACCCTTTACAACACCAATTTCTCTAGACCTCTTTAATTATTCTTTAAAGTACATCTCCTCAAAGTAAATTCTATTACTACAACTCTTGTAACAAATTACAATGTCACATTATGAATTGTAATTTGTTTGCTCTGCATTAGCAACTCCCCGGTTTGATGGCTAATGGCTCTCACGCCCACAAGAATTTGAACATTGTTGATCTGTTTGCAACTCCCCCTAGAGCCTTCGCCTTTGTGTTGGTTGGTTTGCCCCCCTCCCTACATGGGTGTTGTTGATATCGTTGGTTCCACCATTTTTGTTGGGGTTGGGTTGGGTGCCTCCCCTATGGATGCCCTTCCTTTGAGCATTGGTGTTAATGATTCTCTACCTGGTGTTGTTGCTTGTCTTGTGTAGACTCGTGTCGGTGTTGGCTTCGTTGATGTTGTTGGTGACCCAATTGTGGATGCTAAGCCTAGAACTTCCTCCTTTGCTAGTAAGCGTAGCTTTGCTTGTGTGGCCAGATCTGTTGCTCACCCCCCAAGGGGGTTCCTCCTCTTCCTTGTGTCAATTCCTCTCTTATGGTGGTCTATGGATAGGATGTTGTTGACAACATTGGTTTCCATCAATTTTGTGCACCGACGTGCAAATTTGTTGGATTGTGGCCTTCGCTCTTGTGCCTTCATCATTGGGTGAGTGACTCCCAGAAGCCTTTGGTTGCTCATAGCCTTGATATTTTTCCTTGTGCTAAAGGCTTTTTCATCGCTTATTTTGCCTCTTCGCTTGATCGTGACTTAGTTTTGGGCAAGTTGTGGGTTTGGGGAGATCATTCTCTCTTAATTACATCTTGGACTACTTCTTTTAACCCTCTTACTAAACATCTTAATGTGCATCCGATTTGGGTTTGTCTTCCAAACCTTCCCCTTAATTTCTAGGAGCATTCTTGCTATGAGGCCAATAGTAACTCTATTGCTCATTTCTTAAAGGTTTATGATGCCACATCTTCTATGGGTCATTCTATCTTTGGTCGCATGTTAATTGGCATTGACATCTATTCGCCTCTCCTTGGGGATGTGGTTCTTATGGTTGGGGACAAGCCTTGGACTCAACCATTAGACTATGAGAGTCTCCCCTTTCGTTGTTGAAAATGTTTCTGTATGAGCCATCTAGCTTCAGATTTCTCTCTTCCGCATCACAAAGGTGTTGCTCTATGGTGGAAGGATGCTACAGTTGATCACTTGATGGTCAAGGCTTATGATGTTGATTCAATTGAGTCCTCCCAGGAGAACGACGCCTCTACCAATGATGAGGTGGTACCTCTTACTATTGTTGATGTTGAGCTTAAGCCTCTTGCTACTATTGTTGTGGCCTCCTCTATTCCTGAGGCTTCAACTCCTATTGCTCTTGTTCTATAGCCCCGATCTTCTTCTATTGATTTCACTCCTAACATTGTTCTGCAACAACAACCTGTTGTTGTCTCTGATAGAATCCTTGTGGGGGCCTTCCCACTTGTTTCTTCTTTTGATGGTCCTACTGACAGTATCACCTGGATCATAGTTTGTTGCAAGCGGCAGGGGAAGTCCTCCCCCCTCCCCCAAACCCCTCCTTGCCATGGCTCGGATGTCTCTCCCCATCCTTGAGTTGGGTTGAGTTGTTGTTGGTTTGACATGTTTTTTCCTTTCACCTGTCCAACCTTGTTTTTTCAAGGCTTTCTCCCTTTTTTAGTGTAACTCCTACTGCCTTTGGACAATTGTATTAAGGGTCAACACCCTTGTCTATTGTTGCTTTCTTAATTAAAAACAAACTACAATGTCACATGCCACAATCTCATGTTCGTTAATGGAACCTCATTTGCCACCTTTCTTTCATTCACAACTCATCTAATCAAAAAACTTATTGGATCTCATCAAGTGTACTCTTCATATGGCAATATTCCTTTAACATGCTCAACTTTATTATCCTTTACCACTTCCTTGATCCATCCTATCACTCTAGACTTGAATCTTCTTCTTCATTCTTTAATGCATTTCCAATACATGTACACTTCTCCCTCATCTTTCTCTAGTTCTTTTGCAATCCCTCTCTCTAATCCTTACAACTCAATAACATTACCTTAAACTATATCCACACATTTCTATGCAAACCTTTGGGTTCACTATCACTTTCTCTAATTTCTACTTTCTTCCTCCATTGGTTGCTTCTTATCTATCAACTCTACTTACACTTAGCACCCATGCAAGGCACTCAACTTGGAGCAATCCTTTAAACCATACTCTTTATCATTTCACTCATCATGTAATCCAACAAACATGTACTTATCACTACACTTAGTAACCCATGTCTCCTCTTCCCCAAGGATCTTCTCAAATGTGAATTATTCCCATTTTATCTCATTGTATTCCACAAGCTGAAATCAAACCTCTATGATTATGTCCTCTACTTTGAGCAATACTTTATTATGTGTTTGCCAACGAATTGACATTCTTCTTTGCTAAATGCATTACTATGTATATTTTTATATTCTCCCTTCAAGTCCTTCTCTGAACGAATCTAAGCCTCATACTTCAAGTCACCCACTAGTACTTCCTCCTCTAGGAATTGATACATCTCTTCAATCTCGTAAATAGAACTAATTATATTTCAACTTTTCTCATTTCTTCTCTAAAGTGTTTTCTTGCTTCAACCTCTTATGTAAGTTGATTCACTGCATCTCCATCAATGCTTTGTGTTATTACCAATATATCCCACTACAATTGTCTATGCTTCAATACATGTTCTCTTATAAATTGTATCTATAATTCTCTTCTTGCTTGTCATAAACTGTATCAAACTACAACACTTTGATCCTTCCTCAATCAAGTTATTAATAATCAAAACATCAACCAATTTGCTATCTATGAATTCCATTGCGGGAACATCTTGGAAACCAAATCCTTTAATGTCTTTTCTTTAGGTATTCTCCACATCCATCTATATTATGTTATCCTCATCTATGAGGATTGATTCCCTTCTCTTCGCCACTACTAACCTTTTCTTCTTTATTTGTTCCTCAAAAAACCACTTGTTGCCAACAAGTCAATTCATTTCTATTACCTACAAATCTTAGTTGTCTCACTACACATCCACTAGAACACTCTACAGTACTACTTATAACCTACTGCGCAACACTCATGCCTCACTATTTATAAGACCTCTTCTTTCGTTCGTTCTTCTTCATTGATCCTTTTCTACCTTCTTTCTCTCATTTTTGCTCTCTATTATAACTTATATAATTTGGGCACCATGTCCTTCAACATCTTCTTTACTACTTTCATTGGCATCTCTAGGGTTCTTTCCATATTGGCAACTTTAACTCTACATCTACTACTCAATTTTCTTATTAGCAATTTAATTATAGATCACAAAACCTTGTCAATTGAACTACAAACCACGCTCCATAGATTGAGCACACTAAGTTACAATCCCACTAACACTTCACCTTCACCCCACTTGCAATTGTCTTAGACTTGGTGATTTTATCTGCTCACTCCTCTTAGAAACCACTTGCAAATTGCCTCAAAATTCAACACTTCTATCTACTTGTCATTCTCCTTGCATGTTGCCTCACAAATGTTGTTTCTATTTGCTTGGCCCTCTCCTTGCAAATTGCATTACAATCAACACTTCTATATGTTTGGCAATCTCCTTAGAATTTGCCCCATAATCGGTATTTCTATCTGGTTGATACTCTCCTTCCCCAGTCTTGCAAACTACCTCACAATTGATGGCTCTCTTTGAAAATGCTTCACAGAAGACCTATTTTGGCAACATTAGGTCTATCACCACTCGGTGATGGATACCTCACTTCAGCATTCTATCTACAACATTGACAGCTTGGATATCTTCTACCTTATGCCTCTATGTTAAAATTATATTCTACACTCATATTTCTCTCTAGCAAAACTCAATCCCACTCTCCTCTTAACAAATTGGCAAGATTAAACCTGCATTCATCTCCTCTTAAAAGTTGGATTCAAGCTATTCTAATTCAATTTGATGTAGTGAAAGATCAAGACTCCCAAATTAAGGAAGCCCAATCTCACAACCCAAGCACATAGACCCACCTGCACAATAGAAATCACAATACAACAAGATTGTGAACTTAAAAATGATGTCTTGTATTCATCAACAACTCCATCATGCCACTTAACATTACAATTAAGCCTTTAAGACTTACAACATCAATACAAGTTTGGGTTTTTGAGCCTCGTGATAATGATTGATACTACAAATACTCTCTAGACTCCCCATGCGCCTTATCCTCAATTCAAATACATACTCTTGACCCATCTTTAATTAGCACAATTGTATCCTCACAGGCTTCCTCCAATACCATGTTACTCTTGGGTTCTCATCTCTCTAATACATATAACCAATGGCTTAGAAAACTCATTAAAGAACATTCTAATAGAAAAGGATGACCTCCAATGTAAAATTTCTAACATACAATTGTCTTTGCATGATAATAACACTTAAGAAACCATTAAATCCTTGGCACCATAAAAAAAAATTTGTTAAGAACCAAAGATGGCCACAAAAGATAAAATGTGTAAACCATAGCCTTGGATGATGTTCCTAGTTGACCTATATTTTGCAAGCCATGGGACTTCCTATTATCCCCTTTTCTTCTATAAGTCATGGATAACATGATAAATGAATCTAGAACTTGTAATCATATATTTGAAATCTCATGCCATTGTGAAATGTGGATAAAGAATTAGAATCCCCTTAGTGTTGTCGCACTATTTTTAAATGCTGAATTATATCTCACATGCTACCACAAAGGCTAAAGACTATGTGAACCTCAATTATTTGAGCTGCAATAATAACTTAGCCAAAAGGTTTTGCACTACAACAAACTCAAACTCTAAATAGAACTTGAAACCCCATAAAACACAAAACAAGAAGGTAAATGGAAAACATATTATTCAATAATTCAGGATCATTCAACCCTTGAGATGCATCTACATTAGGCCATGACTAAGTCCCTTTCATCTAGAATTGTCTTTTCTTGAATCAATTTTATCTCTCTGATGTCTTAAAAGAAATTAAAATCATCTTCTAGGGTTGTAAGTCTTTCTAACATCACCCAATAAATAGCTCTCCATCCTAAGGAATCATCCATGTTCCTACAACCCATAAAAAGAGATGAACAATACTTGCAAATTTAGAGAACCCACCTATAATATATGTGAGGGTACTTTCACTTTGGCCCAAGCTTTTAATAGTGAATTTCTAAGTGGCTTCAACTTTGTTTCCCATAAACGTGTTAGTCCCAATGGAGATATTTTTTAAAAGTTTCACTGATTTAAAAAAATAAAAACAAAAGAAAAGAAAGTGTTTTGCAGGACCCAAGTCAAACATAAAACACAATCTCTCGCTTTTTGTATATGGAGATGGAAATGGAACCTACTAGTGTCTATTAAAGTAAAAACTCTTTCTACTTCCATTGGTAGTCTCCAACATATTCAAAAGATAACTCTATTCTTATAACTACTTGGGTATATATTCAAAGTTGCTATATGTATTGTGTTAGCTTCATTTTTTTTCCTACATGATTTGACACAACTCTTTCTTTAAAATTGTCATATTGTCATTTATATAGAACCCTCCAGAGAGGCAGAATTGGTGTAAATAAATTATGTGCACTAGTTGTAAGTTTAAGACACGCCACGGCCACTGTTCTGAAGTCGGTACCCTTTAGTTCTGAGGATGTATTTACAATAAAGACATCCAACAATAAGGGAATCCAATTCTAGGAAGATACGGTTGATTCAAATCGTGGAATTAAGTGCAACTGTATTTGAGCCCTAAGCCTTGCCAACTGAAATTCACACGAATCAAACTACATGATTCAAATACGTTTACAGTATGCCACCTTAAGGAACCTCATGTGTTGAAGGGCCTTCCAAAACAATTGCTCTTTCTATATACAAATTAAGAGAACTTCCCACAATCCTTACTCTATAATAAATAACCAACATAATTCAACTAAGCAAAAACATCATGCCAAATTGTTCTTTCATATATCAAAGGCACCATCAGAATGATTACTTCTTGAAGCTTAAGAACAATTTCCCTTCTTAGAACTCTCAAAAAATAAACTTTTATCAAAAACCTTCCCGAAATTCCTTTCTCTTGCGTATGTCTCTTCATTGATCAAACTAAATGTGCATTCCAAAATAGATCTGAAGGATGCACAATCACTACCAACCACATTTATGTTAAAAATTCGGCTTTAGGGGAGCTGTGAAAATTGAGAAATAGGAGTAATTAAGAGGATGGCTTCAAACCAAGCTATATCTGGGAACACCTAACTAATGTTTGACTGCCAAAAAAGAATCAGGAATATTAAAGTGACCTACCTAATTAACATAAAGCCCAAACCATTAATATATCTATATTTCCTAATAATTAAGACTAATAAATTTGCTGACCGCCATAAACATAAATATAATCAATCTTGTACAATAGTAACCTATTTAGGAATGTTGATCAAATCGACTCCCAATTGATGATGGATCAAGAAATTAACCCGAGACATTTTGACCTTGAATTCAATCACACATAATCCCAAAATCTATCTTACTAACATACTACAATGTTTTAGCTTGTTAGAAATTAGTTCTCTAAGGTAAGACCTCAACAGATCTCATTCTTTCAGTTATTCCAAAAAACTCTTTAAGTATCACTATAATCAAAGATAATTCTCTATGATAAGAGTTGAATAATAAAGTTTCACTTTTGCGCACTGATAAGATTATTTATGCATCTTTTTTGCTATGTACATTGGGAGATGTTTTCTTCAATGCTGATATCTCACTTTGAAGTTTTTGATTGTCCTCTTCCAGACGATCATACTTGAGGAGGAAACCCTGAGCTTGTTCCTCAAGAGCCTTGGCATTTGCTTCTGCTGACTTTGCCTGCTTTTCTATTGACTCGGAATCTAAACTCAGCGTTTGTAACTTGTGCTTCAGCTCAGCAATTTCATCTTTCAACACTTTCGTTGTATTTGAACTGCTTTTTTGTTTCTCTTCGTTGAGAGGTGTCCGAGTATTTTTAACTTCCTTTTTAAGTGCATCTACCCTTCGAACGAAGTAGTGCAGGCGGTCAATTAAAAAACCAAGTAAAAGAGCATATCCTGTAATTGCAAGTGACAGAAGAAGATAAGATAAATTCCTTTACATGTGGAAAAGAAAATAATAAATAGTAGTATCCTCTCAAACAACTTGAGTAAACTCAGAATGACAAATTGAAAAAGCTACTACAATTATTAGTCTTTTATGCAAATACAATCTGATGGTTGTATTAAATTATGAGAGCAATACATTATAAAACCAGGATGACTATATTGAGAATTAGAAATCATTATAAGAAAAAAATTTTATTGTTAAATTCTTGAGTGGAGGTTCTATCACAAGTTCAAGGGGCACATGGATAGAGTTGATTACATCTTCCATACACCACAGTATCTGTAGAATCAGGCATCTTTACAAAAATCAAACAGATGAAATCCAAACTCCACATTAATTCCCATCATAGAGATCCGAGACCCCAAGGAATAGATATTGGCTGCTACATTTATCTTGCAACACACATTTCAACTTCTCAGAAAGATTTGAACACCTTACAATAGGGCACCATTTGAGGCATAGATATTGGCCTTCACAGTGTGAACTGTTTGCCAATGGCATTTACAGGACTCAGATATCCAAAGCTTCCATTGAGCTAAACAAAGCTCTGCAGTTTAGACAAAGTGACCATTGATCTTATCACCTTACCAGTGAAGCTAGGAAAAGAGCAACAGACTTGGATAGAAAAATAAAGTAGATGGGAACTAAAGAAGAAAGTAATATGTTTGCTCATCATACACTTGAGGCATAACAGGCAATCATATCTACACAAGGAAACAAGTACATCTTGATGTGTCATGTCAACACAGATAGTAGCACATTAAAGTTGTTTAAATTGTTGCTGTTGCTAGCATATCCCTACTTGCCTTGGAAAATTAGTCAACATCCATAGGAAGACTTAATACCTCTCTTGTATGCAAGGATACGCAGGTATTGGCTAGGAAATAAACAAGTGATTAGAAATACAATCAAGTACATTATATTCCAAATTTTCATGCAGGCCAGTTCAAATTTCAGGTAAATTGTTGGTGATAATATCATTGGCAGATGGACATAACCAGCGACAGATTACCTTGATTAATATATCTATACCAGAAAGAAGGAAACTAAATCTACAAAGGAATAAGGAACATCAAAAGGAAGTCAAAAAAATATCAGGGAAACAAAGTGTTATCAACATTTGCTTAAGCATTTCCCACAAACCAGAAATTGTTTTAAACTTATCTCATTGTGATGTTTAAGCTTAAGATGTTGAAGCCGCTAGAAAGCATAAATGAAAGTCTCATAGAAAGGACCATCCCAAAGAAATCTACTACTGAAAGGCTTCTTGAGAATGCTAAAGCCAATTTAACATGCAGGTCAGACCGAAGTAAATGGAAGATCAATTTGAAGAGAGCTGTAGACAGAGTCAACTAAAGAAGCTTTCTTAAGAAGAATGAAGGCTGAGCTAAAGAGATTAAACACTTGGAAGGAGAAGAAACTCATTGTCTGTAGTAATATGGGAAAAGGCTTGCCTCCTCTGCCTTAGCTAATGATATCATGAGCAGGTTTGGAGAAAAGTTATATTCGTGTATTTGAAAGATGGACTCTCTGCTCCAAGTTCCTTTCTGTTGGACAAAGAAGGAAAAAAATATCCCAAATTACCAAAAAACACGATGGGACAGGTATAAATATTTGTAGGCAGAACTACTGAGCAAGCCCAAATGATGCCAATGATGTAACTAGAGCACCATCAACCACAGCAAAAGCAGAAAATATGCAAATACATGATTTATCTGAAACATAAAGCAATTGAAAACCATCAGATTCTAATGTTTCTCAGCACCCATGTTGCAGCTGATGTGCTGAATTCCATGTATTAGTCAAATAATCATTAAGTTTTGATTCTTCTAAAAATAGATGCTAGACTAAAATTTTCAGCCATTTCCTTACATTTGTGATGTTTTGAATATTATTATCTAAATGAATACTGTAAAGTATTAATGTTTTGGGAAGCATGGCTTTTTATAAAATAAAAAAGATAATATTAAATTAGTAAGGAGAAAAATAAAACAATTTTGGCCATTTTCTTGCATTTGTGATGTTTTGAATATTATTATTTGAATGAATACTGTTAAGTGTTAAAGTTTTGGGAAGCATGGCTTTTTATAAAATAAAAAAGATAATATTAAATTAGTAAGGAGAAAAATAAAACATTTTGGCTCCAGTCAGGCTTGAGGTGGAAATAAACTGGACATTCAAATACAGAACCATTAACAGTTTACTCAATTTAAGATCATGCAGCTACAATTTCCCAGGTCCAATTCAGTGGCTCTAGAAATGAGCTAAGGTACTCCTTAAATACAGGATTTGTTGGAATGTGGATTAACCATCTATTATTTGTAAGATTTGTGAAGGCAATTTAATAAGAGGCGGTATGCAGGACCTAAGTACATCCTCTTCCTTGCAGGAAGGTTCTCTTGAACACGTGGTGAGAAATGTACAATGCTGACATTTACAGATTTTTATACGTATTTACATGAAAGAGAAAGTTGATTGTTCCAAGCAACTACAAACCAACTTAATACAAAACAAAACAAAACAAAAACACTTTCAAAAGAAAAGTGTTAATAGTTTTTCTTAGGTTTTTACATTTGCACGTGATAAAAGCTCACCCAGAATAGCATAGAGAATCATGGATGTACATGATCTTTAAAGAAACCAATAGTTATTAACTTGATCTCACAGAGATAATATAGAGAATCTGCAAAACCAAGGTGAAGAAACAAGTCCTTAGAGGCCTAAAAACCTCCAAGGTGTTTTCATTTATTTCCAAAATGTTCTTTACATAATACAAAATCCCAAAACTCTAAAGTGTTAGCGGTCAGAAAATGTTGAAATGAGAAGGATTCCTCCCTTTTATAACTTTCTAACAAGCTTTAAGGAATAGCTACTTTATAACCACTTCATAACTAACTGTATCCATTAACAACAAAACATAACCCTGAAATGACTTGAAGGACAACTTAAGTCAATTGCTTAACATAAACGACAAGGTCAGACCCATCTATTCTCAATATAGAAATAGAACATTAATATCACTTTTTTAGTTCCTTGTCAAGCTCTACGACAGCTTCTTATGTCATGGTTCCTTAACAGCAGCATAACATTCTACAAAAACCCAGTCTTGTGTAGCACCTAAGCTTTTGCAGCAACTGGGTCTTCTGCACCAATGTTGTATGATATGTTAGATAGTGTACTGTGCAGATGTTTTGGCTTTGTATTTGAACTACTCACAAGGCTCCAGCATTTGGCAATTTATTTTCCTTCAAAAATCAGCTGGAACTCTTTACGCAAAGCTCTGTATGCATGCTGAACCCTCTTCCTGATTTCCACATGTCCCCTTCAATTGTATTAGTTGAGGAAAGCAATTTGTCCAGTTACTACCTCCCTTTCATTCCTAAAGTTAAGCTCACCTAACAAAGCCTGAAATTGTCTGTAATACAAACATTTGCATTGCAATTCTTCAACAAATTCTTTGAATCCATTGACTTCTAAATCATTATTATAAGGCAATGTTTCAGATGCATTGACAAGATCAATGCAAGATTTATGTTTATCCACCTCTTCTCCAAACATATCCATCACTTTGCAATACAGTTTACCTAATAACTTCTCTGACCTACAAGAAACCAAATCATTTTTGTCCATAAAATCTGGATATCGCCTGGGCCTTAGATAGTGTGGCCTCAGCTGCTAACTTTTCAAGTTTATGGTATTCTCATCAAATGCACTACAATCACTTACATCTGCCCAAGCCACATGTGCGTTGAAAATAACACCCAAACTATCCTTGATCATATGTTGCACAAAAATTTCAATCACATCCATCCTTGTCATAGGTAGTTATGATTCACTGTTTATCCTGGAGCATAGTACACTGGGCCCCAACTCTCACTGCTTTCTGGTATCAACCTAGAGTCTGAAGAAACAAAGTAGATATCCCCATCAAGGGCCCAGCCAGAAGCTTCATCAAGAGGAGGTCTATCACCTTTCCGTAGGAAGATCAAACAACCAACCAAATCTTGCAACCAAGGAGCATCAACTGCTTCTATGATTTGTACATTGCTTCTTGACCACAATAACTTTTCCTTTCTACAAAGATCGAGTCATTTTCGAGAACACAGACTTCCTAAACACTGACTTGGTTAGTTGTGACAGTTTACTCTTCCTCAATCAGCAATTAACATAAGATCCTTGATGTGGATAAGGAAAGACACAACCACATGGATGGAGAATCTTTTAGCATGTTCAAATGGTAGATTAAATCAGTTTATAACACTTTTTTTATTTTTAGGTGTTCAAAACAATGTGTCATTGTCCACATCATTCCTAGACATATGGAAGTGGAGGGCAGGCTTTCTTGTTTCACTTAACTTAAAATAGCTTGTATGCCTATGTACTTGAAAGGAACTCAAAGTTTCAAAATACATGTGCAGTTAAAACACACCACATGAAATTCCTCATGTTTGGAGTGTTAGCTCCAGAAGTGAAATCCCAATTCCCTAAAGCCAAACAATATCCAAATGCCATGGATGCCAACTTAAGGTGGATAGCCTGTGGCTTATGAGTAGGCAGAGACAACAATTGGCCAAGTAATAAGAATGGGTAACTCCTAGTTTAGGCTCTGCCTGGCCAATGAGAGTGTTTCCTGATGTCTTTAAGAATGGTACAATTAGAGAAAAATGAATGGAAAACTCAAGATCCTAACAGCCATCTCAAATACAATATGAACCGTAAAATGTCACTAAATTTCATGTCAGTGTTGGCTGCAACCAGACTACTACGATCTCCAAATGAGCAGAAAAGAACTTTCTTGCACATGTACCCAAACAAAACAGCAGTACTATTCCCTAGTGAATCCACTTAGTTTCACATACACATGCAAGAAAATCAGCATACTTGTACAATGTAAAATATCTACCAGTTTTAGGACAGCATACGGTACATTGTGAATTGTATTACTTGATCATACAAGTATGGTGGGACCTAATTCTACTCCTAAGCTAATGAAGACAAGAGATAGTGTGATTGGAATATTTTTGGTCTTTGGGCTACAATACCAGTGCTTACTTCAAAGCCACGGCCTGCAGGGAAGAAGAGAGCACGACTACAAACAATAAATAGAACTAGACTTGCATACACACACAAATCAGAGATAAAAGATTTCTATAGCTAACCATGCTTAACAATCCATCTCAAAGCTGCAACAACCATATGAAACAAGAGAAGACCATTACAAAAGTTTTGCAATGTATAAAAATATTGTCACACAATCATCTAACTCATGTTACAATCACACCATCAAGTGTGGCAAGAGGAGATCAACTATGTCCAAAGATCCCCTTGAGTTGCTATAGTCTACCATGGAGACATTCAATTACTTTACACTTTACAGACAACTTCAATTGACTACCTTCCCTAAAATTTATAAAGTATGTCCTTTTCTCTTACAGACTTGACTCACATGAATTGATGCCTTCAAACAACCTGAGACAAATACAGCCAGAAAGTTTTCTCAAAGATCAATTTATTGAGCATTTCAGTTACATTACATCAAGTCCCTAGGACAAGGTTGTAGAAGTCTCTTGGAGTCAACATATATCATTCACTAACACAACCATCTACACAAGAAATCTCTCTTTAATTTGTAGATAGGTACCCTAGGGAAAAGAAAACATTCTTTCCACGTTCAAACAAGTCACCAAGCACCAATTCATAGGCCTACAAGTGTGAGCATTCCATAATAACATGCAAGTCGTCGAAGCCCATTTCATCAACAACATATTGCCTTGCATCTAGATCCACACCCTTGAGAAGTCAAACAATACTTAGGATTGATTTTGACATCTGCAAATCACTGTCACATTTATTTGGGATCAGTTTTGGTGTGCCAAGAGATGAAAGGGGTGGATGAGAAACAATATTCAAATATCAAAGCTCCAAAGTGTATTTGCAGTTAGGGTTTGTGAATTGCATAGGAGGCTAGGACGTCCACAATATAAATTGGCAAATATAGGAACTTGGCATGCAACTTGCAAATTGCAAGGAAAGGCCACAAGTTTGTGGGGTGTGTGCATAGCAAAACAATGGAGCTCGGAAGCAAGGATGCTATTTGTAAATAGGGGTGAAAATTTTGCCAAGACTACTTCTCAGAAAGCGAAGATCAATAAGAAACTTCCAAAAGTTGCAAACTTACATGTAGGTTTTGACATTCCACAAGCAACAAAGGGAACAAGAAGCAAATGTTGGGAAGCAACTCGGAAAAGTTGCAAACTTGGACACAATGTCCACAATTTTATAGGCAACAAACAGAGCAAGGAGTGGAAATCAGGAAGCAACTTGCAAATTTGTATGTGGAGTTTGAAGTTTCACAAGCAACAAAGGGTGCAAGAAGTAGAGATTGGAAAGCAACTTGCAAGCGAGGTCCAAAGTTCCACAAGCAATAAAGAGAGCACGAAGAGGAGGTTGGAAAGCAACTTGCAAAATTGCAGACAATGTATGTAATGTCCCCTTTTCAATAAATTCATGTTTGTGGAACTAAAGTCTAATCCCCATTTCTAGCATCTCACCTGGTCCAATTTTCTGTGTTTGTTCTTCCTCTCCATCCGCCATGTGTATGCCCAAGGCACCTAAAGTTTCTATGGGTGGTGGAATGTCAAATCTTCTAAGTGCATGTATGTTGTTAAGTATCAAAATTTCCCATCCTGGCATGCCTTTCTGCCCACCTCCACCTTTTCCTCTATTACTATCAAAGTATCGAACTTTCCCATCTCAGCATACCTTCCCACCCAACTCTGTCTTTCTCCTTCATTCTGTCAAGATATCAAACCTTCCCATCCTGACATGCCTTTCCATCCAACTCTGGTGTTTCCTTCATTTCTATCAAGATATCGGACTTCTCCATCCTATCATCCCTTTCTGCCAAAACCCACTCCTACCCAAACCTTTGTCAAAGAGTCAAACTTTCTCTCATCAGCATACCTCGATCCCTGACTTGTGGTACGAGTCATGAGGTATCCTCGACCCCTAAACTTTGACATCCCTACCTTATTGCATTGTTCACCTAACCTGCCACATAGCATGACCTAGAGTGCCATTAGTAGTTAGTTTTGACACTACAATGACTCTAGAAGGGATTTTCTACCCCAAAAACATTGTTTAGATAAAAAGGGTGTGGATTTGCATGTGCGTGTGACATTGGAGGATGAGGATGGTCATGCTTCATTGATTTGGTGGTTGCCATTAATGACCCTTGATACTTGCATACATCTAGCCTTTTTTTGGGTAGGATCTCATATCAACCATCGAATTCAATGTTATTATGGGTGGGCATGTTCATTCAAGAATCATGCATTATTCTACAAAAAAACCTAACCGAAAACCTACTCTAAGCACTCGTATTCAAGCAACCAAATTCAAGCACGAAAACCATTGAGTCTACCAAAGATTAAAGGACAAACCCCTTTGATTTCATGAGTCACGGGACAAAACCCCTTTGACTTGAACGAATGATAACATTCAAGTTTGTATTTGAGCTTTCATAGTGGCAAATCACAACTTCATCTAGTTCGTGTGATTTGTAATCAGTTGCAAACTTCAACTTATCACTTATATTTGATTTGTAATTGTTGTAGCTTATGCATTGCATGTCCACTATTGTTGTTGTTGATGTAGCAACATCTTGTAATGAATTGTCAAACTTAGATATAAATAAGATTTGGGAAATGCTTTGCAAGTCTTAACCACATTGAGTTTATATAATATGTTATCTATTGTGGGATTCAAGCATAGCAATTTAATGTTGTTGTATCTACTATTGTTACAACATATAGTAATGTATTTCATATCTCAATAATATTAAGAAAAGTTTGAGACTTTATGTGTCTTTGCCAACTTCATTTGAAATCCAGGTTGTTAATGTTAATATAAAAATCATAAAGAAATCTAGGTTTTTGTAAGTTTTGGGTTAATTATTTAAATCTGCAATTTATTTTCTTAAAATAACTGTTAGGGGTATCATAGTATCTGAAGTTCTGCAAACAACAAAAGGGAGTGAAAATCTTGGGATGCAACTTGCGCTAGTTGTCAATTTGCATGCATGGCTCAAAGTTTCATAGGCAACAAAGGGAGGAAGAAGTGGAGGTTAGGAAGCAACTTGCAAAAGTTGCAAATTTTAACCCATTGTCCAAAGTTCCATAGGCAATAGAGGCATAAAATGGAGGTTGGGAAGCAAGATGCAAATTTGCACGAGGTCTGAAGTTCTACAAGAAACAAAAGGAGTAAAAAGTGGAGGTTGGCCAGTAGCTTAAAAAATTACAAACTTGCATGTGGGGTCTAAAGTTCTACAAGCAACAAAGAGAGCAAGAAGTGGAGGTTAGGGAACAACCTACTAAAATTGCAAACTTACATGGAAACTCTAAAGTTCCACCAAAACATGTAAACTAAACAAAGGCCCCCCAAAACTTCGAATTTTCAACAAATGAGAACACACAGATAAGATAGGTGCACAATAAAAAACTGAACATGACTCGACCAAGATGGCCCATTTGTGAGGTCTTGGATTGGTAATCTATGATGGGGAAAAAACAAGGATCTAGGGCAACACTCGCAAGCATGAAATGCAAAATTTGCATTAGGAGACAACATGGAGCATTCTTTTCTCTTCTTTTTTCTTCAACACTTTTACCAAGTGGTAGACAAAGACAGAGAGTAGGAGTGAGAGATTGGATAGTTTCTCTCTACTTTTCAAATTCAAGCAAAATTAATACCATTTAGTATACATGGCACACCTTATAAACTGAATTCTGTTAAATATTCAAGTTATCTTCAATTAGGAGCAATAAATATGTCTTCAATTGATCATATGTGCAATCAGAAGTAAAGCTTAAATAAAAATTGAAAATAAAAATTGAAGTAGCAAGAAGAAGAATAACGCAACATATATCTTGGGAAAACCCAACCTGAAATGTTGACCTCACTATATTAACATTGAACAAGTTTTACAATACAATGAGAAGACCCCACACAAATGATGTAGGATCAATATCACCACTTTGAAAGCATGCCAATAGCCAACCCCATACTCTAAATTTGCAATACCATCCAATCAAATGCCAAACCTATATCCCAAGGTTTATATTTATAGTTGTTGTGTCATCTAGGAAACCACCTATGGTTTCCTCAAAAACATGGCCTTCCAAAATGGGCACCCACATAATGATTAAGAGGACCATTGAAACTCTAAAGCCATCTTTCACGCATACAAGTGTAACCCCCACCTTATTACTACTCAAACACTCAAACTATATGCTTGACTAGAGTGCCATGGAGATCAAACCCTATATCAACTCTCGTATATATCTTGATTGGATTGGTACATCATAAAAATAAGATAAAAGAATGTGAAATAACATGTTTTGATATGCTAGCAAATGGTAATATGTTTTTCACATGTCTTGAAATAACTTGGGATGATTTAATTGAAATCTTTGTGTATTGATGGTTACAAACATTTTGGCTTTAACTATTTCCACTCCTCGTAGTCTTATATATGTACATTGCTCATAGACATTAATCATTAACATATAAAATATGTCATGTTGTAGCATAATGTGTGAGGCCTCAACATATTATTGTGATTTATTCTGAGTATTTAGAAAATTGGAACAACAAAAAATTTGTTAAGGGGGTCGAAGTGCAGCTCTGTAAAAGACCAGCCCTACTCGCTATCATTTGTTGCCTGTACTAAGGACATTACCTATGGATAATATGATTTTCACAAGCTTGCCCCACCCCTTTGCATCTTCTATTTTCCAATCTCTATTGTTGCTTTTGGTGGAAACAAATCAGACCACTCCTTCGCTATGAGAATGCCTTTTAAGTGCCCAACAATTGCCAATTAGACCACAACTTTTGGCAACCACTAAAAACAAAATATGAAAAGCTATCCATAACCAACAAGAAACTAAAAAAAATAGGTCAAATAAACAAGTATCAACAAATCATAAGAAGTTCTAAATATACCAACAACAATCCTAATATAATTTATGGTACCAAGTCTAAGGATTGCCTTGGAAAACGAGTTAGGAAATAAGGAAAGCCTAAATAGGAAATTGGTAGAGTTAAGTCAATCAACATAAAGAGAATGAATACACAATGGACTCTTGAATTGCATTTAGATAGAAGAATTAGAACATACTTATTTAATGGTTAAAAGAGAGATTGAGGTTGCATAACTTAGAATATTATGGTTAGATCTATGTCTAATACAATGAGTACTAGGAAATGCAACAGGTGTGTTGGAGAATTTCATTGGAGAGGTGGTTGAGGATGTTGTTCTTTAAATGGAATTAAAACAGTACATTTGACATAATTAAAATTAGAAGTGTATTGAGTAAGATTTTAATTTTTTTCAACAAAATTATGAAAAAAACAAGAATACAAGATGAGTGAACCTTGGAAGAGTCATTCATAGTGGAGGATACAGTAAATGGAAAATTGATGAATTGTGCTATCGAATGTTGAAATATCATTATCCAAGTTGAACAGTAAATAATAGTCTTCAAATGAACCATGCTAAAAGATTTTGCAAATGGGGTAGCAAGCTAAGTCAATTTGATCTTAGGAGGAACTCTATCGTTAAGTGTGCTTGAGTCAAAACAGTACTAGGATGGGTGACCTCTAGAAAATTCATAATGCTTCACCCATGTGAGCATCACCTAGATGCAATAAGTGCTAAGTGAACCATTCATGCTCATGAGAGATGGGTTCATGCGAACCACTATTCATGAAATATGGGTCAATGAGATTGACTCAAAAACTACACCAATGAATCTTGATAAAACATCATAAGTTGATGCACTATGAAAAATAACTCGTTGTAATCTCTCATTTGTAGAATATTTTGAATAGGGAACCATAAATATACATACTTAGCTATTTGGGCCCATTGATTTTGTCATCAAGAAAACTTATTAATACTAACAAATTTCATTATAAGTCCACAACATTCTCCAAGGTATCAACCTTCTCCAACAACACCTCTCTCCAACCATGTCTATAAAAGAAATGATGCTACACATCAATATTCTTTGTTCAAGCATGATAAGTAGGGTTCTATGCCAAACAGATTGCACTTTGACTGTCACAATCTACGCTTACAGCTTTCTTTAAAACCAACATCTAAACAGGGCCTTTGTGACCATACTATATCCTTCAATACATGAGTGGCTGCATGTACTCAACTTTTTATAGTTGAGAGGGTAACAACTACGTATCTCTTGCTCATCTAGATGATTACTCTACCAAAAAAGTTGTGCACATAATCACTTGAAGATTCTTGAAAATTAAAATATTCAAGCTAGATAACATCAACAAAACCTTGTATATCTAATAACATACATAAGTAGATATGTCTTCCTTGATAACAAATTGACTGATCTAAAGTCACATGTCAATATCTAAAAACTCTCTTTACAATAGCACAATTCTCTTTCCCTACATTAGACATGTATCAGCTCAATGTGCCCATTGAATAGGCAATGTTTGTTATAGTACAAAGCATGGCCTACATTAGACTTCCAACAACACTTTCATAAAGATCATGATACATGTCATCAATGTCTTCTTGTGTCTAGACTCTAGGGAGACTGTTTTACAAATAACTTTAAACCAACAAGAATGGGAATATTAAAGGTTTACATTCTTGCATTCTAAACATTTGCAATATCAACTCTAGATATTTCCCCTAATTCAAGCAAAGTTTTTTGTTTAAATAATCCCTTTTAATTTACATGTCCAAAATAATGTCTACAACACCAAGAGACTTCTTATCACACAAAGATGACAACTGAGATTTAACATCTTAGACCAATTCTTCGTTTTGAATTGATAACATATCAACATATATCACAATAACAAAAATGGTCATCACCCTATTTAAAATATACTTTGTGACCAATTGTGGTTACAAATCCAAGTCATGACAGATTAGCATCAAACTTTTAATACCATATCATTGTTGATTGCTTTAGGCCATAAAAGGACTTCTTTGACCTACAAACTAAGTCCTCTTTTCTTTGAACTAAATTATTTGGCTACAACATATAGATTTTTTCTTCGAGATCCTCACGTAGATATGTTGTCTTTACATTTGTATGTTCTACTTCAAGATTAAAAACAATACTAGAAAGAAATCTAAAGGAATTTCAATTAGAAACAAGAGAGTAGATCTCTTGAAAGTTCATTACCTCCACTTGGCAATATCCTTTCGCTAACAATTGAGCTTTATACTTCTCTACTTTAGCTTTAGCTTTAAACTCCTTGAACACCCATTTGCTACCAGCCAATTTTCTTCAAGTAGAAAACTTGAGCAAATCACATGTCAACTATCCAAGACCTTCATTTCTCCATCCATGCCCTTCTTCTAGAATTTATCTTCCTCTAAATGAAGTGTCTCCCAACAGTTCTTGGATCATCATCAATAGGATGAAGGTAGAACAAAAATTCGATGGACAATACTATTTTGGTTGTGTTGTTCTCAATTCAATCTCCTCAAGACGAGGGTTTGAAATTCTTCCTCATCTAGTCCACTTTCTTCTATCGATTCCTATAGGAACACAAATTCTTCATCTCTAAACTCAAATTGCACATTTTTTGGGTTCTTCCTTTCTTGGTTATTCTTCTTGCTTTGGAGGCTTTTTAACCTCTCTAAAGTTTACATAAAGATTGTACATGGTTTTCTTTGTTTCTACACTCTAAAGCTTTAAACTTTTTTTTAATATGTGAAATAAAGGTCTAGAGTCTTCACCCATTTTATATATATTTACCAAAATAAAAATATGAGATTGCTTGAATCACCATATATGGTGTAACTAGATCCCAATCTCCCAACTTGATAATTTGGTAAAAAGCAAAATGCCTATTGATAATCCTTATCTAGATATTAGACACTAAACTTATTAGTTTATATATAATATCAATTCTGTAGGTGATGCTCCAGAAGAACTTTCTTCTTCATCTAATTGTTTCACACCCACAACCCTCAACATAAATTTGATGGCTTTCTTTTCCCTTTCTGCCTGAAACTTTGCTAAATTGAGAAGAAGCCTTAAATGATGCTTTTAGCTTTACCAAATACAAGCCAAGAGAATCATCCCATTCTCCTCTCACCATAAAGTTTTGCATTCTCTCAGTTTCTTCAACCAAGGTGAAGAAATATGCCCCCGCCTCCATAAAGGAGCCCATTGAAACCAAACCCCAAACTTCATTGCCCACCATCAAAAGAAGTCAACTCCTACAAATGTTAGCAGACCCAAGGGCTTTGTCAAGGCCTCTTCTTTACTCCTTCCTCAAGAAAAGTGTACTAAGGGCACTCAACAATCCTTTATTCTACATGAAATCCAACAAGTTCAAAGGAAATATGGAAGAAGTATTAGTATAAACCATTCTTTGTACCTTCGTGTCCAATTAACCTAAGCCCGACACCTCTTTGATTGAATAATGAAATTAATTTCCCAAGCACAGATTAGTAACTACCCCCTTAAACAACATTTCCTCTATTCTATATATAGATGAAATTTTGGTTTGATTGTATGCTAAGAAAAAGTGAGAGCAAGCTTCAACAATAGCAAAAAATAATACAAGTTTGAGTTCTCATGATTAAAGTGAGCCATCAAAAAGCACCACACAATCGAATCCAAAAGCTAGTTAACAGTATCAAAAAGCAGTTAAAGTCACCTCCTTACTTAATCCACACATACCAAATGCATATCATGTTAGATGTTCTGGCGAATGAGATAGTTCATAATTAAATGTCACTTTCCCAAACAAAAGCAAGGCTAGGTCACCTTTCAACATTATTTTATAAAAACTCTAAGCTATCAAAGAGAGGATTTCTTACTAATCCACTTCTCTAGCAGAGTTTTATCAACAAAGGCCAATGTAGGCAATTGAACAAGTAACATGCAATCTTAACTACCTTTGTCCCAAATTTATATTATATGCTTGCAAAAATGAGCTTACTCCTTGATTTTTCAATTAGCATCTATGAATTCTTTGTGCATCTCCATTCTATTGTGATGCGTATAGAGTTATCTTTTGTCTTGTTATTCTACACTACTTACAAAACTGCTCAAGTTCATTTGAGCAAAACTCTTTGCCACTATTTGTCATCAACATCTTTCTTCTTCTATTTCTAGTTTTTTACAAGGGTCTTAAAATTCCTGAATTTATTGAAAACCTCATATTTCTACTTGAGAAATAACACCCATGTTTTATTAAAGAAATCATCAATAAAGAAAACATAAAACAAAGAATCTCCCAATGATGGAGCAAGCATAGGTCCAAACATATTCCGATGTCTCATCTACTCTGCTGGCACTAGTAGAGAATTTATCTTGATTTTGTTTACAATATTCCCACTATTC
The DNA here is from genome assembly GCF_030272615.1 of Cryptomeria japonica. Lineage (NCBI taxonomy): Eukaryota > Viridiplantae > Streptophyta > Pinopsida > Cupressales > Cupressaceae > Cryptomeria > Cryptomeria japonica. Next base: position 383,559,103 of record NC_081407.1, read on the forward strand.
ACAAGAATAAAACCTAAGGGGCCAACCAAAATTCTTTCAAGCATGCCTTTGTTGTGGAAAGCTCAAAGCCTTTTCTCTCCAATGTGTCCCATTCTCTTGTGCCAAGCATTGTCTTTTTAACAAGCAACATATAAGTTTTGTCCATTTCCTTGCTAACCTTAAGGAAAATGAAGCTACTGCATCTATCATTCATAGCACTTGCCTTTCAATTGAACAATGTTCCAATGTGAACTCCGTTTGCCAATACTATTGCTCCTTGAGCCATCTTGCAGCTATCTTCATTAAGTATTACCTACATCACTTATTTTACTTAAAAATATCAAATTTCTATCCAACACCAGAAAATATAAAACCTTAATGAGGGTTTTGACCCTTCCACCTTTAAACATCATCCTTATTCTTCTACATCCTATGAAATTATATAATCAATGTCTCCTAAAGAAACTTCACCTCCATTATATCTTTTATATTTGTAAAACCACTCCTTGTGGAGATGTTGAAGGAATAGCTTCGGTCAGAATCCCAGATCAAATGTGAAAGTGGCCTATCGGCCTTTCACATTTGATCTATAAATTAATCTTATTTAAACTTATCATATTCCAACCATATCGACTCTTGTCTAATTACAGTTAGATTAATCCATAACACGATTTGTTAAAAACCAATCATATAATCAACTATGTTGATTATCGATTATGCCTATCACCGCTTCTATTATCGGGTTAGTTAATTGTTAGTAAATTATTGTTATCGATTATGCCAAGTTCATTTGATTATATTCAACTCAATTATATAAATCGGTCTGCATTAACTAAACAGTGTATTGTCTTCGTGGCTCCTTGTGGAAAAGTCATGACTCTATTGGAGACTTTAGAAATGATATATCTGTCAATACGTTGTCCTTGGTAAAGGAAGATAGACAGCGATAATATTATAGTCTTTGCAGTCTGTGAGAAAGTCATAAGCAGCAGTTCGTGTTCTTTCAGCAAGATCGAGTTTATTCTCCATCAGCGTGTTCTTCTCAACAAAGGACATCAATCGATATAGAAGAAAAGTCAATTAAGAAGAGATCATTATACATCAATCCTCAAACTTGCTGCAGTTCAATTGTGTGAGTTCTTATCTATATTATCTGATCACCAAAATCAACAGGAGAGTCATGAATGGAACTACCTAAGTCAATTGCATTGCATGCTTGAAGGTGCCTCGTATGCATCTCCTACTTCAATGAAGATCTTTATTTCTGTGGAAGGAATATCACCAAGTACTTTACCTTTGTCAAGCTTCTTAAATTTGCACTACTTGAAATGCCCAGTTTTATTGTGAACCAACCATTCTTCACAAGTGTTATCGTAGAGATTTAGATTTACCTCTAGTCTTTGAATGTTTGTCCCCTAACCTGTTTTTATTTCTCTAGAGATGGGAAAACTATAAAAAATAAGGCATTGTTTATGAGATTCTTCCATGGAATTTCACTTCATCTCTTCTAATAACAAGGATGGGACTCAATCCTTGAGATTTAAATTAGATGATGCCCTAGCCATACCAATAACAAGATTATCAAGCATGAATTTGGAAAAGAACATAACAAACTAATACATCTATCTTCACCCATCTTAAGAATCACTGAAGCTAGTTGACTTACGACAAAGTTAAATGCATTCAAAGTCACTGGCATTCATCCTAACAGAACTTTTTCTTTTAAAGAAACAGTTTGTTTACTACGAACTTTGTTTGACACAAAGACCCTAACTTTATCCATCCTTGTCACAAATTGTTTGCCTCATTTGATCAAATTAACACTATTAATAATTTAAATTTTAAATTAAAATTTAAAAACGAAAACAAAGTAGAAATTTTTAATTATTATATAAAATTTTCTTACCTTATATTGGATCACCAAGTGTCATTAAGCACTTTTTCTTTCACCTTCTTCCCTTATTTTGTCTTTGATTGAACCCACTTTTTTCACTCTCCACAAACCACCATGGATTGTCATTGTACAGCATCTTGCACCTCCAACATCTTCTCCAATAAAATAAAATAGCTGGTATATCTAGTCTCAACTAGTCCGAAAAAATCTTTCTTTGAATAAAATCAAAATAATGCAAGTGAAGTGTGATGGTTACATACAAATATTTGTATGTCTCTAGCTTAGGCCACTACTATCTTCATCCAATCTATTTTGTCAATGTCTTTTAAAGCATGTACACAACATGGAGTACAAAAAATATGTTTGCAAGCACTCGCAACCATCAAACTAGTCAACTTACAAACAAAAGCCAAATCCATAACAACTTGCATAACATTAGAAGACCCAACCTCCTTTATGGCCTCCTTCAAAAGGGCAAGCTGATAATCAACATCCTTACATTTTCCAGCGCAATCAATAACACTAAGAAAGTATGAAGTATTACGTTTCCCAAAGCAATCAATGGCCCTAAGAAATTATGAACCAACAAGACATGTAACAATAATATTAATGAGTGGTTGATCTTAAATATCGATTTACCCATCCATAGCAATCAAACAACTAGTCCTCATAGATGTTTCTCTCATCTCCTCCATCAATATTTTCACCTTGCAATATTGTTTGTCGAGGAGGAAGGTACACAATCTCTATTCTCCTGAGGGGCATAAGAGTGCCCAATTGCTATTGCATCTTTCAACATACCTTTGAAACAAGGCAACATAGCCAAATGAAATTGGATGGCATGGACATAACAAAACTTGGTCACTAAATCATTGGCTTGCTCATGTTTTTGCAAATTCATTAACCTTGCTACTGTTTTCCCACCTATAGTTGAAGTGGCTTTTCTATTCCCTCTATCATAACTCTTTCCAACTAATAAATTAGAAAGTCATCAATAGAATGCAACATTCTAGATAATGTTTCTTAGTAGTACTAGCACTTTTTCCCTCATTCTTGTTAAATTTGAACCAGAATATATAAAAGAAATCACAAAATTTAAGAATAACAAGGACACAAAAGACAAGGGTAGATGCCTAAAAGAGTGGGTGGGCCCCCCAACTAGCCCAACAAATATATATCATGACGAACACCAATAACACGAGCTGATTGAATACTTGAGTTCTTCCATGCAAGTACTTTTCCATCAGCAAAAGCAACATGATAACCTTTGTCTTCTTATGCAGAAGTAGAAATTAGATTCCTCTTAATACTAGGAACAAACGGTACGTCACTTAAATGAAGAGGAATATCAGAGTCCAACTGAAAAGAAGTAGAACCCGCACCCTTCACAGAATAGCAAGCATCATCACCAATGATAACTTGAAGATGAGAGTCTTTTTCTTTAGAGTTTGAAAGATGCTCACAATAACTAGTGATATGACGAGATGCTCCACTATCTATCAACCATGTATCACTGTTAGTAGGAACATTACTAGAAAGTGCAGAAATAAACAAGAATCCTTCAAAATTTTCACTTGACTCTCTTTGAGGAGAAGGACTCTCAACATCTGCAGCAACTGCTTGGGGCTTTGACCTTGATACACAATCTTTGGCAAAGTGACCAAATTTGTCACATCTGAAGCATTGAATTCTAGAAAGGTCCTTCCTCTTTTTCTTAGCATCAAGGGCAGACTCAAAATCCTTATCTCTAAATCTTTTGAAGTTACCTTTCTTTTCTTTTCCCTTAGATGTGTGAGCAGCTAGAACATGATCATCTGCATGATGAGATTTGCGACCATTGCCTCTAGCTTCTTGTCTGCATTATGCCTGAATGCAATTTTCTCTCAATCTATCAAACTTAGGAAGTTCATCTCTTCCACTAATTCCTCGAATGAAGGATTCCCAAAAGTTGGAAATCCATTCATAGCTAGCATCACCAAGTCTTTGTCAGCAAAAGTCTCCAATTGCACTAAGCTGACCTTTTAACTCTGAAATTTTCATGAAATAAGAAGCAACAGATTTTCCTCTAGCCATTTTCACATGCAACAATTGATGCCTCAGGGTTAGAGCTCTGCTAGTGTTGTTGAATTCATTAAGATCCTTTAGGGTTTGAAACATTTCCTTAGCTGAATCCAACTTAGAGATGATAGGAACCAAATGATCCTTAAAAGAATCAATCAAAATTTTCTTAGCCATGGTCCTATTCTTTCTCCATTGAACTTTCTCTGCATCAACAAAAGGTTCTTCTACATCTTTCGAGACATAGTCAAGGAGATCATTCTCTTCTAGAGTAATCAAAATTCTAAATTTCCAAGAAGAGAAATTTGACAAACCATCTAGTCTATATTCTACTTCCAATCCATTCACCATAATGAATGACTTAGAAAAACAACTGAAAGAAATAAGGTACTTAAAACAAGATTTTGGTTCTGGATTTATCTTATAGACCCGCTTTGATACCATGTTAAATTTGAACCAAAATATATAAAAGAAATCACAAAAATTAAGAATAACAAGGACACAAAAGACTTATCCTAAGAAACCCCTCCGCCTGAGGGTGAAAAACCCAACCCACACAAATATGATCTTTATTTCTATCTCAAAATTAATTACAAGCATTGATAATTCTCAGATTATCATCAATAAGTCCTAAAACACATATGATTCCCATTCAATAGAAAACATACATAACTTCAAGGGAATCAAACAATACACTTCAGATAATGACAAGTCTGAAATATACAACTCAGTACGTGCTCAATCTCAATGACCTACACTCATGTATAATAGCAATTAACTTGCTCAAACGGAACAATAACCTTGCATACATAAAACAAACTGCTGAAAAGAAGAAACTGCACAAACATAGAAATACGATATATATAATATATCGAATAGCAAAGGGAAAGACTCCACGCTGGTAGAGGAAAGGTCACCGACAACCATATAGACACATATACACCACCAACAACCACATAGGCATTACACAAACAGCCATGAGCATTCATATAAACGATAGAAGCATCTCGAATTTGAAACGGAAGCCAACGAAGCAAAGAAGATGAAATAGGGCTAATGGAAGCCTTCAAAAATCAACATGATACATGAAGAGTAAGAGATATCGGCAGATAATAAGAAAACGCCAAATCATTTAGGCTTAGTCATCACATCGTAAAAGTATGAAAGGATACACCAGCACAAACACACATATTCTGAGCATACGAACAAGAAGAAGATCTTGTCAACGCTACATACTTCAACAATTCTCCCCAACCATCTTTAACATTTAAACCTATTATTCCAATTTTATATCTTTACAAACCCTAACCTATGCTTACCCTTACACTAAACGGTGTGCAACCTACTACAACTCCCATGATAATCAATTTTGCAAATGTGGCACAAACAATGCTTGCTCCTCCCTACTATGTTTTACCCTTATTAATGCTTAAATTGGTGGCAAAGTACAAAAGGGTTTTGGAGGGTTGTAAGGGTATTTTGCAAATTTTTGAAGAGTGGCTTAAGGGCATGCAAAACAATCTTGTAGAGTTCCAATAGAACTTGTGTTTGGATTTTCAAAATAATGATCCATTTTGTTTACTTAAACTTCTTCATTGCCCATCTGTAATGTACCCGGACACGTACTACAGCACCCTGTACGGACAACCCAGTGTATGGCAACACAACTCTCCACCCCATACGGACAATCCAACTGCAATGTATGGCAGCACAGCCTCTCCACCCCGTACGGTCGGTCAACAACCTCCCCGTACGGATAACCCACTCTACCGTACGGTCCACCCTGTACGATCAACACCAACACCGTACAACTGGCACAGTGTGGCCTCCTTTTCATACACCCAACAACTCCACCGTATGACCCTCCACCCGTACGCTCCTGCCTTCGATCAATTGACTCTCCTGTGCGAAACTAACAATCTTGGCCTCAAAAAGATGGTTCGTAATATGTTGGACGATATGATTAGTTTAACACAATTTGGCACAAGAATGAACACACCAGACATGCAAGTAGAAATTCAAATGCAATAATGATAGAACTTCAGATTACAAAAGAAATCCCAAACTGAGGCCAGAGCAAAGTAGGGTGAGGAGTTACTCCCACCAAAATTGTGGATGTCAAGTAGGGAGGATCTTCCACCTCCGAAATGGCAGACAACTGAACTCCAACTGGAATTCGCACATACAAGAAAATACCAAATTCGCATCCTACCTACAACTATGCCAAACTCGGCCTTATAAATGGACTCCGGGAAGTTTCCTGAAAGGTTACAAACGACCGACACCAAAAGTTTATTATTTTATTAATTTGGGCCCTTTATTTAGTAATTAAATTAATTAATTAAATAAGTCCTTATGATATTATTTAAAATTTAGGACCACTTAATTAATTAGCTTAATTAAGTCACTTTATTAAAAATGGGGACATTACACCATCTCATTCTGATTCACAATCATTAATGTTAGTAGTGTAGAATTTGTAGTGTTATTGTATGACAACAAATTGAAATTAAAACATATTAAAACTAATTGCAAACCCTCCCTAACAAGCTCATTGTTATTATTATTTAAGATTTAACCTATGAATGAAAAAAAATTATAAAAAAAAACAGCCAAAATAACATACCTTAATGCCAAATGGCTGCTACTGAATCAGATGAAAAATGATATCTTCTTTGTATCGAAGGAAAATAACAGCCTCCAACAAAAGTTGAATAATTTTAACACATTGAATGTTTTCTTTGTGCATTAGGGTGAATAAGGGGTGTGGGAGGGTTTGTGTGGAACAACCCCACACCCCCTTTAAAACACATTAATTTTTTTCCATGTGCCTTTTATTAAAAAAATTAAACTATCAATCATTTCCATAGGGGGCATTTGGTCATCGCCAAAATGGTCAAGGGACATGAGACATCCCTGGCCACCTAGGAGACAACCAAGCGTCCCCTAAGCATTTCCTGTCGTGCCCTAAAATGGGTATGTGTTCTTAAACATTTCTTGGATTTGATTGTTGGAAGGGAGGAGCCAGCTAGGCGATCCCCCAGTCCCTGAAACACCCAAGGGGGGCAGGGACAGGGATTTGAGGGATGGCGATGCATCCCAATGTAAGACAGGCATTTTGACTAAAGTTCCCACTCTCAATGACATCTCATTACAACAGTTATTTGCCTCCAATATGAAATACAAGAGGTTCAAAAAAAATCTAAAAATGATTTTGTGAGAGATTATTTGGGGTAAAGAGAGGAAAAACAATTGACACAAAAAATTTCAAACAAATGCCCCAAAACCCAAAGCATGCACTATAAAAATAACTTCCTTTATATAGAATTTTGCATTTAAGATGTGAAAGTTGATAAGCATGGAGATAGAGAACAAACAGACCACCCTCCACAGCCTCTAGAATGCACCGAGGCATCGTTAATCTTTGCATATTATAAATACATTAAAATAAATGTTTGATACATTCTAGAGGCTGGATAGCCATTCCTCCAAAGAAGAGGAAAAAAAAGTGTTTTTTTTTTTTAAAGTTATGGAAAGCCTTTTACCACTCTGAAAGATACTAATAATACCAGAAAGACTGACAAGAAAATTCTAATATACAAACACCCATTGCTGAAGAATCAAGAGACAAATATTCCCTATTTGTGTACTTATTAAAACGCCAGTTTGATCCGAGGAAAATATAAAATTGAAGTGTGAAATGAACGTATGGTCAGAGGCCTACCCATTAAAGAAGCCTCAAGCATGTGGGTTTTCGAGAGAATTTGATCCGTGGGAGTAATTGCACCAAGCTCCCTGCTCTGACCTTGTATTTTCGCAATGCTATTAATACTAGACCCCAAAATCACAAACATTGTACCTGCAAGAGTCCCTATTACAGCAGACATCCTGCTGCTCGCTCTATAATCAATCCTCCTCACCACCTTGCGGATTGGGGCCACATCAATTGATATTAGCACGGCCACGATGGCCTCGGCAACTACAACCGTGGACAACAACTGAATCATTCTGTACTATTTGGTTCTGGAGATCTTTATCATAAACCTCCCTGTTTGAAAACCAATCTCTTGTATAAGGAACTAAGAATATAGAAGCCTTAACACGGCGATTACATGTTGCTTCTCTTGTTCAGTTATTCCACACTT